>NC_134314.1:112674236-113274236 GCF_964195595.1 Calonectris borealis
CTGTTCAGATACATTCCTGTATATCTCTTTGAGTGTATCTCATGGTCACGTGAAAGAACTATACCAAAATAGGTTGTTTTTGAGTTTTTTTTAAGATATTCTATTAAAAAATGAGTTGTAATTCCAGGCTCAGGTAGAAAAAAATGGGTAATTGCCTTTTTCCCTTTCAAAGAATAGTCTAAATATATTCAGTGCAAACTATGACACGATTGTGATTATCTGTAGCATTTGAAGTCTTTGCTCATTGTGCTTCTAGTGCAATGCATGGAGAATTATTGATAGCTATAACAAAAAGGTGAAGGTCAGTTTACCAGTCAGGGTTAGACTAGTTGAGCTCGATATCCAGGGATAAAAATTACACCCATTCATCAGTGTGAAGTAGTACCTCATATGCAATTGTTCAGGAAGCACTTGGCTGGTTTGGAAAACACAGTATTAACTTATAGAGAGTCTTACCAACAATAATACCTCATACAAAATAATTCCAAGGCAATATATTTTCTGGCAGCCTGCTCTGCCATGGAAAGCATAGTAATAAGTGTGTATTATTGACATCAGTCTTTACCAGCATCTCCCACTGACTTAGAGAAATGTTGTTCATGCGAATCAAGACTGATATAAGATCAGTAGCTTAGGCAAGTACACATCTTTTCACTAAGAAATTAGCAAACCTATATGCCCAAATTTGATTGCCAGTGCAGTATCAACAAATCCTGTCACTGGTATATGTTGGTCTGAGAACAAAACATTACACAGCTAATTTAATAGCGATTTGAAGGGGAGGGAAAATATTTGTAAAGAAACTGAACAACAAAATAGATTAACTGTATGGTAAAACAGGACACGTTACCTTGCTGATCAGGACCCTCTCTAGAATATTCACATAATGTGAATATGAACTTACATATAATATACAATTACATTCATTGTGCTACACAGAGGATTGAAGAGATTTTGAGGGCTGCTACATTCCTTTACAGCAGTGCAAAATATACTTCAGTAGACTCTGGAACTCTAGCACACTCATACTTCATATGTATGAAAAAAAACCCATGCAGCTCTCAAGAAAACATGCAGGAGTTACACAGTACCTTGAAAAATCAGATTCTGAGAAAGCATTTTCATCCCTTAAGACATGAGTGCCACTCCTCACATAAAATGATCACATAGCTATGATGTTATGAAAAAGATGGAAATGACAGTTCACAAGACTATTAGTAAATAAATATTCAGAGACAAAACGGGTCTTGATCTCTACAGGCAGCTACAGATATACCATGACTTCAGTGTAGAGTTCACAGAATAATTATAGTTAGTAAATAATGCAGAGTGTTAAAACAATGCATTTAATCTTGTTGCAAATCTGTACTTTTACAGGTGAACTTACTACTTTGTTTTGGGGAAAAAAAAGACTCTTAAATGGGTTCTTCCTACGGTTAATTTTTGCTCATTCTGCTTATACTTACTGTTTTTTAAAATTTTTGAAGCTTGATCACTAAAAATGACTCTCCCTTTTCAGCTGATTCTGTATACTCAGGCTCTGAGCACTGAGTTCATAACTTTGCAGGTAGAAATCTTTTTAATTCACTGATGAAGTATCCACACTTTGCTAAGCAATAAAACCTCTTTGTGATTCTATAGTGTTTTTCACGGAAGGACCTCAGCAGCTTATACATATAAATGCCTCCATGAAGCAGACAGAAAATGTGGTAGTAAATGTTTCTGTGCAAGCACAAGTGGTGCTCAAGACTGATGTGAGGGTTATTCAATTCAAGTGAACGTGTGCATCTAGGATTTCTTCCACTCATAGCTGAGCTGAAGAAAACACAATAGGGGAATTTTAATTTGACTCAGGAAAAAATGAAGAATAAAAGCCAAGATAGAAGATTTGGCTAGGCTTAGGCATACAATATTTTGTCTACAGGTAGGTGATGTTCAGACTTAAACTTTTATGAAAGATCAGGTAGGAATCATGTGAACCATATAGTATTTTATTGAAACGGGAGAATTGTTTAAATTTTGTATAATGCTGCTTCTCTAGACCATAATGTCTGTGAAAATTGTTGCGATCTTTTAGATTGTTGCAGATCTTTAGATCTGCTACTATCAATTAGTGGGCAAGAAAAAGATCAGAATCTTCTGCACACCAGATATATGTACTTATTTTTAGGAAATGCCTCCCAAGTGCCAATTTAATTTATTGTAGACTTTCCCTTTTCTCCTTTGGCTTTATGTCTCCTGTAGAAAGAATTGTAGATTTAATATGAAGGACAAAATGGCAAACAGAAGAAAATAAAGAAGACTTACTTTTTTTTCCACCAAGAGGAAAGTTAAAAAATCTCTTCTTATCAAGCGTAATAGAGAAGAAATGTTGTTACATATGCAGAAAAACTTTCTCAGGAGAGAAATAAGGAAAGGAAATATTCAGTTCATTTGGGTCCAAACTATAGGGTCTTCAAAAAGCAACCAGAATAACAAAAGCACCACATATTATTCATTGCAATAACATCATGTGCCAAAACATCAAGCCACTTCAGGAAAGAGGTAGATACAAACAACTCGCTTAGACTTCCTCATCTACTTCTTTATCTCACTATAGGATCTAAATAACAGAGACAGGAAAAGCAACAAATTTTCACTAAAGGTTTATGCTGTTTCAGACATCATTCTGTCATTTCTTGGGCTACTCATGACCCTGTAAGGTCCAAAGCAAGCAAACTGAAATACGGTTTGTGTTGTTGGATTATTTTCCTATTTTCTAATCATTACAGAAAAACAGTGCCAGGGCTCCACTTTTTCTACCGCCACCATCCTTCGACTTGTCCCTTCCTTCCTTCCAGTAACAAACTCCTGTTGAAGCCCTCACCCCCTGTGGTTTGTCAAAGTAGAAACAAGTTGAATTTTCCCACAATCTGTCTATTTGGATTAAGGAAGAGAAAAAATATATATCATCATTTCTAACCTGAAGGCAAAAATATTTTATATTAAAAGTCAAAGAATCAGATACTGAATTATTACAGCTACTAGCACATTTTGTCTTTGGCATTTACTGTATTGGAAGATGTAATTTTGTGGCCACCAGCTGTTAGGCAGGATATTTTACTCTGTTCCAGGGATGTATCAATGTAATTAATCATGATAAAACCCAGAACCATCCAGCATGTTCTTCTTCCTTACTGTAGGATAAACTATATCTATGTCAATCCTGATAATATTTATCTAATGTCTTCCTATCCCCCACTCCCATTACATCTATTTCAGTGTTTCACTATTCTTATCATTAGAAAGTTCTTCCTAATATTTAAACTTATTCTTAATTGCTGCAATTTAACACCATTATTTCTTATTTTATCTACCATGGACAAAAGAAGAACAGATTATTTATTTCCTTCTCATACTATCCCTTTACAAACTTGATCTTTGCCATCATGTCCTCCCTTAGTAATTTCTCCTGTAAGGTACATAACCCCAAGTCTTTCCGTTTTTATTTCATAGGTCTACTTTGTGGTGAAATACAATGCTCAAAATTGGATGCAGGATTCCAGCCTGGAGTACAGCACTGAGCAGAATTGGATAATTACTTTGCCATGTCTTACAAGCTTTATTTCCATTTACAAGAGATAAAATGTTCTTAGATTTTTTTACAGCTTCATGGCTTTGCTGACCCCTTTTCAGAATGTGATACATGCAGACTCACAGAGTCTTTTCCAAAGAAACAGTATTTCACCAGTTTTTTTCTACAGCATATTTTTGCTGTCCATAATTCCTTCCTACGCCTAGCACCTTCCGCTTGTTTCCACAAAGTTTTAGCATATCTTTTGGTCCTTTTCTCTAATTTGTGAAGCTGATTTTGAATTCAAAGCTTGTTCTTGAGCATACTGTTTCTCTTTCCCAGCTCTGCGTTACCACAGATTTAATAAACTTGGTCTATGCTCTGCCGTCCAGGCTTATTAAAGAAAAGTAGCAAAGAATTGATTCCAGGAGCGATGCCTGTGGTCGGTTTGGCCTTTCACTTTGACTCGCACAGTTATCCAGCCAACTTTGCATGCAATTTACTAGCAATTCAGAAACTTAATCTAGCCCAAGATTTCCTAGCTTGCTTAAGAAAATGTCATGTTAGACAGTGCCTAAAGATTTGTTTAAGAATACATGACATCTGCTGCTTCTTGACAATCTCTAACAATTGTTGAAGAATTGGTTTAATGTAATTTGTTGTTGACAAATACATGTCTACTGTTACTCATCTCTTCCTTACTTTGCAACTGCTAACAAATCATTTGCTTGAATATTTGTTCCAAAGTCTTCCAGGAACTAAAGTTTAGCTGGCAAGCTAGACTTGGCTCTTTTTTATTGCAATTTTAAAATTTGGCACTATGTTCCCCCTCTTGCAGTCTTCTAAAACATCATACACGCTTACACACTTTCTTAAAGGAAACCTCTAATAGCGGTAAGATTGCTTCTGGACAGTATTCTGTTAAGTATCAAGCTGCAGTTCATCACACACACCATGCTCATTCATGCACTTCACGGACATCAAGGTCCTGAATAAGCTGAAATGTAAAGAATATACCACTTTCATACTGAATGCTTAAAATGCCTATGCAGGAGGCATAGGAGGCATCTTGCACCTGATAAGGAAGCTAAGAACAAAGTGACAATAAAGAGATAGTATATTTTGCTATTTATTTCAGAAGCATTTTAATGTGCATTGAGAGATTTAAGTTTAAGGAGGTCAAAGTATATATTTTAGGCTACGCAATGAATTGAATGCTTGCAAAAGTACACATGTACATGACCAACTAAAGAAAGACTGTAGTGCTGTGCTGGGTCTGGCTGGGATGGAGTTAACTTTCTTTGTAGCAGCCTATTCGGTGCTGTGGTTTGAATTTGTGACTAAAACAGTGTGGATAACACACCAATGCTTTGGCTGTAGTTGAACAGTGCTTGAACAGCACCAAGGCTTTCTCTGGTCCTTATTCTGCCACCCAGCAAGTAGGCTGGGGGTGGGCAAGAAGTTGGGAAGTGACACAGTCAGGACAGCTGACCTGAATTGGCCAAAAGGATACTCCATACCATATAATGCCATGCTCAGCAATAAAACCAGGAGGTTTTGTCTTCACGTGTAGCCGTTGCTTGGAGACTGGCTGGGCAGCAGTCTGCTTGTGGGGTAACTGATTGCCTTTGCATCATTTGGTTTTTCCCCTCTTTTCTTCACTTATTAAACTGTGTTTATCTTGACCCAGGAGTTTTTAACTTTTGCTTTTCCCATTCTCTCCCTTGTCCTGCTGGGGGAAAGTGAGCGAGTGGCTGTATGAGTGTGTAGCTGCTGGCTGGGTCAACTGACAACAGGTGTGTTAGATGGAAGACTATGAGCCATGATTCATAATTCCAAAAAGTCCAAACCATATTTTTACTACATGTATTGATACCAAGTAATATCTCTAGTAAAGTTAGTAACACAGGCAGCTTAGCCATTTGAAAAAAATTGTTTAGCGATTTAGAAGTATGCTGAGTTCTGTTCTGACAGTACTTGCTTTATTGCATGCAGTAAGGATAATTATTTTTGTACAAAGTAATGACACCATAATTTTTCATTGATTCCGAACCATTAAAATAACTAAATAATACATAGGTTGTACAGTATGAATTTCACTTAGTCTACAGATTTTTATAAATCTTCTAAAATACAGTGTTTTGATTAAAATTACAGATGTGAGTGAACCACTCATTTAGCTTTCATATCCATACTTTAGTTCTTTACTTCATCCTGTAAAAACTGTTATCTAGCTTTACAGGGAAAAATGGAAGTTCAAAGAACAGGCAACCCAATTATTTGACAATGTTCATAGTACAAGTGATAGGACTAGCAAAGGTTGCTAGAACTATTGTTTTTCGCACAATCCAAACTTTACATTAAAGTGCTTGCAGTTTTTCTGTAGATTGCACTTCAAAAAGCAACATTGTTTCTGTGCATGGCAGCTACAAGAGTTCATATATATATATTACATATCAAAATCTATTTATTTCTCTTATAAAGATGTGAATATTGAAAGTTTTTCTCTGTATATTTAGTGCTGGCAGTATTTGCATCTTACTATAATTCTAAAATACCATAGATTGCTTCATGGGTTTTGAACAAATAATTTTGCTGCTAATAATAAGTTTACCCAAGAGGAATTAATCATCTACAGGCAAAGGTTTACATACTTTTCCAAGGTTAGGTCTAAACTCCATATCTAGAGAACAAGATTTTCTACTGTTCTTGGTACTTAGGTTGTAATGCAATTTCTGCAGCAGGTTTGCATGAATGTATAAATTAGCATTTTGCTGAATAATGTGTGAAAATAATCACACACCTAAGGTGTTTATATTTTTAAGTTTTATATTACTTTTAATAGATACCAGACTACTGCTAAAGTTTTAATAACTTTCATGGTGTGCTGAATCTTGTACTGAAAGGCATGCATTACATTGTAAAAGCTATCGGGAGAAAAATGTTAGATTTGAGCTTCTCAATTGCTATAAATGGATATTATACTTCGGGACCATATAGAGAAGCAAATTAGCTGGCTGTTGTTACTGGTGAAAAATTTTAATATGTTGTCATTTAAACTGTCATTATTTGTTTCCTTTTGATACCCATTGTATTGACATTTTCCTGTGTGTAATGTCAAACGGTTAAGTTGATGACCTTCATAAGATCTCTTGTTCTTAAGAGTTTATGAATCAAAAATGTGTATTTAAAATTTTAACTATTTTTGTTGCTACTTCCTTCAGAACTCAGCAATCAAATTCACTTGGACCTAATGCTTTGCAAATTTTAGCTGGAGTAATTGCTTTATTGTTTTTTCCAGCATAACAGCAAGGTCTTTAACATTTTTCTTTCCCTCAGGAAAATGTATCTGTCTCTGGGATGATACCTTCTGTTTCTTCTATCAGTAACAAGACAAATAAATCTTTTAGTCCCTTAGCAGAATCAAGTTCATTAGTTGCCAACTTTCTGTTGTTCTTCTCAGTGAGCCTGCGTTTCTTTGCTTTTCTCTTTTATTGTAAATTTTAAATTAACTCAGCTCAAAAACCATTGAGTTTGGTAAAATTTGCTTAAAAAAAAATCTCCAAAGTTGTACTTTGAATATTACACATTTAAAAAAAGTATTTTGTTTACTATATTTACCTCTCACACCCCTTTTTATCTATGACATCATATTTCTCTCTACAAATTAGGCATCCCAGTCTACACTTTTGGCCACTTATCATTTATGTATGACATTCATGGAAGCTCCAATATTAGTCAGGTCAGCTCCTCTGCAGTGGATGAAGCTATATGGACTTACACCATTTAAGTATATCATGTATATTTTTCTTATCTGATCTACAGGTATGGTGCTGTTGTAAGTTACTCATCTGTCACTGCATTGCAAAATAACTTCCTATTTTTAAAAGGTAATTCCCCTATTAGCTAAGGTCACAGCTAATATCCACTTGCATGTCTGAAGGTTTGAGTTTATTTAGCAATTCATATATAATGTCTGTGATTGTAAAGAGCATCAAAAAGTCCAGGAATATACCTCAGAGCAAGAGAAAAAAGTTTGGTAAGCTCCATTCTAACAATGTTTGCACTGATGTTCATCCAGAGAAACTGTAATCATTACAGCAGGCGGAATAACTGGAGTAATTCCAGCCTTATTACAAATTTATTATTTTTACAAGCAGATTTAAGGAAAAAAAATCTCGTATTGTGTTTCAGGGATGAACTGGTCAACACTGAAGGAGAGGGGAGGATGGGGGAATTTTTTCACCACCATCTACATCTTTTAGCAGTGACCTACTTGCTTTATGGGAGTATTTTTTCTCTTAAAATGTTAAACTTAGGCACATAAGGCTGTTCAATTTGATAGACAATGGGTTTTATGGCTTGAGCTTGTATATTAAATTTCATGTTCTTCTAAAACCACTCTGTGTACTCAGCCATGGATTATCTAATATTTCAAGACACATATTGGTTCTTACTCTGTTTGAATTCCCTAGGTTTTCTTTGTTGTGTCCACATTGGCAGCACTACAAACAGTAAAATATTTTTTTTGTTATTAATACAATTTTTCAACCATCTGCACTCTAAACAACAAAGATTAAACATCTTTCATTTTTTAGCCTAAGTAAAATGTCAAAGGTTAATTTTGGTTTGCGAACATCTGAAAAGTCTTAGCAAAAGCTTTTAGTTCGCTCTTTTCAACATACTTATGGTTTCAGAACAAAAATGAGAGGGAAATAAATAAGGTTCCTGGCCTCTAGCTTGAGACACAGCTTCTGCAAAACAAAAACAACAATCCTTTACAAAAAGTACAAAGGACAATTTCCTTTCTCCCATCAGGACAAAGCTGGAGTTTCAAATGTTTGCAAGCAAACATTTTGCTGAGTGTCATTACAACTTTTAACTAGAGTCGTTACTTTATTGTCTTTTCCATCATAACACCAAGGTTTTTTACATTTTCCATGTCCAAAACTAGTTCTTGCTTAGGATTATGAGTTGGGCACTTAAATATCTTTCAAGGAGCGATACCCAGCAGCAATCCATCCTCATATCCGGCCCACATTACGAACGAAGAAACTAAGACAAAAAAGGTAAGATCATTTTCCTATGATGAAAAGAAAACAAGGAAAACCTGTAGTTCCAAATATTTTCTCACTAAATTTCTGACTGATTTATGCTAACATGAACTGTAGGTTAATTTGAATTACTTATTTGAATGTCATTATAGATTGTTAAACCTAATTTGAGAGGATGTGGATTGATGCAAAACTGTCACATAATCAAAATAATGTGTAAAGTTTAGCATTTCATGTTTTCTTGCCCTGTGTTTGTTCCTAAAAATATTTGCCCTTATCTGATAAATAAATAATTTTGATGGTGCAAGCCACTTTGAGAATTTTAAAAGAAAACTTTAAGATTGCTTTCTTTACATTTCTCTCTTTCTCTATTTCTTTGTGGTTTTGTTCAACAGTGAAAAAAAAAAGTACAAGGCAATAATTTCCACAGAATCTTTAGCACCATGAAAAAAATGCTGAGAGATAGAGAGGTTTTTGAATAACTTAAAAAATACGCACAATGATCATTAAAAAGAGCTGCAGTCTATGATCATACTGGTGAACAGCAAGAAAAGTGGCTATGCCAAGAGAAAGAAGAGGCATCAGTAATAGTTTGAAGCTCTTGCCTTTTCTGTATCTGTCAAATGACTGAATTTGGGTAGAAACTGACTCAGAGAGGAGGCTGGAGTGAAAGTTAGTCTCGGATAATCATTGTTCCCATGAAACTGTTTTTCACAGACATGAAACCTGCTGAGCACCAGAAGCATTTGCTATTTTATAAAGCTGTACTGCTGGTTCCCATCAACATTTTAATTATGAGTGATAAAACCTGAGGTTCCTCACAAAGCTCAGAAGTTTCACTTCTGCTTCTATTCAACAAAAGCCCAATCTAGCTATAGCTCTAGCTAAAGTTCCAGGAATACACAGAAAATTAGCAAAACTCAGTTATATGATGGCATTTTATAACAGTCATATACATGAAAGAAATAACATACAGCATTGAGTTTTCAGCGAAGATCACACTGCGTAGTGTTCCTATAAATATATCTATTTATCTATCTATATATGTATAAAACCTCTCTTATTCTAAGAGTCTTCTTTATATAAGCTACTATGAACACCTGAGTGTTCATAAAGCAAAGAAAAAAGTGTTTCCTTTCTTAACTTACTCACCTATTCATAAAATTTTTGCCCTTAATCATAAATTTTTATAATAAATAATTACTTTGAAATAGCATTTAACATTATCTACTGCACCTTTATCAATGCTATCATTAATTTAATTTATCTGATGATAAAAATAGCAGCTCAGTTTTTCTCCTGCGCACAGTTCTATGAATACAGAAACTATATAAACTGCAGTAGGGTCACTTAGCATTTAGATGGCTATTTAAGCTTATACATCAAAACCTGGAAGCAAGGTGAGTTTACCTCTATTTTTCTAATTTTTTTTCTTTTAAAATATACACCTGGAATGACATATTTAGAAAGAACTAAAAGTTTATGTATACTCTAAGTAATTTTTCGTATGTTACAGAATGACATGATACTGTTGCAATGAATTAATTTTCACTCGTGCTTTGTTCATAAGAAGGTACCTTTCTAATTGCTTGCCCAGCAGCACACAGCCTACAATCTCAAAAATGAGCAGGGTTTTTCTCTTTCTAGTCATCCTTAGTAACAGCACAGTTATAATGCAGAGCTACACTTCTGGTTTCATCTGTGCAAATTCATGAATGAATTTTGCAGTCTCATTGTCTTTCCAGAAACCTAATTAATTCCAATATAATGTTTACTTCTGGTTATGCAAAAGTAGTACAGAATCCAGATCATTCCTACATCAGTGCTGGGTCTTTGGTGTTAAATGAACTCCAAAATAGTTACAACTTACTGTAATTACTATAGGCAAATAAAGATAACTGAAAATACTTATAAACAAATAAACTCAAGGTATTATTTTACAAAAAAACATTTCAAGACATAAGTAATCTCATATAAGGACCACTGAAGTCAAAGGGCATTTTTCATTGACCTTAGTCAATGAAAGTCTTGCATCTGGCTATGAGTATAAAACTAGAACCACTGACAGTAATGGAAATGGCTTCTTAAAGTATGTCACTGTATATGATAAGGGAAAGTTAAACCTGATAATGGAAAAAGAACATGCTAGACAAACAGCTTCATATAGTGTGCAGATAGTTTACAGCTTCACACTGAGATGCATCACACAGAAAGGAATCATGTGCAGGCCATTATGTTAATTCCTGAACTGGGAAAGATTCAGTGGTGGTTATTTTGAGAATCTCAGCATAGAATTAAAAAAAAAACCCAACCAAAACACCACAAAACAAACAAACAAACAAACAAATGAGTAGTAAATACAAAGGAAACACTATAGAATCTGGAGAAAATATTCACTTGCTAGTAAATGGCTAAAGGTTATCAGAGCTCATGAATATCTATGGAAACATAGTAACTCACACCATCACCCTTAAAAGGCTTTTAAGAATTATCACTTTTAAGATATAACGGAAACAGAAATAAATAAGGTAACATAAATCCCTACAATTAGAAGGGTAGTTTAAATATTTCATTGCTACCTGCACAATGAATTAAACTTTTTCTAGCCTGGTTTCTTGCAAACAAAGATTTCTTGAATTTTAAGATACATCTTTAACATTCACTTCCCCTTAATCCACTGACCTTATTAATGAAATACTGGCTTGTTAAAAAATACCTAACAAGCTCTACTCCTTTCAATTCAATGAAACTGCACCAAGAGGAATAAGTCTTCTCTAAATGGTACATTAAGATGTGCAAGAGTTTACTGGTTGGCCATGGCCGTTCAGCAATCCAGTTAGTTAGAAGCATTTTCCAAACAAATAGCACTTTCTTCCCTAAAGACTTGTTGAAAATATCCCCTACACAGCATTTTCTAAACTTTCTTCATACTCAAGAGACTTTGAAGTATGTATGCCAGAATTAAAATGCCTATTTACTTCCATTTACTTATGAGGAAACTTCATCTTTTTCCTGGCTTCTATGCTTTAATATTATTCAAAGTTTTGAGGAGAGAAGAACCGAGAGCAACAAATAAAGTTGACAAGGTAGTCTACACTTTCACATATCTTCTTAAACGCTATTTTTGATTTTGCAGGCTACTTACTCTATCCTGTTTGTGCCTCTTATGTTACTGTTTATATAAAGTAAGTACTCTTTTAAAGTTAAAAACTCTGTCATTACACAGTGTGAAACTGTGACACTGCCAGTATGAATGAAGAAAAAACACCTGTATGATCCAATGTTATCTGAAGATAAAATTCTTTCCTGTTTGCTTTTTTTGCCTGTGAAAGAATGAGCTAAATGTTTTTTTCTCATAAATTACATAGACTATAAATAGTATTTTGACCTGTAAAAGAATGAAAGAAGAAAGAAAATTAAATATAGGAGTACTAAGACATATCATTTAGCCAGTTACTATCAAAACACACAAATAAAACTGGTAAATAAAATATCTTTTTCTGTTCAAGTTTCTACAGTTCGGGAATCCTGAATAATTCATGCTTCAACATTCTCACAGGAAAATGAGAATTAAAAATTGGTGCACTTTGTGCTTGATAAAAGAAATGGAGACATTTATCTGAAGAAGTAATTAAAATGTAGGCATTCATCTGCTTACATCTCTTCTGCATTTATATACAGCATATACCAAAGACACTATTTCTGCTTAAAGCATCACAACACAACCCTGCCCCCACATCATCCCTTGAAAGTACACAAATAAAACATAGAAATCAAAGACTAATATAAGAAGATTTGGCTGCATTATTCAGATTATTGTCTATGCTGAAGGAAGTATATTTGGGAACTTTTAGATAAGCATCAGAAAATTTGCCAAAGACTGCACTGACAGGTGACAGTACTCATATTTTCCTTCTTTTTTAAAACCTACAAGCCCAAACCCCTTTGTGACCTTAAAATAGAACAGTAAGTATTAGTAACTTTTTTTTTAAGTTTAATGCTTAGATCATAAAAGACATAACTGTAGGATTTTACTATATTACAGTGTATGATGATACCAGGCATTAGGACTGAAGAGGATCTTATGCCTTCAACTGGCCTATAATTGCATAACAAGACACGATTTTTCTGAACACTGTTAATTTTAAAACAAGATATATTTCAACATCTATTATGTGCTTTGTTTTCTACTTTGTCCTCCTGTTTTAATTGTCAAGTTAGTTTCACAGATCATAATTAAATTCATATTTAAATACTGACAGTTCCAACTTTTATAAATTTCAGTTTTGCTTCATATAAATTTCTCAACTACTGTCCAAGAGACCAGGATGCTTTTATGGTGATCAGTCAGAGTAAGAATGTCTTAGTCCAGTTACAGCAAAATATATGCAATTATACTCCACAAGAAAATGCATTGCACTATTTTTTCACAAAAAAGATTTATTTGAAGTTTTACAACTGAGGAGATCACAAAGTGCTTTTACTTCTAATACTGATTTATGAATGGGTGAGGTATTTTAGAATAGCTTCTTCAGACCGAGCATTTCTAATAGGTTAAGCCTTCTATTTCCTGATCCAGTGCTTATGCCTTTCTAATGTGAGATAAAATATTTTTCTTTGTAGTTTCAGTGACTTTCCTAAATAGCTCAACTTTAAAAAATCAGATAATTGATTCCTTTTCTTTTCTTGAAGAATTAACAAAACCCTGCCAATTTAGCAGAAAAAAAAATAGGCTATCAATTGTTTTGGCTGAGTAATTTTGTCATGTCATATGGCTATCAATTGTCATGCTTTAATATTTTCTTTTTTACAGAGAATCTCTTACGTGCGCACAATATTGTTTTGGCACACTGATAGTACACAGCAGAGGTTAAGTGTTTTCTTTTTATTCCATTCCATGATTTTCTAAACAAGCACGTTAATACATTCTAATGCAACTCTCTTCACATTCACTTGTGAAAAGCATGTTTACCAGGAAGAATAATTTCCAGCTTTTTCCTGTGCCATATAGTATTCTCTTCTTAACAGCTGTTCGACATGTTGATTAACAATCTTTCTGCTTGGACACATGTGGATGTGTCCAGCTGATTTGTAACTTCACATTACACTGTGCAATGTGTCTGTATTGGTGACTGATTGCTCCACTTCTGTGAAGGCAAAATGTGACTCGGCAGCTTTTAAAATCACACGTTTCTCTTTATATAAATGTATTAGCATTGTAAACACTTCTGGAAGGCGTGCTGTAAAACTGACAAACTTGCCACCCTTGAATAATTTCAGCTCAGTAGGATTGCCTTCATTTCCGTCTCTATTGCCACTTCTGCATTCCCAGGTTTGATACTTTCAGTGAGGAAATGTTGATTAAAATGCATAAATTTTGTTCCTCATTTTCTACTGTGGTGTATCACAGCCTTAACTTAAATCTTCTTTCATAGATTTCTAGGTCAGAAATATTATTCCATGGTAGCTTGTAACACTGAATTATTTGTAATGGCTAAAATCTGAAAACGCTCATCTACAGCTTTTCTTAGCTAAGTGATTACGTATATGCCTTATTAATTAAGCATACTTAAAAGCTTTTTATCCTCAATCTTTTTTTCTGATAATACTCAGGCTTGGCTACTAAGATAAACAAAAACCAGACCTCTGTCAATTGGCCCATTAAACTATCAGAGGAACAATCTGGTAATGTTCTAATTTGAGATTTAACGTTTTTTTCCAGCAAATCAGTAAGCAATTGCAAATGTCCTAAACAAAGATTATCGTATATTACTTTAGTCTCCATACACCAGAGAACACTTTACCTTTCTAGTTACTGCTTAGTTTTCCAGCCTCAAAAATATTCATTAGTCAAACCTACAGTATAACCAAGAATTTCCATAGACCTTCAACAATCGACAAACCTTTTATTCCAGCTATTCAAACACAGTATCTCACTTATAATTCAGTTTCTTTCTCAAAACTTTACCTCCTCAAAAACACAGTACCCCTGCGGCATGTGTTAAGATTTCTTTCCAGGTTCTGCTAAAGCCGTAAAAAGGCTATTTTGTTCTTCATAGCATCCCCCCTAAAAGTACATTTTCTATTACACAATTTTATTGTACAATTTTTAATTATACAATAATGTATTTTAAATTTATCTTTACATACACAGATGAAACTAACACATTTCATAAGCTCTGTCAATATTCAACCCATTTTGTCTATGACAACAAATCTACAATGTTTGATCAGCATTTTTAAACATCTTGCAAACTGTTCTGTGTGTTTACTTGGCTCTTGACTTTATTACCTAATTGATGGTGCATAAATTACAAGGTATTATATCTACAATAGTGAAGACAGTGTAAGTATGGAATAAAAAGGAAGTAGGCATGAGGGTGATCTACCTGTTGCATCTGTTATATTGTTCCCTTATTAAACAGGATTTTCATGAATGACTCTAAAAATTAACAGTCTTGGACCTTTCTATATTTCTGGCTCCTTCACTTGCAAGCTTTCTGCCAGCATGAATATATTGGCACAGGATAGTATTTGTGTGCAGTTGAAGGCAGCTCTGCAACTAACAAAATAATATAAACCAGATATTTGAGCCAGATAAACACCGGTGATAATGGAACTTTTAAAAGATGTATATGAAAACTAAAATGATGCATCTGGGAAAAATCCTGTCTCCTTTGTATATATGTCATTTATCAGAACTCATTTTAAAAAAACTACATCACCATCTGTAAATCACAGTATTTCACTGCTTATTTTAAAGCAGCACAATTACTGTATGCGACAGTTGGGATTTGTTTGTATTTAAAGGACACATCTGATTTAATATTGTATTGCTTCACTGAAATAGGCCCATGCCAATATATATGAACTAAGGATGTGATTTTGGGGGGGGGGAAAGAAAAAGAGATTTTTTGCTTTTCAAGTGTACATGGTATTTAAAAAATATTTTGAGATCAGAATCAGGCTCCTTCTATATTTTTTGATCATTCTGTGGTGAAGAAATTTATTTTTTTGCAAACCTATTGCAAGTGCTATCAGAACATGAGTTCCATAATAAGTTCATACCATGTATTTTGTTAAAAATGTTCATAACTTGATTTATAGTGAACAAAATGTGATCATTTAAATCAGATTTCTGTTAGGTTAACATAAGCCAGACTTTGGTCTTAAATATGCTAGTTTCCTAAATAATGAGTATTTGCTGCTAAAACTTAATTATTTCGATTTCATTAGGCTTTCAGCTGATAGTATCATGAGCTGTAGAACTGAAATCAAGAGTTAGATTCATATCTAAAATTTAACGGATTTTGATGAAGATTTCCCCATCTAGTCATATGATGATAGTTTTTGTTTAAGCTTCCCAAATGTGCTTTTTTCACCTTTAATGTTAGTTAGCAAAAATATATATTCTTCAAGAATATTCCATACAATTCTTAAACTTACATTTCAGAAGTTAAAACGTTTGTGAGTAAATCCATACCTGACAACTGAGAGTGTCTTATAATCAAGGATTCACAGACACTTATAATCCTCAGTGAATTAGACATAAAGCTGTAGACAACCTTAGTAGGCAAGACACTCCCCATGATCAAGATCTTACGTTTATTTGTACATGGGTTTAGATTTCATTGCTAGGAAGATGTTAACATTTTTATTTAATAGTCTACATCATCCCAGGATGTAATTAAAATAGTCTACTTTATTATGTGCAGTAATATCGTTCAGCATGAAATTCACAAATTAATTTCTTTCGACACTTTCGTATTCTACAGTAGAACCAAAAATCTTTTCTAGGCTACTTAGAAGCAATCTCATTTTTTTCCTACCATTTTTAATGTCCGTAGCAAGCCACTGGGAATCTAATAAAATACCATGAGATAAAGTACAGAAATGACATCCACTTCACCTCACCTCATGTCAGTTGACAACTGCACTGTTCACACTGCTCTTTTTCTGAGATCAGCATCTGCATAGATATCAAGTGGCTGAAGCTGTATCTTGATAAAACAGAGCATGTTAGTGGGAAAGATGGATGTATCATGAAGATTTTTTTCCCTTAACCGTTTCATCCATCAATATGTGATGGCTGTAGCTTATAATTAAAGTTCACGTACTTGGAATCTTTTTTGCAGGACATGCTATTTTGTAGGTGTGCCAAGAAAAAAAAAATCTTTATCTTAGCAGTGGCTTGGTACTCAGCCATGCTTTATCCATTAGTATCCAGATGGGGAGATGGACAGACTTATGTAAATAATTAACACTTGTTTTATACATACATAAAAGACATATATTTCTATATATATTTTTAACAACCTGGCATTTCCTAATTCATTTCTCTTATTGTGGACTCATGAATTGGAAAAGATTCAAATTGCTCACAAAACACCAGCCTAAAAGCTTAACTTGTTTCCTGATAAATTATGTGCTGTTTCGGATTGCTATTGAACAATGTCTATCTGGACTAGTTATCCTCACCTTAAAAATCCTGCATGAAGCTGTTTAGGGGAAATGACTTTTCCATCTGATGTTCTGACTATAAGGATGAGTATTAGAGGATGCTAGTAAGTATTTGAGCTATCTAAAGACTATTATATTTCTTGCCAGAAAAAATAAAAATGGCCACTAAATTGCTTACTATAAGCAAATTCCATAATCCATAAATTCCTTGCTTTAGTTCATTTGAGAAGCTCTGATGCTACAGTGGTGGAAGGTATACAGAGTTCTAGAATTAGTTTAAATGTAACTAGATGTTATTTGAGTATTTAAGAAAAGTTTCTTGGTTGGCAAGAAGTATGTTTGAGAAAAACAACATAACAATAAATAGTCAAGGTACTTCCATTTAATTGATTATTTAATATTGCTGTTTACCATTCATGAGTTTTCTTCACCCATAACACAAAACAAAAGTTGTTGAAATGTGAATTGTTGCTTGGAAATAAACAAGAGGGGTTTCCCTTCTTTTGTGAATATATTTATTCATCATAACGGTTTTTTTAGTAGTTAAACATGAACTGAATAATTATGCACAAGGATATCTAGTAACAGTTTTTTACATCTGTTCTGGCTTACTCTTTTATGCACTATTTCTCTTCTCTTCCCCTGTTTCTCTTGGTCAAAATATTATCATTTTATCTGGTTTTGGTGCTTATTAAAATGGGACTCAGCATTCACCAGCTTTAATGAATTAGAAACCCATTAAAATAACTATGCCTCATTTCTTACTCTAGGTGAAAGTAGTATTCAGTGAAGGCAAAAATCAAAAGAGAAAAATAAAAAAACTATACATAACATATAACAGCACAGAAGAAAGATATACGCTTCTTTTCTTAACTTCTGCTCTTTATCCAACACCTACTGAAATTCCCTGACTTCAACAAACTTTGGGTAAGTTCCTAAAACTCTTTGGACATTGCCTTAACTCAACCATTAAGCAGTGGAGCTGCTCTTTTTTTTATACTATCAGTGCAAATAAAAGAAGAATAAGCTTCTAAATTTAGCAATAAAAACTGAATAACAGAGGTGGACTTGCAGTTGCAACACTTAGCTGTGTTCCATGTCTATAGTGAGAATGCAACAAGGGATAATAGGGTAATTAATTAAAACTTAAACAGAGCTTATGAGCTGCAGTGAGAAACATTTCAAATTATACAGTAGAACTTTTAATCTACAGTACTCTAAAGTATGCAATTACATATGCAATTTCAAAAAATATAATACTGATCATTTTTAGAATATGTGACATGTGGAAGGAATTCTTTTTAATGTAATCAAAACTGTTTAAATGGAGACTAAGAAGATTCCAAGAGGTGTAAGTGTAGTATATTTACAATGTTGCGAAGTTCTGCTTCACAATTTGTCATATAAAATAATGCCAAGTATTCATTAAATCGTATAAAGTGTGCAGTAGAGTAGTGCATATCCTTGTGCATGTCATACATATCCTTGATTAGTGTATACATAAGAGATGTTCACATTTTTTGTGAGTAATTATGGCTTTGCTAATTTATCCAAATGAGTTAACCACAACCTTATGATCCAATTATACACAGTATTTAATACGTACAAAGTTATAGGATTAGTTACCACTGTATCTGGTATATAAGGAATTAGTCTGGTCCAGCTGTCATCTTTGAAAATAAAGTCCCACTGATGAAAACATTTTTAAAAATAATGATTTTAAATGTTTTCACTTGATATTCTAGAAGTACTTATAAAAATGGTAAATAATTACTTAATCTTTAAATTCAGTTATGCATTTTCTAAAAAGCATTTTAAAGAATGTCTTGTGCTTTATGTCTGTAGAAAGATCTGTTAGATCACTAATTAACTAAACTGGCACATAGCATTTTGATAATTCATCTGCATAAGACAGCAGAATGCATGCCTACACTCTTCTGATCCACTTTTCAAAACATTAACCAATGGATGGAAAAAGGCTTGTGCCATTTCTATCTTTCATGCTTCTGAGCTTAAGACACTCAGAAACATCTCATTCTTTTCTTTTTCTCTTTGCTTTCTGGCCAATGAGTTTGTACTTGGTTTGTAGAAAAATACAGAAAAAATATTTCTGTCTCAGTCCTTCCCTCCGCATTATAGCCACATGTCCTTTAAGATCTTTCGGTCAAGAATTTTTGTGTTGTTAATGTTACTTTACCAGATTATAGCAAACATTTTTAGACAGAAAGATACTTCATTTCCCAAATCTATATAACACTACACTGTGTTGCCACAGTACATAATTTTGCATTGGAACAAACAGAACTTAAAAACTACAAATAAAAAAATGCCTCCACTTTCAAGTACCATTCAAAATATATGGTTTCCTAAAAAGCAGAATAAATTACAGAAGTTCTTAGAACTTCAAGAACTTCAAGAACTATCAAAACACTGATGAAGTGAATGAGTATAACTGACAGATGCTTTGCATGAAGCTAATCTGAATGTGGGTTTAATATTGAGAGGCAAGGTTGATCTGAAAGAAGTAACAAATCCAGAGCAGAAAATACAACATTCATCCTTAAGATTCTTCTTGAAGGCTGGATGCATAAAGAATGGTTATCTGATCAGAAATGCACCATTTTTCTGTGCCATTTTGTTTGGCAAAAAAAAAGGCAACCACAACTAAAAGTGAATTTAAAACCATCTTTCTGCATGTAAGCTGTGTAGCTACAGACAAAAATATTAATGAAGAATTGTATTGATCAGCTACATTCTACGCATGTACAAGTATTTATTTATTTATAATGAGTTGATATGAGTTCCTGTCCACGGCAGGGGGGTTGAACTAGATAACCTTTAAAGGTCCCTTCCAACCCAAACTATTCTATGATTCTATGATATTGGTAATTGAACACAGCTGCCCAATAGCTTTTTTCTCCCGAGCCCTAGCCTATCTGGTAGTATGTGTAAAAATGAGAGCTACATACATTTCTGACTACAAAAATAACCAACTGTAGATATAGTATGCTTGGATGTGGGCAATTTTTCTGTTTGTTATGATGACAAGCCTGTTTCTATCAATTCATTTACACGATATATTGAAAATAGCAAAAATGATGTAGAATCTTGCTGCATTTTGTGCTTCTTCAGAGAGAAAAGTATCTATGATGAAAAAATGTCAACTACTCTGCAAAATCATGCAGAACTTCTTAAATCCCATTTCATTGAACTTTAGATCTATTGTAAATATGGAGATGTAAGATAAATAGCAAATTCATATTTAAGAGAAATGCTGTTAGAATAATCCTTTACTTTTTGCTTCTACAAACCTAAAACCAAGAGAGCATCAAGGTGACATCTAAATTCTATTGCAATACCAATACTAAGAATTATAAATAAATATTTTAATGACATTTACATTCTGTGATATGAATTTAAATTTTTGATACCTAACAGAATCTAACAGTAAAAAGAATATAACAGTACTGTATTGAAAATTTAGCACTTTCTAGAACAGAAAGAAGATTCTTATCAATACATTGTACAGACAAGCAGCAAGCTGAAACTACATGAATAGGAGACAATATACCATAGTTGCAGGCATGGTTGAGTAAACTATTATCTATTTGCTCAGCTGCATCTATATTCCCTTACTTACTAAACAGGTCCATATTACTTACTAAGTAGGTGCATATATATGCACACGTATATCACTTAACTATCTTACAAATAAAGTATTCATTTTCTTTAGAACACTCAAATCCTGCAGGTTTTAGCGCTGAAGCCAGCTGACCTATTTAACTAACAAGGCTTGTCCATAAAGTACAATTTATTTAGTTACAGAAAAGACAGCACTGCAGTTCACACAGAGATTAAAGAATAGGTGATTTTGTCTATCATGTGAATCTCTTTTAAGGCTGCAAATTTATTTCTTTTTAAGAACTTTGCCTCAAACTACAAAACAGAAAACTAACAACTACAACCACATAATAACCATGAACTTCTGCTCTCATGAGAAGATGATCTTTCCACATCTAATTGCGGATTTGATACCAGCTGTTCATTTCTTCCGCATTTAAAGCTTCTGCCTTGACTACATGAATGTAGCCAGGTAGAATCGTAGAGAAGGCATTGTATTGCTGGCTGTTCTTTCCATGAGTGCTTACAAGAAGACATTCTCTGAGTAGAAAATTACTTTTTTGAATGGATACTAGCAGTGTTTGCCAAGTACTTACAGGAAACAATTACTCCCATGGCATTTATAGAGTACGGTAAATTAAGAATGCATTTTTGTTGCATATATTCTCCTATAAATTCTACAGGTTTTCAATGATTTATAACTTTCTCTAATGTTTGTTGCTTTGGACCAGAACTAGCTATGTATGTCCTCAGCTATGAGGTGAATTTGGTCTTGCTAGCTCTTTTTTTAAGTTAGCAGAAGTTTTATGTAGACTTCAGAAGAACAGGCTTAGATGTTTTTTAGTAACGTTTATGTTATGTTGAGTGTTTTTTATAGACAGTTCTTTAGTTAAAGGAAACTGAACAGGTTTTTTACGTGTAACTAAATAGATGAGTCAATGCAAAACAGATTTTGAAGGCCAGTCAGCAACAGAAGTCCACTAGTTCAAATTAGCTGAAAATCTTGTCCACTGTTTGAATTAGAATAAATTATGCACAGCTACTAAATGGCTCAGTACATGCATAGGACAACACTAGCTTCCACTTTAGGTTCCATAATTTTTCTGTTACTACCATGTTGTACTAAAACTGAACAAATGTAAAACGTCTATTTGTATTTAAAATCCATGGAAGTTCACAAAATCCAGTAGTGCAGCTAAAATGAGCTTATTAAGATTTCTATTTGTTCTGTCCCCATTTTTTTCAGCTACTCTTCAGCTTTACAAGCAGATGGGCATCGGCAAAAGTGTATGTAGATTAAGATAGTCTGACTTTCAGTGGTATAACAGAGCAAAGTAGAACAGCTGGGCTGCCATTTGATGATTCAAAAAAATGTGTGAAAAATTATTACTGAAACAGGACTCAAACTCTACATATGCTGAACCATCCACATTTATGGAGTTTCTCCAGCTTGTAACCCAAGTAATATAATTTTATTTTTGATAACAGGGTCTATAACTATTATATTTGCAAAATAATTTCCATGAACCTGAGCCCTTATAAGTATTGGACCTATTTCCATTGACTTCAACAGAGTTTGAATTATACTGATGATGAACACTTAATATGAATGTTTTTAGCCAAAAAAAACAAAACCGGAAAAAGAAAACAGTCAAGATTTTACTTGTATAATGTTCACTACTCTTTCACGTGGACAAGTATCAGATTAGTTGAGATTTTACTAGCAAGCATTATCAAATTTTAGAAGATGCAAATGGATATATTAATAGACCATTCATATTTATATTCTACCTTCAACAAATAAAGCATTTATCTTTTATTTATAAAGTCAATTGCAAAGACAAAAGTCTACTTTCAAATTCTAAAAGTTCCTTTGAGGCTGTACTGTGTTGTATCTCTACACAATATTCCAGGAGTGTGCAAAAGTCCTATGTGGGCTAAGTATGTGCATGCACTTAGAAAGAGTTAATTTCTGTTATAAGAGCTTATAATCAAAATACACAATTTGTAAGTAGACAAAGGATGGGGAAAGGAAACAAAGCACAGAGAGGAGAAGTTAATGGCCAAGAGTGCAGAGAACAGATTCTCATGACCCAGGCTCTAAGCAAAAATGCGAGTTTATATTCCATGTAGGAATGTGCTCTGGTTTTGTGCATATGCATTTATACAGATCCTGCAGTGATTAAAACCATGGCTAACCATGGACAGACTGAAAACGTAATGGCAGTAGCGATTAGAAATATGGAACACTAAATTGTATGAGGAATAAAGCAAACTAGCTGTTCTCATTTTAACTTTTAGGCATCAGGATAGTCACTGATTTAAACTACTGACATCCCAGAAACCTAAGAAAAGACATTTATAATGATCATAGCTGCAGAACGTTATTTTAGCATCACATCCCACATTATTTGAATAGATATGTACTCGCCATGCATTGTTTTACTTGTATAGAATCTGCCTATGGCATAGCTCAAATGCTCAGAGAAAATGACTGTTGCTGTGTACATAGTTATTTCAGGTCATATGTCACTTGTTTAGATAGAAGAGGTTGCTAATTAAGCAATAACAATTAAGGCACAAGGCATTTCCTGC
Organism: Calonectris borealis; assembly: GCF_964195595.1. NCBI lineage: Eukaryota > Metazoa > Chordata > Aves > Procellariiformes > Procellariidae > Calonectris > Calonectris borealis. The sequence goes on from NC_134314.1 coordinate 112,697,520, forward strand.
AGATTAATGACCAACTAGGAGGAGCTGTGCCAAGGGCCATTAACCCCAGCCAGTCACTCACTGTGATGGGGCAGATTTCTTTGAAGAATGTTAATGTTCTAAAATAACAAGGATGACTCTGGACATAATATAAATGTATACAGGAATGAATCAAATTAAGTGCATTATTGATGATTTGTGTAGTGAATTCCAGACCTTTTTTATTTTCTGGGTAACAGAGGAAAATGGATAGCAAGAAAATGGTACATCGAAGAATAGTAAATGTCATTAAGTGCTCGAGCTTCTCTAAACTGCTCTGTTCAGACCTGTCTTCTTCTATGTTTGCTCCTTTGATGACCATTTGTAACTTTGGTTATCATCACAAATATTGACAATTTAGCAAAAACAGGTGCCCGCTAGTGTTCTTGGTAAAAGGTCTACACTTAAGGAGAATACAAGGAACTACTTCACCCCTTTGTTTATACTCTCTGGTTCTTGAAGGGCAGTGATCTGTGAAACTCTCCTCTCTGTGATTTCCTAGATTTCCTTCCCAGCGATAAGGAAAGAGGGTGCAGCCCTGGACCACGCAGCTCTTCAGCTTTTTTCATAACCTTTGCAGTAAAACATTTCTGAAGGGATCTAGTTGAAAATAGTGCTACTAAACACTAGCCTGTTTGCCAATTATTGTTTTCTCAAATTATAACAGTTTACCTTTTTATTATCCCTGCAAGAGATTCTTTGCTTTCCTCCACACAGCCAATTCTTCTCTGCACCAACCATTTACATCTCCTTAATTTAAAATTTACCCACAAATAACATTCAGCAGAATAGAGGAGGGGGAAACCCAGAAGGCAAAGTGGAAACTTGCTAAGCAGATAGGTACAAATGATCAATTACTTTTTCCCTTCTGCAAGTAACTTATTGCTTAAGGCTCTCATCCACAGCCACCTTTTTGTGAACCCTTCTTCCCTCATCCGCTAGTGGTTTTCACCTCTTTAAATACATTGATTCAAATAAGTAGGTTAGATATGAAGCAATCATAGCAATTTTCTGTCTCCAAGGTGAAATAAGCAGCCATATTAAAGACTATTTCTAACTAAATAAACTTCTCTAAGGAAAAAGAATATGACTATAAAATCCCTTTCTGAAAATTATATGAGTGTTCAAGACTCTTTATTATATTTCTCCTAATAGTTTAAAAATCTGATTACCAGCTAACTTTTACTCATAGTGTAAAAGATCACGTATAAAAACTTTGGAAAAAATCAGAAGATATGAAACAGCTGCAATAGATGAAGAAAGATTATTGATTTAATGGAAAAATATCTGGAAATGCATTCTTTAATTATAGTGTTTGGAATCTGACCAAGTGTTTTACCACAGTAGCAGAATAAAATAGAAGTATTCCTTTATCACCTGGAAGAGTTTGCTGTGGACATAGTCTGAGAATTACCACCTTAAGTAATTTGAAAAGCTCAGTTGATTAAAAAGGTGACCTTTAGTCTCAGTGCAAACTTGTTTAATTGCAGAACTAGCTTTTTAGCAAGGGAAGAGTAGTAAGTTAAGAAAATCATTATAGATACAAGGGATTAGGATTTTCAAAATAATGTACTTTTTACTTATAAACATTTTTTTCCACATTTCTGATTTTCCACATCTTCTCTCATTTTGTTTTAATAATGTGTAAAGGAATTTCTAAAATTATTCTAAAGCATCTGAATTTGCTTGTAGAAGTAAAATACTCCCATGGTAACATGAATCTCGGTAACATGGCTGTAACCCAGAAGCCTGAATTTTGTTTTTGTATGCATACCTACATTATATTTGCACTGCCTAAATTATTACATAACAGATGTTAAGGCTCATCTGAAATTACTAAAAGCAATCAAAGCAATACAGTATAAATGTTAAAGAATTCCAAGGAATTTCATCAGAAAGAAGCAGCACCTGGAGCCTTCCTTTTCACTCTTTCTTGTTTTCTTTTTGTAATGCCCCTTCTTTTCTCATCGGTTTTCCATTAGCACTTTTGGGTCATTTAAAATGATGGGAAGAACATTAATAAAACACTTCTCGAGCTTAAAGATAGATCATATTTTCTCTCTAATATAGTATTTGTTTCCTATCGTGGGACTTGTATCAGTGTTGCTCATCAAATGTGTTTCTCAAGGTGATGAGAATGGGGAAAGCAACTGCAGAAATTATGGAGTCCTTTCTCATCCTTATAATTACTTTAAAACAGCAGCTAAAGTTTCCACAGAGATCAGGGCTTTATTATGCTTGGTGGAACTAGTTAGAAACGTGCCTTTCTGAACATAAAGAATGTTCAAAATCTTAACTTTTTTTAGGCCATAGGGAACAAGCAAAACTCAAAAAAAAGGATACTATGGAATACTGGAAATTACTGCAAGAATAGGGAAAATTTGTATTAAGGTCCAAGAAGCTTCTGCAAAGCATGAAAGTAAAAGCGAATTATGTTCGAATTATTACTGATTGCTAAAGATTCAGATGCCTCTGTCTAGAGGATTTAATGAGTACAAAATGAAATAACTAAAAAAAAAGTTTCTGACCGTGCACTGACGGTGGTAGAGCTGCTGACCTCTCTATTTTGGACATGAACATTTATGAAAATCCACTAACTGACAGTGCATAAAGTATGCCATATGATATTCCAGTTGAATAAAATGAGGAACTATTGAAACATCACTTGCTGATTCATCTGAATTTTTCAAGGCCTTCTCAGAAAGAGAGGCAGTTGAGAAGATTTGTTTTTTTTTTTTAAATCCTCTATCACTTTAACCATATAACACAGGCAAAAAGCAGGAAAAGGAAGAACTGCAGAAGAGTCCTTTCTTGAACAGCAGTCTTCAACTAGATATTCAGTACTACACAAAATCACACACACCAAGTAATTCTTTGGGCCTGATCCTTTAGTCATCTGTGCCAGAATAAATACTGGAAAAATACACCAGGAAAAAGACTGTCTTAAAGCAAAACATATGCTCATCTCTATTGCATTAATTTTGTTTTGCCAATTATAGTTGTGTCAGAGAGAAAAGAAAACACATTCACTGAATTTTCTTGTACAATTTCACTATTATTTATGGTTGATTATTCAGCCTGGCAGCTAGCTCTATCAGTTTTGTAGAATCTTTTCACAATCACGCTGAAGACAAGAATCTGGCTAGCTGAATGCTAATTATTTAGGGGGAAAAAAATGTTGAGAGGAATTTTTTTCTCAGAAAGTGCAGTTTCATCCAAAGGAGAATTTCTGTGAAAACAAAGGTAGTTTAAAAACACTGTTTGTCTTCATTTTGGTTTTCCTTTATTTTTAATTTATGTTTTGCATAATATTTTAGATTTACTAGAATATGATTCTTGAAAGTTATTGATAGACAACAATTTTGATTGTTATCAAAATAAAATATTTCAATGTTTCTACATCTGCATTTTGGTTTTACAGAATATATCTATATTTTCCTCAGGACAGAAACCTCTTCAAGAGATACTAAATACCACAGGGAAATTTAAAACAATTTAGCACGGATACTGAGCTATCAATTAATCCAATATCAAACATTCAAATATCTAGCCCATAGATACTAAGGAAAATACATCAATTTCTTCAAGCTTAGTTATATTTGGCTGTCCTGAGGTTCACAGCTGTATTAAAATAAAGTCTTTCTTCTCTTAGTTTCAGCTCCATATTCTCTAAATCAAGAGATAGTTACTGACTGGTATTTTAGGCTCCTTTACAACATATGTTATATAAGCAGCCTGACAGACTTTGCTCATCTTTACATTTTCAATTTTGGGGACTACTTTGTTTAGCCACTTACGCTGCAGTGATCTGTGGCAGCTCTGTGGGTTTTCAGAGTTGGCTATATAACACTGATGCTCAGTATTTTTCAAAGAAGTATTTAAAAAAAAATTTCACTGTCACACACTGTTTAGAGCAGTACTTCTAGATCCTCATTTAGAGAGAATGATGGTGACTTGGTACATTACTGTTTCAGCTTAACACTGGTTAGATGGAAGAGGTTACTAATTATACAATAGCAATTAAGACATGGGGCTTTTCCTGGAGATTAATGACCAGCTAGCAGGAATTGTGCGCAAGGCTTTTAACCCCAGCCAGTCATTCACTGCATTGCAGCAGAATCAGATGGCATTCTCTGAAGGATATTGCTGTTCAGAGTGACAAACATGGGTCTGCATATGAGTGCAGGCCTTTTTTGCTCAGCTACAGGGTATATCTAGTAGCAGATAATGAAGCTATGAAGTAATTAATGAGAGGCAGATGCACACAGAAAGAAAACAACACAAACCACAATACCGTCCCCCCCCAATAGAGCTAAGTATAGAAAAAACAGTTGAATGCTCTAACATGGATTTCGACTACTTTCATTCCTTTTAGAGGTAGGATCAGGTATTTCACTGAATTAAATCACACACCACAGACACCTAAATTAGCATTTTAAATCAGAACTAGCTTGAGTATTTGCAGGGAGTCCCCCACCATTTATTATGTGCTGGTTTAGGTCTTGAATGCATCATGGCGTGAGAAAATGTTTTCCTTCTGGATGAAGCTGAAGCAGAAGCCTCTCCCTAATTCACGTCCCACATCACTGGAAAGCTGGAAGCTGAACCTGCGTGCAGAGGGAACCTAATACTTATGCCGCACAAAATTGCTCAGCAACATTGGAAAACCCCCTCAGGTAATGTTCTTCAAAAAGACAGTTATTGAAATACCTTACCACTGCTGCTTAAACTTCCAAACTGACCTACAACAAACATCTGAGCTCTTCCTGGCCTTCAAGGTGCCTCATCCTTACTCACCTTCCTCCCCTTTGCAATCTACACCCGGTCCTGGTGTGGGTCCAATCCTGGTCCTTCATTCCTATTCCTATTAATTTCTTTTCCTCTTCTATCTTGATTTTCTTTTCTTCTTTAAACTCAAAACAGGTATCTCTTTTCCCAGCAACATCTCTAAGTCTGACCTGTGGCTCCAAATTAAATCATCTATATTATCTGCTGTGGAAGGAAGAGGTTGGGGCTTTACTAGCAGACGAACTAGCCTGAGGCAGTACCAAGAGGCATCCAGATGACTTGCTGCTGCTAGGCATGAGAGGAAAATGGAATGGTGCTTCTTCAATTTTAAAAAAATGAAGGTGGAGTTTCTGAAGGTCTGAGACATTAACTACCAAACCAGTGCAGACTCGCTTATTTGGGTTTTGATGTCACTTTTGGAAGTGAGAACCTGACTGAACTGCCAGCGAGGGTGAACTCCTGGTTCCTCCATCCCAGGGTGTGCCTGGGGTAGCAAAGGGAGAAGGACAGCAACTCTGCAAGGCTGCTGCCATCATCAGGGGTCCTCTCTGATGACTCGGCAGGAGGACACCCCTGAACACTGAGGCACCAGTTCTACACCCCAACCAGCATCCCGGTCATGCCATCCTTTTTTGTGGCTTATGGTGGTGCAACATGACATGGCTCACTAGGTCAATAAGTGGGTCAGAAAAGGAGGCTGCTACTATCTTTAAATGTCATCTTCTTGTTGAAGGGTGCTGCTGGAAGTCTCTTCTGCATGGCAACTCTCTCATAGTCCAGTCCCCTCGCCAGTAACAAGCAGTTTGCTTAGTGTGAGACAGAAAATTAAAGCCCACTGCAGCATTCACACCTGTGCACACACAGCCCGTTCCCCTCTCCGCACTCTGGAGGCCATGCCAGCGCTGGCATCAAAATGGCACAGGCAACTGCTGCAGACCTCCTTCCTGCCCAAAACTGGAACAGCAATTTATGGTTGCCAGTTTTCCATTTATCTACCATGAGAAGGTCCTGTCTGCTGAGGAGCAATTGCAGTGATCCATGGCTTACTCCACAGCTGTTCTGGCTGCTCTTTTCACCATATGGGCACAGTGCCTCTGCTCTCATTAATCCCAAGGGCCGGGCTGGCCACTGCGCATTACAGATTTTCCTATGGGTCATGCTGGTCTCCCCGTTTCTGCCGTGGACCACATTGTCCCCCTACTTGCAGTTGTTTCTGGAGGCCATCTTGACAACTCGGTTGTCACCACTGTGATGTGCTGTCCTAGTATGTTCCTAGTAATGAAGCGTGATGTGAGGAATTCAGTCGACCCGCTGCCACACCATTTCCCAGCCCCAGTGCCCTGGCTGGGAGCACCTGTGCTTGCTGGCATGGGGGAGAAGGGAAAGGCAGGGAGAGGGGCCTGAAGCCAGAGACAGAGGCCCGGCGCGAGGGGAGACAGCTGCCGAGAGCTGAAGGAACAGGCCCTCAGGCCTGGGGGGGAGCAAGGCCGGCATGGGAGGAAGGGCTCCCCCGAGGCCTGGCCTGAGGGAGCGAGCAACAGCTGCTGCGGCCCGGGAGAGGGGGGAACGGGGCTGAGAGTGGCACAGGGGCAGGCGCGCGGGGAACAGCTGCTGAGGGCTGGGAAACGGGGCTCCAGACACACGGCGCAGGCCTGGGTCTGGGAAGGGGGACGAGGGCAGCCTGCAGAGGCCGGGCAGGAGGGGGAGAGGGTCCGAAGCCAAAGGCACGGCAGGGGGGAAGGTGCCAGCTGCTGAAGATGAGCAGAGGCCAGGGAAGGAGCCAAAGGCAGGGGCTGGCTCTGGAGGAGTGGCAGAGGAGAAAGCATCCGGGCTCCAAGCCAGGGAAGGAAAGGGACGCACCCTTCAGCAGGGGCCAGAGGCTCCGCGAGGCAGAGCTGGGGACAGCTGCTGAGGGCGGGGGAGAGGCACCAGGAGCCAAAACAGAGTCCTGGGAACATGGGCAAACAGCTGAAGTGGGTTGGCGGGGGAGAGGCACCAGGAGCCAAAACAGAGTCCTGGGAACATGGGGAAACAGCTGAAGTGGGTTGGACGGGATGGCAAAGCTGAAAACAGAGGCTTTGGGGGATGAGGGAGGGCACAGCTGCTGAGGGAAAGACAGCGGGGAGGAGGAGGAGAAGAGTCAAAAGCCATAGCCAAGGGGAAAGGAGCCAGCGACCACCCCTGATGGAAGAGAAAAAGGACTGAGAGAGAAAGGATGGAGAATATTACCATTTTAAAAGTAAAATACTTTATCTTTGTATAAAGTAGTTAAATTGCTTTGTCTTCTACTTAAGTACTACCCAGACAGCCCACAGCTGGGAGTATGTCCAGCCTCCGCAGACAGCAAGCGCCGTCTGCAGATGCTGGAGACCTCCCGGATGTCACAGCGGCTGCAGCATTCAGCCCTCATGGATGCTGCCTGGATGAAAAGGCTCTCCCATGCTCCCAGGGAGGCTCTGCAATGCACAGCAGGCTTCAGTCGATCGCAGTCCGGCAGAGAGCTAGCTGAATTACACCTGGACATTACATCTCCACTCTGCAGGCAGACAGGGTGCAGTTATATCCCCAAAACACCACTTGTTCATGGTAAAGATGGACAGTTTTCCGGCACAGGGCTTCAAAGGCTTCACCTTTGAAAGCACTGCATCCCGGTTAACCCATGTTCAGGGTGTAACGTGATCTTGCCAGTTGGTGCCTGGGAACTTCAGTTTGGGACAGAGGCAGTGGCCTCTGTGCCTGTCACCAAGCCATTTCCTTCCCCACAGCTGGCCTCATGATCCCGAAGCAGCAATACGGGGTCTTTGCAGAGGGAAAGCACAGTCCAGGTCTCCTGTGCGTCTACACGTGGTACAACTTCAGCTTGTGAATGAGGGCTGGAGCTGGTGGTAGGCAGCATGACTGTAGTGACATCGACAACTGTGAAAGGGGAAGGAGCTTCCACATTTAGACTTGTACATGGTAGATACTGCCGTGGATACCAGCGTTTCTAAGCATGCTGCTTCCTAGGGAAATCTGTGCTTGTGGAAGCACAGGCTTGTAGGACTACTTTAATTTAAGGATAATATCAATGCACCTCGTGGGAAGACATATAACACTAAGCCAGGCCGATCCTAGATACTGCAGAGATGCAAAAAGCTCAACTATATCTACTTCAAGTCAATGATTTGTTTTAATTACCACAGGGAAATTGCTAGTGTAGACCAGGCTGTCAGTAAGTATAGCTGAAACTGAAATTAATGGAGCTAGATCTTTTTATCCAGGTGAGAATCTTGTCTGTTATTTGTAATGTTATTCATTACTTTCCCTATTTTACATGTTTTTGTTTTAGTACTCTTCTATTACATTCTTTGTAGCTTCTGTTGCATACAAGTCCGTACCTTTTCTTTCATCATCTTACAGTTCTCCTTTCATACGCTTGCTCTATAGGCATATGGAACTCCTTTTTTTCCCCTTCCCTGTATTACTTTTTTGCATATTTCCTCTGTGTTCTTAAATTCATTCTGTCCTTCTTCCACTTTTGTTCACATTTGCATCATTATGCCTTTTTTTTCACATACAATATGAAACTACGATGAAATAAGATAAACACAAATATGCTTATGTTCAAAATGAAGAAGGATATGAAATTTTCGTGTGTATAGTGGAGCTATTCTCTTCTTTTCTTTGGTTGCCATTTAACATCACTGACAAAAATAACTTTAATAAGTGAACATTTTTTTTGCCTTCCAGATGTCTTGCATTGAATTTATTTTCCCATAAAATAGTTCTCCATGAGAATGACATCCCTAATCTCTACATAACTAATTCATTATTTTGTTCAGTTTTCAAAGGATATCATCAGTAATAAAAAGGAGGCATTGAAATTAGTAGCCACATCAAAAAGAAAATGCCATTTTGTCTGCCTTCCTCTTTGTTAATGCACTGTAGCCGCTTGCCCCTCTACTCCCAACACTCCTGGGCTGTCAAAGTTATAATTTACTATTGATAGGTTTGAGCATATGCCTATGCACTTCTTCCTTTATTGGTTGTACAACTTCTGCTGGCATGCAGAAAATTAATACTGAGAACAGAATGCTTGAATCACTTCTCATCATTGTATTCAGTAATTCACTTAGCAGCATTTAGCAGACCTAGACAGAGAGCTAAAACTAGCCGTTATCGTTAGAGTACAGAGATTTCACATGTTTATTGTTGTTTATGCTTTTTGATCAACAAACACAATTAAATATCAAATCTTTCAGTAGAGCCCTAATACATTGTTATTTTCTTAAGTGGCATGTTCATTCACGACATGCTGATATCAAGGCCATGGATTAATATTTCTGGAGCATAAAAATAGCAGTGCTTATTCATATACTCCTCCTTTTACTACTTTGGCATCTTTCAGCTATTTGTCTAAACAAGGTTTAGCTCACTAAATGTTCTGTTATGACAGAAACTATTTTGTACTAATTTCAAGAAAAAAGGATTTGAGTGTGTGATATGTCCTTTTTAGGGATATTTCTGTCTCAAGTCCTTCAGTTAGAAAATGTTATGAAAGACAAATTGTTAGAGTCTGAGCCAATGCAGCTATAAAAAATAATCTTAAAAAATGGCATAAATATACCAAATTCTTTCTAACATAACAAGTTGTCAGCTTTTCCTAACTACTAACTCATTCAGATACGGTAGATATCTCTGAGTGTCTCTTTAACTATACCACATAAATTCAAAACGAAAACCTGTGTATGCAATGCTTTTAAAAGCAGGAAAAAAATGATTCTCCTTTGCAGATGAGTAAGAAGCAGTCCCAAAGTGGTCAGAAAAACTAACGAATGTAAAGATATACTAATGGTTATGTCATTGTGAGGTAATATAATTTAGAGCTCCAGGCTTATGTGTGAAATGGTCAGTAAGCTTCTCATTTCTTTAATACCTGCTGACTCCCAGAGACTGTCAAGGCCGAAGCTATTTGGGCACTATATCCCTCATTTAAGTAAGTCAGCTGAAACAAGGCAGCCATGTTATAGCTTAATATCAGTCTACATGTTCTGAAGAAGGGAAATCAAGTTTCTTTTCAACTTTCTGATAGCTGCATGAGGAGAAGGTTACCTTTTTACTTGCCAGAAGCATTCATACATTTCAATTAAAAATTATGTGGCCATGATTTGACTAACATGTGATATAAATCAGAAAATTATAGGCATAAAGATCTATTTAGGGTCAACTGATTTTGAAACTTTAGTAATTACATGTGAAAACGTGACATACGTTTATGTATGTTCCGTTCAAATCTTGCCTTTCAGTGCAAATCACAAATGCTAAAGGAAAACACTATTCAATAGTTAACAGGACCTATGCAGCATCCCTCATGGAGTTCTTCCATCAACACAAGTGATAACTAAAATGTCCTGACATTAATTTATAAAGACACTGGCTTAAACATACTTATTGCATAAGGCTAAAACATATGGAAATTATTTTCAAAACAAACTTATACAGGAGGCTTCCAACTGATGAATTCTGTTGTTTTTTCCTTTTTTTTTTTTCTTTTATTATGACTACAGGGAAATAGGGAATAAACGCATTACTGTGAATTAATCTGTAAAGACTATGAGGAATGCAGCTAGGGCTTTGCATTTTGTACACACACTATCCTATCTGTTGCTGCTGGCCCCTTGAAAAATCCTAATCTTTGGGAGAGACAGGTCATTTCAGGCACCTTGATAATATGTCTAGCTCCAGAAAAAAGACGCCCTCATAAGTACCACAATGAAGTGGAAATACCTTGCATATGACATTGTCAGAAGAACATGTTCAATAATACACTATGTTTTAAAGGATCTTCTCTCCAATGTTCTGCAACTGGAGCTAATACTTCAACTTAACTTCAAGCAAAAAATGTAAAGGCTTTTACAGCTTGCTTTCACCCAGAAGAAAAATAGGTCCCTTTCATCTTTGTATACGTTTATGTTTGTATGTGTTGCTTTGAGATGCACTTGCACATATAGGTATAATTTATTCTAAAGAGAATTTTTATATACATATATATAATTTATTCAAAAAACAGGGCACTGGGGGTAAATGCCCTAGCCACTAAACTATTGGTTCAGCAGGGATACAGCTCTCTGTTTCTAAACTAAGACAAAGATTATCTCTGATGAAATCTTTGTTGCAACTGACATGTTTCTGTGGGAGTATTTCATTAAAATTTTTAATAATTTTCTAATGATGAATCACTTCATTAAAAAAAATCCACTCAGCTTAGCTATGTGTAAGAATATTTTAATCACTAGGCATATTACAATAAGTTTGTGCTTCAAAACAAAAGAAAACAATGCTTTCTGAAGTGGATTTTCTATTAGTATAGTACAGTAGTAGGGATCATTTAGAGATGGTGTAAAAGATGTGAATGGTAAAGAGACACATTGTTTTCTGTGTTCTACATACCACATTTTCCTGAAGGCTGATTCCTGTTTCAGTTTTTAAGAGAGACCTTTTGTTATGAAAAAATTCAAATAAACAGTTTTTTCACTTTTAAACTTTTGGACTTATATGATAGCTACTTTCCTTCACATTTCCTTTCCTTAAGAAATTACTAGATCAAATTGTTTGGCCTGTATTATACACAAAATAGCATTAGATGATCACAGTCTAAGCACATATTTGGTGGCTCCAGATCATCATGGTGGTCAAACAGCAATTTAACGACTCTGAAGCCAATTACCGTAGGATCACCATTTTTTAAATCCAAGTAAGATCCCAGAAGCTGTACACAACTTCTGCGTTTTTCCATCCCAGACACTTTTATTGAAGAGCTCTGCAGTAGCTAAGAAGAGCTATAACTTCGTTTACATGAATAAGGGCTCATTAAATTGCTGGATTGCAAGACTGTATAAATTATTTATCCCTATAGAGAAACAGGTTTTAGAATTCACAATTTAGAATAGGCTCTAATTCCCCTCTCATATATAGAGTCACTGATGTAATTAAAGGTTAAAGTAAAGAAGATCAAATGTTAAAAAGAGAAATGTGTTCCTTCACTCCGGAGCTTAGGCACGCAATGCTCTGCCATGCTTCCTTTCTTCGTTAGCTGATGCTGAAGGACCTTGACTATCTTCCTCCTTAATTACCTCAGGTTGGAAACAGAGTTTAGCCCATGTTTTTATCATGTTTTCTATGCTAGGGGATAGATCATTCCCTTCCTTTTTTCTTTGGCAATGAGAAAAGTTAGAACAAAAGAAAATCCTCAGTTTCCATGGGAAATGTTAGGTAAAGCGCTGTTACAGCTAATGGAAGTTCTTCCATAATGAGCTCCTCAGCTTCCTCTAGCTTCAGCCTCATGTCGGAATGAATTACCAGCTGAGCTAGGCTACCTGGTCTCTACGTTGTCAAATGATGAACATAAAATCTTTACAGAGGGAAAGGCTAATATATCCCCTCATGAATTCTAATGACAGACAGTGTTTCCAAACCTTCAGTGATACCATTATATTCTTTATAGACTATAATTGATTTTTATGTCTCACAAACAGGCAATCTGCAATTTATAAGCTACATCATTAGACCTTTTCTCATTGCTTTTATTTTCTTCTCGGTGATGTATAATGTGTTGCTAGTAAGGAAAATTGATTAATTCCTTACTTTTTGCCCTTGATTTTTGGACTAATTTTGTTTTACTTCCTCAGCTATTTTGGTTCTAAAGAGGAAAAAACCACCCTAAATCAAGCCTTAGCTTTTTTGTTGATAGCTCAGTTGGACCTCTCCATGGCTGAAGTAATAGAGTGGTAAGATAAAAGAAAAGCTAGCTTTTCGACCACAGGTCCAAATGTGAATGGCCTTCAGAATCAGTTAGGATGAAATTGCATTCACTTCATCTGCTGATCTTTACGGGCAATTGCATTTCATGGAAGTCCCAGGCAGCTGTCTATCCTGGAGCATTTTCTATCCTCTGCAAAGCTGGTGATGCTTCCCTGCCTGCACATTTGAAACAACAGCAGCTGCGTTACAGAGCGTGCATTAGAAAACACACATTTCTTCTGTATGGAATCCAAACTTGGGCACCCAAAATAGCTTCTGTAGGCAATTTAATTTAAACATTTCCAATACAACTTGTATTCAGTTTTGTTTTCAATCTGACTTACAAGACAGAGCTCGTTAATACTGCGTATGGATTTCTTTTATGAACTGAATTAACAATTTTGAGCAGGAGGTCCTGGTGCTGTGCTCTTCCATTTGTGACACTTTCTAGGTACATTTATAAGAAACGGTATCATATATATATTTAATGAAGTGTATTCTGTATTACATTAGGTAACATTACAACACACCACCACATTAAAGCTATCTAAATCCCACCTTAGGAGACAGCAATAAAAATAAGTTAAATGAAATTACTCCTTAATGTAGAAAGAGTTTACTTCTTCACACTCAACTTCAAAGGTTTCACTGTGGGTGAGAAAGAAATCTTTACAAGGAGTGGCCAAAGGCCACAGACAGTGGTCTGAAGGAGAAAAATAGACAAAGAATAAAGAATAGGCAAAAATAATAAACTGAATAAAGAAGAGAAAGCCCCTTGAATGGTAAATCCCTTAGTCAGGCCTTTATAGAAAACATGGGCTGAGGGAAAAACTGGGAAGGCTGAAATGAAGAGGCCCGTATCACTGAAAACTGGAAAGGACCACCACACAGGAAATGGAGAGATGGAAAAGGAACGGTTTGTAAGGAACAGAAATGGGAAGAAATAGCAATAAGGGTAGAAGTAGGGCACTCAAGGAGATTGTAAAGGAATAAAATATTTCCTATAAACCCCTCAAAACTGTAGATGCCATCTGCAGTAATATAGGCCATCTAAAACCAATTAGAATTGCTATGTACATTTCCTTACCTTTATCACTGTGTTAAGTATCATTCAATAAGGAATATGAGTAAGTCTGACTTAGTACAAGAATGAAATATCTGAGGGAGGAAATTTTAGTGGAATGTAGTTCAACATCAAAAAAGAATCAGCAATGCAAATCAGACGATGTGATAACTGGGGAATGCTAAAAGGAAACTGCATGAGAATCTTAGATATCCTGTCATTTCTGGAAAACATGATCAACAGAAGATGAGTATTATATTCATTAAGAAAAAAAAAGAATAGTAGATAGTAACAGGTATATCTTCTTAAATTGGAACGGCACGTGACGTAAAAGAGGAGGATGTAACGCTCTGTAGTGAAATGAGTGCAGCTAACAGTCACAGAGATATCAACAGCAGATTGTAGAAAGTGCTGAACAGAAGATTACATAGCATTTTTGGCGCACGACTGTGAACAGAATAAATAGGAAGCGTACAGTCATAGTCCAGTAGCATAGTTAGCAAGACATTTCAATAAATGTTTACATTGACCTGAAGGCCCTTAGTGATGCTGTAATGAAACCTGGAGTAATTCATCTGGTATCTTCCTAGAACATGAAATTTGTTGCAGATAAAATCCAAATTGGATCACTAGATTAACACAAATTAGAACCTCTTAGAGATACTGGTCTTGCAGTATGTATAGAAACCGCTGCCTTTCAAAATAGAATCATAGAATCATAGAATAGAATCATAGAATCATACAGGTTGGAAAAGACCTCTAAGATCATCGTGTCCAACCGTCAACCCAACACCACCATGCCCACTACACCATGTCCCTAAGGGCCTCATCTACACGTCTTTTAAATACCTCCAGGGATGGTGACTCCACCACTTCCCTGGGCAGCCTGTTCCAAGGCCTGACCACTCTTTCAGTAAAAAAATTTTTCCTAATGTTCAATCTAAACCTCCCTTGGCACAATGTAGTTGTTTAATTCAGATTAAATAATCACCCTCACACAGGTCCATGCTTCACATGGTGCAGAGCCAAAACTAATTATTTTGCAGAAGTTTAGATTGAAATGAGGGCAAATGCCTTCTATTATGATGGACTTGTATCCTGATAGAAGGATCTGTTTGGTTGCTCTGATCCACAAATTCAGAAGTCTGAACCATCCTGTTTGGAAAAACAAGGCTTGAGAAAATGGAAAGTTATTGGACTTGTCCCTTTTTGGCTGCTTTATTTAATTCCTAAAGTCAAATAAAAGAGAGAATGCAAGACTAAGCAAAAGGAGCACAAACAAGAGGAATGAGAAAGTAAAACTTAAGTGTATAGCTAGAAGAAGAGACAAAGATAAATTAAGGGGGAGGGGGGAAGCTCTTTCTTATTTGATAGAGGGACAAACATAAAGCAGAATAATCTTTGCCTATTCAGAGATTAAGTTTCAGGAATATCCTTTAAGAAAGTTTTACCCTACAGCCCAGCCCTTCCAAGATGAGATAAATTCAGTGCTATTATCAAATTCTGACCTTAGCATTGCTGTCAATTACTAGTTCTTAGTCACTGCATAAATATAATGTGAAAGCACCTGTTCTGAGTAAAACAATATATAGTCCAACTGCATCCTGCTGCTTTACTACTATTTTTTCACATCCTCCAGACTGACCATATGGTTAGTTTGTCTGATAATTTCCTCAGGAATGGCTACTCATTGAAATGGCCCGTTTGAAGGTCTTACCCCTTGGAGAGCTCTTGTGCTGCATTTCCAGCAATCTCGTCTCTTACAGAAGCATGAATCCTATTTTGCTTCTTTGACGAGCACACCTGAGTGGTAGATTTCCTTCATTTTCTTTGGCTTCTATATTGACCTTTAATCAATGAGCTTAAAATACCTCCTTCACTTTGTCACTCAGAAGTCTGGTGTATCTCCATAACAAGAGGTAGATACTTCTTTCTTTTTTTTCATGTAAGTGCTTATACCAATTTTTCTCTTTTCGTAGCACAAATGTATCATATTCACTGAGAAGTCCTCCATGAAATAAAGTTCTTGTTTCAATTGGACATGTATTGTATAAGAATTCTCCTTTGAATGTTCTTTGTTATGTATAATTTGTAATTCTTTCATATGAAATTTTACTTTTGAATACACTTTTTCTGTAAATGGAACATAAATCCTTAGATTTAGAACTATCTTTTTGGTGGAAAATTGTAATGGAGCTGCCACTGCAAGGTATATATCTACTAGGGTATTAAAAAAGCATTGTTAATAATGTAGTGGGGTCTTCTAGAATTTCTTATTCTCTTGCTATTTCATTAACAAGAAATTATTCTCCAAAAAATAAACACAGCTTCATTCAAACAAAAATATTCTGGCTTGTCAAAAAGAGAAGTGCAGGAAAATAATGTTCCTTCATGGAGGAGCCAAATCAACAAGGTCCTTGTGGAAACAAACTAAAAAACCTTAGATCTTAACTCTAAGTGGGATACTGAAGAATAAAAAATGTGTGTCTACATTCCTTCAGCAAACTAGATATAACTTTTATTTGTTCTCTCTTTCTTTCACATGCATGTATCAGAAGGAGTAATACAAATGCAAAGAACAATTAAGTCAGCTTTCGAGCACTTAAGATCATGAGGGGCAAAAATGATGACAAATTGCTTTTGTCATTATTTCGCCTAAGAGAGCTCTCGTGCACCAGAACGGGTGAAACCATACCACCAATTCCACAAACAAATCATGTGAATGGCAAAATTTTCATGGATTTAAGTGCAATGAAGATTTTATACTAAAAATGTATTTAGTACAGAATCCACTAACCCATCAATTCTTATATTTTGAATACACTGCAAATACAGTATATACCACAAGCTACAAGTCCATCAGGCTTACTTCAGGCACAGAGAGAATGTGACCTCTCAAAAGGACTTAGGAAAAAAAAAAGTCTTTTCCTGAGCATACTTAGAAAGTTTTGACAGTCATGCAGTTTAAGTCAGGTAGCTCCTGAAAAATTTTTATATAATAAAATTTGAAAAATACAGTAAAATGGTATTTCACCCAAGAATAACCTAATCATCCTCAACATTTTTGCATGGGGATTAGAGCAAATAAAACCAAACCTGTTAGTATTTTTATGAGAGAAAGTAGTTCCAGGCAGAAATTGGGTGACACTCACATCCACTGACATTTAAAGAAGACTGAATTTAAAAAATCACATTCAGTCCCCAAATATAAGAACTACAGGACTGAGATATCTGAAGGTTAGCACATTGTTATCAATTAATGGGTAAGTATAAAACCTTTAGGGTTTTATTCTATCTCAAGTTGGTCCTTGAATGAAATTGCACTGTGCAATTTATTAGTGGAACTAAGAAGAGGACAGAGTTTGTGCCAAGATAAACTAATCAGAGATTTATGTATTTCATTGCTGACGTGTGATTAAACATCACTCACCAATCTGGTATTATTCTTAAAGAAATTTACAAAACCTCTTGATCAGAATCCTAAATCTAATGACCATTCTACTACCTTTCTCACAGCTTGAAATCTACATATATTCTGAGGGCTTTTAAAGGAGGCACAAGGAAATCCTAAATAAACATATAATCTTGTCTCTCTCACTGCCATGTTTTACTTAAATATCCCCAAACTTCTGTTGATGAATAGTGTCTGCTAAAAACTGTTCTATGACAAAGGCACAGAAATAACTTGATACGTTCCTCCAAACTCCAGACATTTTCTTTTTAAGCAAGCAATTTCAGTAGAATAAAAATGCAAGTCTTCTTTTCCCAAAAGAAAAAAAAAAAAGTCCTGTTTTAACATTTGCTGAAATAGAATTGCACTATAGTGTACCTTGCAAAATAGATTAAATAGAGAGGAAAAATTACTTTCATATGTTTCTCCCCAAAGGAGATATATATTTTATACTATTCTAAGGAAACAGAACCTGTAGTCTCTTGTCCAAGAGCATTATTGAAAATAGCTGATCTTGTTGTACTTTGAAGTACTTACAAAGGTAGCAACAGATTTTTGGCACATACAAATCTTATTAACGAATAAAAAAATACAATATTCGGATTTCTAGAATGCAACATTTTGAGATAGATTAGTAGATGTTTCAAAGTAAGAGTAATTTATTTATTGTCCAGGAATGGTGTATCAGATACAACATAAACTATTTAATTAAGTATGTAAGTATGTACGCTACCTCCAGAAATCCTATAGTGGCAGCATACACAGCTATGAAAAGGAAAGACAAAGGAAAAGAGTGTGATGTACACATAATGTAGTCTGGCAATGGACCATAGAAGAGATGGTACCTTATTTTTTTAATATATTCTGCTATGGTTTAGCAATATTAGGAAATACTTCTGGAGTGTGTCTGATGGCTTCTCGGAGCTGGTATAGTAAACAAAGGCACAAAAGAAAGTTTGTCAGCAAATTCCTATAGACATCATGAGAGGTGAGGAAGTACACTCTGTGCTTTGGAAAAAAATCTCCCTTTATTTACCCTGCACCTAGGAAAGCATCATAAAATCTTGTTATGTTTATGGCTATTTCCATTGAAAAATATGTTTGAGTACATATGTAAATTATAATAAAGATTTGTTTGTTCCAGAGGAGGGGTCAGAGTAATATTATGGTCTTCAAAGCTATGGGCTCTATATTTCCCCACTACTTAGTGAAAATAAAATGTCAGAATAAAAAGATTTTTATGATAAAATAAACATTTTAGCATTGTTCTACTTGATAATACAGTATTTCAAACTCCAGTAATCTGTTCATTCGATTTTAGAATGACTGGTCCATTTCCTATTGTTCTTCTTTTTGTATTTTCCATTAATGATTAAATATTTACTTTTATGACAGAGAGCTAATACTTAACTACTTCTTCCTTTAATTAGGAGTTTACACGTTCAGTACATTTGCTCACATATTTAAAGGTCTGAATTCTCCATGCTCCCTTCTGCAATCATAGACTTGCTGACATTTCATTTAGCCAAAGTGCTTTGCTCTCTCAAAACCCCTTGTCATTCTGCTTAAAATCGAACTGAAATTGAGAACACTGGGTCAGCACTGTGGATTGCTCATTCTGGGATTTTGTCTGTGCCGTTGGACAGAGCTTGTATCTAATCACTCTTTTCCTGTGATCCGATTTATTAGCCTTGCTTAGCTGTACAGTTCAGCTGAATGTATTATGCAGATGTACCCATGAAAAGTAGCTAGCACAACAGTGGCTATGCACGACCATCTAGTATGTGGTGATATCTGATAACCCAGGAGCTGGAATGCAATCTATGATTTCCTTTCGCATATATTTAACCAGTCCTTTTTCCTGTAGATTTTGCATTCTTCAGTAGGTTATCATCTTCTGTGACACAGGTGTCATACACTCTGTTTGGTCATTTTATCCAAACGGCAAACAGTGTGTAGCTGGACTGTGTGTTCAGTTCAAGTTATATATTTTCAAATGGTCATTTGGACATTTCCCACTCTATCCCTCCTTTTATATACAATACATATATCTATTGTTCATGAAAAACAAGTGAATTGCTTGTTAGTCTACTATCTAATTGCTATCTAAAGATATCCTCATGAGACCTTCATGACATCAAATGTTATTGCTACAGTCATTTAAGCTACATATACTTTAGGCTTTCATAACATTATTTCATCATACAAAGATCAGATTAGAATTATTTCTGCATAAACTTTTTTATGAATAGTTAGTAAAAGCAACATATTTGGATACATTTTTCATGAACAACAATAACTAACTTCCATGAAGGTAACAGCTCAAGCAGTTTGAGGTAGAACCAAACTCCTCGATCCAAAAATTTCTGAAATCAGAAAGAACATTCCCTTGCTTTCAAAGGTTGCCTGAGGAGAATCATTTCACTGTGACATTGCTGAAAATCAGATCTTCATTTCAATTCAAATATAGATGAACGAATTCATCTTATGCTTGTAGGCTAATTCCTACTAGCAGAAGAACCAAAAGGCTAGAAACTTAGGAAAGTGCTTTTTTCCTCTTTACTAGCAAATCAGTCTGTATTGTTCAGAATAGCCTTTACGTAACCAGGTATTAATGAAAATCACTGTTTCCCCCCTCACACCTTTTTGCAAGTACAAAGCTTTACATTCTATGACATTTTGTAAACACTTTCTGCCAGAAAGCTCTAAAATCCTTCATACAATAGCATCAGCAAGTACTATTAGAGTGCAGTACACCTAAGAAAATTCTTTTAATCAGGTGACATTTATCCCAAGAAAGTACAATCTTATATGTATTTTAGTAGTTTTTCAGTTCATTTCTAAAAAGCATCTTTGCTCTTGCTTGCAAAGGAGATAAAATTAAGAACCTTTTGATGGTACATTTGTTACGGACCCATTTATAAATAAACAGTATTATACACAAGGATGTATTAATCTTGTTAACAGATCTTGTTGCCATGTTATGCTATGAGAAATAAACCACAAACCAGGCCCAAACAGGTTATCCCAAAGAAGAGCATATGTTTATAAAGTATATGTATGAGTACATCAGGAACTTTGTTGCCCTTAAAGCAATCTGGAATACCCTGAATTACACAAATTTATTCATTACTTTTTCTCCAATGTTTGTATCTCAACTACAGCTCAATGTTGTATATAATATGTAACATCTAAAACCATAAATAAGATCCACTTCTCTTGTAGTAGGTAGTGGTAGGAATATAGCAAAATATGCTCTGAAATCTCAGACATTACTAAACAAAACAGACACGGAATGGTAAGAAGACAGTGAATATTATTAAACTTATTTTATGGATGAAAAACTGTGAGGCAGATTAAATTCTTGAGATATATAAAGAACTTGTAATAGAATTGTGAAATAAAATAGCAATTCCAAATCCCATTTCCAGTACTTAATTACTTCTTAGTCCTTCATCTCTCCTTTTTTCCATTTTATGCTTCTAGATGTCTTCCATTCATCTGATGTAATCATTTATGAAGGATCCAGTTTTTAAAGAAGAAATAATATCTGGGTCCAGAGCTAAAAAAGGGTTGTTTCATCATAAGTTTTTCTTAACTGTAGTAAATTCTGCAAAAAGCAAAACCCAACTGCAAAACCCAAGAACCAAATCACTGTGTCACTATCAAAATTAAAATGATTTTCTGAAGAAATCCAACATTTCAGAGGAGAACTTGGAGCTGGACATATATTAGGTATTGTGCAGTTTTTACCAAGCAAAAAGTACAGTAAGAACATCCTGCAGTAAGAAGTGTGGGATGAGACTCATGATGAGACTATTACGCACCCTTTAGAGATAGGTAGGTAGTACACACCACATTCAGTAACCAATAATTTGTGGAAACTTGGCTGAACATGATATGCTACTATAATATCTAAAAGCATTTCAGATATTTTTGTTACATTCTTTTCCTGATATAATTTATTTGGTTACCAAAGGTTTGTTTCAACAGTATTGCCAGTCTCTTATTTTATCAACAGTTTTCCAGGCTACCTTTTGCATAAAGTCAGCGAAAACACCAAGTCATATTGAAACTTAGCTGAAATACTTTAAACAAATAAATAAATTCAGGAACCTGTTTTGAAATACAGCTAAAAGGAAAGCAACTCTCAAAAAAATTTTTCACAACTATAAAAATTTCAGTACTGAGAGTTTTTCCAAGATTTGATTTAAAAGTGATGCTACTGACTCACAGAAAATGGAGGTCCAGTTCTTACAAGCTCAGCTGAAAAACTTCATGATTTTTATTAAGATATAGTACAGTGTAGATTTTACCTTACTTATCTTTGAAAACAGACTCCTTTAAAACAGAGAAAATATCTTCCAAATCACTGAAAGTTTTCCTAATATTTCCAAGAAATTCCTTAAATAATTTTTCTGGCCAGAACATTGATAATCAATAATGCGTGCAGGAATCAATGACAGCTATATAGACAGAAATTCAAAGACATGTAGCAACAGTCACATGCCGCCTTCTCTTGCAGTTGAGCACGCAAAGACCTTGGCTGCCCTTACGCTACTGCATGCTCGCTGTCAGAAAACTCCTTTCTATTTGCCCCTTCAGATCAACTGGCATAACTGCCTGAGGAACTGCTCTGTCCAAATGATCTGGATTTAACAAAGTCCTCCCAAGAAAATTATTTCTCTTTACCCAAACCACTGTAGGAAGACCAAGCTTGAGCACAATTCCCCCATGCATATGTATGGCGGCAGATCTGAGAAAAAGTAACATCAGGTGAAGTGGCTATACTGTTTCACTTAGAGCAGTTAGCTCCATTTGCTGTTTTTCAAGTGAATGAAAATTCCTGACATAAAATAATAATTGCATCAATTTTAAAAATACTGAAAACTAGCTATTTTTTAATCTTACCAATATAAATCCCAGAGATGGCACATTAACAATTGAAAAATAAATACGCCTCTGGTTAATAAGAGAAGTATTGCCTCTAAAAAAACCTTTTTTTTTCTTTTTTTTATTTTTAAAGTTACATTTAGGACAAGTTGTTTTCTAGAATTTTATTAAATTGAGAAGACTTTTTAGCCAATTTATGAAATACATGAATGTTGTAAACAATCACAGAAGCTGATATTTTGAGAAGTCTGCTAAGTATAGGTAGTAGATTAAATGATGGTCAAAGTGTCAATGTATTTAATTTTTGTTGACATCCTACAGTCCCATTAAGCTAGTAAACTTTTGCTTCACTCTTTGCATACTATCCTCTAGGTTTCAAAAGAAAAAAAAAAGTTTGCAGACGAGTACTGCTGAGATAAGGACATATTTTAAATGACGGTAAAATCAGAGTGCATTAAATTATACTCCCTTCACTGCTTAGCAAAAACCAGCCTTTAGGGATGTTACATAGGACTGGGATTTCTGACTGGTACTATTTTCCTGTAGAATTTAAGCTTTCCTAAATAAATAGCACTGCGATTGTTTCATAGAAAATGCAACACAGAGGTGGTAAAAAACACCTTGAACAAAGCTTGAACAAAATTTATATGCATATGGACATCTGAATTTAAACTCATTATTATTCATAAAAAAAGGCATTTCTAAAGATGAGTCTAATAAGATTACATACTTTTACTTTACAACATTTAAATACATAAAAACATGAATAGTTGTCTCTAAAAATTTATAAATATAAATACTTTAATCGATTGTCTATGATTCTGCAGTTCAGCTTGTATCTGATTATGCTTAAACCATGATTTTCAAACCTTTTTTTTGGACTATTGAACTTTTTTCTTTTAAAAACTTTTCTTTGCTATTCATTCTAACACACATAGTCCCATTTAAATCAGTGGGAGTAATAACATTTAATATTACTGAAAATGTCACTAGGTGGTTAAATACCATGAGGTAACATATAGAATAATCACATGGTTGTAAATAGTCATATTGTATTATTAAAATAAGTGGTTATCTGCAGCATATTTGGATATACACTAATTTATATTGGGAATCAAAGGGATAAAATTATTCATACAAATAATCCAACCAAATACAGTGGGACCATCTGTGAATTAAGTGATCATAAAGAAATTTATTGGGAATTCGACTGTGAATTCACTTTGTCTTCACCTTCTCCTGTCCTAATAGCTTTTTATTTGTATGCTTTATAGTCAAAATAGTACATAGATAACATAACGGATATAATATAAATCATAGAAAGAAAAAGGGAAAATAAATATTCTTTAATCTTCATAATTTTTTGATACACAAAGAAAGAGCAGCTAATTCTATAAGTAGAGAAAGTAACAATCTCTAAATAAGGAGGAAAACAAAGGTGTGTTCAGAGTTCCTGGGACATTAATAAATGTGGCTCTTATAAAGATAGAAGTATTTTAAAAATATTGGCTCGTCAAGTGAAAGATTAACACTGCATTTCTGGCTTTTGTGTACGGAATATATTATTATGGCTATACTTTTCCTTCATATAAAAGTTTTACAGGAAAAGTTGAAGAAATATTTTTATGCAAATTTTTTTAATGGCAACACTGAACAAGCAGATGTACAAATGCAATATTCATATTTTACTTTAAAAAGTCAACTAATTCCTTGGAAAAATGGTTCTGAAATGTACTGAAACAATTGTGCCTAAGCTTTATTTTATTTTTCTTTCTTTCTTTCTTTATAAGACACACTTACTACAGAGGAAGATCAATTAGAGTAATTAAAGAAAACTGAGAGTGACCCAGTATAGTAAGGGAGTCTATTTTTTCAGTCTTAAAAAAATATATTTGATTTAGTCACAAAAAAACTGCTCAGCTGAAATCCTGACATTTACGTTAGCAGTAGCATCTGCCCAAGGGAACTCTAAGTAAGTTTCATTTCCATTCTGATTCCTTTTGACTTTAGCCTTATTTTGAGGCAGAAATACAAAAACCATTTGGGCAGGAGTAACTTGACTTTCAGGGTTAAGCTTTTTGCCAATCCTTTGAAAACCCACCAGAATATGTTCAAGTTGCAAACTTTCTCAAAAAATATGTTTGTACAGTGTTAGTGGAGATGTCTTGGATTTTATCAGGAAACTCCTGAAAGATTGTTTGGACTGTGGTTGCATGCTTTAACTTCAGCCTCAGCAGGTCTTCCCTGTCACTGGAAACTCTGTAGCCTGTGCCAGGTCCAGCTACCCAGTTTCGGAGCAGGGAAAGTGTCAGTCCATCAGCAACTTCCCTACTGGGAATGGGCCCTGTGGAAAGGGTGCTTCCTGATTAAAGTGCAGAAAACACAATGGCTGGGGCTGGAATGTCTGAGTGGGAGCAGACTTTTAAAAACCTACAAAAAATTAGACACACTGACTATTTTACTACCTTAAAAGAATGTTCTTTAGGTTGCAAAGTGAAAAATAGCAGCTCTGAGACATAAGGCTTCTCACGTAACTTAGATCCATCCACTTTATTCATATACGTTATGATATAGCCTTTAATTACACAGTTTAATGCAATTGTCTCCAGAGCCTCCATAACTTGTTCTGTACACAGAAGAGGTCTATTCTTCGCAATAAGTAATGACGGAGAAATGAAGAAAGCTGTTGTGCCAATGAGCAGTACCCCTGCCCCTGCAATACAAGAGTCCGTATTAAAAAGGAGTGGGGTGTACTGCATGCCAAGGAGAGGTGTATGCTGCCTTGAAGAAGTATATTCTATCCCCTTCTCTCCTAAAAATCCCATGTGACTTTGGTCAGGTTTCTAAAGCCAGGCATTTACTGGGTGGTCGTTCCTTATGCTGTTCAGGACATTGGTGTTGTCGGGGAGCATGCCTTGCTGGATATCCCCGAATACGCAGTGCTGATGACTCAAGGCTGTAATCTGAAGTCAGTGCGAGCTGTGCTTTGAAATTATAGTGGATGCTTAGAGTATGTAGTGTTACATGGGAAATACTCAGAAAAACTTCAGATTGTGCACTCAGTATTAGTGAATGTTTTTACCTGCAGTCTCTCTTACCTCAGTTCTCCTCTACAACTGGGATAATAGCATCTGTCATCTTACATGGGCACTGTGTAATTTTTAATATTTGTGCAGCAGCTCGGACATTGTAGTTATGAAAACCTTCGAAAAGCCCAGCGAAAAATTAATAATTTCTCTTCAGAGCTGGTTTGAATATGGACAATAAATAAGGCTCAGGGCTACACGCTGAACAGCATGGAGAAAAGAAAATATTGAAGAACTTATTATCCACACTAGGGACTGAATGAGCAGAAGGCTGGAGGAAAAAGTGGTATATGATGGTGTAATTAAAGACTGTTTCATAATGGATACCCAGAAACAGATGAAATTAAAATTGTACAGTATCATTTGTCCTGACAGTTCATAGCTTGTAAGTGCTTTATTTTATAAACTTAATAATATTCTCAGAGTATAGATTTTGAGTGCAGTATGTTCATACATGTTAGGCTGATACCAATCACTTAGGTTGATTAGAGAAGAAGCAAACTGGCCATACCAAGCTATGCTTTAAAAACCTGTGTGCTAAATGGGTATCTAAGAACAATAAAATGAGTGTGTAGATTGATTCAAACATATGGATGAAAAAAATACATGACAGTCTATTTCCAAATGGCAAGCATTTTAATACAGGATAGGTCATCTCAGCAACGGAAGTGGGAAGTTGGGTTAAAATATGAAAATTCTTTTAGCCATTAATTAATAATTTTAGAAGGGAAAATTGCATTGCCAGTTCTTATTATACCTCTACAAATACAGGAAAATTGAAGAGTGGAATAAGTAATTATTGTTACCATATAGGTGTGGGAAACAAGCAAGCAAAGCTTCTCGCCAGTCATTTTTGTGCAGGCAAAATGTTCCTGTGCATCTGAATGACAAAGGAAACTTCTATAAGGATTGCAAAGTAATATTACATAGTACTGGGCAAGGTTAAGCCTGTTTGTTTCTTGAGGTTTTGGGGTGTTTTAATATTAATACAGTTGAAAGATTTTTTTTTTCTAACCAGAGGACCTGATTCTGATCTTACCCTTATTTTACAATGGCTTAATGTGCTAGCTTCAAGAGACATCAATCCTGATTTACACAGACATGAAGGGAGTATTGGAATAAATTATTTTACTCCATCAATTGACTGAAAGATCCTACTGAATGTGACAAACCTACAAAAGCAAAATATTTTAGAAATATTGTCCATAACAATGTATGTGATTTCTAAAGTCATTTTTCTCTTCCAATTCCATTAGTTAATTAATTTCCTTAGTACCTCTTTTTGCATTCTGTAATGATCAAAAGCTCGATTTAAGTCACTGAGAGGTCAGACTGGGCAAGGACCATGTTTCCAAGACATAATTATGTACTATTTTTCAAATTTCTGAAGAGGAAGCTAAGGAAGAGCAAAGTTGAATAACATCAAAACCTGTACTCAGTTCACCTTATATATTTAGGCTATCCAAGGAGTAATGAGCCCATATTAAAGTACAACATCAAAATAACTAAATATTACTAAGTTATCAGAGGCATGCTTTTGAGTTAGGTATATCTCTATCACAATAGATACAGCATCACTAACTGCTTTTTGTTATTTTTTCATGCAAATGTGAATAAAATGGAGAGACAAGTTCCACCCTTAAACACAAGCAACAAAAAAGATGAAAGCCACCACTCACTGAAGGTAGCTTTGCTTCTGAATTCCTGTGGTGCCATCAACTTAGCTATTTTTCCACTTCCAATAGGTACGTTTCTGATTTTTTAATAGGGGAGAAATTGTAAGGAAATTTTATTCCTTGCATTACTATGCATGTTTCTGTGTTTTAAGATTTACAAAATCCACCAGCATGACTCAAGTATCACAATGGGTAATATGTGACTGAATAGCAGAGATTTGTTTAATCAGTCCCTTTTAGAAACTTGAATGATGTAGGTATTTATAATGTGCAGGAAACACCCTACTTATTTAAAGACTCCAATGATATTTAAAACAAGAGAATGGGATCCAGACAACGATAAGAGAATAGATAAAACCTCTGAATGTTAACATTTTTTCAAATATTAAAAATGTGGTTGTCAATGGATTTGCAAGAATAGCAGGTCAAAAATTCTATTACACTAACTTTTTTCTGTCATTAGAACTTTCTTTGTTACAAAAACCTGAATAAGAAACTGTGAAAATATTTTTCTCATAACTTTGAACCTCATGTACGATTTGTTTAAATTTTGAGTTTCAAAATTTGTAATGTGGAAAACAAAAATAAAAACTGTGCTGTACTGCTTAAGTGCACAACTTATTATAATGCCAGACTCAGTTGTTTAACTGCCGTAGAGGAAAAAGCACAAGTTCAAGGCTGTGTAACTAACTTGCATCCTAACTTTTCCTCATAACACTTAAGTCAGGAATGTTTTATGTAAGAATATGAAATCTGTATTCAGAATTCTTCAGTAAATGTTTAACAAAAGCAGACAAATCTTTTGCCTAATGTTGAATGACAGTCCACAATTCATCTCTGAAAAACTATATGTTCTAAAAAAAAAACCATGTTCTTTGCAATCTAGTAATATTACAGAAATTATGTTCTGCAGTAAGTATCACAGAAAACAAACTTCACAGAGAATCAGCTCCTGGGAATTTCAGCAACATTCATCTGAGAAGGATGTAGCAGGAGGGCATTAATCAGTTCTTAGAAAATCTATTTACAAATCTTTCTTATATCACCCGATGATAGTCTTAAAAATTAAGTGACATACAGCTATTGGTTTATAACTTCCATTTTCACCTGTCTCTCCTCTGATGAGGAAAAATGGGAAGAAAAGCAAACTCAAAATAAGCAAAACTAGTAAACTCCCTGTCAGCACTAACATTCCTGGAAACTTCCTGAAGAAATTCCACTGCTTTTCTAGTGGATGATGTCATGCGAAGCATCTGACACTCCATTATAGATACTTGCCTGAAATTCATTGTGCTTAAACATTGTGCTTAAACTTAAGTATGTGTAATCTGGGAAGGAGATGCAGTGTCTCACTGGCCTCTCCGCCTCTTGTCCCTAGACCTTCCAGGTTAAGAGTCTGATTTCACAAATGTAAAATGTAAGACTGTTGCTGCATAACAATCAGCACAATCCAAACTTTTTTAGATCACTTTTATCACTTCTATATGATTCAGAATCGGGAAAGATAACATCTTTCCTAAGAGGGCTATAGAGCATTTGTTTTTTACTAGCATTAGGGCCCAATTCTCACATTTTTATTAAAAATGAATATTATCTTTTCATCACAAGACCATAATTCAACCTAAAGCTGTTCATCACGGTTGTCCCCTAGACACCCATTGTACAAATGCTGACATGTGTGCGTGAACATTTCTGTTGTCACCTTTGGGAACAAAGAAGAGTCAGGATAAGCTTCTAAAGAAAATTACAATATTGAGATACAGATCTTCACCCCATGTCTACTCACTAATTCTGTGATTTTCTATAAATCTACTTTCTTTCTTAAAAAGAAAGTACATATAAATTATAATATATACATGTAATCTTTCTCAAGAAGTCTTTTCTTAATGGAAATACCTCCTTTGACAAAAGTGTCATTTTTTTAATCTTTTGTTAAGGCTAATCTTTTGTAAAGCATAGAAGGGAAAGAAGATCAACATGAAGGTCATTCTGTATCAGAAATTAAGATGTAATTCTGAAACTTTGGGACTGTGACATACATCTCCAACTGCATAGCGTAATGTCAGTGACCACCGTAATGGCTGTACATGTTCTCTTAATTACAAAGAGACATCGCTGTGGGAAGAATCAGTCTAGTTTCTCTGCCTTTAAGCAACACGAAGCCCCTTCTCTAGACAAAATCACCAAAAAGTCAAACCTTTTCATTTTAAGACCTTGTGCATTGCACCACAGACTAAAAGCAATCTGCAGCTTGCACACCTACATAGCATTGTTGGTACATAATACTTACATATACAAAATATACTGTTGCACAGTTTGTAGTGGTAGCAACTGCAAAAGTGATTCTATTGAATACACTTCCCGCTTTTTCGGTAAAACAGATTTTTCCACAAATTACAGAGTCCCTTAAATGTAAAACAAAACTAGCCATATAACTTCACTCTTACAGCATGGTTCATAAGCATGTATTAAACTAATAAATAACGATGATGATGATGATGATGGTAATAAATATACGAATTTATGAAGAGTCTTTTCTCTATAAATATTCCCAGATGAATACTACAGTCAGAATCAGCAGGTTATTTAACTTGCCCTAGATCTTCTCTGTTTTCATATTCCCACTTGAATAATAAGTTCAAAATCAGCAGGTTATTAGGTTTGCCCTAATTCAAAACTTGAGTCAATGGGACTTCAAATTGATTCCAATGGAAAATGAAAACAGAACCCATTTTTTTCAGCTACCTATGAGGGGCCAAGTTTGCTCCTTATTAGGACCTAGCTAAATAGTTCCAGGTTCATAAACAACTCCATAGAATTAAAGAAATCTAAAATCCTATCATACGATCGTGTTCTTACAGAAAGCTGCCAGCATACCTCTGCCTCATTTCTTTACAAGCTCAAACAAGGCATGACTGAGGCTACCTCCCATTTTCACCCCAAATTTCTCACTGAAAATGAAAGAGAATGAAACTTTTCAAAAATTATATGATCATTGACTTGGACCCAGAGTTCTCTACTATCCTCAGACATTAAATCTTAGATCCTTGTATAGTAATAAGGATGACTTTTGTACAGGTGTTGTAACGTTGCAAAGGATGGGAACTGTTATAACCATGAGAACAGCTGAATTGTCAAGGGAAAAAATGGTTGGCAGTTGACAAGCTACATCATTTCCAGTATCTAGTCAGACTAATGGAAAGCATGTAATGGCAGACCAGTTGTGCAGAAGAAAAAACACATTATTCTGAACACTCAGCTATGGATAGATAGGCAGTAGGAATGGTGGCAACTTCAAAGCCAGCTGATAAGTATCAGTTCTGTAGACTAAAGAGGTTGCACTACAGTAAGGGGAGCTTCAAATCTTGACTTCCCCTACTAGATCCCTAATAGAAATTCTGATCTTTCAAGTGCCTGACAGACAGGAAGAAAATCCTACCAAAAATCCTGTATGGAGTGTCACTAGTTTAACTTTACAGATGGAGAAACAAACTGGAGAAGTGGTGTGAACTGGCTAAGGTCAATGAGAAAACAATGTCATATCAAAACCATGTGCTTTTTCCTATTTCATGCATTAGTTACTACAGGTATTTTGTGCATTGAAGTGCTCATTGTTTCTACTGAGTACATCAAGATCCAAGAGAATGACTAGACATTAGAATGAACCCACCACATACTACTTCTTAGTTCAATACCATCACCACAATACAGAAGGAGAAAGTGTCATTTCAGAACGTGCACATCTTTGTGAGAAAAACCTGAATTATTTTGTAAAAGATTAAAATATGACCTAAATAAAGGCATCAAAGATATTATGTACCCTGACTTTGCTAGTGAATTCTATATATAACAAAGCACAGTTAAAGTTATGTTTGTAACATTCTACCAAATCATTTCCTCAAAGAAGTATACTTTGGTCTTTATAATTTACTCCTCAGGTACAACATAGTACACAAAACCTCAGAATGCCCTTCACTATAAAATCATGTGTTTATGAAGGTATACAATTTTCAACTAGAGCGCAATAAACTAGACAAAGTATTTTTCCAGAAGCTGGTATGGTTTCATGTTTTCTGAAAGTAACACTAAGCTTTCTGGAAGACAAAACATTGCATTAATTTCAACAAGAGAGATGGATGAACCTCTTTGTTTTAAATTACCAGCCAATTTTGATGTGTTTATTAAAGGAAACATAAATCCTCAAAGCTGCATATGTTAATGTTAGCCTCCACATAAAGCTGTTTCTATCAGGAACTGGTTTTACTTGCCAGTCTGTTTCCCCATTCCCATCCATCAGCTCGGTAATGATGATGGGATAAAATTATATGTTCTGTAATCCAAATGTTTTCCCACAATTCCTTGTCCAGCATCTACTGTTAACAGACTCCTAGGGAGCCAACCTGCAGCTGAGAAAAAAGATCAAGTGCATTTGGTCCAAAATGCCTGTAAGCCTTGAAATGTAATTACATTAAAATATAGACAATTTTATTATATAATTTTGACATTCTGAATTAATATGACCAATCTGACACAAGGTCCTATGCTGCTAGATGTAAATTCTTCTAACATATTAGCATTCTATAATTTGCAATATAGACTTAAAATTAACATGGGCCCTGCATCTCAGCTAGGCACAACGGGAAGCAACAACCTCACTATATAAAATATTATTGATCTGGGGTACTAAGATGTATGCTATATGTGTAAGTGGTCTTTTGGAAGTATTTCAATATCAGCATTTTGAAAGGATTAGCTATATTCAACAAGTAGCCTTCTTAGAAGATAATATAGAACAGACTGCCAATTCCTAATTACCAGTGACACAGTATTTAGATTGCTGTGATTTTACATGAGGCAGATATTGAAATCAATATCCCATAATGCTGAATCCTGGCAAACAGAATAACATATCAAATTGCATTAGGAAAATGATGCAAAATTCTGCTTTAAACTGACATAAGGATTCTGTTTTCATACAACTAAATGCGAAGGGCACAGATTCAATAAGTTTTGAAAGACTTTGGGATTATTTGACTATCTGCCCTCAAGATTCTACCCTGACACTGTTTAAAAGTAATAAATAAAATTAAAACATTTATTGTTAAATTAATCAAATCATCTGTAAATACAACAGAACCTTAGTGTAATCTCTAGTGGATTTCTAGCCCTCCTCCTAAATCAACATCACCCCAGTGGCCGCTGGCACTGACAAGAAATTCAGCATGCAGAAGAAATACAGATCATGTAATAGAGATGTGTATTGTAGATAAAGATTCTGAAGTGTGAATCAAAAGGAAAGTTTTGCTCACAGTATTTACTAGCTCAAAGTATATTTAGCTAACTGTTCAAGAAGGATGAAGACCCTGGTGGCTACTCTGTTAAGACTGACTATAGGCAATGAGTTCAACAGCATCGCTTTGCACTCAAACACATACCTTGCAAAAGATAGTTAATGCCAAAATATGTTTATATGTTTTATTCAAGGCATAAGAGAATTGAATGAATTAAAATATGAAATTTTTCAAAAAGATATAAATATTGGATGACTTTTAAAAAAGTTAACATGAAGAAGCAAATCTACACAACAAAGATTGATGTAATATATTCAGAACCCAAACAAACAAATCTAAATGCTGGCTAGCCTGAGACATCTGGAATTCACTTCCTTAAAAAATCACTTTCACAGTTCAAACCATAGCTGGCATCAACTTCTGAATATCTGACAAGGAAGAATATCTCTTACAGTGAACAGCTGCATGAACAGTCCTCATTTTTCCCACAAAACAGAAACTCAGTAGAACAGTTAAAATAAAACATGTTCTAAACAGGAATACTTTGAATTCACAGAGTAATTGTCTCTGTAACATGCTAATATTGAGGCTATACTTTAAAAGATAGACTATCCTGTATGCAATTTTTTCAAGCAGTTACAGATATAGAAAAGCAGAAGGGCATGGAGTGACAAGAAGCTGGGGTCAGTGAGAAACTTCTCCCAAGTCAAAGTGCGTTATGTGTTTTTTATTTCCTCCTTCAGAGGTATCTGCCTATTTTCTCAGACAGGATCCCGGACAAGGTTATTTTTATATAAATGAGGATGAAAGGAAAATTATATATATATTTTTGTCTAAAGCCAGAGGGTCACTATTTTACAGATTTAATGTTTAAAATAGTTTTTTTTGTTCTGAAATTTTAACATAAGGAGCAAAATGAGGAGAGGAATATGGAGGCTCACTGATATGAATCATGTATTCTCCCTGCCTTCTAGGACCCTGACTTAATTCACTAAAAATTTGATTTTAAAGATCAGTCTTTCTAATGAACAGCTCTCCCTATCATAGAATCAAGCCATACCAATTTGATTCATTTCAAGGAATAATATATCATTTCACTGAGTAGAAGATTGTGATGTATGTCAAAAACTTATCAGAAAATTGATATGGCAATCAGGGTTTATTTTAATGCTAGTCTTATTCCTAACAAAATTTATCATAATTTTGTGTATTTTTCCTTCTACTGAGTCACTATTATTATGTGAAATAATATTCCTTTGCCTGTTTCAGTACTAAATAGAGACTTTATTTTCTCTTTTAGAAGGCTCTTGTACTGTCTTTACTCATAGGCACACGGACTAATCAACAACAGAACTGCTACAGATCGTATTTTTCTGTGCTGTAAACTGCACACCCTTCATACCCAAGCAAAACTCCAGTCCTTTTTCTGTGATTCATGCCAAACCTCCCACTGAAGAGAGTTTAGATCCTATTTGAACAAAGAGCACAACTGAATGCAATAAATCTGATTCTTTCCTAGCTTACACTGTTTTTACACTGGTGTAGTTCAGATAACGTAAATGAAGCTATTCCTGATTTAGACAGGTACAAGGACAGTTAAGCCTACTGATAACAACTTATATTACTATGGGTTTTCCAAAACAAATAAACTTGGTTAAACTTCATTCTTATAAGAAAATTTTACTTCATGAAAAATTGAGATTTTCAAAGATGAAAATCTGAAAAAAAAACCCACCAGATTTTTTCCTGAAAATAATTTAAGTGCTATCAAAAATTGCATCCTAAGGCCTGAAACTTTGACTCTAAATCAATTATTTCTAGTCTCCAAATCTGCAAGTCAGGATAGAAAATTTTGGAAAGGTTTTCTTTGTTGTTGTTGTTATTGATTTCTAAAGACCTCATTATGCTGTGGGACTCTGCCTTATCAGACTGCAGAGATGCAGAAGCACACTAAATCCAAGCCAAAAAAAAATCCAAGGAAAATAGAATTTAATGACCATCTTTCACCTTTAAAGAAAAGGTATCAACTAGGACAATTTCAGATAAAGATGGAAAGTTGGGGATTTTTTCCATCTAAACCATTTTTAGTCAAAAAGTAGCACAAGAGAAAGAGTGAAAACTCAAGACCCCTCAGATCACTGCAGTCTGAGATGATCCTGCATCCTTCAGCAATGGCAACCTCTTACTAAGCTTTGTGGGAAATTTACACATTCTAAGAACAAAAGATCAAAACCCAAGAGCATAATTTCTATGTTGGCTATAAAGAACTAAACAACAATAGCCAGGGTTTCTTCCTTGGCAGACATAATGGTTTTACTTGTCCTTCTGCTTTTTCTATTTCTTAGAATATTAAATCATTTATAAAATAGTTCAATATCTTTGGTAGCACATATGAATAGCTACTGATCCCTTCATCAAAACCTGACTGATGTAAATTTCAGTTACTATCTTTTCTCAATCAACAGATATAAACTGTAGGACTAGTTCCATTTATATTGCTATCAGTGGAAATGTTGCATCCTGTTTCAAATGAAATCAGAATCTGAATACTTTATGATCCTTTGTTGTGAGAGTATGCTAAAATTATAAGTCTTGCTATTATTTTATAAGGCTTCTTAGTGGTCAAGGGACACGTGAGGGGAATCTTAATCCCCCTGAGGTCAGCTGTAAAACCACCAGTATTTGAATGAAGCCAGCATTTTACCCTAAATTTGGGGGATTCTAAATATTATTTTGAGTGTCATCTTCTTATAAGCTCTATACAATTCTTAATATATGTAAACATATATATGTATTTCAATAACATTCAGTCTAAACAGAAATGTTACTTAAAAATAGCTATTGATCTTATTTTCATGTAAAGATAACATTTTCTCTGACTGATATTACATGCAATTTTATGAACTTTTTCATAAAAATATTACATGTTCAAAATAACTTCAAATAAATAAACTATGTTTTAACGTAAAGGATATGTAAATGTATAATAATATATAAATGACTATTGTGGCTTTAACCAAGCTGCTACACCTCATAATTTTCTTTTTGGTTTATAATAGGGCCTAACTCAAAAATGCTACGACAACTCAATATTTTACATACACCTATATATTATGTAGTACCACATATTCAAAATCTACATCCAATTACTAAATCCATTGATATGATCTTACCTGATATAAAAGACATTTCATTTTACAGTTTCTGGGATTGTACTATTGAAAGTACAAATGTCTTATTTTCTGAAACTATCATATGCTCTTTACTTACTAAAAATTATTTTAAAATATTAATAGGGTTTGATTTTTTTTAATGAATGGCAGATGAGAGATAAACAGCTGATAAAGTAAACAGGATGCAGAATGACTGTAGCGTTTTGAGTATTGACACTATAGACAGAAGGGTTACATAATAAAGCACAGTCACAAATGATGTTTTCTTTCTTGTAATGAGTGAAATCTGATAGAAATGATAAAGGCAAATTATTCAGCCATAAATGTCATGCAGCCACTCAGTGAAGATCTTCATTTGGCCTTGATAATATCTTATTTATATTTACCTTTTACATTTTATACTTAGGTCTTTGCTCTCCAATTTTGACATGAAGATTACATTTTCCTTTGATACATTTTCTCTTATATCACTCATATACCTTTACATCCTGTTCTAGGTACACAACGTATGTACTATCTATGCTTAAGGAGCTGCAAGCAATGGTACATTTACTAGCAAAATAATAAAAAAGAGTCCTACGTGCATCTGCAAAGTAAATGTTCACACTCCTTCCATTTGCCAAAAACAATGGGCACTGAATATGAATCGTATTTTACCTAGCGATTTATTTGTAGATGGGATTCAGGAAACTGCTGTTTTTCTAAGCTCCCTCTTCCTTGGTAAAACTATTCAGTAATTTTGTGGTCTTGGAGTATGTACTTCCCCCTTGCCCTTTTGTATTCTCACTGGCATGGTGAATTGCTAAACACATTGCAAAGCAGTACCGTTCACATTTGTGTAAAAACATAATCCTCCATTTAATCCCCCTCTTCCACGGCAACAATTTAAGGAATTCACAAAAAAATCACTGATTTTATTTCAACGATGTAGCAGAGGCAAATATCAATACAAAGCAGACTCTGGGTCTCCCCTACCCTGCAGAAATAAACCCTGGCCATCTCTGCACTTAATCCGATAAAATTCTCCCCAGCATCACTTTCCCCATTCCCAAAATTAATTGCCACCAGCTGCTTGTGACAAGCGTGCCCGTCCCCTCCCTCGACTCTGGCCGAGCGTGACGCCAGCCGCCCCCTCCCTTCCAGGTGACACCCGCCACCCAGGACCCATCTTTCCTCTGCCCAGGACAACCCCAAAAGGCACCCTGCCTCTGGAAGATGCCCAAATAACCCCTTCCTCCTCCTCCTCCTCCTCCTCTCGCCCAGCCTCGCAGAGAACAGAAGAGTGATGGCACCATGATCGGCCCCAGAGACACGTGGAGGGCAGGGAGGGGAAGGCGGGGAAGATGGGAGCTGGGGACGCGGTGGGGAGGGGAGAGGAGGGAGGGAGATCCACTCGTACGGATGAAACTCCATGCAGGCCTGGCCTCCTACCCGTCCCCTGCACAGAGTGATGGGGAGGGGGGCGGTGAGGCGAGCTGAAATGGCACCTTACCTTCGCTGCAGTCCTTCCCCCGAAAGCCCGTTTGGGAGCAGTCGCAGACGGCCTGGTCGTTGAGCACCGAGCAGACGCCCCCGTTGAGGCAGACGTCCTCCCTGGCGCACAGGCGGCTCTGCTCGTCGTCCAGCCGCACCTCATGGCTCTCCACCGGCGACGCCTGCGTGTAGTTGACCCGGACGTCCGTTATCCAGCCCTTGAAGGGCTCCCGGTCCTTGACGGAGGACAGCGTCAGCTTTAGCGTCGCCAACCGCAGCTCCGGCGGGAGCCCCCCTAAGAAGAGGCCGCTGAAGACAGTCATGTCCCGCCGCTTGGACTTCACCTCCACCCACTTGGCCTCGGCCCGGTCGATGATCAGCGTCGTGTTCTTGAAGTGGCGGCGGATGACGACGGCATGCCAGAGGTTGTCGTTAACCGCCGTGTCGGAGAGCAGGGTGGCGGGCTCGGCACAGAAGATGGAGAAGCTGAGCTGCAGCCGCCCACCCTGGGTAAGGATGAGCTCCAGGAAGTCGCAGAAGCCCTCGTCGTCGAAGTAGAGCACCAGCCCGCTGGAGCTGCGCGTCTTCATGTTGAAGCTCATCTCGCTCTCGCAGCAGGCGTTCCACTTGGGGAAGCGGGTCCACTGGCCCTCCGCCCCCGGGAACTCCAGCCCGCTGCCCAGCTCGGCCCAGCAGCCCAGCAGCAGGGCCAGCCAGAGCAGCAGGCAGCCCCCGCGCCGCACCAGCGCCGCCCCCATCCTGCGCGGCCTGGGGCGGGGGAGCGGGGCGGCAGGGCCGGCGGGGGGCGGCGCTGGGGCCCCGGCGGCAGACAGGGTAAAATCTTGCCGGGCGCCGGCCGCGCTGGGAGGTTCGGGCGCGCTCACCCCCGCCCCGGGAGCGGGGGTCGCTGCGGGGGACTCCCCGGGGCGGGGGGCTGCGGGTGCCCCGCGGGATGGGGTCGGGCACAGGGAGGGGCCGGGGGCTGGCGGAGGAGACCTGCAGTGGGGGGAAGGCACCGTTGAGTCTCTTCACTGGTCCGCCGGGCTTCCCAAAAGGTGTCCAGGGGTGGGTGAGTCAGCAGAAATTTTCCCCAAAGCCAACATTACCAAACCGGGAAAAAAACCAAGATCGGTGGCAAAACCCTCCTCCAAGCGGATCCAGCAGCTCGGCAAGACTGTAGCAATATCCCAGCGCGTGCGCGCCTCTTTTTACATCCTCTCCGCCAGCTGTAGTTTCCCAGGAAGCCAATTACCGATCCCAGCGCTGCCTCCCTAGGACGGATCCTCTTGTCAGATCACGGACTGTCTGCCATGGTGCTAGAGCAGCGTCAGCAGACGACAGGACTCATCGCTCATGGTTTCCTGAGCTGCCTCAATCCCAATGGGGTTGAAACCCAGAAGCTGTCAAACAGCCGAGTGGCTACTTGACATGCAAAGCCTGACAGCTCCTCTTCTGTTTGCTTGCAAAAGGCCAAGGCTAAAATCCAGGGGGGTGATTTTCCTCTATTGTTTTTGTTTCTAATCTGCAAGGAATTGAAACAGAATAATAAGAAATGACGACTAATAACATGTTAAATCATAAAGTTGATCAATAGTGGACGTTTGTGATTAATTTTTCATTTCAACTGCTGTTCGACATTAGGAAAATGAACTGCTGCTGTAATTTTGGAGTTACTGAGAAATCATCATAACTTGCAGCGCTAAAACTAAATCTTAATGTATATGCTTATACTGGATTACATTTTTATGGTATAATCTATACGTTAACTACTTACTGTTCCAAAACTTTCAGATATTTTAGTAGCATATTTTATTATTACAAGGACAATGTGAAAAAGAAAAGGAGGTGTTTATTCTGCAATTTGTTGTATTGTAATTTGTTTATGGAAATACCAGCACCTGTGAAGCTATAGGGTCCTATTAATACAGATGATGCTACCAAGCCCAGTTCTAGTTCTTTCCAATACAGCTCAAAAACATATAAAGTGGACTGGGCTCCCAGCAGGAACTGGCAGGCTTCACTGTACATGGCACACCTACTGGTTTATTTTCATGGGGTGAGGAAGAATTGCAATGGTTTCTTAGAAGGCTTTTTGAAAATTTCAAACCACATTTTTCTCTGCCACCTGGTTTCTTTTGCTGCTGATATTCTCTGTTATGGCAGGGAAAATCCAATTCAAGCCAGCTCTGATGTTGACATTATTCACAATGCAGATCAGCTAATCCCAGGTGTTAGTCCTCTGAAATGGGTTGCAGTATTTTATGTACGTTTACTCAGCTGCCCTTATTTAAGAGGACAACTCCTCATTTTAAAAATAATATATATGCCACAGTTCACTCTCTTCCTCTGAAGAGGTCTCTGCATTCAAAGCATTTCAGCAGAGAGGCTCTCCTCTCTGTTTTTCTCCCC
The DNA here is from genome assembly GCF_964195595.1 of Calonectris borealis. Lineage (NCBI taxonomy): Eukaryota > Metazoa > Chordata > Aves > Procellariiformes > Procellariidae > Calonectris > Calonectris borealis. Next base: position 112,736,620 of record NC_134314.1, read on the forward strand.
TAAGCCACTGTATCTTTTCTGGAAGGTGTGTATTAGATCTCTCCTGATGGAGGAGAGGATCTCTGACACCTCCCTCACCCACCGCTTCCCCTTCAGCTCCCTCCCATTTCTTAGCCAGCAGCACTCAGGCAGAGTGTCCAGAGCCGCTGCCAAGCCCTTTGCTGGGCTGGTGTGCGGGGGGGGGTGTGTCTGTGTGCGGGGAGAGGGGGCAGAGACGAGCCTGCCAGGGCGAAACCTGCTTTAAAACAGGCACACACCTCAGTGCCTGCACCTGACACGTTCAGAGCTGCTAAGTCACCTCCTACTCTCTCTTTATATTTAATTTAATTCCTCTAAATGTCAACACGTTTATTTTTATTATTTGTCACACGCGAGGTGGGCAAGAGTAGCAAAAGGGAGGCAAAGCAGAACCCCCAAACTTCGCGGGCGGAGGCCAGCCGTGCCCAACCAGCACCAGGCAGCGCCGGGCAGCAGAGACCCCCCGGGTTTCCCCCGCGCCGCCCTTCCTGCCCCCCAGCAGGAGCCACCTCTCGCAATGCCGCTACCAGCCGAGGGATTTCCTGCAGCCCCTCTGCAAAGCGCGGTACCCGGTGGCGGGAGCCCCCGGCCCATCCCCGTTCTTCCGGACCCGGCAACCCCGCTCCTAATTAGCGTCTGTTTGGGTAGGGTGGTGGGTGCGGGCAGGGGCGACGCTCGCTTGCGGCACCGCCGCTCCGGCTTCAGCACCCGGAACAGCTCCGCCCTGCGCGGCCCGACGGGGCGGCGGCGGCGGCGGCAGCGGCCGGTGCCCGCGCCCGCCGGCGGCAGGAGCGGCCCCGCCAATGCCGGCTGCGCCCGGGGGGGACCCGCCCGCCCCCGCCCCCGCCCCGCGGCCCGCAGCCTCTGCACCGGTGCGGTGGGTGGCTGGGCACGAGTGGGAGCCCCCATGTGCAGGAGTGGGAGCCCATGTGGGAACACCGGGGGCGAGGAGGGGTGGTGCGGGTGGCCGCGGGGCCCCGCTGCGGCGGAGAGGAAGGGGGCGGTGAGGGAGCGGATTTGGGGCGCGTGGGGAGGTGCGGTGAGGAGGATGCTGGGTGGCGGTGTGAGACACGGCGTGCGTGCCCGGGGGGCGGCGTGAGAAACGACTTGGAGGAGTGTGTGTGTGGAGGGGAAGGTCCGGGGTGCGTGGGTGAGGGGGGGGCTGCACGTCGGTATGTGGGGAGGGGGCGCGGGGGGTGCGTGTGTGTGTGTTCACGAGGGTTCACGAGGGGAGCTTGGGCCGGGCTGGTCACTGAGCGCCTCGTGGGAAGCGGTGGGTGGGGAGCAAATGCGGGAGGTGCCGCGGGGAGGGGGGCGCGGGGGCCGCGCGAAGGGGCGCAAGGTGCGCGGGGCGGGCGTCGTGGCTGCGTGAGCGCAGGGCGCCGGCAGTCCTTGCGCGGGAGCCCACGGGGAGAAGGAGGGAAGGGGTCTGCGCGGGGAGCGCCACTGTGCACGGGGCGCAGGGGCGGGAGGGCGCTGGGAGCCCCCCGGCGTGTGCCGGGGCGGGGGCAGGGAGCCGGGCAAGGACGCGCGTGTGAGTGTGAGTGCGTGAGTGTGTGTGCGCGCCCGCCGTGCGTGCCAGAGCGATCCCTACAGGTGTCCACGGAGAGCCGGCGAGCGGGGATCCCACCTCGAGAGCATCCCTGCCCGCTGCCTGCCTCTGTCTGCGGCGCCTGCCTTCCCCTCTCACCCACACACGCTCAGCAGCAGCAAGAGAGGGAAAGAGGAAGGAAAAAGAGAGAGCCAAAAAAAGAAAGAAGAAAAAAAGAGGAGAAAAAAAAGGAAAGGAAAAAAAGACAGATGGAAAGATTGAAAAAGAAATAAGAAAGACCCAAGAAAAAAAAAAAACCAATTGCTTATTTATTACTGCCGATATAATTCACACACTGTCAATAAACAGCACAGTCTTGTCTAGTCATTTCCAAAGCAGAGGGACACTTTCACTCTCAAAAGAGGACAATTTATTAACACATATATATCTCAAATGGGCTCTTTAAGTACCAGACATCCCTCCCAGCAATGTATATATGTATACACATGTATGTAGCGAGAAATATACACAAACCAACATAATGTAGCTATTGCATTTGGTGCCTCACTAGAGAATTAATATGCTTCCCCCACCCCTCTACAATCATTTTTCTTCTTCAAAAATTATGATTTAGTCACAGGTGCCCCGATTGAGCCTTTTCAAATTAGAAAAAGAGAGAGAGAGACACCCATAGGTCAATAAATCCTTAATAAACGCCAGGTCGGTTGGCATGCACAATCCTTGGCAGAATCCTTATTGTATAAAATAGACAGCATTGTCTCTGGGTGCGGGGAAGACCAGAGAGTTCACAAATTACCGGATGAAATAAAAGGATCTGAAAAACAACCTTGCTGCAGCCAAAGGGAGAAGCGCTCTGATTCAAAAGCAGACTTAACAGCATCATTAATCTTTTCCTTTCATTTCTACGTAATTTCTAGAATCAAATTCTTTCCTAACCGGCTGGAATGATCGATTTTGCTACCCTCCCAGTCTGCAGATATATTTATTTTAATATGCTTATGATATAATTTCTACCCCTTCAAAAATGCATACCATCAGCAGGAACCTGAACAGTTTCAAACACATATCAAGGAAGCCGGGTGCCCTCTTTCTTCTGGCTCACAATAGAAAATGTCCCAAATTATCAATGCACTTCCTGCACAAACCCCTCGCCTCTTCCAGACCGCCGCCGTTAAATAACAATAATATTGCGATATTCATTCCCATCGCTGCCCCGGCTTCGCCTTTCACCGAGGCAGCTCCCGCCAGGGAAAACATGCAGCAGATTGATTTTATTCCTTAAGTCTCATAGAACCCCCCTCCCCTCCTCCTCCCGCCTTTGCAAGGGATAATAAATTACCGCATCCAACCTTTAACTTCTACCTCCGCTCCACCATCTCCTCTCCTCGCCATCTACCTCTCCACAACGCCGCACGCAAACCCACCAGCCTCTCGCTCCTCCTCCTCCTCCTCCTCCGCCGCCGCCGCCGCCGCCGCCACCGGCTCCGCCGCGGCAAAGCGGGGCTCGTCCTCCGCGGCGCCGCTCTGCCCGCGCTGCGGACGCGCCTTACCTGCGCGGGGTGCGGCGGGCCGGGGCAGGCGCGGCTGGCCGGGGCTGGCTCTGCCGCTCGCCGACGGAGCGGGCGCAGCTGCGGGTGCGCGGCGGCGGCGGCGGCGGCGGCGGCGGCGGCGGCGGCGGCGGCGGCGGCGGCAGCGGGCGGGGGCGGCCGCCGGGAGCGGGGGGCGGTGCCGCCGCGTGACGCCGCCGCGCCCGTCTGCCCGCCGGGGGCGGTGCCGCGCTCGCTGCAGCCCCCCCCCCCGCCCCGCCCCGCCCCGCCCCGCCCCGCCCGGGCCCGGCCCCGGCCCCGCCGCTCCCCCCCGCCCCGGGTCCCGCTGCCGCCGCAGCCGGGCACGGCGCGGGGCGAGGGCGCCTCCGCCGCGCCGGGTGGGAGGCCGCCTCTGGAGGGACCGTGATGGAGAGGAGCCGCTAAGGGCCGTGCTGGGCCGGGGGGCCCCGGGGGGAAGCGCGGTGCGCTGGCTGAGCAGGGCCGGGGGTTGATGGGCGTGCACGCTGCTGCCGTCTGACGGCTGGGGAGTTTGCACGGAAGTCGCATCTGCAGAGGATGAGCTGGTGAAACACCGCAAGGGACTGAGAGCACCTCTACCAGCTCCCCGGCTAAAACTCTTCTTTGTTTGCATGGGGTTTTTTGTGGTTTGTTTTTTTGGTTGGTTTTTGTGTATGTGTGTTGATGTTGTCGTTATTTTTTCCCTAGAACTGAAGCTTGCTGGATTCTGCACAGCCTGTGGGAAAATGGAGGTATAGACTTGTGACCAGAGCGCACCCAAGGACTAGATCTACAACCACAGAAGCATTTGGGAAAGCCTGGCCGCTTTCTGGTGTAGTGTTAAACCTGTCTGACTGTATGTTGCCTCCCAATGGTCGCAAACTATTAGAGAAATTGAAGGCTTCTTAAGATCGTTGGTTTTAGCTGCATGGAAAGTATTTGATCGTGCCACACGTACTCAGTTTTGCCAAATGTACTCAGTTTTGTCTGTCGATTGGCCTTCTAACTTTGTACTCAGTGGCCTACAGAAAGGTGATGAATTGATTGTAAGTGGTTTGCATGTAGCCTTTACCAAGGTCCTGGCAACTTTTGAAAATACAGAGTGATGTTTGTCACACTAACAGTCACAAGAGCACTCCACTATTGGGCATCCCAGAATTTTTTTAGAATGGACAGTGCAACCATACTTTTTGTTGTCCAGGGTGTGAACGTGGCAACTTAGTTTTGAACTGAAACTTCAGAAATAAGTGTAAAAAAAGAAAAAAATCCATTGTCCCACCACAGTCCCAGAGGAGTTAGCCTTATGATTTTTTTTTTTAATGAAACAGGCTTCCTCACAGATGACAAGTTTGATGAGGTAACCAAGCAACATGTTAAGTAATGAGAATAAAAGCTTGCTAGATACGCAACGTATCTTCAGTACTTACAGCATAATCAGACATCCCTTTTGTTCAGCCAGATGATAGCTATATCCAGTTATTTTCAAATAGAGTGAAAATTTGTCTTGAAATTCGAGTAACTTGACCTGTGTAAACAGAGCAAGGAGCAAATATCTCTTCTGCTATGAAAAGCATATAAATTGTAGGCTGCAATATGGTAAGTGATACACATTTTCAAAGGAGCAAAATTCTAACCTGATAGAAGTTAGTATTTAGTGCGTGTGTGTATATACATAATGTAAAAAATAGTATTTTCTTACTGTGGCCTTATTTTTATTATGCTTATGGTGAACACATGGTAAAGCTTCTTATGCTCTTAGATGGGGAGTGTCAAAGCCAAAGCCCAATCCACCCTGGATGTGCTGGCACAGGTGGAGGATTCTTTGACCTTCAAACTGAGGGACAGCTCCGTTATTCCAGCAGTAGCCAGAGGATGTTCATGTTTCTCTAAATCTGTAGTAGGGAGCCTGCCATAGTGAGATGAGGGCTGGGAAGAGGCTACACAGAAATAAAACAACGAGACATTAAGTGAGCCAGGAAGATAGAAGGAGATTTAGGAAGAATACAATTTCCTTAATTTAATGGTGTTTTTCGGTTGAGTTTTAGGAGAATGTATTACTGTTGTCATTCTCAGCAATTGTTGCAGCATATGGTGTCATAGTTGATTCATTCTGAAACAGCAACAAAAAAAAAAAGAGGAAGGAAAAAAAAAGAAACATGATTTCCAAACCATCTCTCTTTGTGGGTCTTTCAGCTTGACAAATATATGGAATATCTTGTAAGAAGCACAGGGCCTTACAGAAACCTGACTTTCTTCTGCATAAATTAATGTTCTGTGTTGTACCAAAACATTTATAGGTTTTGAAAAGTAAAGAGATAAAAGCAGCAATGATATTCTTGGAAACAAACCAGTCATATTTTCTGTCGGAGGGAATGCAGTACATCACCCAACTTGCAAGTCTGAGAGCTTATGGAGGGATGTGTATTGTCAGAACAAAGTGCCTTTGAGTCATTAAAAAGTACGTATGTGAAATTGTCCAACAGTTGTAATTTTAAATAAGAGATTTGTTGGCAAGCTGAAGTCAATGCTGGAGCTGTCTCTGAGGCATGCACATGCAATTGGCGTGGCTGTCAGAGCTAATAAAAAAGGAAGGAACCAGTCAAGGAGGTGCAGAAGAAATAAAAATGATTCTGCTGAGAAAAAAAACCCCCACAATTAAAATCAAACTAAAGGTGCTTCCAGAGCACACTGGTTATCTGGGCAGACATGAGAAAGATACTAGAAGGGAGAAAGTTATTTCAGGGCCAGAGACAGCAGGAATTGTTTTGAAGATTTGAAAGAGAGAAAACCTGTTTCTTTGCTGAAGTGGTCCAGGGTAAAGTTCAATAATGGGGTGGTTAGATTTTGGGGGTACGTCAAAGCTCTATTCTGTTATAATCACTCCGCATGTGCCTGACAACTTTCCCTTCTTTGGAGCTATCATCAGTAATCCTTCTATACCAAACCAAATCTTTGCGCTTCAGACCCACTAGAAAGCTGACCCTTTGCTTGTTTGAATACAAGGTTTTTTTAGAGGACAGCCAGTAATATTTTTATGAAGAATTCAGTAATACCTTTTGAACTTGGTCCAGAGTGAAGAATAGACGGATGACATAGATGTATAGCAGAACTAACGGAGCTGTATGCAATTGTCTGTTTCTGCATGCAGCCAGTGAGGTTTAAAGAAATATGGAGGAAGAAAGGTCTAATTTCTGCCTGTTAATTGCCTTATTACTGGGCAGTCTCAGCTGTGGGTGAAGAAAGTATGCGTAAATCTAAAGTAAGAAGAAATTAGAAGATACCTGTCTTGGAAGAAAGGCAGCACATTACATAGGTCCTCACTTGCTCAATTCAAACTAATTGAAGAAAATTTTGAAGTACTTGAAGATCTTGAAGTAAAAGAGACAAAACTGTATGGTTCAACAAAATGAATTGCAGCAAATAATCAAATACAGTACTGGAGGTACTTGACCGAGACATATGTTTGAATTCAGAAAACAGAACTGAGAGGCAACTAACTACGTGTGGACTGGATTTGATAGTTTCTCTAGATAATCCATTTTTGGAGCTAGCTTATACCTAACTTTGGAGCATTAAGATGTTAAAAACTTGCTTAAAACCAATTCTGAATGGATAAATAATAAAGTAAAGTAGCATACGTATGAGGATTTAAAATATTTATTGACCTTATACCCAGTACTGGCATTTAATGATATTTCCAAGTCTTCTGCTATTTCAGAAGGTATCAGCTGTGTTTCGTGATACAATATTCTAGTCATGAAGAGAAGATTGGAGACTCATATAGTTGTAGGTGGCTTTTGGGCTCCAAAAGTAGTTTTGTCCAAAGAAAGCAAACATGATCAGAAAATGCATAGGCATTTCTGCGGATCAGAAGATATTTGTGGACTCTTGGTAAGTTCAAAATCTCATCTAACCACAAACCATTTCAAGGCTTATACATGTTTTTCCTTGGACATAACTGCTTCCGTGCATTTACTGTAATATTGAAAACTTAACATGAAACATGTTCAAGAAAATTTAACAGTAATAACTAACATCTTGCTGAAGGTCCCTATTTGATCCCCAAGGTTAAAATCTTGGGATGATTCAAAGATTAATGTAGATGCCATTTTTTTGGCTTGGTAGCTTCATTGCAGGAATTGCTTAAAGCACTACGAAAAACAGACCTGTTTAATAGTTCACAGCGTAAATATAGATGTACATATATGAAACGTGTGAGACATTGAATTAGAAGTTTTATTACTTATCGGGATTTGCATATCCAACCTGTGGGTTTTTTTCATTAAATGAGAGGAAAACTTGATGAGTGTGAAGATAATCATATTCCTACAACATAATCATCATAGAGGAAAATGTAGTATGAAGAATACAGGAGCTACCAAGACCTCAAAAATCCTTGAAGTGCATTTAAAAACATCATTAGTGACAAAAACCTATAGTTTGGCAGCTCTGTCTCAGAGCTGAAGATACAGTACATTGACACACATACCAGTTTTAACTCCTGTTGTGCACAAGGCTTGACTGATGGGCACAGCAGTACACATTGCCAGGAGAAATCTATAATGAAAGGCCCCATATTAGCTCTTCTGAGCTGTACAGAAACTCATTTATCAGCTAGCCCTGTTGATGAATCTTCAGTGGGTTTCAGAAGGGATTATGATATGACACAAGTAGCAATGGTTTTCTCACTGAAGCTCCATGAAGAAAGTCAAAGTGGTGAAAAATGTCCTTCTCAATATATATGTTTGGATTTGACAGACTGTATCAGTCAACTGGGCAAAGCATGGTAAAACAGAGAACTGTTAAATCAACTGGCTTCCAAAGCCCATTTGGTTTGCTATTATTCTGTTAATAAGAAGGTTGTTGTAGAATTATCTTTATAGAAGAGTTTGGTAGGATTGATATGAACATCAGTACTGTGATTTTTTAAAATTGTTAAGAGTAACTGTCATATTAATAATCTTACTAAATTCAAAAGAAGCCCCTATGTTCATATCTCAAAAAAGTGATTATTTTCTGTGAATCTTTATGTGGTAACATGACATAACATGAATCAAACATTTATGCATGCAGCAGATACATCTCAAGACCATCCTTGCAGAGTTGAGTTTAAGAATAATACACGCAAATACTGTGCAACTAAATGTGTTTGATTGCAAAAATATAAGGAAATAAATAAATTTAGAATAGCTAAGTCTTCTTTAGTTCAAATGTTTGCTTTTTAATGTCTTAAACCAGTTTTTAAGCAACGAAGTATAGGCAATCCTTTAGATAAGAAGGAGAATTGAAGAGAACAACAAACTGTTGTATGTTGTCATTGAATGGACAACAGTTACCAAAAGAACTTGGAAGCTCATGTCATCCCATAACTGTCTGTGGAATCACTTGCTTGAAAGAAATATGTAAGAAATCCCACTGTAAGCAGATGTGGGATTAATGATTTGTTGCAATCCCCAAGAGAGATTATTTTAAACCCTGAAGTATTTTGCTTAATATTTGTCACGAATGGGTGGTTTTAAGGCCGTGTAAAGAATCACTGGCAAAAGTATTGGCAAAGGGTGATTTTAATAGAAATTTATAGAAACGTGACTTAACAGAATTTGATGGCAAGGTTCACTCTATTACTTATTACATGGATTAAGTCTACACAGGGGAAAATCATATCAGAATTGTGTTGGAATGATTTGTACAGAGATTGAGGATAAAAGGGTAGGGGAGACCCTCCCGTTGAGTAACGAGGTTCAGAGAAGATCCGACTGGACCCAGTCTTAGTCTCAGACTTGGACAACGGTCTGTGTCTAATACAAAAGGGGATAGGAAGGCCCTCCCATTGAGGTTCAGAGTAGACCCCCTTGCTTTCTAAACTCCTTCTCGGAGAGGAGCCTAGGTGCGGCTGGATCTACCCTTAGTCTCAGACCTGGGCAACACTTTATGACTAAAGGGTTAAGAGTGTTTAGCAGAAGCGTGTTCAGCAGTAACTAAACATTAATCAATTTGACAGCTATAAAAAGAATTAGTTGAGTTACTATAAATACTACAAATACTAAAACAACTCAACTACAGATTATACTTGTTAGTAACTGTACAGATAAGCGTGCAAAAAGATCTAGATCAATCAATACGTATATATATGCATATGAATTTGCTACCAAAGCTAAATGAAAGGCCTAAAGCTAGCTAAATTTATGAAGGTATATCTGTTAAAAATTCCCCTCGAGTCCCGTGAAATACTCATGTTAAATGCTTTGGCATTTCTCAATGGGCGAAGGGTTGAGCCCCGAGGAGTGTTTCAGCCCAAATCCCAGTGATCCTCCGAGTATCGCAAATTCGAGTTTGCGGACTCTGAGAGGTGTCCCACTCAGAGGAAGGTTCTGGCTGCAGCCCGCTGTGGTCCAGGAGAGCTCAAAGGGTCTCACTTGGTACCGCTGTTTATAGGTTTGCTTTAGTCATCAGTAGATTTCCATTTTGGCTACTATCCGAGGTGGTCCAGGGTAGTAATTATGGTATTGTTTCACGGTAACAATTGTATTGTTTCACTTGAGCTATGATCCAGGTAGGGAATGCTTCAGAGCCGTCAGAGATGACGAATTATCTCTTGTTTCTGTTCCCTGCTTTGATCATGTAGCTAGTGTCCCTGGTACGATCAATGTCGTTCCCCACCTTAGCCATGCAAAAGCGCTTGGTACGGCCAAGGGACGCTTAACCGCCCAACTCATACACAATGGCTAAAGCTTAACAAAAGGTTCTGAGATTGTATCGTAGCCCAGAGGAAAAGAGGGGGGAGGAATGTACCCCCGCAATATTTCTTTCAAAACTCTTAACATTTAACAGTCTTATAAAAGTTGCTTATATAATTTCCCATAATTCCTTTTAAAATCTCACTAAATTCCTACTCATATGTAATTGATGTAATTTATATGGAATTTATATGAATGCCATTTGTGTGTCATTTGTATAAATTGCCATGAAATCCATTCATCATCATCAGTCATCACCTTCCTCATCCTCTTTGCTAGGATCACAATGCTGCCTAGAAATACCAGTGTGTTCAGGACCCCTGTGTGTCAGGAGAGCTTCTGGATAATCTCTGTAGTGTGTCACTCTGAGTAAAAAATGAGCTCTTTTCCAAAGACCTTGCAAATTGAAAAACAATGTATAGCAAGTCTGCAAGGCTGGCAGAACAACAGGATATTCTAGTGTAATTTATCAGTGTGCCCAAATCATAGATGTAGCATGCAAATTAGTAGAAGCAATCAAAGAAATTGCATCTTGCACAGCTGCAGGATTGGGTCTTAGGCGGGAACTTCCCTCGAAGGTGCTGAGTGCCCTCAGCTAATGCGGGCTGAGGGTGCTAGGAAGAACTTGTCCCATTTTGAATCAAGCCCTTTGATAGCTTCAAGAAAATCTCTGATTATAATAATTTGTTTTATAATGTGTCATTCTACACTTATGAAAAATGAGTATACTTGCTATAATTCAAGTATTCTACAGATACTTAGCTGTACTAAAAGTGTGCTAAGTATACTAAAAATATATTACTTTTCATAAGGGTATAATTTCCTAGTAATCAGAAGATGTACTCTGATTCAAAAATTGCTATAATTGTTAATGTTGGTGAGAATTACTAAGGCATCAAAGCAGAGGAATATTTGTGGTGTGAAGCTGCAGATAGGTAGTTGAGATCATCAGTGTTTAAACCATAAATGATGCACCTGCTGAAGAGATTCACTAAGGCAATACTGCAGTGTGCCAGATGGCTAGTATTTTTACACTTCAGGGCAGCTTTATTGTTGGGTTGCCTAGTTCAAAAAACCTTTCACTAAGGGAAGTGAGAGTTACCCTTTCCAAAAATTGCAGTATTAATTACTATTAGTTTAAAAGCTTCATTCAGTTTATTTTTATTTAGACTCCACAATCTGTCTTGAGAGTCCTTAGTGTTATCATTACTTCTTAATAGTTCAGGTGTTTGTAACACTGCAGAAGAAAGTACTAGAGGAGGCAAGTAGGAATAAGGCAAGGGCCCGAATGAAAGACAGATTGGAATGCAGCAAAGAAGACAGGTTGGGGATGCAGTCACTGTACATGAAGTGATAAGAAAAAAGCAAGCAACCAAAGTTAAAAAAGCAAGAGTTGTTGTTGGAAACAAAGAAGAGGGCAAAGGAAGGGTGATGAGCAAGAAACAAACATAAATAATTAAAAGGCAAGTAGGAACTAGGTACAAAGTACCTAGGTAGGAACTAGGAAACAAATCAAAATTGCTTGATGATGGAGCATTTTGGCTGGGGTCAAAAAAGAAGTAATGAGGTGTAGGACAAATTGTAGATATTTGGGCATCTTAGGAGTTTACAGTAGCCCTAAGGAACAAAGAAGACAGGAAGTTGACTACTCAGGCTGTATGGTGGAGACCGAAGCAAACCCTGGCCAAAACCAGAAACATTTGCATTTAGTTGTATTATGATCACGCCAAGGTCAGAAATACTGTGAGAGTAGATTGGAGCTGTTGGAAGAACTGTCTGTGGCTGCTGACAGCATCTTCTGTGCCTGGTTGGCGCACGTAGTCTGTGGCACAGCAGGATTTTTTTGTGGCTGATCCCGTGGTGCAAATTTGACTGGGAAGGGTCAACTTTCCACTGCTATAAATGAATGTTGTTCTTGTGGTCTTATTGGAGGGGGAAAGCAGCAGAAGATTTTATAACAGTATTATTTCCCTTCTGTTCAGCACCAAACCTACTCACTTTAAGATTCAGGCTAGGCAATGCTATATATTGCTTTTCTTGTACAAAGCTAATGATGTTTCTGGTCTGACCTTCCAGGCAACCAGTGTTGAACATGTTAATGCCCTTGCCATAAACAAATTCTTAGCAGCATTCAAACACTTTGTCTCTAGCTCCATAGTTCTTTCTAGTGCCACCTGCAAACACCAAAAAATGCCAGAATCCAGGGCAGGCTGTTCCCGCAGCCCAGGAAACTACTCCTTCTATGCAATATGAATATTCAAACTTTTGTAGGATCTGGAAGGTTTGTGTCTCTTTCTGAGAAATATGCTTCTCTGATGTCAGGATGTAAATTGCATTTGGTTTTTTAATACTTCCAACTTAGTGTTTGCTTCATGTAATCTTTGATCCATTCTCTGTTTTTCCTGTTGCTGTTTCAACTGTTTGCCTTCCTCTGCCGTATTCAACACATAAAGTTATTTTTTACCCTTGCTTTTTCTCTGCGATTCTTTCCAGCCATTTTGTGACCACGGCCTTTGCTGACTACTGCTTTTGATTTAGCTGTACATTTGTGCAAAAATACCATAGCTACCAAAGCAGTAGGAAAAACAGAGATTTCACAGAGACTTGCATAGTGGCAGGAGAAAAGGTCAAGATACTGCATATTTAACAACAGACTCAAGTTCTCTCTCATGTATTTGGTAAACTCTCGTTTTGCTGGATGCGTTACAAGACAAAATTTTATCGTTCTGTAGCCAGGTACCCCAAATTGAACAACCCACAATAATCTGAAGAAGGTTTTAAAGATCCAGATTGAACTATGAGGACTAATTAGTAGCTATTCTCTACTAATATTGCTCTATTGTCATGGATGCGATGTGCTGTTTCAGTGATGTGTATTCATGATTTCTCCATATTATTTTACATTGCATTCCTTATACATCCTCTCAGCAACAAACTTCTTTGGCTGTAGTGACCACTGGAAAGGTGTCTTCATCTATTTAATATGTTTATTTCAAGTTATTTCAACATACATAGAAGCATTTAACTTGACAAATGATAAAAAGATGAAGTAATAAAAAATATCATGCTTTTATTTTAAAGATGTACAGGCTGGATCACGTTGAATTACTGCTAAAGCAAATTGGAAGCTAGAAATTACTCCACAACCTGCCTACAAGATATCGTTTAGCTTGAGTTCTGTATTTATCAGATAAGCTTATAGCAATGTCTTCCAAGTGGACGGATCATTAGTAATTGCCAATTTTAAGGTATTGCTGGGTCAGAAAAAATAGTTCTGGTCCTGCAGACAGTGAAATTACCATGGTTATGTTCGTTACAGACAAAAGACCTGGGCTAGTATACCTCAAGGCTTTGATCCTATAATTTAGCTAACGCAGGACTCCAGTAGGGCTTCCCTCCTGGTTCTGAGAGCTTATATTGATTCTTAGGCATTCAATGACTTAATGCTACAGGCAGAGAAACACACAGATTTTTCCTGATGTTTGCAGGTTTCAGGATGTTAAAATTATGCAAATTGAGCACAGTTTGCCCAAAAAGCAAATTAGCATTGTGCACCTGTAGCAAGCATAATATGTGTATTTCAACGAAAGTATGAACATTCAGCACATTTTTACCTCATTAGCACTCCAGGGGTAGCAGTGACTAAATTCTTTGCTGTTGCAAGCTCTGTAGCTGCTATCCATAGACATTTTACAGTTGTCCATAAAACACGTTTGTCAAAAACAAACATAAATTTTACGAAAAGTATTGAGAAGCCAGGGTAATGATTCATTCCTTTATAGAGTGAATTACTCTGTTCAGGGTGTAAAACCTTTGGCATCCTTATTCTGTGGGGCATAAAAAGAAATGCCACTCCCAGAACTGGGCTGCCTGGCTTTGTAACACTTCAGATTTGGAAGCAGATACTTGCTATTCGGGATGCAGAAATCATAGAGCACCTGTTCGGACCATATGAGGCTGCATTTTGGAAAGGAAGACTAAGATGAAAAAGGCCTAGGAAGAACATGATCCAAACCCCACGGAAGTAAATGGACATCACTGTGACATGGTGCAGCATGAAGGAAGGGAATGTAAAATCCCATCTGTTTGTGTGGTTCTCTTGGTTTATGACAGATTTGTTGTTGGATGGAGAAAGTAAGCTTCAAGTCTCAACAAAGTGATAATCACTTTGATATGAGGAACAAAAAACAGGTTATCATTGCATTTTGTCTCAAATGCCAATTTCTTCTCATATAGTTGAATGAAAGAAGATCAAAAATTTTGCAGTGATCTTGTTAAGTTCCCTGTTACACTTTGGAAAAGCCTTGTTTTGAAAGCTTTCTTGTAATTGCCCTTGAACTGTCCTATTATACAAGTAATAATCCTTCAAGACAGCTTATTTTTTGTTTCCTGTTAACTGAATCTCTAAAAATGTTCACCTTTTATTAAGAATGCCTGTTTTTCCCTGAGTTCTCCTCCTCCTGTGCTTTTCCAGGTTTAATTTTGTTTACTATTTTATATAGATTTTAAGTATTTTAGGATTTTAATGAGTTGTTTTATATGGTAACTTTTACACAATATACTTTGCTGAACGTTCATCTAAGTCTACAAGTGTCCCTGTAGATGCCATAGGTACTTTTGAGTAACATCTGAATTTTTCTTTCTTTTGAATATTCACAAATCTGTTGTTAAAACATTTTGAAATTCAAATATAGACATAAGATATAACCACGTCAAGCACATCAACTGAGCATAACATGGAGCTGTGCTAACAATTTTCTCCCTTGTTGATGAACTGTTAACTATCAACTTACGTTACAAGCCTGAGAGCAATTATGAACATATAGCTGAAGATACCTTCTCAATCCGCTGTTCAGAAAAGCTAGCAAATTTTTTGGGATGTATAGAGAATTTAATAGAGAGCAATACTAGGAAATAACATAATACCAATATTATAATCCTATATGACCTCATCTAAAATGTTTGCTGAAGTGTTTGTCCACCTGTCTCAAAAAGAATATTGTTGGAGTTCAGGACAGGTTCAGGAATAGGAAAGGAGAATCGATGACAATTCTGGGACATCATAGGATCTCTCATAAAAAAATGAAAAGACCGAAGTTTCCTTTATGAAGAAGAGTCATATGAGTGAACACTTAAAAAACAAACAAATGAGCAAAAAAACCACCCCTGCCAACAAACCTCAAACCTACAGAACAGCCTGAAAGAGAATAGATTGGAAGTTATTGTTTCTTGACATATATAATGAGGAAGATATTCTGTGAAACTGAAAGGAAGCTGATTCAAATCTGTGTGGGAAAATTCTTTTTCACGCAGTATATAATTAAACCACGAAACACAACGTACAGGTTGCTACTGAGGCCAAAGTCTAAGCAAAATTCCAAAAAGGTTTGAATATTCATATAATGATGAAGAAATTGCAAAATGTTGATAATGTTGGCTGCCAACACATTTTTGAGGATTGGTAAATTTCAAGATGCAACCAAATCCTTAGCAGTTTTATTGGGATGATTATCTCCCATAGTTGTAGTATGCAGTTCTTCCTTCTCAACTTGACCATTGTGAGAGATAGCCTGCTAAAGTAAAAGGACTTTTATTCTGTTCCAGTAGGGAACTGAGAAGAGCTTTTCCATCCAAAACTGGACTCGTGTGTGTGTCTTCTACTTCCTTCAATGGGTTTGCTTTCTTCCCAGTATAGTTGTTATATTGCTGCACCATTTTGTAGGTAGATGTGCATCTGTTCTGCTCAGCAAGAATTAGCCAGCTGTGTGCCAGCTGTTAGCATAGCACTATGTCTGAGCTAATGAGCCTTGCTGAGGTTTTTTTTTCTCCATAAATGTTCCAAGGGCTCTTAATCAGCAGCAGATTCTCTGCTGAGTGATCTATAACATCGTTTTCTCTGCTCTCTCATTCTTGTGTAGCTGTACTGTAGCCTGTATGTGGACATTTAGTGACCTGTTCAGTAAACAAGTATAGCCTATTTAAATTTATAAAGTGTCCATAAGCAGATGTGGATTTGAACATGATATATTCATCATTTTATTAATCAAATCAGGTGTCTGCAAACAGAATAGCATGTTCATTACTTGCCATTTTTTTCAAACCTCTGTGATTTTTATTACTCAGCTGGTCACATGAGTATTTTCACAAACAAAAAGTATAGGTTTGAGTGTCACTGTGAAGCAAGTGAAAGGGGTTGTGAACATCAATAAAACTGAATTCAGGACTGATTTTTAAAAATATATATTCGTAGTTGCAACTATTGCCTGCAGTATTCATCCTGTCTGCTCATAGCAAACAACTGACTTAGGGGTTTGGGGAAAAGACTTTTCTGATGTACTATGTTTTTACTTACATAATTAGGTATAGGCAGCTACTGTTTGCAGTAAGAGGGCTTAAAGATTATTAATGCGTCCATTCTCCCTTCTTTGCATTTCAAAGAATTAGTTACTCATTAGTACATTGTCAAAGACAGGATTATGTCTTGGTCCTATGTGCACTCACAGGGAAACCCCTGCCAACTTTTTTAGTTGCTGCCAGGAAGCCAATGAACAGAAAATGTTTTGGGTTTTTTTTTAGAAGCATGGAAAAATAATAAGCATTATCTGTAAAAGGAGAATCCTTAAGAATAGGAACTGAAATTATGATCCTAGGCAATAAAAGGCCTGTGCACACCTGTCAAGACTGTGGTCAATGAGTCTCAATGTCCCTCCCAAGAGACCCATGAATTTCGTCTGTCCTCTCTTCACTGTGTCCTCATATAGTTCAGGAAAGGCATGCTGAAAGTTGAGTAGTTAACGTAAATAACTTTTATTGGAGAGCTCTTTGGATTTAAGGTATTGAACCTCTGCTAGTACAGGACATACCAACAGCACGCTGAAGAGTGTGATTCAAAGGCCCCTGAGCTATTTCAGGGGCATTTCCATTGCCTTACAGTGGACGGTGAAGACATGATGTGTTCTCTTGAACAGTTTTTCAGCCTTGGGTTTGATTACGTGTTCTTTCATTTTCCTCATAAAATTATTCTCAATACATTGCCATCATTAAGTCATATAAGAATTTAATAGTACAGCACCAGTAATGGAGTAAATCAGTCTAATTAATATTCCTTATGGCATAAATTACACCACATAGTGTGGGTTCCCTGGGAATGTAAGTGAAGCTGTGACAAGGAATTTCTGTTGCATAAATGCTGGCATTTTTCCCCATTTAGTCAGTTTGATCAATGACTGTGTTACATAGTAACCTTCATATTATATGATGATTGTGGTATGAGTACAAATACTCATTTGCAGGAGGCCAAAATATTTTCCTTTGGCGCATTTTATTGAAATAAGTGAGCAAAACTTTAAAGCCAGGATTAGCGGTAGGACTTTGGGACAATTACTTAGTGTGATGCATAGGTTAATGGCAGTTATGTGGTCACTTCCTTGCACATCACATTGAATTATTATCCTTTTTTGTTTCTGGAAACATAATTAGTCTGTGATGGATGGGAGGCTAAATTCAGTACTGGGGGTCAAGCCACACCTAATAATGGAATAGCTGTAGATACCTTCTGCATTTTGAAACATTAATTTGTGTCCAGTCTATATCAAATCTTTCTAGCCTTTCTGGCCATGTAAACTTAGAAAGCCATAGACTATCCTCGTAAGAGAAAATTGATAATACTCTGCAGTCTCCTCCTGCTTCTTTCACCCACCTACTGTGCAACTGAGAGTTGTGGGGTAATCCAGGATAGAAATTATGTCCCTTCTACTTTTTATTAAATACTGCTTTCTATTTTTAGGACCTTGGCATTGAACTAGTGGCAATCAATATCTCTTGAGTAGAGCTAAGAGAATAATGAAAGTGAATGGTCTCTGACATTTGGTTGAACATGATTTGACAATGTATTTCACTAATATTTACATGTGAAGTTGACTGAAAATTTTCTAATAAAGTACACTGGAAATATGCTCATTTGTTGAATTTGAAAAATTGTGGAAATCTGTTGAATTCTAGAAAGCTTTTAGGTGAAAATGGCTTGTTTGATTGTAAAGTCTCTGATTATCTGTGACCCAGCTGAGAAAGAACTTTGAAACCTGATGGTTTTATTGTGAATATGACATTTTAACACAGTTATGTTTTATGAAAACATTAAAAACATTGAATTTTGTTTCAGTGCAAAATGAAAAAAATACTGAACACTTAGGAGTTTCTGTGAAATATGAAATGTCGGCTTTCTTTGTATTCTCTTTCATACTCTCAATATTTTTCAGGGCATGTTTTCATCAGGATGTTCATGTAACATGAAATTCTTCACCGTTCAGAGAGTTAAAAAGAAGAGTTATGCAATATTTAAGCCTTATTTAAGACTGTGAAATAGGGAGGAGGTGAAAGATACACATTGTATAGGCTGAGTGTTATGCCTAGGCATAAAGATTAATTTTACCTAAGAAAAGTGCTGGGTATTTATTCTCAGAAAAAAAATGCACTGTCAGAAATGTTAGCACTGATTTATTTTAAACATAGAATTTGTCTGCTTAAATTGAGAACCTGGGCTGTCTGTACAGCTAATGAAGAAAGTTAAGCTTATTCAGGAGAGATTGACAGCAACCCTCATGTGCCTTTGCCATGGTGGCATCTTGGAGAGAAGAGGGTCCAAGAAAGCCAATTAATATTTATGGATCACCTCCTCCAAGCCCAAGAGAGTTCCATCCCAACAAATACGAAGTCAGGCAAAGATGCCAGGAGGCCTGCGTGGATGAATAAAGAGCTGCTAGTCAAGCCCAAACACAAAAAGGAAGCATACAAAGGATGGAAGCAAGGACAAGTAACCTGAGATGTATACAGAAACACTGTCTGAGTATCCAGGAATGAAGTTAGGAAAGCCAAAGCCCAAATGGAATTTGTTTCCACTTTTCCAGTCAGTGGCAACTTCACTGGACTGCCACAACTTCTCAAAAATGATGGATAGTGGCTTAGCAACTTCATCCACCAGGTTCCCTCAGGACCCACGGATGCATCTCACCAGGTCCCATGGACTTGTGCACCTTCAGATTCCTTAGATGGTCTCGAACCTACAGTGGGTGGTTCTTCATTCTCCCAGTCCCTGCCTTTGCCTTCTGCAACTTGGGCGGTGTGGCTGGAGCACCTGCCAGTGAAGACTGAGACAAAAAAGTCATTGAGTACCTCAGCCTTCTCCATATGCTAGGTAACCAGGTCTCCCGTTTCATTCTATGAGAGGGCCCACGTTTTCCCTAGTCTTCCATTTACCCGCAATGTACCTATAGAAGTTTTTCTTGTTGCCCTTGATGTCCCTGGCGAGATTTAATTCTATCAGGGCTTTAGCTTTCTTAACCTGATCCCTGGCTGCTCGGACAATTTCTCTGTATTCCTCCGAGGCTACCTGTCCTTGCTTCCACCCTCTGTAGGCTCTCTTTTTGTGTTTGAGTTTGTCCAGGAGCTCCTTGTTCATCCATGCAGGCCTCCTGGCGTTTTTGCCTGACTTCCTCTTTGTTGGGATGCACCGCTCCTGAGCATATATTACCCAGCTTTCCTGGGCCCCTCTTCCCTCCAGGGCTTTATCCCATGGTACTCTACCAAGCAGATCCCTGAAGAGGCCAAAGTCTGCTTTCCTGAAGTCCAGGGTAGTGAGCTTGCTGTGCACCCTCCTTGGTGCCCTAAGGATCTTGAACTCCACCATTTCACGGTCACTGTAGCAAAGGCTGCCTTCACATTCCCCACCAGCCCCTCCTTGTTGGTGAGAACAAGGTCCAGCATAGCACCTCTCCTTGTTGGCTCCTCTGTCACTTGGAGAAGGAAGTTATCATCAATGCATTCCAGGAACCTCCTGGATTGCTTATGCCCTGCTCTGTTGTCCCTCCAACAGATATTGAGTTGGTTGAAGTCCCCCATGAGGACCAGGGATTGTGAACGTGAGACTGCTCCTATCTGTCTATAGAGGGCCCCATCTGCTCAGTCTTCCTGGTCGGGTGGCCTGTAGCAGACCCCCACTATAATGTCACCTGTCCCTGCCCTCCCTTTAGTCCTGATGCATAAGTTCTCGGTCCGCTCCTCATCCATCCCCAGGCGGAGCTCCATGCACTCCAGCTGGTCATTGACATAGAGGTTGACACCCCCTCCTTGTCTCCCCTGCCTGTCCTTCCTAAAGAGCCTGTATCCTTCCATTCCAACACTCCAGTCATAGGAGCCATCCCACCACGTCTCCGTGATGCCAGTAAGATCGTAGCCCTGCAGGCGTGTGCACATCTCCAACTCCTCTTGTTTATTCCCATGCTACATGTGTCTGCATAGAGGCATTTAAGTTGGGCCCCCGATGAAGCTGACTTACTGGCTGGAGTAGCTGGAATTCCTTTGTGCTGCTGTTCAGGTGCTCTCCTGCTGACCTGTGACCCTTTTAACCAAAGTGATTTCTTTATAGGATAAGATTTTTTTCTTCATAAATTCCCGGAGTGCAGTTGAGAAGCTTACTGCTACTTCAAGGAAAAATTGAAGAACATGCAAATCTTTTTTTATTAGTAAAATTTAAAAACACATTTAAATGTATAGCTCCACTAAATAGATAAGGCTTCCTTTTTATTAGTGTTAGGGAGCCCTGGGACTGGTAAGGGCTGGCAGTGTCTTCAGCGCCGTGGCAATTTGCGTACATTATTTTTATTTTAAAACCCAGCTTTGCTCATTTTTGCCAAGGAGTTCTGAAGAATTTGTATGTTGGCTTCTATTCTTAGGTGATTTCTTTCCCTAAACAAACCAAACAAACCATCAGTAGAACATTGGGGAAAAAAAGTGGAACGACTCTATAGGTAAGTATACGTTATGCCCAAATGAACACTCAAATGAGCATGCATATTTAAAGAAAACCCTTGTCATGAAGACGGAAATGACATTTACATAATGATTTTACTGCTGCTGCATGACTTACTGTATAAATATTTAATTCTAAGTGAAATTCAGTGCATCACAAATATACAGAAAATCCAAAGTCTTTATGTTTTCATGGCTACTCCCCCCCTTTTCACATTTATTTATATAATTTTATTTTACTCTCAGCGATGAATTTTGATAACCCTCCATCTCCCTTGATACTTATGGACAGTTTTGAAATATTGGGTAGCTTTCTTTCCTAGTTTTTGTATCACTTCAAGCTATCCATAGTCTAAGTTAATCAGTATTAAAATTCCCTGAACCATACATAAATTTCTTTCTCCAGTTTCATCTTCTTTTTTTCTTCTTCTTTTTGCATATTGCATAAGAATTTCTAATACATGAAACAGATAAATGGTTTATAATCCTAATAAATTCTGTTCGGGACAGATTAAATTTCTGCACACTCACCACAGAATTTGCAAGGCTGCACTACCAGTACCAGCGCAGGCAGGCCATGGCTGCTCTCCAATACTGAAGTTATTCAGGTGTCCTCTGCTTTTTCACCTTTGCTTTTTACATCCTATGACTGTATCTTCCACCAGAGACAAAATTTTAGGGAAATATGAATTCCTGTGGAGAAAAATAGGCCATAAATCTTTTAGGAACATGTACAAAAATTATCAAAGAAAAAAGGATGTAATCTACTAAGTTTCTTCTGCAGAAATTTAAGGAGCAATCTAAGCCCTTAGTCAGTCTCAGCTTAACAAAGACACTGGCCTGGCTGTCACCGGCACTGGGGATTGAATTGCTCTTTACAAAGTAAGCCTTTTCCAGAAGTCCACTAACTGGTAGTGGCGTAACAGCCTTCCTGGTCTTGATGCAGAACTTTACCAGATCATTTTTAGAGAATCATTTTTTGTTGTTATTGTTCAGTTCATGGAAATGAGAATGAGAATACAAATTGTTTATGTGGGGGAAAAAAATCTATTTTCTGCAATTACTGGAGACAATGAGAAATGAGAGTTTCCCAAGGGAGATCAAAGGTAACTACTGCATTTTTGATATTCATAATTCTTTTCCTGGGTCTGCCTTTGCATGTGGAGTAAATCAGCTTTGGTAGCTGATAACAGCAGGACACTCCTTTCGTGCATATTCATGCATGCATTCATCAGTAGCTATATGGTGGGGGGTGGGGAGAGATCAGGTTGTGTTTATTCCTCATCTCTTTATGTTGCAAACAGTACTCCTGACTCACTTCCTAGTCCAATCTTAATTTTGCTTAGATGGGGAATGGAGTTGGGGCACACAGGAGAATAAGAAATGTGTTATTATATGTTTGCTGTCCAAGAAAGTGTAATATTTCTGAGACTAACAGAGTATTTGAAATTAGAGTACTAGGTATCAGAAAGCATCATAGCTCCATTGTCTCCATTCATTTCTACGAATGAATTTTGCTTGGAACTACATTTACTTCAAATTTTTGAGAAGGCATGAAAAAAAAGACAAAAAAGGTGGTAGTCAGAAAAAAAGCAACTTATTGTAAAGGAACTTTGTGTTTCTATCTTTCACTTCTCCCATTGACTCGTTTTAAAGGCAGACACCTGAATAATTCAGACAAGTAACGTTCAATATGATGAGGAAGGAAACCAAGAACCCGTTCAGTTTTCTTCAACAGCAAGAACTCCTTTGAAAACTATGTGGATAGTTCTGAGCAAATTCCTAACTATACAAATCTCTTGATCTTTCTCTTTCTCACTCAGTAAAACATATTATTAACTCTCTTACTAGCAACTGTTTCAGAGTTTCACTACCAAAGAGTGTTTCTGAATAGGTTGATGTTGCTTTCTATAACAAATGTTTTCAGTTTCAAGATGCTCTGAGTTTCTGTAAGCATCTTCAGTCAGGGGAAAAAAAAAAAAAAGGGAATATATGCCTGCATTGTAATAGAATCTTTCTTACTGTTTCATCATTACAAATAATTTCTTACCAGTTGAAAAGCTAGGTCTCTTCAGAGTTACGAGGAGTGCTGACTCCAATCAGGCTTACTGAGTTGTCAGAGTGCGCTTTGGTGAAAGAAGGATGCTATTTCCATTTAAATGAGTAGCTTGATCTAGAACCTGGCAGCCTACAGGGTCTAAGGTGCAGTCATGTATCCCTAAACAAGTATCACATCCGTTCTTTTGTAAGTTTATGATCTTTTTGTAACCAATTTGTCATTAAAAAATAAGCTGTTTGCACATTATATTGTTTCTTGCAATTGTTTAATAATTTTTTTTTCCAATAGGAATACATATGTATATATTTTTAAGCTTTTTTGTGGCAAAGAACATGTTTGATCTGTTTGTAACGTTCCATGTAAAGTTATGTTGCTATATAAATATTTATCAGAAATAGCAAGAGCAGGCTTGCTTTAGGCCCACATGAATGCAGGAAGACCAGCTGCACTCTTCAAAAAGAGCTGGTAGCACATGAACTCTCTTTCAATCAAGACGGATGAATTTATTAGCATATGTGAGATTGTGTGGGAGCTTCACTGGTGGAAAATAACATAGCAGAGGAAGGAGGGTTGATTAGCAGCGTGTCTTGGCTCAGTAGTTGATACTCTAACTTACTCCAGGTATTGCATTACTTAAAGCTTCATCCAGGTGGATGACCAGCTGAGATGCTGGTCACCGGTATTGCTCTTGGAATAGTTAATTCAAAACTCTGAAACACTCATCTCCTCTAATGGTTTAAAGAAACTTGACAGTAGGCTAGCAAATAAGGTGCTGAGACAGTCGCATATCAATCTATCTGGTATAATAATATTGTCGTCTTATGCTCCTCTATCTGTTATGATCTAAATAAGACATGGTAGATATTAAGTGCTTTCAGATAGGGTGTCTGTGTTAATACAGAATTTGCCTTAGTGGACCAGATCTGTGACTGATTCATTTTACAGTACAAATAAAATTTTAAAATGAAATAAAAAATACCCCTTTTAGTAATGATGCATATAGAAAATAAACGTTGAAAGATATACCAGAGTTCAAGGCCACTAATTTCTATTCATTTCTCATATCTACTTTTAGACTTTAAAATTAGTCATTGCAGCATTTTACAAATACCTTTACAAATCTTTACTTATCTTTACAAATAAGCTATTGCTTTCAGGCCCCCATTTACTACAATGCCAGTCTGCCATTTTAGATACCAAATATGCAATGTGCTGTATCCTCTCCATGACAAGATGCCAGATGCAATGAATTACATCTTTTAAACAAAGAATATAAATTTGTTTAGTATCTTTGAGAGAAGTATCCAAAACAATACTGTTGCTAAGAGTGTAGTAGTCTCAAAGTAATCCTCCGTTTTTTCATGATGTGAGAATAAATGTTTTGTAAGGTCACCAATTCTCCAAATACAATGCAAAGGGTTCAATATTAATATTTTTCTGAGAAATAAAAACATCTTTAACTGTTCATGCAAAATTTGTGTGCTATTTTTACACAGTGCTGATAATGTGGGAAAAGGAAAAAAATATTTATGGGGGGTAAAAGGGAATTTAAAATTATGCCTATGCCTGTGCACAATACTTACACTTAAATTTTAAAAGCCAGGTTGTTGCACTGTCTCCCAAATGTAAAACTTTGGTCCATCCCATTATTGTCACTGAACATAGGTTCTGGCTTAATATGTATTTTATACATATTATATTGTACATATATATATAGATACAAGTATGTGTATATAAATAGTATGCTTTAAAATCATATTTTGTTTCTCTGTTTATCATTATATGTTCCATGTAGTGAAATAAAAATGCAACTAGATCTTGAAACAACTTCCATGTTGGTTTTTCAATCCTCCTGCTATCTAGACAGACACCGAAAACCTTTAACGGAATGTGATGGGATTCCCATTTTGTTTTATTTTGCTACATCATAGCTCATTTCATACTAATAAGTTTCTGCTGAGGAACAATGTTCAATATATCTTCATGTGAAAAGAACAAAACATAGAATATAAAAAGAAGTAAGCAAAGTAAACTATTAGTTCCTATTAGAAAAGTGAAAGATACTGTTGTGGGCTAGTTCTGCCCAGTTTTCCCCAGTCTTTTCTGAAGTTTGGAATAATTCACAAGTGTGACATAAGTAAAAAGTAAATACAATAAAAATGAGTTATTTATTTGGGTAAGTACTCAAATGACAGAAAGCAGATCTTGGCTATAGGCACTGCAGGGAAGTAGGTAAATCTGTCTAGAACTCCTACAGAAATAGAGACAGAATATTGTTACTGAAAAATTCAGCCAAATCTCTGTCTTTGAACCAATGCAAGGATTGAAAATATGGAACAATGAGGGGATGGCAGAAAACTGCCAAACACAAAATAATAACTGCAGTCTGATGCACAGTGTACCAAAAGCGTCTATGGTGCTTGTTCTGAAGATGACTTGTAACACGCATCCTTCAGCATGTACCCTGCAGCTGAGTCACCCCCGTCTGCATGTACGGCTTTTCACCCTATCAACATGATCTCTGTACTGGGTCTTACCCAACGCTGCCAGCCACACTTTGCTTTGCATTCCTGAGGAGACCACTATTCTTTGATGCTGGTCCACTGGCCATCAACTCCTCTATGTTTGGATGGATGGAGCTCGGCTTTATAGACCTCTGCTACCACCCTACTCCTCTGAGGACTGAGAGGGCTTTTGGGGGGAGCACACTACCCTTTATTCCCCCCATCTCCTCTCTCATCTTCTCCTCTCCACCTGAGGAAATCAGTCTTGGGCTGCAGCCAGACTGATATCTTCATGTCAGATTGAACCAGGAGACTATCTGTCAATGCTAATCACAAGATGACTCTTATAGACCTTCTAATAGACCTGGAAATGCCTGGGAAGTTAAGGCTTTGAGAGTTTTAGCTTTGTAAGTTTAAGGCTTCTAGTCTAGATTAGACCCAAAAGAGTCTTGATTCATCTTTCCCAAAAAGGGAAGAAGAATCAAGAGAAATAGCCATAGACAAGGTTCTATACAAGCAACAAACTTCTCACCTTCACAGCTAGAACGAGCTGCAGAGCAAAATCAGTTTGCTTTTGGTAACTCCAGGATGTAAATATCTTGCCAAAGACAGGATGACAAATGAAGTACTCCCAGTTGCCATACAAATGTCTTTATTTTAGTAATTACATAAAAAAAGAAGGGCTTTGACCTCCTGCAATATCCCTGACATTGAACTCATGTTTGTGCTGAAGCGCGTACTAAAGGCTCCTGTTTCTTTGCAATTGAACTTCTAAAGCTTGAGCAATATTTAGTCTTGTCTAGTAGTCTTTCCATCTGCTAGTGCTCCTGAACATTTTAAAACATGAAAATTTCATTAATGTTCTTTTTTCCTATTGTTTATAAAATTCAGCTGCATGTATTTCCCTCATGAGATCTTTGTTACAAGATTTTCTTTCGTTTGCTGTATTCCATATTAATTTTCTAGTAGAATTCTTTTTAAAATCGTTCTTTGAAATACTTACGTTTTTCTGAAACTTCTCCCTTGAACTCTTTCAGTTGCCAGTGCATGGCTGAGAACCAAACACAGAACACCCCGACAGTGCGAAAGTGGAAAAGTAAGAAGGCTACTTTGCAGCCTGCTTTAAGTGCCTTTTTGAAAAGTGAAACAAAATGCACGGTGGCACAGATGGGCATTGGAGGATGGGCATGAAGTCACAGAGGGATGTAAGAAGCTTGCAAGGCCTCTGTGAAGGGGCAGGATCATGGCACCTGTACATAGAACTCTATTTTATATAATATTTTCTATTTTAGAATCAGGGGCTTTTGTAGGGAGACCAAAGATAAGATTCATCTCATTTATCTTTAAACATTCATAATTTTTTAGCTAACTTAGTCACCTTAAAGTCCCTTTATAATCAATTGAGAGAGAAATATTGGTAGCATTGCTGTAGGCATGACAGTCAAAGAGCATATGCAAAGGAAGGTTTGTAGTTTTAGTCAATATCTTTCATTAAACAAACTAAAAGTGTTAGAAAAAGTAGACTAACTTCCAGGAAAAAATGTGTATCTTCAAGTCTAAAATAGAAGCACCAGCCTTCAAAGGTAAAATAACATTTGGAGATGCCAGTCCTTCTAAAGATAAATGTGCATACTTGAACCAAAGTGATCTCCATGGACAATGTGATGTTGGAGCTGATCTACCCTATTTTAGATGTGTTTCAGGATGAGACGCATTATACCAAGGACTTCACTAATTGTATTGACTAGATAACCATTGATTTTAAAAGCTTGGGCAACTAATACAGTTAGGGAAGACATTATTGGAGTCTTCATAGAAACAGATGAATCCCATCCTAAAATGAAATTAATTTTTGAGGCACGGTTTTTGTATCTTTTAAGTATGGCTATTTCCTTCCAACTGAAGCTTTCCAGCCCTGCTTTAGGAATTAATAGGGATCCAAATCCTGCTACAAATATAATCATAAAAGTCTTTATTAGGAATTTTAATGAAACAAATTTTCACTGATTTCTGTGAAAATCACTGCAGTACTTCTCTATGACAGATGAAGGTAACAAACAGGGGGTCATGGAATCTGTCATAGGGTCAAGAAACAATACAATAAGGAAAAGTGTATGTAGTCATGTTACTTTCATGGGATGGTGTGCAACATTAAATGTTTCCACCTACACCCATTGACATAATATCTGAATACTATTAAAGTACGTGGATTTAATTCTTCCATGAGTTTGACCAACATATAATCTATTTTGCAGAAAGGGTACAGAGGCTGAAGACAAATTAAATGACTTGGTGTAGAGCAGGAATGTCTGAGGCCACAATTTTGGGATTCTGCCCTACTTCCTTACCCCCAGGCACTGGGGTGTATGTAGGTTAGAGTAAGATCATCAGTAAGAGCAAAACTGTAAGACACCTTAGTGCGTTACAGGAATCCCATTGACAAGTAGGGGAAAGTCTATCTGTGCTTCCCATCAGAAGACCTTTCCAGGAACCAGGACGGACATCGTAAGCAAAACTGCAGTGAGAGGATAGAGAAGAAACAGCTGAGAAAGTCA
Organism: Calonectris borealis; assembly: GCF_964195595.1. Lineage (NCBI taxonomy): Eukaryota > Metazoa > Chordata > Aves > Procellariiformes > Procellariidae > Calonectris > Calonectris borealis. The sequence continues at coordinate 112,764,395 of NC_134314.1, forward strand.
CAATCCCCCCCAAAAGGCAAAGATTCTTGTACAGTTTTGGGGGACAAAACTTTCATTGTTTCTTTTTGATTATATCAGAATTTACAGGTTTTGGCCTAAGACCTAAGGTGCCACTCGGCAGATTCTCAGAAGTATTTGGGCACTTAAAGATGCAGGTGTGTACCTCAGTTCTTATTTCACAGTCAGTGGAAACATCGCTGGCTGCTGATTTGTGTTCTTAAATTCCTAAATATCTTTAAAAACCTACTCAGAAATACTGCCCATCCAGGTACTCAGTCACCAGAGGAATATTGAAATTCAGCTTTCCCAGGGAAATTAAGACCATATGACTGTGAAATTGAGGCCTGAACACATGCAGTTACTAAAAACCAGGAACTTCACAGCTTTGCTTTCAAATTTTGGCTGTAGTTCAGAAAAGCACTTTAACACATGCTTAAATCCCATTAACTTCAGTGAAAGTTAAATGTGTTCTTAAGTGCGATCCTTAATAGGAAAGGTCCTTTCCGTGGAGCCTTTCAGTTGGAGAAGAATCTGGACAAGAGGAGAGAAAAAAAACAACAAAAGATTTTGAAAAAAACCCAGTGATGTCTTTCTCATGGAATGGTTTTCAATTAGTTACTGTAATCTGCATGTAAAATGGTAACAAGATGTGTTTGCCGTGAGTTTTCAAAAAACACTGTTGACATGGGTCATTTCTGTTAAAACATACACAATTTTTCCTTTTAATTTATGATATTTTTAACTTTACCTTGATGATTACTCTTCCCAGCAATCATTTCATCCTGATGTCCTAAAAAAGTGATGATTAGTTCAAACTCTACCATAGAAAGCACATTGTGCTAGTATATACAGAAAGGCTGAATTTCTGAGAGAAAGATAATTTCTGTTAACACTAACAAGTATATTATTTAGTTTTGTCATGGTGATAATACTTACATATATATTGTTATCCTCTGTATGCTTCTCTCTTACTTTCCTGTATCTATATCTATATTATAATTTAATTGATAGTGGATTCAAGTTATGAATTTTATTCATCCAAATATTTGAACAGTACGAGCCAGAGGCAGATTAAAGCTAACTGGAACCCACACGAATCAAGCTTTTGGCTCTCCTGCAAATTTCAGTGGAATGTGAAGATGTTTGCAAAGAGAACAAAGTTGTCCCCCAGCTGAAGGGGCTACCCATGTGCATATTTAAAAAGGTTGTGGTGGCCTGGACACAAATTAATAGCCTTCCGATATTGAGTGAGGATGCTCACTCGCTTGGTAGTCGCTATTTCCCTTAGAAATTACATTCTTTTGCTGATACTGCTTTTTGCCATTGTGAGCTCAGTCTCTGTTCTTTTAGAACTGAAGCAGTTAATTCTGCTTTCGTTGAGGATTTGAACTGACATTGGATTTTATATATTGGGCAGTGGAAGCCCCAACAAGGGACCTTGGATTTACAGCTTTCCAATGACACAAATTGCTGTCTAGCATCCTTTATGTTGTTTTTTTCTTTATTTTTAAAGGAGACAACAAACATGTACAAAATATGTTAAAACCAACAAATTCTTAGGAAAAAACTCCTCCACAGCTTCTGCAACGCTGTTATAAGAAATTGATTCAGCCAGTGTAAATCCGTGACCTTTGCAAGGGCTTCCACTCGCTGCCTGTGTCATTACTCAATTTCCAATGGAAAGTGAGGGCACGACAAGTACTATTTGCAGCCATTTCCAGTCAGTGCTTATGATAGTTCTAACCTCGGGGTCAGGGAGCAGTGTGTTTTGCAGTTTAATGCATTGACTATCTGGCCCCAAGTCTAGAAAGAAGGGAAATAGGGGAAAGGCAGATAGGGACTACAGTTACAGGCAGCTTAATTCACTGCCTGTGAAACAGCCAGCTATTTACCTTTCAGATGCACAAAGTACAGTCAAGGGACACTTCCTGTATCTATTTGTCACTGTGTGGTGTGCTGGGTTTCTGATCTTGTTTGTTGTGACATTCCTAGAAGATGTAATAATTGAATTCAACATGTTAACTTGTGGACATGTGCCTTCTGATGCACCTTCATGCACTTCAGAGTGCATTAATGTCAACATGGTTGGGGTTTGTATAACAGAGAGAGGTTGAGTGCTGGGCTGGTAAAATCCAAGTTAGACTTTTCATGTATGTGTAGGGGTGTCATATATGTGCCACCTGTTGGGAAGATGCCTAGGACACAGTGCAGCTGGCACAGCCAAGTGTCAATTCACAGAGATGTAATTCTGGGTTGTAGATTGATGAGTCCTGAACCTTGTCAAAAAGGGCAGGTGACCTAATGGTCACTTAATGGTCTATGTCTTTGCTAGATTTTCTATCACTGTCCAGCCTTGGAGTATGTATTCATCTTCAGCTGTGGGTGTATGTTTGAGTCTTTGTACTAGTTACTCACGCCATTTTTGTGATTTAATAGAAATTGTGACCCAATATTCTAGCCAAACGTTTCAGCATCCAAACCATCCTTTGGTCTGGTGACAACATAAAAAAAAATCATTAGACTTTTTTTTCCCCAAAGACTTATGCCATAGCTTGGTTAAAGAGTAGCAACCCATCCAGAGTAGTTATATATTCCCCAAACACTACATATTTGGCTTGAGGAATTTACTGTTTTTGTTTTCGACAAGTAAAATATATCATCTAAGTAGTTTATGTCCTTTTCCTCCCGATACTGTGATCGTCTTGAATGTAAAAAAGAAATCTTGATTTTGATTTGTATTACTCGTGGCTCATTCAGTCAGACATCCAGATGTGTTATATATCTTTACCTATATTTGTTGTTGGAATCATTAAGTTGCATGAGATAGATAACTTCCTAGAGCTGTACAATACTCACACAACCAATAAATTCAATAAAGGAAGAAACAAAATTCTGAGAAGTAAAATGCCAGTACTGACAATACTAATAATATACATTCTTGGTAGGTATTATGGGGCAAATACAAGTCTTGCTAGTTTCATTGTAGTCATTTGTGGAAGGATTTTACTCTGATTTATATATACAAGTAAAATAACTATAAAATATAATAACTATAAAATGATGCATTGTGTGTGTTATATATATAATATATTATTACATATATGTACCCCAAACCAAGAACAGTAAAACTGATTGTTGAAGATGCACTTTAAATAAATTAAAAATACTATATTAAACAATATTTTTTGGATTAGGATGATAAGAAATTGCAATCTAATTTTACTTTTGTACTTTTAATCATCTTTCTTTAATTGTGTGTTAATGAGTTTAGGAGCATAGCTGAAAAGGCTGAGCAACACAGTTATAAGGAAAAAAAAGATACTAAAGAGAGATTTTCTCTTGCAAGTAAAGAAGCAGGTGATCTAAATCTAACTATAGGGTACATATAACTTGAAAATTATACCACTGAAAGCTATGAATATGAAAACTGCAAACATTTTTTAATTTGCTTGGGTTTAAAATGTGAAATTTATATTTCAAAACTTTAAAAACTTTTATCTTGCAATGAATTAATAGTTCCCAGTTCTACCTCCTCAGTTTATGAAAATGAAAAAGATCTCTACTGAGGCCAGATTTTTAGGATCTCATCTGGACACTGATTTCTTTCTGTTTTTCTTAAATTTCAACATATCATCTTCCTCCTTTCATTATATTCTTCCTCCCATATTCCTTATATTCTTCTGTCATCCTTGCTGACAGCTGTCTCCTGGCTGGCCATAGGAATTTCCTTGATTTCTGAGGAATTGCTTTTCACTGGAAGCAAACCTTATTAGAATAGATTTCTTATGCCCTTCTTGTTGAAGCATTTCTTCCTTGAAAAGAAAACACCAGTTTTCTGCCCCAGAGCAGTAAGCATGATGAGAAGCCTTGGTGGCACCCACCACAGCACAGCAGGAGGCCACAGCACTGGTCCGTCCATGGTGGCCCCGTTGAAGGTCACACCTTCAGGGACTCTGCTGGAGTTGGCACACCTGGGAAGACCTGGACCATCCATCGTGCACACTGAGGCGTCACCGCTGGGGAAGGCTTTGGCAGTCAGGGACAAGGAACTGAATTCCTGCTCAGCCTAACAGGTAGATAAAGGATTGGATAAATGTATTTATTGTTTGAGTCTTCTCATCCTGTACAGAAGATATACACTCCAAGCCTGGGAGCTGTTGTTTTTCAGTTGCTTGAACTATGTAATTAACCCAGCATACCAACTCTACAGAGCAGCTGTGCTATTGTGGGTAGTTATTATATTTGAATCAGAGTATATTATATTGAACATATGAAGAACTATGATTTTTTTTAATTGCATTTTTCCTAGAATGTTTCATTTGATAACAAATGTTAGGTTCAGCCAAAATGTAATGAAATTTCCTTTCACCTAGTTACTAATAAGCGATCACTGGGCTCACTTACAGACATGCTTTATTGTTATTAATATTATGAAGGGGGAAAAGTGTTTTTTGCAGAAACAAGGGGATAAAATACCCTCACAATAATGGTAAAGACATCATATAATTCCATTAGGAATATTCAAAGTGCCATAGTACCATCTGGATATCTCTTTGTTGAAGCGTTATTTTTCACAATTAATATACCTTATCATACATTTATTAATTGGTGAAAGGATAGTTGATGAACACAAGGCAAATAGAGTATGCTGGTTTTTTGCTTTATCTGAAATCAAACAGTTGCACCCCCTCAAAAGTTGCTTTTAAAAAGTACTTTCTATAGAATTTGAAATTTAGAAAATGTTAAGGACAGACATCTAAGAAAGAGACTTGCCTTATTTGAATAGAGCATTTAGAATAACCATGAAAAATTAAAAAGTAAAGTTTAATAAGAGAAAGAATGTAAAAAAAATCCTCTATATTCAAAGAGACAATACCTTAGTGGTGGAGACTATTTGTAGAGAAGTTTAAAGGATTTCCTTTCCAGTTAGAGGAATTCTAATGGCATAACAAGATACATGGTGTCATTTCTTTCAGAGCAAAGCCCAGAATGTACTAACATTAACAATTTGTTCACTTTTTAACTGCATGATAATTAGTGGGAATTTAGTGAGCTGCATGGAAGTGAAATTCTCAAAAAATATTTTAAAAGCTAGCCAGTAATCGTTACTGCTGTGGATTACAGTGCCATATTTTATAGGTTATGCTTAAAGCCAATTTCTTTTTTTGTGTTTGCACAACATTTTAACAGTGTTTTACAGTGAAGCTTTTAGTATGATCAGAAAAAGCGCTGAAATACTTCTATTTTATAATAGACCTGTGAGTTACGGCCTTGTTAACAGTGCATTGAAAAAAAGGTGTTTTCAAGTACATGGACAAATAGCAGGATTTGCATGTCTTTCTCTTAGGAATTTGCTTCATACCCTAAGACCAGGTTAAAAGTCATTTATTACTGTATAGTTGCACACAACCTTTTAAACCACAGTCAGTCAAGATACCAACATGCTTTGTACATTCTGTGTCCACTGGGATTAAAAAAAGCTGCAGCATCCCATTGCTACCACGGTTTGTCCCCTGTGTAACATGATTTTTCAGTGGTTCAGCTCATTTACAGACTTATGAGCTTTTTGCTCTTAAAACTCAGAATGCTAACATCTGGGACCTCTTTACTTCCACTGCGAGAATCAACGTGGTGCTCAGAAATGAGCATTCAGCAAAACGTATAAACCTTCTGGAAATTAATATCATAAATACTAAATTGGGCAAAAAATGTAATTTTACTTAAAGATACTTGTACAAAAATATAAATTATACAGAAAAGTGCTTGGTGAAGTACAGTGCACTTGACATGTTTTATTGTTTTAATATGTTTTTAATAGTACATTTTTACCATTTTTCTTCTTATTCACCAAGTTATTATTAGGCAACTACAATTAATAATTTAAAGGGGCCTATTCTGGCTTTTAGTACATTTATATGGCTCCCCTGACAATAATGAGAGTTTAAAACATACTGTATATTCTGATACCTGGTTCATATCATGAATCTTGTGTTGCTTTCTGTAGGATTTTAGATAGGAATTTTTCACATTTGTTTTACATTTGTGCTATGTATGGTTTTGGGTTTATAATACTTTTCCTCAGACAGAAACTATGGTCTCGAGAGGCTTAGCTATACCAGCTTTTTCTCTCAGAAATTTTCCAGCATTGCTACCTCTGGTTCAGTTCCCAGGACTAGCAGAGCTGGCAGCACTAGCCAGGATCGGATACCATGTAGACTGGTTTCCAGAAGCTGCAGACCTCATGTAACTTCACACCACCCTCATGCAACTCTGCAGCGGCACCGAAGGGAATGAGGGCTTTAACCATGCTGCCCTTAGGAGCTCTGCTTGAGTTTGGACTCAAGTTCACAAACCAAAGTGGCTCCAAAAAAGTTGCATTTATGCTATTTAAAAGCAGAGCACGTGGATATGGGCTGTTTCTGCAGCTTTCCTGGAAGTCCAGTTAGCTCACTTCTAATTAAACGTGAAATGTGGGTCAGCTTTGTGACAGTGAGGACAATGAGGGAGTTCAAGCTTGCGTTCTTGTTCCAAGTTAAAATGACGGAGCCAGCATCGCTTAAATTACAAGTAGGCTTTTTCCTATTTAATGACCCAATTCAGCCTCATTCTTTAATCTTTCCCAAATGTTGTCCTTTCACCTAACATATCGCAAGATAGCTGCAATGCACGTATCTATAGTTTTGTGTGTAAGAGTTATACATACATATTTCGTGCGGTCAAATGAGAAGGTCATTTAGGACTCAGATTCTCAGGGAAATGATGACTTGTGCCACGAAGCAGCGTATACATACTGTTTGTGGATGTTTCATTCCTTGGAAACTACATAATCAGGAGGTGACACTTCCATACCACTTGCATCTACAGTATTCACAAAAATCTGTGAATTATTATAATGTTTCAGGAAGCATGCCTTGTGAAGTTTTATCTTGCGGCTCCCTGAAGATTAAAAAGCCAATCTGTAAAGATCCTATTGTGAGTTTATATGAGAGAAAACATGTTACACAACAGAAACATTTTATAATATCATCCTCTATCCATTTGGACAATCTTCAGGCCACACTAGCAATTTTTGTAGTAGCCTCAGATGTCAGATTTTTACATAGCTCAGAGATAACAATCTTATTCTTTGATCCTTTTTTCTCTCTTTTCAGCAACATCTCACTAGTATGACTTCAAGAGTATACTTTAGGCGCAGACAACAAAAAAACCATCACAGGATACTCTTGTATTTCTTCTGCCTTTTAACAGTATACATGGTAAGGAATAGTGACTAGATTGCAAATCCTGGGAAACAGAGAAAATATATGCAGACTTGAAGCTTGTAAATGAATTCAATATTAATAAAATGTTAATATTCATTCTAAACATATGACCAGCTTCTCTTTTCTGTGAATTTACAGGTTTCAGGAATACTCTATACCCTCCATGGAACAGAATGATGACTTAATTGTTCTTGCAAATGACAGCTTTACTTGGCTGTGAGTTTATGAGGCAGTAAATTTGCCTCATAACTTGCAGCATTTACCCAGCACATCTCTATGATGCTGTGAGCTATTTATTACTAAGTGTGTTTGGAGGGAAGTGAAATGATCATATAAGCACTCAGAGGAGACATCCTATGATGAAAAAAAATATTCTTCCAATAGCATCCTTTTGGTCTCTCATTCTCTTCCCAGTTCTTTTCAAATATGTCAGCCCACTGATATCTGTGGGCTTACAGTGGTGTAAGTGGTCAGTTGGAGATGGCTAAATAGCACCAGGAATACTAAATTTAAAGTTAATCTATAGATTAGATACTTGTACTCATACATGCTGGTGATGGTCAAAGAAAGAGCAAATAAATTTGAATGACTCGTTGAATTGGACTGAAGAGCCATCTAGCCAAATCATAGATGTATGGGTAAGGCAGGAGATATATATATATATACACTTTCCCTGAGTTCATCTGAGTTTCCAGTGACGTGGAACTTGCTGAATGCAAGAACGTTGGAGATCAAATATTCCCTGAATCATAAGTGGTGCCTTCTATTTATTTTACCTTTAAATGCTATCTGTCACACTTGTATGACTGAAAATGTTCATCTATGTACTGGTTGTTTTCATAATGATTGCAAATATGTAATATCATAAATAACATCAGTGCCAGTAATTTAATGGGCTGATACCTAAATTCTGTGAAAACAAAGATCTATTCGCAGGCTAATTCATTGTATGCAATGCATTGTATACATTGTATGCATAGTCATTCTCAGTGGTCCTAATGTAGGGTAATGCTAAATAAAGTATGTAAATCCATCCTATGAAGTCTGTTTTCCCCTTGATATATACAAATAACTCCTCCTAACACTTGTGTGAGCTAAGCCTTATTTATTGTCAAGTGGAAAATACATAGTTCAGTGACAAGGAAGTCCTGATTTGTCAGTAAAGTAGTTTTGCATGGGAACAAACAAACTAGTTCAATTAAAATAAAACAATTTTCTTATTTTAAATAAAGTTATACCTCAATCTCCCAGTGGTACTTGTCCCTACAGTCCAGTTCCTGTTCACTGGTATAGATTCTGTACATATATTTTTGGGAATGTTATCAGATATGAATATTAATGGTGCTCTGCATGGAGATAACAGAGAGCAAGGCCAGTTTTAGTCTTGGGAATATGGATTCGTGGCCAGAAGCAGAGATATTGTCATCTCAGTATTCCCATCCCTAATCTCGACTGTTTAAACTGTGAACATGTAAAGGGGCTGTGAGACACCCAGCAGTGTTTCTACCGGATCTTGCTTTCAGGTTGCAGCTCCCCATGGCCCAGCTTAGCCTGGGGCTGTCAATCGCTTGCCCAACGACCTGCAGTAGTGCCGGTGTCCAGACCTGGGTACACCTTAGGTCTCTGTTGTAGCCGTGTTTCTAGCCCAGTCTCTGGCCCTGTCTCCCGCTGCTGCTGGCTGGACCCTGGCCCTTGTTCACCATTTGTGGTGCTGGGGATGGACCCTGCTGCCAGCACCCAGCTCTGCCTGCCCTGCTCAGCTACTGCGGGCTTCCACCCCATCGGCAAGGTGTCCTGAAGCGGGCACCACAGTTTCTTAAAAGTGCCCCCTGTGTTGGCTAAATACCAAGTTAAAGGGGAGGGCAAGGAGGGGAAGGGACGGCAGCCGGGGGTGGCAGTGATGGTTTTCTGCCACTTTTTTCTCTAGCCCTACATACACCAAGCTTTGCTCAAGCTTTGTGTTGTTACTGTTTTATCACCATATTAGTGGTGACTCACGCATGCTTGATCAGGTGCAAGTGGTGTGGGGTGGCTGGTTGCTCACCTGTTTGAAGTGACTTGTTTGGTAATTCCACATTTTCTACATCTTAGAAAATAATGCACACTGTAAGTAACTCATGGTAGGTTTAGACTTAGGCCTTTCAGAATAAGACTCTGCAGATGTGTACATATGTAGCTCAGGTTAAATCTGACTTTCTTTCCAAAAGGCGGGTGATTTCTTCGCAATCAGAATTGTGGAAATCAACAAACATTGACTGATACTGAGAAGCCAAAGAAAAATTTCTGAATAGCCAGAGAATGTCACAGCATGATTTGAAAAACTCTTTATAGAGGGATGCATCCCGATATTTTAATTATCCTTTCTGGTAATGTAATCAAAAGCTAATTATGAATCATAGTTATTTGCAATGATACACTGTGGAAAAGAATTGAGGGGGAAAATTGAGGACAAAAAAAATCATAGTCTCATCTGCTAAATCTCTGATTGAGCTGTCCTTTTGATCGATGTAGACTACTGACTTTTTTTCCTTTCAGTGCTGTCATTTTTATTCTATCGTTCCTTTTCTACTTCATCTAATAAAGGGTTATTCCTAAATTTAGGGAAAAGTATGGACAAATTTGGACTGAATCACTTTGAATGGCTGCTTTTACAGCCTGCACTTCAACTGTAGTCACAAACATGTCCCAGTGGCTATTACTATTTTGTATAGCTTCAACTTCTTTTCCCCAGGAATTAACTGCAATGTAGAAGGAAAATCTTCATTCTGTATTTCATGACCTCTTCTCTAGAGGCCCTGCCTACTTGCTGAGAGCTTTAGCCAGCAGTCACCAAGCTTAGCGCGTTAAGTCTACAAGCCTGTACAAATGTACATGTTTTGATTATTGGTGTTTGCATCCCTGTTGGGGAGCAGGTTCTGTTCAAGATTGAGCATGCAGTGTTGTAAAGTATAACATCATCTTACTCAGTGAGGCTTACTGTCCTTGCAAACTTTTGGTTTGCGTTAGTGTTGCAAAAAGAAAAGCAGCTGCGCATTATAGCTGTGTCGGGATACAGTTAAAACTTTTAGATGAAGACGCCTCTATACTTCCACCTGTTTTAGAAACAGCTAATAGATTTTTTTAGTTTTTCTATTTTAAAGAAGATTTTTCAATTAACAAATTCTCAGAGTTTGCTTTCAAACTTTATTTTTATTCCTTGTTAAAAATCCATGCTAGCTAGTAGTCACAGAAGGGTTAAATCAAATAGACAATCGTACAATATACCTGAGAGACATAAATACTAGTGCAGAACACTCCTTCCTCTTTGACAAGCAGGAAAAGGAGCTAAGGTATACGAATTTTACAAAGTGAATTATATCTTGTTTCATAATGAAGTCTGGTCAGCTAATTTTCCATCAGTCCATCTGTGCATTCCAGGAGAAAAATAAAATTTAGTTTGGGTAATGCACACAACCGGAAACATATGAATAGTTATTTTCTAAGCTTTACTTTTCTGCTATGACAGAATTGTGGTCAGAACTTGCAAATGGAAAGTCCAAACGGATTCTAGCTTCCAGCTACACCATGAAACCCCTTCTTTTCCACAACAGAATTACAAGTATTGTCTAACACAATGCAAATTTTGAAATGCATTCCACATCTTGGGCTGTAGAAATGATATTCTGCTTTCTATCGAAATATTAAAGGAGTAATTTTGTTCCAAGGATCTTGAAATATTTTTTTGAAATATTAAATAGGCTTTGAGGTGCTCTTCAGATTCAGGTATAAAAATTATTGCAATCTATGACAGTGATAAATCTATGACAGTGAGATCCCATGGTTTACCTCAAAGCACAGAAGGAATGTTGAAAAAAAAAAAAGGAATTCTGAGTCTGAGGTGCCTCTTTAAGCATCCTGTATTCAAGTTCCTAAAAAGCGATAGAGAAAAAGATGACACTTAATGTTTCTATTTTCAATTTACTTGGTCCAAGGCATTATTCTACTACGGGTACTCAGGTTGAATTTGCAGACCATTTACAGAAAAAATCATGTCTAAAGATTATAAGGGTACGTTGCTGAATTCTCAGTCAACAGTCCTTTCCAGAAATACTGATCCTCTTCTTTGGATACACTGAAAAAAGCAACAATTATAACAGAGGATCATGGTTTTAAAAAGTGGTATTGGTTAAGGTTTCCCAGCCCTAATATGAGTAGGCCAAAATCCTTAAATAAATATGAACTGTATTTAGATATTACAAGCTTCCAGTCTATCTTCTCAGAGAGAGACAGATTCTTTTTGGAAATGTATGAAATTTATTCTATTTGGAAATAATCTCCTTTATGTTGCACAGATTTTGAGTACTTCATTTCCTCTGCTGTTTTTCAAGTAATGTGTTCTGGTAGAAAATATTTGTATAATTGTACTGGTTTTGTCTGGGATAGAGTTAATTTTCTTCATAGTAGCTAGTATGGGGCTATGTTTTGAATTTGTGATGGAAACAGTGTTGATAACACAGGGATGTTTTTGTTATTGCTGAGCAGTGCTTACAGAGCCAAGGCCTTTTCTGCTTCTCACCCCACCCCACCAGCGAGGAGGCTGGGGGTGCACAAGTAATTGGAAGGGGACACAGCTGGGACAGCTGACCCCAACTGACCAAAGGGATATTCCGTACCATATGACGTCATGCTCAGCATATAAAGCTGGGGGAAGAAGAAGGAAGGGGGGGAAGTTTGGAGGGATGGTGTTGTGTCTTCCCAAGTAACCGTTACGCATGATGGAGCCCTGCTTTCCTGGAGATGGCTGAACACCTGCCTCTCGATGGGAAGTAGTGAATGAATTCCTTGTTTTGCTTTGCTTGTGTGCGCGGTTTTTGCCTTACTGTCGTGGTTTAACCCCAGCCAGCAAATAAACCCCACGCAGCCGCTCGCTCACCCCCCCCCTCCGGTGGGATGGGGGAGAGAATCAGGAGGGCACAAGTAGGAAAGCTCCCGGGTTGAGATAAAAACAGTTTAATAATTGAAATAAAACGAAGTAGAACAATAATAATAACGAGAACAACAACAATAACAGAATATACAACGCAGGCGATGCACAATGCAACTGCTCGCCGACTGCCGACCGCGTGTCACGAATGGGGGGCGAGCCCCCCCACACCCCTCGATTTTATACTGAGCATGATGTCACATGGTATAGAATACCCCATTGGCCAGCTGGGTCCACCACCCCATCTGTGCTCCCCCTGGCCCCCTGTGCAAGCACCACCCAGCAACAACCAAAGCATCAATGGGCCATCAACGCTCCTTTCATTCCAAACCCAAAACACAGCACACCCCCCAAGCTACTGGGAAGAAAGTTAACTCTGTCCCAGCCGGAACCAGGACACGTACCTATTAAACCGTCTTTATCTCAATGCATGAGTTTTCTCACTTTTACCCTTCCGATTCTCTCCCCCATTCCACCGGAGGGGAGTGAACGAGCGGCTGTGTGGGGCTTAGTTGTCAGCTGGGGTTAAACCACAACAATAATCTAGGTGACTTATTTTACGGAATTTTTTTGTGTGTTTTCTTCTGAAGCTAGGATATAAACACAGTCACTTAAATTAGTGACATTTATAAATAGCTGTGCATGATATTTTTCCTTCTGCACTATAGAAGTAGAAAACCCATATAATATAACCCATACAGAAATATAAACTCATATAGAAAACCCATAGAAACTGCTAGATGCCTAGTGCCTGCAGCCACTTCCACAAACGTTTCGTTTCAGACGTCAGCATCCTTTTGCTAGACAACGAAAACTTTGATTTCCTAGCACTCAGGTTGTGAAGTTGATTTTTACAACGCAAACATCAAGGTCATGATACTTCAGGCATTTTTGGACACTTCTTCAGTCAAGTATGGATTTTATACTTCAGTCAACTATCTTGGTGCTTATTGACTTCCTTTCTGCCTGTTTCAATGACAGGCAGTTGGTACCATATTTCTCTAATTCTTTCAGCATTAAAGAAACGTAGACTCAGGGATACCTCCTTGCTCCATGGAGGTATAAGTATAAGCACAACTTGATCACTACTGGCCCATGCAGAAAAGTAAGACAAGGATTAGAAGTACACAGCTCTACAAGTCACAAGTGCTTCTTTGAAATTTTCTTAGAGTGACATAGGACATTTCCTTGCCTTAGGGTAAAATCTATTCCTAAAAAAAAAACCAACTGTGTTCCTTTATAAGGATATGTACTTGTGTGTCTAGCGCGTGAGTATTAAATATACACAAGCATATGTATATGAATGTATGTGTATACGCGCACCTGACTAACTCCGTATCTTCCTGGGGAAAGTTAAGAAAGGAGATTGCTTTTAAGTTTTAAATAATAATCTTACCAGATTCTTGATCAGTCTCAAAGAAGTTTGCCTTATGTCCGTGAGGCTATGACTAGCGCAATAAAGCAGTTTGGCCCTGTGAACATAAAGCAGATTGCACACAGGCAAGAGACAACCGCCACCTTTTGTCTGCACTGCAGATGATGTTCCTTGCTGTTGGTATTCCTTCCTGCATTCGTTGCTGATCTGCCCATCCTAAAGGAAACAAACCACATTGTTGTTGCTTCAGACAAGTCACCCCCCAGCCGTTAGCGGTTATCTCAGTGAACTGAACCTTCAGCACCCAGTGGGGAGGGCAAACTCTCTCTTTCTGAAGTGTGGAAAAACATGGATGGTGCCATTTTTTTAGTGCGTGCTGATTCATACGGGACCACGTGTGCAACAGCCTCGCTGTTATATAATGGTCTGCCCACACCATAACACGTACCGTCCCATCTTGCCTGCCTTTCTCATCAGCCTTGCAATTAAAGTCTGGGCTGATCCTTTCTGGCAGCTCACCATCTGCAAAACAGGAAGGACTGGCTTTGCTGCGATTTCACACTTCTCTTGATTAAGCTCGCTTATGTCTGAGAGCCTTTAGGAGAGCCATGTAACACGCGGTGGCTGTGGCCGCACTTTCTTTGGGGACAAACAGACAGAAAGGCGACGGTGGCAGAGTGCAGTCTGGAATACCCAACAGTGCTGTCCCAATCTGTTAGTTTCTCTTATACTTCAAAGGCTGCGCGCTATGAAATGAATGGTCTAATTTCAACGCGGACAGCTCTACCTTCCTAGAGGGAATTGCGCATACTGTTTTACAACCTTGCAGCCTACTTCTTGGTGGATAAGTGCAACTGGAAGGATGAAGCTGGCTCAAGCTCTGTGAGCAGCAGTATCCTTTTTAAATGACAATGGCTAGAAAATCAAATTCCCTCTTATTGCCGGTGTTTCTGTATATCACTTTCTACTTCTCAGGCTGCAAGACCACAGCAAGGAGTTTATTAAGTATTACTGTCAATGATCTGTCACTGTTACTTCTTAAGACTGGCAGCACTGAGAACAAGCCCCAGTGAAGGTTTTTTCAGATGTTTCCACAGTCAAATCACACTTTTTTAAAGCATGGTAAGGAGCTATTATGGCCATTCAGCGTGCCCTGTTCCTTAGTAAGAACCTCAGTAGGTAACTGCCAAATCCCCTTTCCATCTCACATTGGCTCTGTAAGCGATACCTCTGCCTATAGAGAGCTATTGTTTTTTTCAAGTAAAGACATTGTAAAGTGAAATGACTACTGCCTCATTGTAGAAATTTTTTATTTATTCCCAATACAAAAAAATACACTGCATTTCTTGTTTTTTTTTTTTTGTGTGGCTTCCTAATACATATATAGTCCTCTTTTTATAATATACAGACTAACAAACTTTTGATTCACTTCACTGCTCTGACAATAAACTTCCTTCAGCTGGATATGATTATGACAACTGCTTCTCTTCCCAGCTTATTTTAACATTTTCTCTTACTACTGTGAATCTCCTTGGCTTAGTTGTCCTCGCTGATCATCATGACCTTTTCCTAAGGGAGCAGGAGGGTTTTTTTTTAACATCACAACTCTTATATAGTGAGTTTTGCAAATGTAACACAGTACAGCAACTCATTAGTCCATTTTGGTCTTTTGGGAAGATACTGGCTACACACAGTCTTTGCCTGTAACTCTGCCTCAGCCCATCAGACTGCACATCAATTTGATGAAGATTGGATGCAGAAGCAGTATTTTCCATATCAAGAATGTATTTTTGTTTTGACTGCATGGAATGCCTGAAGTTGTGGGTGAGAAACCCACAGAGGTTTAATCTCTGATTTGCTTTCATTGTGTATTCTTAAGAAATTTTTAACTCTCAAGTTATTTCCAAAGTTGCCAAGGCATTACTGTCATCCAGCAGCTTGCCTTCTTCCTACCTTAATTCTTGATATTATCTGGAACTGCGGTTTTCCCTGTGCATGCAATTCCTTTTATGACGCTAGCACTTATTTAATACTTAATGCTTCTAACTTACTGGCTCTGCTCTGAAGAGTGCTGGGGATTACACCCTTAAAATGTTAGTACAGTGAGCTTCCCATCCAAGTTTGAAATATTTTTTTGTGGGGATCACCGTAAAAAAATTTACTGGAGCTCCATAGAAAATGGTTGAGGAAAATAACTTGGAAATAGCACTGTGATCTTGGGACTAGATTTGACATTACATTTTGGTAGTTTTCATCTTGACACCATTTTTAAAAAGCATAATAATGTGAAACATTTTAATTAGATCAAATTGAAATATAATTTGATGAGTGTATATGAATATGGTAGATAGATGTGATCAGGATTCTGTAGTGATTCATTATTGAGTTATGCCATGTAAAACAAGCAAAATAACTCAACAAACAAGTTGAACGAAATAACGAACAAGTATTTCATTAACACTTGCATTTTTTTCTAAGTTGTACTCAAGCCAATGTTGTCTTCTTGAATCCCAGTAAATTCTGTAAAAAGGTATTTGTGTGTAGGTCCACATCCTGGTGGAGAGCAAGATGTTCATCATCATAACAAAAATAGGTACTCGTAATGTAGTCACTTGGAGATACACTGACATTTGTTGTATGTCTCAAATGCTTAACTTAGTGGAGCTACTCATGTTAAAAAGCAAAAATTCTGAGTGTTTACTGATAATAATATGTGTATAATTATATATACCTATATAATAACCCATGAGACTGTGATTGTAATTTGTGAGAGTCTCTTTTTATGTTAAAAGTGCCTTTTTTTATTGAATTGAATTAGAGGCTGCCTAAGAAAGGTCGTCACTTTTAACTTCAGCAGTTAATAACTACTTTAGGACAATGAAAAGTTCCACTTGTACAGGGATAACTTTCATCAAGACCTTAGTATATTAAAATACAAAAGTAGACCAATCGCTTCATGTTATCATACCTGTAAATAGCCTGTTGGATCAACCACTTTTGAAACATGCTTTGCACTAGCGCCTTCATTATTTCTTGACAATGTGAGATAGCATCAGAAGCCCTACTATTGCCAAAAGTGTCACTCAAGTTTTGAGTCATTAGTCCATGCTCCAAGCATGGGAGATTCTATGCTAGGAAAAACAGACAGCACAAACGGAAAAAAATGACTTTAACATACAGTTCCCAACAAATGTTAGTTTTAGTAAGGTGGAAAAGAAAGGATGATTCTACAACAGGGCAATGCCCAGTCATGTGAGTTTTTCATTATGTGAGAGTTTCCATTGCTTAATAGGATTATTTGTGTGAAGGAAAGTTCCAGAAGCACATCTGGATTTTTTTGTTTTGTTTTGTTTTGTCTTTTTTTTTTAAAAGGGTTGTTCCAGGAGACAAACATAATTTATAAATCTCTGTAGGTTTAAAAACTGCTGTGCACAGAATAGAAGTGGCCTTGTTTTTCAAGCAACAATTCTGTAGAGGTATTTTTATTTTAGTTTCATAATATGAACTTATTGGGATAATATAACTTTTTTTTTTTTTTTTTATTTCTCAGCTGTAATGAAGAGAGAGGATTTAGAAATCAGTTGTGGTATTTCTTTAATATTTTCCAGAACCACTTCATCTTTCTCATAATGTAATCACTGCCTGGTTTCCTCCTGAATAGATTTGCTTTGCTCTCACTTTGGACACCCTTTGTCATAGAAAATTTCGGTCTTTGAGGGATAACAGCTCAAACTCTGACAGTTTCTGCCTTCATGGAAAGATGAGAAAGAGGGCAAGATGTTGCTAGGGTAGATTTTCCTTGACTTCCTAAGTCTTATGTTGGATCTAGCTCTTGAACAGGTTTTTTAGCAATGAGCATTGATTGTACGTTTCATTAGATGCATCCAAGTATGTGAGAAAGCATCTGATTTTCGTAACTGCTGCACTCATAGGGGCAGTGAGAGCAGCTGGGGTGGAGCTACTGGTGAGGCTGAGTGAACACCTAAAACTGGCAAAAGTAGGAAGAAGGTAAAAGTCCAGGTGCAGAGGAAGCAAGAGACAGGAGCAGCAATTAAAGACAAGAGATTAGGCCAGAGCAAAGACCAAAAGAAAGCTAAACTGGAGACAGGAAATTAGACAGCAGGAGGGAATTGGACACAACTGGGTAAAAAACAGGGCAGGAGGATATATCATAATGTTGACTCAAGAGGAACAAGCAGAAACTGGAAATAGGCAAACAGTATCATAACCTACAGTGAGATGAACCTGTGTGCTTGGTAAATAGCCGTCTGGTCCTGGGGTAGTAGTAAATAGCCGTTTGGTCCTGGTCCTGCATATCTTGCCTCCCCTAAATCATCAGAATTGTAACAACACAACTTAGAAATTAGAAGGTTCCTTCTGAGCTCAAGTGTGTGATCTGTAAATACTATCCTCTCATTTTTCAGATACATTGTGAAAATAATATAATTAATATTTATGAAGTAATCCAACACTATACTGAAGAGCACTATAGAAAAATCTGTGGGAAAAGTAATGTCAGTTTTCGGAGCTGGATTTGAGTAGCATGCGGTAAATAAAGCACTTCAAACAACAAGGATAACACAAAATATTGACTAGCTGCTCAGTAAGTGAGCCACATCCGTATTGTGCCCTGAGGCAGGCATTCTGTTGGAAAAACAGTATGTGCTCATGTAATTAAAGAGTATAGCATAATATGCCCAAGCAGTGGGTTTGGATAAAACTGGCACTACAGACTTCACTCTGGTATTTAATAACTTTGGAGTTCTTGACTCTATAGCTTTAAAGATGGCCATTTATAATAGAGCACACTGCACACTGTAAAGCGCCTGAATGCCCGGCATGGTTGCACCTCCCTATGGCTTCTCCTTAAAGAAGGGGTGCATGAGGTATTGAATTAGTTTCAAAAGTTTTGTGAGGCTGAAATGAATTGTCATATTCCTGTATATAATAGGGAACATCTCATGTTTTCTTCTCTGTCTTTTGAGCGAGTCAGCAAGATTTAGCTGATTAGCAACCATTTGAATTATTGACTTGTTTTTCTATTAAATAATCTGCAAGTATGGTAATAAAATGCCTTGTAAAATTAAATATTAATTCACATTTTTATATATACTCAAACTATCCAATTTAAATACATAAATAAAAAAAAAACATTTTAATGAAAACCTGGGCTGGAAAAATGTGCGTGGTTATATTGTGTACTATTTTGTTTTGGGCTAATGAGATTCCCAGGAAATTATTTTCCTGACATTTTAATGTAAAGATCACATGACCTTTAGCATTAATTATTTCCATGAGTTAGTTAGCAAATGAGTCCTTCAGGGCCCATGACATCTAAAAGTAAATTAGTCCTCTGAGTTTTATATGATTGTTGGATAATATTTTAGCTGGGCCATTAGTTGTGGAAGAGCTGGTCTTCCCTAGTTTTTACAGGGAAAGGTTTTAAAATACCTCAGCAACTCTATTGGCCTTGTAACCAACTTGAAATTAAACATAAGCACCATCGCTTGATAGAAAGACTTTAATGTTTCCTTGCTGAAATTCACTAAAGCAACACAGCACAATAGAAGGTTAGCACTGCAAAGCTTGCAGTATATGTTGATTTCTTTTTGCAATTTTCATAAAGCATAAAAGCAGAAGAATTGAGATAATACAGTGGAAAAATATGAGTGAATTGGAAAAGCATTATTTTGCATATAATTTTTTCTATATCTGACAGTAAAAGAAAAATTGTCACTTTTATAGTCTGTTTGATAGAACAAGGATTTACTGATATGAATTGTAGGAGAAGGAGCAAAAAAAGCACCATAGTTGCAAAAAATTGCAACAAATACTGAAAGTTGCATTAAATGCTGTAAAGAAATGCATGCCTTGGAATATCTAGATGATAATGTGATCCCAATCAAAATTCCCTGGGTGGACTATCCCCAGAGTTTGGGATGTTTGGGGAATTCTTTTTTCATCCTAACCAATAATTTATGAGCATTTTTAGCTCATCTTGCCTGAAGAATCTTATGCCAGTGTTCAAATGGATGCAACAGAGACTTACACTCTGGAGTATCCTTTGAAAACAGGCAGGCGAATGTCATCTGTTCAATTGTGTATGCTTATATTATTTTTATAGAGTCCTACTTAACTCTTACTTACTGTGCTGGGTTTAGCTTCATTACACTTTGTAGCATTTTTAGTCAGCAACTGCAAAACTTTACTAAAATTCTGACTTCAAAGAACAGTTAGTAGAAAAAATGATAGCTCAGTGGGTCAGAGATGGGAGGATATAGACCACCTGGATTCTAGTTTGCTAATTCAATTCTCACCCAGCTTGATTACATTTGAAAGATACTGCTGTATGTGGACTCTTTGACTTGTGTACAGCACCTTAATATACTCAAGCCCCTATAAGGAGTTTTCATGCTACACAAGAGAATGCTATATTTGGAATTAACTGGAAGTTTTGGCAGGCTGGCCAAAGTTGTGAAGAAAATGAGCTATTGCTTAAACCTAGATATTAGAAAAAGCCCAGTTGTCACCTAGTGGCAGATTGCTGGTAGGGCAAGAAGGAGAAAAAAGGAATGAGGTGATTATTTTGTAACCTTGAGTATATTTGTATTATGGTAAAAAAATCTATTAGCTTTCATCCTCATATTATTGTGCTTCTAGTTGGGATCCAGTCTATCTTCTCTCTCCAAATGCCATCAGCTCTGGCTGTCTGTGCCGAGCTGAAGCTCTCCTGGGAAAGGACTGAGTTCCATCCTTCCAAGTTATTCTCTCAGGTTTTTTTCCCTATCTGGTATCACCACACAAGAAATGATAGGATGTCTGATAGCTCCATTTGTACCTACTGGTCAGGATGTCTCCTGATTTTTCCCTTCAAATAGAATCTCTAAGGAGTCTCCTAACAGGTAATAGTAAATATGCATGGCTATTTTGGCTTCAAGACAGTTGCACGATACTCCAAGTTGGTCTATGAACATCAGTGTGGATATAACGCTTGCTGATGCACTTTGGCAATCCATGTTGGACAGGTTGGACAGTTTTTAACTAGCACAGCTAGGCAGGTCTGGGTATAGTGCAACAGAATTGATGTAAGCCACCCTGACACATAAACAGTCTCAGGAACAGGCAAAATGTACCACTATTGATCAGCTACGTTAATGACTCATGAACAATTAATTGGGTAATGCCACAAACACCGTGAACACTACATCACATTTCCTTTCCTTTTCTTTTATCCTATTTCCCTTTATCACGTCTTTTGCTGGCCCTGCATTTGCTGTCCATCTCCTTGAATATCCTTGTCACTGAGAGAATGCTCTACAACTCAAAAGATGAAGTCTTGCATAAATACAGATATATCCTGTTCTGTTTCCTTACTTCTCCATAAGCCCATTGGTACACTCTTTCACTAGAAGAACAAAATAGAAATAATTCCAAGGCTGTGCTTAACGTAGGATAGCATGGGCAATGGCCACTGCTTATGCTGCAGGAAGAAAAGTGATGCTTTTCACTGCTCTTCCCTGCATCAGTACTGCGCTCTGTGCATGGGTCTGTGTATCAGTTTGCACTGGGAAGTTAAACTGAGTTTTAAAGCACCTTTGTCCACAAAAAAGAAAGTTCACTATTTATGTAACACTGCCTATAATCGTGATCTGGAAAATACTCTCTGAGATAGTGACAGTGGTTCACAAGTAATGTTAAGCCCACTGGAGCATAGATATTATATGCTGTCCTAAGTCTCAAAGGTTGGGAAAAAGTGCACCTAGCCTTCACTTTTGATCTGACCGATGTTGTTAGTGATACTTTATCCACATTAATAGACTGACTGATATCTTCATTAGACAATTATTCAAAAATAATTACAGGTCACTTCTTGTAAAGTCTATGCTTTTGCATGAAGTGCATTAATCAGGCATCATTCTTGCTCTGAGACACAGGGAAACAGATGGCTACAGCAATAGTAGGAATGACTGTCTCTTGCCTCAGCAGCCTGAATGTCTAGTCAGTTAAGAAAATTAGTTTATTATGCCCCTGATTTATTTGAACTTTGGCTATTTTGTCTCCAAAATGCACATGAATATTAAAGTTTTAAATTCAGATTTTACATTTGTTCATTTGAAAGAAAGGGATTATTTCCATGAGGAAACAAATTATAATTTCTACACCTAACTTATAAAGCTGGACCAATAAATATTTTCTCTTTTTGTCTGTTTGCAAAAAAACCACTATAAAGTGCAAAAGGAGTCTGCCTGAGAAGTCACTTGCAAAAATTCAAATTTATTATCTCACTCTGAGTTCAAGGCTTAACTCTGATGTTATTTGTATGTTTTTATGTTCTCATGACCTTATTGAGTTCAGTAGATTTACCTGGACTTTAGAATGCTGGTTTTTAGCCATATCTAATATAGCATGGGGACCTGCTTCTGATGAAGTCAACTGTCTAGGTTTATTGTTGAATTATGACTCCTCAGTTACCATGCCAAGGGGGAGATGGAAGGCACACTAGAAAAATATTGGGTTTTCAGTGAGATAGAGTGCAGCTCAGTCTCTTCAGTGCATCTTCTGGGGCAGCTCTCATCTGAGAAAACACAGTCCTTGTAACAACAGTTTCCTCTGCTCCCTGGCCAGGCTTTGTTACTGGTGATATAAAAGGATGTAGTTGCTGTCCTTTAATCTCGGAGTATGAAAAACAAGCCTGCATTTTGTTGGTCCTTGTTATGAAGCAGATGCCAGCTTCACAGCCAGCCTTCCTTAGCATCAGTGGGTTCACAAACATCCTTTCTTTTTTTTCCCTTAGAATTATACTCTTTTAAAAAAAATCTTCTGTAAAGAATACGTAGTTGATTGGGTTTGCATGGCAAGGTTTTGCTAGCAGGAGGGCTACAGGGGTGGCTTCTGTGAGAAGCTGCTAGAAGCTTTCCCCATGTCCAACAGAGCCAATACCACCCAGCTCCAAGACGGACCCGCCACTGGCCAAGGCTGAGCCCATCAGCAACGGTGGTAGCGCCTCTGGGATAACATATTTAAGAAGAGAGAAAAAAACCTGCGCAACATTAGCAGCAGTCAGAAAAGAGGAGTGAAAATATGTGAGAGAAACAACTCTGCAGACACCAAGGTCAGTGGAGGAGGAGGGGGAGGAGGTGCTCCAGGCGCTGGAGCAGAGATTCCCCTGTAGCCCCTGGTGAAGACCATGGTAAGGCAGGCTGTACCCCTGCAGCCCATGGAGGTTAACGGTGGAGCAGATATCCACCTGCAGCCCATGGAGGACCCCACACCGGAGCAGGTGGATGCCCGAAGGAGGCTGTGACCTTGTGGGAAACCCATGCTGGAGCAGGCTTCTGGCAGAACCTGTGGACCCATGGAGAGAGGAGCCCACACTGGGGCAGGTTTGCTGGCAGGACTTGTGACCCCGTGGAAGGGACCCACACTGGAGCAGTTTGTGAAGAACTGCAGCCTGTGGGAAGGACTCACATTGGAGAAGTTCGTGGAGGACTGTCTCCTGTGGGAGGGACCCCACACTGGAGCAGGGGAAGAGTGTGAGGAGTCCTCCGCCTGAGGAGGAAGGAGCAGCAGAGACAAGGTGTGATGAACTGACTGCAACCCCCATTCCCCGTCCCCCTGCGCTGCTCGGGGGGAGGAGGTAGAGGAAATCAGGAGTAAAGTTAAGCCCAGGAAGAAGGGAGGGGTGAGGGGAAGGTGTTTTAAGATTTAATTTTTATTTCTCATTATCCTATTCTGATTTGATTGGTAATAAATTAAGTTAATTTTCCCCAAGTCAAGTTTTTTTTGCCCATGATGGTAATTGCTGAGTGATCTCTGTGTCCTTATCTCGACCCACAAGCTTTTCATTATATTTTCTCTCCCCTGTCCAGCTGAGGAGGGGCGTGATGGAACAGCTTTGGTGGGCACCTGGTGTCCAGCCAGGGTCAACCCACCACAACAGTACTTAGTGGTATCTGACATTCCCATAGAAGAAAGTTCTCTACAGCAAATGAAACTGCACATAGTTGGAGGTAGTTGAACAAGGAATATCAGCATTTTACACTCCTCACAGGTGTAAATAATGATGTACATTGTGGAGAGCAGGCCTGCTAGTGTTAAACCTCTAGACAGTTCATCAGAAAAGATCCATTTCATTATAATGCATTGATTCATAAGGTAAGAACAACCCGTAAAGAAGAGACAATTTCACTCTGACTTCATGCTGGCAGTGCTTATCCGAACATGACACTCCTTAATCCCAGACAGATTCGATACTAAATGCCAAGGCAGCATTAGTGGGGGTCTGCAAGAGCATAGGAGTTTGTGTCAACTCACTAAGGGAGGGCAGCATCTCTGCTTCTCCAGAAAGAGTGATCGTTTCATCAGGCACACTGAAGCTTAGAAATTCTACGTTGCAATATAAACAATGGTTATGATTCCCAACCCAGCTGGTGCTGTCAGGCAAAAAAACCTGCAGTCATTTGAATGCAGCAGGATAAACACACTAGAACGCTAATTTGTTCAGCTACCGTTCCAGCTTGTTACCCATCTTTGGCAGATATAAGTGCTTAATTACAGTAGTGATGTCCACAAGTATCACAGAAGATGGTTTATCAGGTGTTTATAATACCAACAAACATTACCAGACTGAAGTATAATAAGCAACATCTCAGCCCTCAAAAATTATGTGCATAATATTGTAAAACATAGTCAGAAAAAATATTTTCAGTAGAATTTGCCATTTAGAGAAGTGACAGGTTTCGTTCTGGTGCTTGGATTATAGCGAATTTATGATGGGACCCATGCAAGACACTGGTGGGACCTGTCTGGTTTCTGCTCTGCTCTCCTGGCAATTTCTTCAAAGGACAGAAGCCAAGCATTTATAAGCCCATAACCCTTTTGTTTCAGAGAATTCAGAAAAAAATAAAATTGTAACTAAACCAAGTTCAGAAATGTCTAGATGCTCCATAAAATGGAATTTTCTGCTCAGCTCAATTTATTATGACATGTAATTAGATATTATTGATTATTACATTATTATTTAAAGCTAAGGAACTGGGCTATTTGAGCAGGGGCCTGTACAGCTCACAGAGCACTGCTAAGCATCTTGCTTATGGATATTGCTATGGAGATATAACATGGTAGAAGCCTCCCTTGCATTTCTGCATTGAGTCACCCATTGTCAACAGTTTTTCTGTCCGCATCCTCCAAAAAAACTGCTGCCACATCCTCCAAAAAAACTGCTGACAGGCTTTCACAAAGAAAATAGACATGTACTTTATAAATATCGGTAAGTCACTTCTCCAGTCCCTCCTCTTCTAATATTTGAACGCACTTGCAGTTTGTTAACAAGTTAGAAAGAGGCAATCTATAAGTATTGACTTTGGCTGTCCGGGAACCTTCTGCCTTATTTTTATCCCTCCCTCCCCAAATCCCTGTGATAAACTTTTGGTTGCAAGTCTTTGTGGCAGGGATTGCAATTTCCCTCCTGCCATCACCTAGCAGGAAGGGGCTTTGCAGTTGACATCCAAGTGCTACAGCATTAATACTTTGATTACAAAATAATTTTGTACTCCTTTCAGATGCTGGTTTCTGTGAAGGGTTACACACTATGGATCGTACATTTGTTGAGACAGGCCCTTTGCAAACATGATTGCTGAGCATAGCATTTTCACTAGAAGTGCTTGTGAATAATGCTCATTAATAAGGAGTTGTAGTACCTATGTTTATGTGCTCTTCATTCAGCTAATTCATGGTACCTCACTGTGAACAGAATAAACCATGGCACAAGTTGTGCAGTATGAATAATCCATGGTTAACAAGTAAATAAAAGACAATGTGCAATACCACACTTCAACACACATCAGTATATAAGCGTAACTCTTTTGACATTTGTTGGAAAGATAATAACTTGTATCCTTGATTACCACCAACTTATGAATTACTTTCAACTACTTAAATGTTCTCTGTCAAAAAAAAAGGCAAAACAAAACTTTAAAAACTGGGAATAAGTAGTAGAATTCAATTTCTGTGTTGATATGTTGGCATTTTGCTAAAATCCAGCTAACAAAAACATGGATACACACATATAATGGGTGTGCATACAATTAAAACATCTAAAAATCTAGACATTTAGGAGATTTTTAGAAGTGAAGAAGCAGACAGTTTTTCCAGCTAAATATTATTCTGCAATATAAAAATGTTAACTGCTGATGTGCTTGTATTTATCAAATTTCTAAATAAATGCAATTAATGTAAACTTGTGCAATCAAGACCTTTGTGTAGATTTTGGAAATAATTTGAAGAATTTTGACAGCGTAAATATATAGAAATTTAACCCGTGATACTGAAAAATAGGTGATACTGAAAGGCACTGGCTACTTAATTCACATAGAGCTGGGTAAGGTAATTAATACTTCTGAAAAATCCACTAGCTGCCTATTTGCAATTTCAGACAATTTAAAATTCAAGACATCCATTACAGTTATGATTTGGAATCCTGACGATGTTGTGTTTTTAATGAACTAATTTTTTGAAAGCTAATTATACCTGAAAGATCTTAGCCTGTGACAAAAAAGGATTTAAGTGAACTTCCCATTGATGACATTTTACACACAGCTTCGGTACTACTTGTTAGAGCCCGAGGTACTAAAGAGGAAATATTATTGTATTCATCCTGGGCTAGATTTTGGTACATGTCCGAAAATATAAATTTCAGTGCAAGTGCATTTGTTGTTTATCTCTGGGCAGAGAGCCCTAAATCAGAGCAGCACTTAATTCTCATTTATATGCTATTTTCAGAATTATAGGTAGCATTTTACAGGCTTTGTGGTAATCCTCAGAATAGAGGTGAACTCATACATATCGGGTATGCCTAGTTAATTATGAAGTCAGACTTAAGTAAAATTCTCCTATCCTGTAAGTGGTACTAATTATTAAAGTAATGTTTGCTTTGAAAATGTGTCTTAAAGTTGGGTACGGTTTATCTCACCTGAAAGAGGCAGGTAATTTTAAGCATTGCCAAATGCCTGTGATAACTGTACCGGTTAGGCCTTAAGCACAGATACGAATACAAGTTAAATGGTATGACTGTTAAGAACAAAGGAAAGCTCTTTTCACACCATTAGGATGAAAATAGGGATTGTAGCTGGGGAAAAAACAGTCGTATGGCATAGTTTACAGTGCAATATTACTCCTATTTCCAGAAGAAAAATCCTCTTGAAAGATGGCTCTTTACCAGGAGTATAGATACCCTGCAAATTATGATTCCTTTATTGTTGACAGGGATTTCCTTTCAATGCACGTTGTCAATTGAAAAGCAGAGGAGCACTCCAGGTAGACAGCCCATGTGTTATCTAAATTCAGGGAGAGAGAGTTTCATCTTCCTTCTGATGATTTTCTGTGTATTCAAGATAGTTCTTTGTTGTTTGAATTTTTTTGGGAAACAGACATTTGCACAAAATAATCCAACGTAGAAAAAAAAGAATTATGTGGCAATGTTAATCTCATCTAATATTCATATTAATGACCTAGTTTTAGACAAAACATTATTATTTTACCTCTGCTATAAAGTCTTCTTTTATGATTACGTGAATGGATCTTTCAAAACAAACTGAAACTGCCTGCATTTGGCACAATGCAGTAATTTTGATTGCCTTTCTTTTGTTCCTCCTAAGAGCTATTTTTCATTTCTGCTTGAGACTAAGAAACTCTTTTCATTTTAATCTGATTTCTTTTTTTTTCTGACATAGAAACAATCAATAAGAAACCTGCCTCAATACCAGAAGAGAATGACCTTTATATTCTCAGCTGATAATACTGCAGAAGGGTTTGACTCTGGTGTCAGGCTATTATTTCTCTGTATTTTCCAGCTACATGGAATTTTCCTAATGTATCTCTGTATAAAATTAAATGAGGTCGTTTATTATAAATGAACACAGATGTCTATAGTTCTGCTTGAATGACAAGCATTTTTCTTCACCAAACATTATTTAGAGGGTCATTAGAGGTTTTACCAGGAACAATTTTAAATTTAAAGAATGACTTGACAACTTGTGAGTATAGGTGTAGAGCAGTATTGCTTCTGTGTTTTGGTGAGATGGTTGAAATAACTGCATTCTTATCTAAGCCTTTCTGAACCAAATAGGTCCATACACACATTCCCTATCCTCCTTTCACCTTTAATGGCATACGTTGCTGAGTTTAAATCTTTGCTTCATTCATTTCTGCCATATATGTTCTTATGCACAGACTAGAAAAAAGCCAGAGCAAACAGTTTAGATTTCATACTTCATTCTTCTCCTATTCATGATGCAGGTAATTTGGAATAAGCTGGGAATACCTCATGAAGTATTTGTTCCCAAACAGGTCTGCTTTTAAAAATTTCTTCTTGCATTTTGCAATTGCCAAACAGTAATGGTCATTCTTCTGTCTGTATTTGCATTTTATGGACCTTCACAGATTTACATCAAGTGATTATTTACTGCAGTTGTTATTTATATGCTGCCTGTACAGTTTCTGCACTGCTTATCTGCAGAGTTTTCATAGAAAATATGAAAGGGAGAGCAAGTCCTCAGCTTGAGTAAAGTAGATGATGGTTTGATAAATCAGGACCTAACATATCAATGTATTAGGAAATAATCCTGAGAGGGGAGACACTAGCTATAACACTGAGCTGCTCAGATTACATAAATATAGATTTATGTTGTTGACTCCAGTAAAAATGTTGATGAAACCCAGGCACACTAATTTTCTTTAGGCAGTGTTTGCCTCATAGCAGTTAACGTTACTTACACCAACGTAAGAGGTACCTTTACAGCTCACCCCCAGGCTTCTGGTGGGCAGCAGATGGAAAATTGATATAGTTTAGCAGAATATCAGTCACTGTTCTCCAGCTTTGGGGGGCTGCAGAAATGGTTGGAATAACATGATAGCTGAGACCTTCTGCAGGCTTCCTGTGACACTGCTGGATTTCACACATAGACCATTTAACTATTTTCTTTCAATTTATTTCTTAATCATTTTAATTATGCTTCATTACATCCCCAAAATTGCCAAATGCTAATGCTTTTTCATGGGGTCATTCATTTTAATAAGCTGAGCATTGCACATACTGCGGCAAAAGCTGAACACTAGGCTATTTTACATTAATCATAAGTTTTAAGTTAAAAACTGCAAAGAAAATGTACATTCTTATCAGTTATGGCAAGTGCTTCCAAGTAATTTAGTAACTATCTGCTCAGATCAATTGTATTTCTTTCTAGCTGTGCTAGCAACACCACAGCACTATGAACCTGAGAAAGTTCAGGTTCCTGAACAAATGACCTCTATCCTTATGGCAGGCAGACCACTGCGGCACTGCAGCAGCATTGCCATCCATACCAGAACCACAGGGGTTCAGGAAATCTTAAGGACAGTTGACCTTAAGTCATTATTTTGTGGGAAACCACCAGCTTATTTTGAGCGTGGGAGACAATTTTCATGTCCTAAAAGTTATGGAGACCAACACGCTCTGCTGTTAATTCTCTCGCTGACAAGATGAATCGGGATCTTGTTTATAAATTGGAGGTTCAACTAGCAGAGAAGGTATCCAGCCAACTGAAAGTGATAGAAAGCTTTGCTTATAGATTGCTCCTAGACAAGTCAGTGTTGTCAAAGCAGATGGTAGCTGGCTGTAAATTCTTTACAATATTATTGTCCAATATAATAGCAAAGTGTGAGTAGATCAGGACATCATAGTTATCTTTACTGGGGTTATCCATGTGTCTAGATGTAGAATTTGTATGCAGTCAATGGAAGACGATGTATGGAAAATTTTGCGATGGAGGTTTGATTTCCCATTATTACCCTTTAGAACTATTCCTCTTAGTAGACCAAAAGTTCAGTCAATCTAGAATGACAAAACTTCATTATCTTCCACTTGTTTAAATGAAATATAGAGGTCAGTCAAAGTAGATAATTAGACTACAGTGTCAAGCCATTTCTTGTGGCAACTTGCAGAAAATACTACTTGTGCATAAACCAAGTATATTTCTCTTCACAGAAGTAAGATAATTAGCTGAGGGAAAAAAAGGAGTGTATAGCTGTAATTGGAAAAGGCCTGGGAAAGCAAAGGGTGGTATTCATCTCATCTTTAGTGAAAATAATGTAATCTAAAAGTCAGGCAACTGGTTTAAGCTACTTGTTTTGGGTCTCTCAGTAATTTGTGGAGATAAATGTCTCCAGAGTGCAGTTCACCCCATCCCATGGACAAATATCCAAGACTGGTGTGATGAAACTGTCATTCAGCAGGTGTCTGTCTGTCTGTGTTGGAAAGGGGAAAGAAGACAGGATGAGCAGCTTGAACTAGACACACAGATTTTACATAAATGAAGTAAATCCTATAATAAGTATTAGCATTTTGAGGATATACTGTATTTGTCCCTTTATTTTTCAATACTATAATAGGTGACTTTTTGTGTTTGTATTATAAATTCTATAATAAAAAGGAAGAACACCTAATCCTACAGTAAAAAATCCTCATTAATATTAAGAATTGTTGGCTTTTGTACTCTTGAAAGTCTCTTTATGGGCTTGTATCTGGACTGCAAGTCTGGATCCTTATACGCTGTCAAGGTTGAAGTCTGCATGTCTGACAGCCTGTCTTAGTTTTTGCCAATGCTCATGGCTTTTAAGATCACTACAGTTCACTGTGATAAAGAAAAATTTAGAAGATCTATTTTTGCTCCAAACCAAACTCTTAGATTTATTGACAATTTTTGCCAATTTTATATATTTGTTTATGATTTGCTTTCCAGTTACTTTGTCAAATTGAAGTGTGTTCAAAACATAAAGTGCATAGTAGAGGAAGCAGCTGTAAAAGCTTCAGAGCTGTGATGGAAAAAAAATAGGCTCTTGACAGTGCCTCCAGAGTCTGTGAGCCAAATGTATAAAGTACCAATAAAATCCCAGTATTAGGCTGATTGCTGAAACATTTTACAGATTTAAAAATTAAAACAAAGCTTGAGTCATCTGAAAGAGACACAAACCAAACTACTTTTCCATTTTGTATATGTACATAGTAGATCCTAACTTCTGCTTGCAGATCTTTCTCTAGCTTTTACTGCTAAAAATATTGTTTACCAGAAAGCGAAATACTTGTGACAGCAGTACTCTAGGAATTGTCATACTGAAATGACTGGTTTCCACAGAATGACTTTCCAGCAAGGCTATGTTTGGTTAATGCGAAGAGTGGCAGCCTTTGTTTTATGTTCCATCATTCACCCTTCCTCTAAGTGGGCTAGGTTCTAGTCTAGGAATCTTTCCAACTATGAAAACGATCCTGACAGATGAGCCTGAGCAGTTGTTGCATTTTTGCCATATAGCATGTAGCGTTAGACCATCTTTCTTTGGAAGCTGCTGCTTTATCTACTTGAGTGTTTGTTAATGGGCCTGTAGTACACATGCAGTACAGCATCTCATAAGTCAAAAGATGTCGTTGCACCCTTTGTAATTTATCTTAAAAAAAAAAAGGAAATATTTTCAGGTTGGCTGGAAAGCCTGTTCAGGAATACAACAATGATCTCTTCTTCTACTTTGGACCTCATCGTACATTCACACTGGACCAAACTCAACTAATTCTTATGTTTTGGTCATCTTATGTGATTTTACATTGCGTAGCAATATTCACTTTAAATTCTGAGTGATACTTTTAGATACAATTGCAGTGTATGACTAATATTCTTCCACTGGAAAATGTCTAGGAATGTTTCTTAAAAACACATGCTACAAACACATCTATTATGGTTAAGTAATATACCATTAATTTACAATGTATGCATGTTGACTTGTTAAAACAATGCAAACTTTTGCATAGCAGGTGCAGATTCTACCCCCTTTAAATGTATCAAGTGTATAGTTCAGATCTTATCCTTTGCTCCATATGTACTGAAAGAAAGTAGAAGTCTGAAAGCAGGATATCTAGAAGGCAGTTTATAGCAACCATTCTAAAACAATACTAATGAATTGGCTTTCAGATGATATAAAGTGTATTCCTTGACTTTCAGTTATTTCTGTATTCATGATGTATAAAATTGTATAATTAAAATGTTTTATTTATGGCTATAGAAAATTGCAGTAATACTGTTATATGAACTAATTTAATGTATTTTAATTAAAAAAAAAAAGAATTTTATGTCAATGTCATGCTTGTGAAGTGCATCAGACAGACAGCCCCAAAAGCTGTGCACAGAGAAGCTGCGGGCTGTGAACATTTGCAGGGGCCACCAGTCTTTCACTGGGCACTCTCACCACGGCAGAGCTAAGGCCAGGGTTCATGGTGCCATTTTCTGGCAGGGACAGTTATCCATTGTGGACATTATGGAAGAAGGTGACAATCATGTCACAATATCTGTCAGTCACCTCTCAGATTATCATCACTTTTATTCACTATTGATGAAGGTCTCATTTGAAAAAGCAACTGCGGTCTTGGAATTAAGAAAGTATTATAGCCCAATGGACAAGATCAAGGATTTGGACTTGGAAACGCAGCATACTGATCCCAGCAGTGCTCTGTAATGACTACATCAGCGGCGCTGAGGATTTGGGGGGAATTTAGGAGATCCACAGGCCTTATTCAGGCCGTTTGCTCAGAGATCATTTTCACTGTGAACGAATGTCAAACCGAGTTGTGTTCATTTCTGCTTCAATTCATTTCTCAGCATAATGACATTAGGAAGTCAGTTCATGCTGACGTTCAGCTTCTATTTTTCAGTGTAAGTCTCAAGTAAAGTGTACAAACAACCCTGTGCTGGCCTGAGTTGGTTATTTAAGAAATTTTGTCTCTGTATGTCATACTGCCAGGTCTGCTTCTGAAGGGGGTTATTGAACATCTTTATCTGGGAAATTAAAGAATAAATGTCAGGCAATTATCAAACAATGATTAGTGAGTAAAAACAACGCATTTCTAAACAGGAATAACCCCATGGGGCTGAAGTTCATGAAACACCTGAAGTTATAATAAATATATTTATTGATAAACTAGAAATTTCCAAAATGTTTACAGCTAATTTAGGAATAAAACTTTAAACACTACCGTTGAAACTACTGTTTGAGGCCTATTCATGAATATTATGCTGCTTCTGCATGTTCATGCAAACTCTTCATTTGCATGTAATAGCTAACTAATAAAAATAGTATGCTTACAGTACTAAAGAATGAAGTTACTCTGTTCATTTTCAGAATATATGTACCTCTTATTGCTTATTTTGGATGCTTTTTATTGGTATATATATGACATTCAAATAAATATACCGTAATAATTGATTTTAATTTGGTAAAGTTGCAGAAACTAGTTTTAGTATCATGTTTCTAATAACACTGTGTTTCTAATAACATTTGCATTAATGAATTAATTGAAATATTAAGTTGCTGACATATTTAATATTTCAAATATTTTATAAATCAGACTTTATTAACATACTGATTAATAAAAGCAATACTTACAGATTATTTACAAATCAGTGTAAAACTTTAATTTTCATTAACTTTCCACAAGATGTAGAAAATATGTTATAATTTTATGAGATACTACAAATTTTCTTATATTATCAACTGGTATTTTATTCTAGAGATGATTATTTGCTGTTCGCTGGGTCCTTCATCTAGTTTATAGGGGCTTTATTTTGTTGCTATATTTGTACCTGAATTGTACTCAGATTACTACCCTATTTAATAATTAAGTAATAAGTATACAAGTAATGACAAATATGGAAATATAATGCCATATAAAGGTAATTGGTTACATATGCCATCATTTCAGTCTGGTACCCACAGATGTTTACACCGGCACACTCCTCCCAGGCAAAGGATATCTCCTAAAGTTTTGTTCTGTCCCCTGACAGCAGAGCCTAGCATCCCTACTGTTGATGATATGCCAGAGCTGAAGTAAAGAACATCTGCATATTTCTCATCGATTTCTGATAATTTTCTGTCTCTTCCAATGCCTTTTATTTCTGAACAGCTGATAATCAGATGGATAGCTCTCTAAGGTCATTTATAGTATGTGTGTCACTGTAATACAGGAAACCATGAAGACGGTCTCCAGAAAGTAAACTGCTGCAGTGTTTTCATTCTTATTTTGTGAGAAA
This sequence comes from Calonectris borealis, assembly GCF_964195595.1. Lineage (NCBI taxonomy): Eukaryota > Metazoa > Chordata > Aves > Procellariiformes > Procellariidae > Calonectris > Calonectris borealis. Next base: position 112,798,100 of record NC_134314.1, read on the forward strand.
GTTAAAAGCATTCCCAAGTCCTTTTGGGTCAGACAAAATATTTTTCTGTTATGATAGTCCTGCTGATTTCAATGGGCAGCTTGGTTGCAGATGATTGACAAAATCTGATGTTTAATAAGATTAAAGTTCAAAGACTAATTAGGCTCAACTGCAAATACTTTCATGGCTGATCATCACCACTTGAAGCATATCTGGCTGACAAACATTTCCAGAGTGACTAGATTTACTTATCCCAAGTGACATTCGACAGAAACAAAAATGCAGTTTTGTCCATCTAAAAAGGCAGTTTTATAGATTATTTGGGCAACGGAGATGCATGTCACTATCCCTCAAAACTAACTATAATGTTTCTAACTACTATGGGTAAAAGAAAGATGAGAATAATAAATATTAAAAAAACCATGAAAGATGGGTTTTACAATGTAGCTTTTGGAATTATAATTAATTACTGAGTGAAAAAGCTCAATGTTATTAGCTAGCATCTGATTATAGACACTTTAAAAGTACATGATCAACTCAATTCATCCTTCAGTTTTTAACTTGTCCTTACTGAAGTCAAAAAAGGCATTGCTTGAATAAATACTTGAGGTGAAAGCAGAGGATCAGTTTACACAGAGAACTACAGAGAACAGCCTCTTGGACAGCCTCAATATGTCATCCTGACTGACCACGCATACTTCAGTGAGAAAACACAATACTTATCCCATATTTATGTGTAGACATTCATAGAATCATAGAATAGTTTGGGTTGGAAGGGACCTTTAAAGGTCATCTAGTCCAACCCCCCTGCTGTGGGCAGGGACATCTTCAACTAGATCAGGTTGCTCAGAGCCCCATCCAATCTGACCTTGAATGTTTCCAGGGATGGGGCTTCTGCCACCTCTCTGGGCAACCTGTTCTAGTGTTTCACCACCCTCATCGTAAAAAATTTCTTCATATCTAGTCTAAATCTACCTTCTTTTAGTAAAACCATTCCCCTTGTCCTGTCACAACAGGCCCTGCTAAAAAGTTTGTCCCCATCTTTCTTATAAGCCCCCTTTAAGTACTGAAAGGCCACAATAAGGTCTCCCCAAAGCCTTCTCTTCTCCAGGCTGAATAATCCCAACTCTCTCACCCTTTCTTCATAGGAGAGGTGTTCCATCCCCCTGATCATTTTTGTGGACCTCTGGACCCGCTCCAACAGGTCCATGTCTTTCTTGTGCTGAGGGTTCCAGAGCTGGACGCAGTACTCCAGGTGGGGTCTCACCAGAGCAGAGTCGAGGGGCAGAATCACCTCCCTCGACCTGCTGGCCACACTTCTATTGTTCCAGCCCAGGATACGGTCTCGACCTGCTGGCCACACTTCTTTTGATGCAGCCAGGATACGGTTGGCCTTCGGGGCTGTGAGTGCACATTGTGGGCTCATGTCCAGCTTTTCATCCACCCAAGTCCTTCTCGGCAGGGCTACTCTTAATCCCCTCATCTTCCAGCCTCTGTTGATACCGGGGGTTGCCCCGATATGAATCCCCAGTTCACCCATATCCATTCAGGTTATTATCCATGTGTATCTTAGCATGAGGAAGAGGAATGAAGCAATGTTTGTAAGGAAGAAGTGAGCCAGACCTGGCTGGGTCCAAGGAAATCTTGTCCCTGTTAGTCCTTCATTTCAAGGCATTTTCCTCCTGAGAGGGGTGGAGGCTGTACTTGTTTAGTTCCTCTCAGAGTTATAATTGTCACCTGCTTGAGTGCAGACAGATACTGCATTCTGCAAAGCAAATACTAAACCAGATGTAAGCCTGACAAAACCAGGGACACTGCACTGACACAGTACATCTCTGCCACTAAGACTAATGCTGTTGGTATTGTCCTCCTGGTCCTGATGTGAAATGCTTTTTTGTGGCCATAAGTGCACTTCACTCAGCGAAAGGGAGCAAGGCTGAGTGGAGTGTAGGACCCATCTGAAATTATCAGCTGCTGCCCCTATGGATGCAGCAAAGCTCTGACAAGGCAGCAGCTCCCAACTTTTGATTAATTTTGGGGCTTTGAGGAAGATGTGGCCTTGTATTATGGCTAATTACTGGTCAGCAGCTGATAAATGGTTATTTGTATCCATGCAAAGTAGAAAAAGCTGAGTACTACTATCAAAGTGGACAGTGCATCCAAAATGGGGCATATTTCCTTGAAGAAAAAAAAGAATAACTTACTATTCAGAGGAAAAAGGAGCTGTGTAGCAATACCAAATCAGCATCTTACCTCAAGCTTGTAGCTGCTTAATGCATTTGCTCCTTGGTATTGCCTTTGACCTGTTCAGTTTCCCCAGTCCAACCTATTGGGAATGGTACAGTGAAACCTGTGGTGGTACAGTGGCCTCTATGAATTGCCCTGAAGGCAGCATCTCATCTGGAATAAAGTTGAGACTGGGATGTAGTTTTTAATGAATTTAGAACTGGTTAGATTAAGAGCCCTGAAGTTAGAGTATGCTGTTTATCCTCAGAGCAGGTAAAGTAGGGGCAGCATTTATGTCTTTCCTGTAAAATTTAGTTCAGCAGCAATAAAGCAGGTTCTGTTAGATAGCTAATAAATATTTCTGAAGGCCACTTTTGGGGGCTTAGTGTAAAATATAGTGTTAAAATAGAAGGCTATAACTAAGGAAGAAAGGAAAAAAAAATTCCACACTGAAATTCTGCACAGTGAAATCCTTTGGGTAGTGATGTACACTTGCTCATGGATAAAGAAAGAGACAAATTCATATATGCTTGCAGACTCCTTTGACGAAAGATAGAAAGATCACAGCTGCTTATCTAAACCATTGCAATGAGCTTTGGGGACAAAATCTAGGAACTTCAGATCCCAAACCATTTTTTTCCGTTATGCCACCCAAGTATGATTTTCCTTCACCTTCTGTACTGAATAACATCAGTTTATAACTTCTTACAAACTAGCTGTTGAGTGAAGACCTGATCATAAATACCAGTTTGGATCTTACTCTATCCAGCAGAGGGCACTGATATGCACATACAGCATTAAATGTATATTAAAGGGTTTTTTTGACAAATGCTTCTTCAAAAACATTGATTAGAAGTCTAACTGCATTATTATTGTTAATATAATATGGCATGTTTAGTATTATAAAAGTTATTATTTCTAGGCTTTTGTGTCACGCGGATTATTACTTTCTCTTGCTGGCTAATGATTTAAATGAATATATTTTAAAAATTTGTATTAGTGCAGTAGTGCTATTTTGTCTCTTTTGCTACCTAAAATGCATACACTAAGTTTTTTCATCAACACAATTTTGAAGGAGAATCATTTAAGCATAAATAACTTTCATCAAATAGGGTGTCTTGCTGAAATCAATACTGAAGCACTGATTATGGCAAGTGGTATCCTGTATGTTGTTTTGTGCAGTTTTGGCTGGCATAGAGTTAATTTTCTTCATTTTTACTCTTCTGATTCTCTCCCCCATATGTTGTGGTTTAACCCCAGCTGGCAACTAAGCACCACACAGCCGCTCTTTCACTCCCCTCCGGTGGGACGGGGGAGAGAATCGGAAGGGTAAAAGTGAGAAAACTCGTGGGTTGAGATTAAGACAGTTTAATAAGTAAAGCAAAAGCTGCACATGCAAGCAAAGCAAAACAAGGAATTCATTCACTACTTCCCATCGGCAGGCAGGTGTTCAGCCATCTCCAGGAAAGCAGGGCTCCATCACGCGTAACAGTTACTTGGGAAGACACAACACCATCACTCCAAACATCCCTCCCACTTCCTTCTTCTTCCCCCAGCTTTATATGCTGAGCATGACATCATATGGTACGGAATATCCCTTTGGTCAGTTGGGGTCAGCTGTCCCAGCTGTGTTGCTTCCCAATTACTTGTGCACCCCCAGCCTCCTCGCTGGTGGGGTGGGGTGAGAGGCAGAAAAGGCCTTGACTGTGTGTAAGCACTGCTCAGCAATAATGAAAAAATCTCTGTATTATCAACACTGTTTTCAGCACAAATTCAAAACATAGCCCCATACTAGCTTCTATAAAGAAAATTAACTCTATCCCAGCCAAAACCAGCACAACCATCCCACCAGGGGGGAGTGAGTGAGCAGCTGTGTGATGCTTAGTCTCTGGCTGGGGTTAAACCACGACATGTTTCCAGATAAACATATACTATGCTAGTAGGAACTTTATGCAATTCCCATGCTGTGGAAATCCATGGCAGGGAAGTTAAAATAATAAACAGCTGAGCATGAATACTGTGAACAAACTGAGTTTATTTCTGACTTTATCAAAGCATGTGAATATATCTAGAGCATCACTTTCTCCACCCAAATATACTGAATATACAAATTATCAGGAATAAAATGGAATTAAAGAAGACCTACAAATCTAATGAAACACCTCACACCTAGTTCAAAAGGTAACATAAAGATGCAACATGTTTTGGCTGTTTCTAGTCTGCTTGTGTTAAGACTGGCTTGAGCAAGTGTAGCAAGTTAGCTTTCCTTTTGGAAGGCTGAGAGTAACTGGCCTTTAATAACCTTCGTGCTTTGAGGAGTTGAATGTAGTTTCTGAGTTAACTAATGACACTGTAATTAGCAACAGGTATGCAGACTCACACATAGAGAAACTGGAACACAAGTTTCATTAATCAACTCATTAACTCATTTTTCATGAGAAGAAGGAAAAGAAAATGCCTAGTATTATGAATAGAAATAAAGATAGAGTCAAGACTGCAACTCAGTAATAAAAGGCTGCAAATCACTGGACTCAGTTTTGTTTTCATCAAAGTCAATGGCAGCATGCGTTGAAGGTAGGAGTGGACCGTAAGAAAGTAGGAATTTTCTCTGCTGAGGCTGAATTGAAGTTAGCTCAATCAGTATTTGAATGAATGGGGAATTACAGTTTTCACAGGCACTTCATGTTTGCTGATCATTAAATGCCCTCACAAGGAATTACATGGGCAGAATATAGCAAGAGCTGTAATGATCAGCATTTTCTCTCATTGCTATTAATGTAATTACCTGCCTTGCTAAAAAACTGTTCCTAAAAGCTGTGTTGGCTATTGTAGCAAATGGTCTCAAGCAACCGCAGAATGGCTGGCTAGGCTAATAGATATTTAGTTCTGGTGTTCTCTGCTCTGGTACAAGGCACAGCTGTTCTTAGAACTGAAACCTCCTTTCCACATGGTCTTCCAGCCCTGCTTTTGTTGCCTTTCATATTTTCTTCATATTTTAAATTCAAACATCCTCCACAGAAACCTGAATCATTCTAGCCTGACTATTAGCTAAGCTCCTAAAAATCTTCTTGGTAGCTCATTACATTCTCTGCTCTTGATTAATGTACGTTAGGAACAATTAACTTAGCTTGACAACTGACTTGATATGCATGAAGTCTCTGTATGCAGAGAAAGCTTTTGACACAGTGGTGTGGAAATCATTTGCTGATCTAAAAAGGTTCTTGTTGTCATTTCTATTCTATGTTCTTTGCTGGGAGAACAATGGCTGTTTGATATTTATCCCAACCAGAGTAATAATTTTAAGTATTCAAGGTCACTGTTCTGGGTTATAGGTAATTCAAGATTACTTACGATTTTGTATTATTATAAAAGATAAATTTATACTGGCTTTGTTTCAAAATAGAAACAATTATCCAGAGCTTTTTTCCTTAGGAATATTTGAAAAAGATGTTCATCATTTTGACTTAAAGCTATGTACCTCTTTTTCCTGATAGCAGAAAACATTAGAAAAAGTAGAGTTAGAGAGTCTTAATGATGAAACTGCCTGTTATTTATACTCTCTGTACATAAGCTGGCTTTGGTTATTAATTATAGTGGGAGAAAACAGTATGGGAAGAATGGCACTGTGTTATTAATGTTATATGCTGTTATCAGTCATGTTTTTTTTAATTCATCTGTAATATGTGCTCCTGTATGCTCACATTTTGAATACCAAAGTTCAATACTCAGTATTGAACGCTGAAGTTGACTCTCAGTGAATCACTATCACTTCAGATATTCTGAAGTTATCTGTAACCACATTTTTTTCAGATCAAGGGTCTGACTTTTCCACTGCTTAGGTTTGTGAAGACTGAACACAATAAAACAAGATTCCTAACTCCCATCCCTATAGTTACAGATGTCGTTCCCATTCTGAATGATGTAAGAATTTGACCATTGCTGTTACCTTCTCTTTTTAAGAGAATTAAATTTAAATCTTCTCCTACACGTAAAATAGCTCTTAGGATTCAATATTGCAATTCATTATCTATTTTGTTATATGCTGTTAAACAACAAGTTATATAGGAAAGGACTCAGAGGTGATCATCAGACACAAAAGAGGCATTTTCTTCCCTGAACAACTTGTAATCCAAATACTATATCCTTTCTGCAGTAATCTAGTTGTGCTGTCTGGTACTTAAAAAAAGTAAAACATCCTAACTTCACTTTATTGTCTTTAAGTGCCACCCATTGTCCTTAAGTGAAAAGCCATTAGGGAGGCTGGGGGACCTTTTTATGGTCAATTCAAGGGAGAAGATGCCTTCATATCTGGAAATGTATCAGGCAGAAAAAAGGTTTTTGTATGCATGAGTGGAATATTATGACATTAACTACAAGCAAGAATGGCTGATAAGATACCTATGGGAATTCAGGTGGGAACATGTTACCCTATATCAACTTTGTGCAATATGGTTTTCAACAACTGATAGACTTTGAGGTAAGCTGAATTAAACATATTGGCTTGAAGTGATATGTATAGAATTTTAGGGAAGGTAAATGCAAGTCTTCATTGCACTTTGAGCCTACTGTGTAACAGGCTACCATTTTAATCTCATAGAACCAATGCTAATATTAATATATTCAGATCTAGGATCATCAAAGGCCTCTTGGATGTGGTTGAGCTGTAGGAACTTTACTGAACTGAACAATTAAAATATGCTCTTGGTGTTACCAAAGAGCATTTTTGAATACTTCCATTATTCAGTATTTTATGTATGTACAGGCACTTGTGACTCAGGCATTAGCTGACCCTGTGACCCTTCAAGAAGATTATTAATTTGCCCAAGATGTCTGAAGACACCTTTCATCTTTCTTTAGAGCATTATGTGAGTCAGATAGCTCTATGGCAGGAAACGCTAGGAGAAACCTGGAAGAAAACGTATAGATTGACACAGAAGATAAAACATAAAGAAAAAGTATAAAAATAGCAATAAGAGATCTGCAGCAAATCAGATTTACTAAAAAAAAATAAAATTATATACATAAAATTGCTCTATACTGTCTCAATTTATAGACTTAACATTCTCTGTACATTATAAATATGAACATTCATTAGCAACAATAAAATTTAAAAAACCAAGTAGATTTTCTGTATGTCTAAACTGAGCAGTTTAGCAGCTGGTCCAGGCTTGTTATTGTTAAGAGAGATAGCCATATATAATAGAACTGATTTGTGCAGCACAATGAAGTTTTGAACTCAGTTTATTGTTTGCTCCCAAATGAATTCTCCTCTGTTAGACAATATATCATAGTGCCTGCAATTTGCTGACACTCCTGCTGAAGACAAATTTTCAGTTAGAGAAAAAGCAGAGCACTGTCTTTCTGTGAGATGTGTCGACCCTTGCTACAAACTTTTCCAGGCATGGCAGATCATATAAAAATTTTATGCTTTATAAATTGTATGAGGGATGTCAATCATTCATCTTGGATTGTAAAACTCGTATGTTATGGAAGCCTTAATGGCATTTTGGAATAGAACCCATGGATAAAAGCTATGCCAAGAGGTTGAGAAAAGTCAAGGGATTTGTTTTTCACTGGATCCTAGAGGTGCTAAATATCTTGCACATCTACTGAGGAATACATATTTTTTGAGCTGTCTTTAAGTTCTCAGAAAGACAAACTGTGGACATTCAGTCTTTTTTGACCTTACCATCCCTTTTTACAGTCATTATGCCCAGATCCTGAGTCTGCATATCTGAGAGTATCCTGCATAATCGAACTAGAGCTGAAGTTGTCTCTGAAAGCCTGTATGAGACAATCCCTTTCCGCCACCTACCCCTTGCCAAACCATGATGTTTTCTTAAGGTAATAATCACATAGAATCATCGAATGGTTTGAGTTGGAAGGGACCTTTAAAGATTATCTGGCCCAACCTCCCTGCCGTGGGCAGGGACATCTTTCCCTAGATCAGGTTGCTCAAAGCCCCATCCAACCTGACCTTGAAAACTTCCAATGATGAGACATCCACAACTTCTCTGTGCAACCTGTTCCAGGGTCTCACCATCCTCATCGTAAAAAATTTCTTCCTTATATCCAATCTAAATATACCCTACATATGAAACACTACATATTTCATAAAGCTGCTTGGACATCTCACTGCTGTTCAGTATTAGTGGTAATAATACGGTAACTTTTGTATATAAAGCACTTTTCATCCACCAATCTAAGGAGGGGTAGGGAGTTCTATTTTCCTCCTTTTTTTACTAACAGGGAAAAAAGCCTCCTGGCTTCTGTGGTTTAAGACACTAAAACTTGCAGATATGTTCCTTTACTATGTGTATAAAACTAATGTTTTGTGCTGCTGTTTTAACCATCTAAATTTTAGCCTGGCATTATATGACTTACTGATTAAATTTTTATGATAGTATGTGAAGCAGTTCGAATCAGTTTGGTACATTGCTGTGCCCTTTCCCAACTGTCACTAGTTAAATACTATGCCAATATATATATATATTCATTAATGCTTCCTTTATTTACATTTTCTGTTTTACTTTATCTCTCTGAACACACAGTGACCAAAAGCCTCCTTCTCCTTCTGTGGTGCATACTGAGGCCGGATGAGTGAACAAACCCCTCTGAGAAGTGATATGCCTCTAAAAATACATCATCTTCATTTAACAAAATTTATTGTACTGTACATTTGCCCACAGCACTTTCAATATGGTTCTGCTTGATGAGTGTGCATTCATTATCTTATCATAAGTGTAGGTTCATGGACTTGAACCAGACAGAGCTGGTTTGCGAATTCATTGAAGCGATATATTCACAGAGGGGAAATGCCGCATAATAAAAAGAAACTGGTTGCGGCAATTATGACATTCTGGGAAGAAGGCTTCTTGGTACAAAAGTGCCCTTATAGTAGCAAAAGGAAGGAAAACGGGCTGCCCTAGGCTTTGATCAGCTTTGAGGAAGAGCTACTCCACAAACCAGATATATTGCAAAAGCACAGAATAAACAAAGTCTGTGACATTGTACATCTGAGCATGTTTTGTTTCAGTTTTAGTGGCACAAATACATTTAAGATAAAATGTACTGTTTTGTAAAAGTGCAGTAAATAGGAGATAGCAATTAATGGTGCTGGGCAATGAGGAAGAGGGAATGAATGACTACCTTGTGCCAGCTGAGTCCTGACAAAGCTGGGAGCATAAGCATGATTAGCTATATAACCTTTTTTTTTTAGCATAAAATACCGAAATGTTCCACATTTGGTATGCAGTGTATACAGAATTCTTGTTTGGCTTAGTTTTTGATGTAACAGCTGCCTATAGCAGAAATCACAGGGACCAGCAAAGCATGACAAGATCTGAGAAGCAGGCTGGCACCATAGTTAAAAAATGCGATCCTGAGTCATTTAAGTAGTATGCATACCTGTTACATCTTGCGTGATATGGACTCCAGCCCCTGCCTGCATGTTGTCACCAGGTCAGTGTAGTCGGGCAGGGGCCCAGGCTCGGTCCTGTTACCCTTCGTCCTAATCTGCCACCTCGTGGGACTCATCTGTATCTGCAATGGCACTTTGATGCCTTCTGGTGTGAAAACTGTTCAGACGTGCCCCATTTTCAGGCTGCACATCTAACAGAGCCACTGCTGCCCAGGTCCCATGTGCCCTCCACGTTGCCTCCCTTTCTCCATCACTCCGGGTTTTTCATCAGAGTGCCGTTATCTGCCCTGTCGTCAATCTCTAGGCCAAAAAAACCCCCACTATGCACACTTTATAACACGGCCAAATTCTGAGACTTACTGTACCTCTTCCGGTGTACAATGTCTGCAGATTTAACTATAGAACAATGTATTAATTAATACTCCTCCTATTCCATGCAGTAAATTATGAGTTAAAGTTCATATGCCTGTTACTCATTTACACTTGCTTTCCATGAACATGCAAAACTGTGAGCCATCTGCACATGGAGACTTGTAAAAGCTGAACTTTCAGTATGAAAGCTTGAATTTTATCAACTAGCAAAAGAAAAAAAAAATCACTATATACATCATCTTACTTATTGAATTAAGTATCCGATTAGGATGCAGGAATAAAATAATTTGATTTGCATAGCTGCATGTCAGCTCTCTAACTAATTGACTAGCAAAAAACAAACTGGAAACTGCTGTTATTCACAGGTCACTGTATGATAATGGACTTATTGTTAGCCAAGAGTGATTCACTGAAGAAATTAAATAATAAATCTGAACAGCAAATGCATTTGAAAAGTCCTGGAATTCTTAATGTTCATCACTTAGCTCTCAGAAACAGCTGCAGAAAGAAACCCATATGCGTTTTGAGACCGCTTCTTACAGAGAGGTATATAATCCAAAACATACAAACATCTCATAGTTTTTCCTACTCAAACACATTAAATTCACAGTTTTCTTCCAAAGGCTCTGGATATTGTAGTAAGATAAGAGCATTGTGTCCTGTAGATATTTATGATTAATGCTCTTGCCCAAGCATAAATATCACTGTCAATAAAAACAAAATTAACTAACACACGATCATCAAATAGACAAGGAACCGTTTCTTCTTTTTTTTTTTTAAATATTCCATTTTCCAGCTTCCGAAAGTGACATTCCTGACCTGTCTGAATTATACTATCAGTACTCATATCAATGTTTCTGCATTTCTGCTGACAGTGCCTGCTCTCTTTTCCCAGCATTTCTCCCAACCCATGGAAGAGCTGGTTGAGGACTAAGATAACGGTAGCTTACAAGAAATTGTCTTCCTGTGGATAAAGAAATTGCTGTAGCCAGGTGGACTGAATTGGAATTGGCTGTTCTGTTGAGATTCTTATTTATGTGTCTGAGCTAGTTATTCTCATTTTTAATATTATATTGCAAAGTGCTGGATTTTACACAGGCAAATCTAGGGTGTCTGAGTGCTATTTTTGGTCTATATAAATCTCTTGCACATTCATTGTCCTATATATAATTCACATAAGATGGCATGTTAGCAGTCCATGATTTAACTATGTGGCATTACATTGCTTTTACATGAGGGCAATTTTTCTTTTATTCTGCTTTAGTTTCTGTAGGGACAGACCTAATGATTTTTTTGTTAGTCAAGGATTCTTTTTGCCTGCATACCTCAAATAAGCGGTCTAACGGACTCTCAAACATCAGCTGGGCTTTCTGCAAATTCTGAATGCTAACTGCATTTTTCATTTCTTCTATACATAGGCTTAAGCACTTCCCTTAGGCTGCTATGAAGCTAGAAAGGTACCTATAAGGTGGAGTGTCAAAGGTGAGCAAACAGCTCCATAACACTTTTCACTTTGATTTTGCCAGTATTTCAAGAAAATGCAGCAGTCTACACATTTTACTTGCCATGTTAAAATGTGATTCCATTGCTTAGTCATTTTCTGTACAGACCTGGTGTGTGAAAAGTGCCCCAGACTCATGACATAAGATGCATCAAACTCTGTGCAGTCAGTACGTCTAGGTCAGTACCCTCTGTTATGCAGAGTAAAATATAGCTTTGAAAGATTACTCTCTAAATTTACCTTCCTTTTTCTAAACACAGCTTCACTGTTAAAATTATTCCATCCTGGTTGCATAGTTAGAAACCAGCGTCAGAAGAAAATCCAAAAGTACACCTAAAACTAACTGCTAACAACTATCATGATGATCTAAACAACTGTTAGATTAGATCTCTTACAGTTCTAATATTCTACAGCTAATTTCTCAGTTAACCCTATGCAGCAAATAATTCTTCTAATAAGTGCTGGTTTCCTGATTTAGAAATAGAAGCAGCAAGATACCTACAGCTTTAATGACTTTCCCATTGCCACCAATGGATCCAAGTGAGAAAGTCAGGATTAGAATATCTAGTTACTAACTTTCATTCTAAAATTCAATCCAACAAAGCAAACAAGTGAATATTTGGTAAAGGACATGTACTGTGATATGAAGTCATATCATACAGCAGTCTCATAAGAGGAGTGCTCAGTCTCCATAAAAAAGGTGTGCAGAAGCATTAGCTAGAAGTAAAACCTTATGATTAATTGTGATTAACACACATAAATATTATATGAACAAATGTTATAAATAATTGAGAATAAATAATAATAAATAGACAATGTTTTACTGAAATTTACTTTTTCACGGATCATTTGTGTATTTAATTCCTGACATGAAAATCACTCTTGAAAAGATTATGATAGTATGTCTAAAGCTTATCAGATAAATAGTTGTGGCCCTAAAAAAATACTGCAATAAAATAAAAAGTTTTTTAAAAACTTTGAGCAAATTATAGTTTTAAAACCAAGATATTTTAAAAGCTACCTTGCTTTTTTGACCGTTTAATGTGATTACTTTGAGTTATATCTCTGGCTTGAATTGCTGACAAAATAAGAGTAAGCATGACATGATGGATAGGATCTGCCACATTAATAAGTAAAAACCTGGAAAAAATTAACTTGACATTTGAAGAAGGGGAGAAAATGTCAAGAAATAATTATTGTTATTCAATATTGCTTGTGAGAAGCTTATTGTCCCTAACCGGGTCTGGGATTGTTGTCTACACTTTATATTATCTGTTAGAGTTTCCATTCATAAAATGAGATATAATCAATAATAACCAGTTACATGTAAAATGATTCTCCCTCTGTACACTTTCGTCCCCTGTCCCCCAGCTGAGCTGTTTCTCAGAGGTATTCCTTGGTCTGAACCATTTTATTGCAAGTCACCCTCAGTCCTTTATTTTTATATATGTATCTGGGGAAACTGGGAAAGGGGATTACTAAGACGCTTGCACTAACTGGGCTGGAAAACCTATTTATTCCATTTCTTCTTGGCAAAACACTACCTTAAGAGACTACAAACTCCTGCTCATTCACTATGTATTTCATACAAAATGGATATCTTGGACCAAAGCCCAAGGCCAGCTACAGCTGCCTCTGCAAAATGAAGTACTCTTAAATCCTGTTCACTTAAACAGTGAAGCATTCTTTATGCAGAGGGATCCTGTGTGCCTAAGCACCACTTAGCGTCTCCTGCATCAGGCTTTGTGCATCACCCCCGTGTCTCCCTGGTGCAAGGGGTGACGGCAGGGACGCTGCACAACCTCTGCCACCAGCTGGTCTGAAGGGCTTTTCCTTTTGTTATTGAGCCTTAAGTTTTTCTAAAGAGTGAGTGATTTTAGCCAGGAACCTCACAGATGACTTTCTAAATTTCAAAGCCTTATTTTACTGTCTGAAGTTGCTTGTACTGATATAAACTCTAGGTAAATCCAGTGCTGTACGTACACACCGGTGCTTTATATCCTGATGTTATATCACACGCGGAGCAGGACATTTCTTCAAATTAATGATGTAATGTCTTTATCCAGAGTCTGACGTAACTTCTAAAAGCATGTTTTAGAAAACGTAGGTTGAGCAGCATAAGAGCTCTCTCTTAAGCATTAAGGAGAGATCATGCAACGGGGGAGCAATATATTTTGACCTTCGGATGCTACTCTGTTCACATATTCCAACCGTGGCTGTTTCAAATGATCTTGGGATTTGCTTTTGAACTGAAAGCTGATTTCAGTGCATTCTATGGACAAAACACCTCAATGTGATGTGGAATAACACTGTATTGTCCCACATCATGTAATAACTGATAGCCTTTCTTGTTTAGCTGGAAACAACAATGGATTAGAGCACTGTTTCCTAACTGTGATACACAAATATGCTGAGTTCTGTAATTAACATTTTTAAGCCCTTTCTCTATATTTGTATATTGTCTATATAAAAAAAAAAGCATAGGAAAAAAAAAAAAGAAAAAACCCACAAAAACCCAGAAAGCGTATCACCAAACCAGATATTCTTATCCACTTATCTAACTGTACAGTTTGTATTCTATTACATATCTTTCATTTGAGCAGAAAGAGACAAGTTAGACAATGTACAGGTCTGAAAATCACCATTTTCCCATCACTGTTTCGTGAAAAGTCATGTAAGCCATATGTAGGATGAAAACATCACTCTAGAAACTAAATAAAAGAACAACAATTGAATCAGTAGGATGTTATGACTAACTGTATTTATTTGTAAATAAATAAATAAAAAGAAGACAGTCTTCCCAGAGAATTTTGAAATGAGTCTACAGGATACCACTATTTTCTTATATTCCCATGCTGATACTGTGACATCAGTGCACAGAATCACAAAAAAAAAAAAAAAAAAAGCATTTATCATTCTCTACAATGAATTAGCATGGTCTGCTACATTCTAGAGGAATATTTCATGATGAAATATTATGGTCCTTATGAAAAATATATAAGCATATGCAGCCTGAGTTTTCTTTGCTCTGGATGAAACTCTGCATTAAAATCAAACATTTGCAGGATCAATATGCCTTTTTACCTGCTTGTCTATGCTGGTTACATGAAAAACTGTTCATACTTTCTTATGGGTGGACTTGAGTTGTCAGTGGTTGATACTGTGCCCTTTTTGGATTTTCTGTTACAATGGGACAAGGAGTGAAATTCTGGCTCTCTTTGAGCCGGTGGGAGTTTTACCGATGACACCAGTGGAGCAAGCTCTTTGTGGTGTGATTTTTGGTGTTAAGGGATGGCAAATTCTTGCTTCTGTTTAAAAAAATCCAAGTCTTGGCCTTAGCAGTGGGAAGGGTATGAAGTCTTCTGCAAATGACTGACTCGCTCCCTAAGGGAGAAGGAGGAGTATTCTTAATGTTTATCCTCCAGCTTCACAGGCAGGGAGCTCTTGACATTGTTGTGTCTGCTAGACCCTGAGAGAAGACATCTGAAATGATAGACCTGTTCTGGTGGGGCACAAAAGTGACAAGTTGTTACGAAGAGGGATTGGTTAAGTATGACTCATGCTGCACAGCTTCTCTCCTTTCTTCAGGCAGGACCAGTCTGGGGAATTCCTGCAATATTTGATATCTTATAATATCCTTGCTTTAAGAAGAGAGAAGGACAAAAACCATCAGTTTGCTTTATTGCACTGTCACGGTTTGATTCTTGGGCTACTATGCTCCTATTGATGTCTTAATGGGGCCTAGGAAATACTACTTCTGGCCTAGAAAATAATAATTCTACTATAAAAACCTGCTTATTCTCTTCTGTTCTCTTTTAAATATTTGTAAGGCAACAACCCAGAGAATTCATCACTGCATCAAGAAAATCAGAGTTTAATATCAGGAAGGAAAATAAAAATGCTCTTGCCAGGGGAAATTGAAATATTACATACAGCTATTTGGAAACCCATTTACCATATTAAAAAGAAGGGACTTACAAAAATTCATGTATTTAACAACTTTTAGAAACAGTACATCTTTTTAACAGGACACAATGTTAAACTAAGAGTTTTATGATTTTTTTGCACAATTTATGAATATTATGTAGATTTTTTCTTGCCCTAAACACTCCAACATCTACCCAGAAATCCTTGGGCTACATTTATCTTGGAAAAGAGAGCTGAAACACAGTGATGTTTAAGTTATTTTTCTCCCTCTGCACAAACTACATGATCTGCATCTTATACATCTTCTGTTTGGTACAGTGTGCTGTATGGTGGTTTTTTACACACTGGCTCTTTATCAGTTCAGTTGTTTTTGCTTACCATGTTTACTTGATTTTTTCACCTCAGATTTCAAGCGTAAAACTAAGAAGAGCAATGCTGAATATAAAAAAATCCTGATAACGACATTTATGCTCAGTTATTGATTTTCATATAAGATGTATGTAGCTTTCATATAAGATGTATGTAGTATTTGTTATACTATTCATAACAAGCTCAGGTCTATATCAGCAGCATCAAGCTGTGTTCTTTCTGTTTCAGGTATTAGTGGCATTAATAATTATTCTGTAATCAACCAGCGTGTGACAATTCTGTTGATGATGCATGAGACACTGGAATTGCCCTCGTCCTTGCTCTGCTACAAGGACCACAATGGCAAATGTGCTATCGTCAGGGAACCAGGCTGATACAGTTTTGGGGAACTTGCAGTAAATAAACAAATTCTCTAAAGGAATTCAATGTTTGTAGCCACTGTCTCAAACATATTAACAGCCCTTTAAATACGCTGTCAGGGTTCATGTAACAGCAGTGAACCTTTCCTTTTTTGTCACTCTTTCTGGGTACATTTTGGTTATAGTCTGTGGTCTGCTTGTTTATCATTCCTTCCTTTTGCTATGCTCTCTATTAATCTATTTCTAGCTTCCTCAGTACTACTTTGGAATTATCAAGGCATGTCATAGCTGGCAAGCGTGAATGTTTCGCCTTGCTGCTGCTGTGCCATTTTGGGAGGAGAGCTATGCAATTATGACAAGTTGCTTGTTATTAACCTTTGATTGCTGAATGTTGTTTGTTGAGATGCAAAAAGCAAGAACATAAAGGCAATTTTAATTCTCTCATCCTAACTGACTTCACACACACTTTCTTTTCTTGCCTGTCTGTTGTGGAATAAGCTCCTATTTTCAATTCATTCTCTTACATCAATGTGCTGTTTCAAATCTCTCCCAAAAGCTCATTTATTCTCAGCAACTCCTTAACCAAACAGCTGTCCCTTCTCTCCTATTATTATTTCTATTTCACCTGTCCTTTCACAAACCTTGTTTGTACTCTCTCTCTTTCCTTTGTTACTTCTTTCATTGTGCTTATTTTTGTAACTCATTTTATTGTACTATTTAAAAGTAAGCTTAGAGTGCCTTAGCCAGGAGTGCTAAGCAAAATCAACAGTCAGAATCACTGAAATGAAGTTATATCTACAATGCAGGGCTCAGATGCTGTGCATGAAGTAAAAGCAGACATATAGTTCTTCATTAACACTTACTTAAGGGTCCCATCCTGGAGTTCACTGAAACCATGGAAATCACTCAATTCACTTCTGCTTTGGATCAGGGCAGGATGGGAAAATGAAAAGGCAAAGCAGAAGGATGATGGAATAGAAAAAAGAAAAAATAGGTCCAATGGAATATATGGGAAATGCACATTTATCACCTCTGTTAAAACATCCATTTTAATAAGCATGCAAAAAAACACAAAACTTTTTCAAAATGCAAGGTACATATGCAATATTCTCTCTCTGATTAGGAATAAAGCCAAGACGTGAAATAAAATTTATTAAACACAGGGGAATAACAATCAGAAAAGGAATTCTTCCATTTTGTGTAGCATTCCTGGCTTACCAGTCAAAGTAATATGCAATGAATTGAGCCTTTTATTTCTTTTTAGAAAGATGAATACATTAAAATATCAGATGCCTATATCTTTCTGTTATCCTTTGAAATATGTATTTTCAAGTTCATCAATGTATGATCACTTGCCTTTTGTTAATTCCATATTCTCTTAAAAGCAATAACTGAACCAGAATATACATTTCTTCTGAAGTTCTTTTGAAACAAAAAAAAGACATTTCAAAACACATGAAATTTAGGAACTAAATTCAGCTACACGCAGTGATTTAAAATGGAATTTGAGATAATTTCTGTTGCCTTACTCAGTTTTTTCTAGCCTTTTACGTTTTAAAAAACAACATTCAGGCCACAAAATGAAAGATATTTCTGATATCAGTCACATATTTCATATACAAGATACAAATTTTTTTTCAAATAAATATTACATTTTCCATGATAGTGCAAGGGACTACTAGATTTTTTTAAAGAGGAAAAAACTAAAATCATGCTAAAATTCAAATGAATCAAGTAATTGTGACTTCATCTTTAACATTGTGAAAATATCATATGTGCGAATGTAATGGGAAAAAAAATAATCCATTTGTATTCTGAGAAAAGTATTATTTTTCATTTATATTGACATGACATTAATAACGTGTAAGCTCAGCAAAATACACATTGGAACTGTATGACTTAGCTCCAATTAAGCCTTTCAGTTAAAGCAATACTGAGTTAAGTGTGCTCCTGCAAATCTAGAACATACGGAAGTTAAAAATGTACTTACCTTTTCCAATAGAAGTCTTGGAATAGTAAATTTAATCTTGGTTGTGCATATAACTTTGTTCCATTTTGTTCATAAAAGATAAAAACTTACTATGGCTACCTATTTAGAATATTTTTATATTTTTTGCAGACGAAGCTCTTGCTTGTAACACAAGTTGAGGTTCAATATAGTTTATGACTTGCAGTAAGTGTACCTCCGAAATGCACGTTATGTGAGTGTTCAACTGTGAGAAGTGGGCTTCTATAAAATATAACAGTAACCTGAAACAATTACTGATGATAGAAGAATGAAAAGAAGACAAAACATTTGAAATAAGTTCAAACAAAAAGGGCTACAGATATTACTGACAGATTGTGAGATTTTGTCTAGTAACTAAAAGGAATGTTGGCTTGGAAATCAATGAACCAAGATTGGTGTGTTGGAACCAATTTTGGTTCATTGATTTGGACTTGCACAATCCCCAAAGGAAAAAGGGTCTATTTTATCAAAAGCCAAAAGGGAATCACAGTAATCACAGCAGTTGACTTGGGATTTGATTATTGAACCAACATTTTCTTTTCCACTATGAAGAACTGCATGATAGATTAAAAGATTCTTAATATTGTACTTTGAAATTAGCTCAATGGCCTCAAGTGGATCTTTATATAAAAAAGAAAACATTACTGGGATTCTGCTTTTACCCTTTTGGGTTTTTTTCATACTTTTGTAATTCCTTTTATTCAGTTCATTGATGCTACCCTTTTCACATGAGCTAGCAAGTTGAACAATGACAAAATTTCTTCTATGTAATTAAGGCAGAAAAATACTAAGATCTATTTGCACGTGAGAGAAGCCTCTTGCTCTTGCTGATGATGCCTGTGGTGACACATCTCCCTTACTGTTGCCCCTTGAGCATGCACAGCTGCCCATTGCAGTCCTACCTTCATTAGCTGTGGCTCTAATTCAGCACCCAGAACCTGGAACACCTAAAACACTTTTGAAAATGTGGATACTTGTTTGAGAGGATGTTGATTAGACTGACTAGGTTCAGCCAGCCTTACATAAGGTCGCGTTTTCCTGTTGTACGCGCTGGGTTTGTTCATTTTATGGAGGCTGATGGTGAGAATGGCTTGCAAATTTGAAAACCAAGTAGCTTCAGTTTATTTCCCTTCAGATTTTAAAAAAAAAAACTGTTCTATGGAAATGACACCATTAATAAAACGTTTAGAGTTTGCAACCAACCTACCTGAAGTCAGACTCATTGCTAACAGTTAGTCAAAGATTTAATCTAGCCATGAACATTTATAGTATTTTTGTGGGAGCCTCGGGCTTGAAGGGGTTGGGTTTTGCTTGGGGTTTTTTGCCTGTTTTAATCTTATGGCCATTCTGGTGGTGTAAAGTTTTTTAACCTTTTAAAGAAAAAAATTAGCTCTCAATCAATATTGTACATTACGACTGCATACTACTTTATATGTAGAAAGTATAAAGGGGCTTATGAGAGCCTTTGGAAATTTCTCCATTACCTTTCATAAGAGCAGATTTAAACTGATACCAAGAACATTTGAAAATCATACTCAAAATGTACATTGTGATTTAGTCAATGACTGAGGAACCATCTTAACTTTTGACGTTTGAGGAACTTAATATTTCATGTTTAATTAATGCTAATTCCACCCCCCCACACTCACATGCGTACATCTATGCATACAATAAATATATATTACAGCATGTGTTATATATATAGTATGTATAGGTATACATTTAGAAAGAGAAAAAAAGTACATACGGTTGCTCCTATTCCTGTCTTACCACATGAAGTTTGCAAAGATTCATTACTGTAATAAAGAAACTAAAAGGGCACTTAATCTTGAATGGGTTTTTCAACCCTCTTCTCCTTCTTCCTTAAATTCATTGCACAGGAGAACAGAAGTATAAAATCTTATGCAAATTTGGAATAAATAGATTAAATGTTATTCTGTGTTCAGTCATGAGCAACCCTCTCAACCTTGTACAATCAGAGAAGAATAAGCCGAAAAATACAATGATAATACAATAACTATCAAACATTTCCAGAAAGAAACACCCACAACAAATGTGTGTCTGTTTATTTGGTTCGGTGTAAGTAAAGTTTGCTTTCTTGAGGGCTATGAACTTATTGATAATGTGACATTAATTTGGTGGTAATTTGCATCATAATTTTCTCTCATTTTTGTAATGGAGCTCTGGTATTCCTTGTTAACATCCACAGATTTTTTCATATGTTACAAAAATTAAAACACAACACAAAACTCAATAAAGTTTCCTTTAACGCAGTCATAAAAATTGATCTCCTGGTTTTGGCTTCATTTTTATGTTATAGTAATGGTTAAGACACATCTTAAATATATTGCTAATTAAAAGTGTGACCCAGGTAAAAATAAAAAAAATGTATCAAGGAAAATTTACTGTTACTGACTCTTCAGTCTGCTGAAACAGTTTTTTTTATCACCCTGATCCAGGTTAGAGTAGGTTATGAACAAGGTCTGGGTTCATGCAAAGTGCACAAGCAGGAGGAGAAGGAATTTATTTTCTATTTACTCCTCTCACACCTGAATTTTTGTGCTCTGATTTACACTACAGCAGCAGTGAAGAACGTTCAGAGAACATTTAGCAGGGCGAAGAGTCTGGAGCCTTTCAGGAGGACTAATCAGTGGTTGGGCCAGGACTGTAACTAGTGACGTTTGACCACATTATTTCACCATTATTATGTCTATCTATAGATCAAGGGAAGAGCCTTCTCAGATGTACCTAGGTATATCCATGTTACTTTGTAATGGCATAGCCATAACTTCACATCCTAAGAGGTTCTAATCCTCAGTGCCACCTGCAACAAAAATAGACTTAGACTGTGTGTATGCCACAGGCTACACACAATCTCCTTTAGTTATGAAAAGGCAGGAAAGAAAAAGAAAAGTACTATTCTCTATGTACTGTACATATAAAGCAATCAAAATCCTAACTAAGACTTTTACTCTGTATAGTCATATCTGAAGAGAAGGATAACAACTATTCTAAATAGTCTTGTTACAAAAAAAACCAATTCATATATCTGGGGATATAATATAACTAATGTGTTATTACACAATTTAATGGGATGGCACACATTAAATTTTTTCCCATTCCTATATTGTCTGCTGCTTGAGATGTCTCATATAGCACATGCTGTACTTACTGTAATCATCTCCAGAAAAATAAATAGGTGGTAAAGAACTCATATATCTATATCTCTGGGCCAATCAAATGTGTTTGACGTTAAAGCAATGCCGAGTGGATGTTTCATACTTTGGAAAGTTCATTCTCTTGAACTGAGCTCTGCAAGTATTCTGAATATCTTGATGCTGTTTTGAAATTTAAAACTTATCTGCTATGTGATGTTGCACAACTCTTGCTGTCTTCAGGTTCTTTTTGGGTATTCTATCTATTTTGGTTGTAGTCTTAATGCACAGATATTCCCCTCATGTATGCACACACTTTTTCAAAAAGTGATTGTAAAGACCCTTGCAGTCCTGGTCAGAGCCTCAAAAAATACCAGAGAGAAATATTAAATAATAATGTACTTGGTATTAGCTTCTAGAGGCAGCCTATATCTTTAATCTGTCAGGTAGTACTTTCCTTTGTAGTGCCAACAGCAGTGTAATCACAGAAAAGCCATCTCCACATATCTCAGTTTCAGTCTTTATTAACAGGATGAAAAACACTTCCAGCTGATAAGACTGCAATTCATGGTAGTAAGTTCTTTCAAATAGTTACACAGGAGTCGACAGGCATCAATCAAGTATTTCTTCTTGGTCGTAAGAATTTTTGACTGTAGAGCTGGCACATCTAGCGACATGTGCATGTCCATAAATACATTCCGTAGGTAAGGATTAGAAATCTATACTTTTTCTGGTTTTTCTGATGAGAAACTTTAACCAAACAATGATGTATAACAATAGTAGGAGATGACCCAACATGAACAAGCAGAGAACTTCTTTCAAGTTCATCGTAAATATAATTTCAAGATCCCTAGGTTGTTTTCCCAATGTTTATATAGCATATGACAACTAGCCAATTACCTATGCTAGACAAACCCCATTCACTAGAGGCAGCTTTTCCTAAAACAGTGTTTAATAATGATCATGCCCCCAAAGGCCTGTTCACCACTTCTACATATAAAGAAACTCAGCACTTTGGCAGACATGATCTTGCAAATCTAGCTGAGTGGTATAAGGCATGATTTCTAATGTTTCTGAGTTGTCTCACACTCAAATTTGGTAACTGTGTGAAGGTTCATAATCCACTGTAGTTACTTTAACCTAATGTGTTTGATTTATCACTGAAATGGACTGGAAGCATTCATGCCATCAGTGATCGCATCTCAGGGCTCTTGTTCTAGAATTAGATTTACCAGAAAGACATCATTAGACAGTTCATATGAGCATGTATTTTGCTGGGCACAAGTAATTCAGAGTAGGTGCTGATATACTTTTGGAGATCTAGTAGAGATACTTTAAGGAGGTACAAGCCCCACTGCTTTTTATACTTCTAATTTGCAGATTTGATTCCTATTCTATCTGTTTCTGAAAGTGTAGCTAGCTATATTGAAATGAGTGGGAATCAGGATCTAGTTCTTTTTTACAGGGTGTTATGAATGTAGATTTAAAAAATGGGAGACTGTAATAAAGCAAATAAAACTCTTATTTGTTTATGTAGATTTGTCAAAAATAAACGGATTCTTCCCTATTCTTTTAACAAATCACATGTTCAAAGCAAACATCCTCCAGCCATTGGTTAATAGAACAGACTTGCCAGGCATCAATGAAATGTGAGCAAAAATTATTTTGTTTGAATTTTAATAAAATTCAAGCCTGAGTGTCTGAAGCCAAGGTCTTAAAGCTATATTGAGGTTCCTAAATGGAATTACTTTGATGGACAAGATAATGCCGAGTAACCCCAGCATTGCTGAGGTCAGTGGGGAGGGAGGGGTTAATCATCACAGGAATACAAAGTTATTGTAACTAGAAAGGAGAACATCTGAAACATCACAATCAGATACTGTTTGTCCATGGGATAAAAATGGCAAAGGAGAAAGAAGCTTTTGAATATAACCCCTAAGAATGGAATTTAATTGAACACAAGGAAAAAGTGCTAAAATTGTAGCAATTTTTTTCTCGTAGGGCTTTCCAGACCTCCTGAAAATGTTCCAGGTTTCCACATGGGTACCTGCTAGTCTGAAGACATGTTCCATTTTAAAAACAAAACAAAATACTGAAAAATACAACTGCTTTGAAGTGCAAGGTTAAAGTCACTAATACATAGGGAGTGGCATCAAACAATGTAATTGTGTTATGCACTGTATAAAGTATTAATTAAGAGGCTGTGCAAACATAAGAAGACCTCATACCCTTCCCAGGTCCCCCCAGTCTATATTGCCACCAGTGTATGTGCCTCTGTCTCCTTCCAGATTCCTCTATTGGCTGTTTTCAGTATCTGTTTAGGCTGTCATTGCTGAACATCAAGACACATGATACAGAGAATTCCCTATCCTCTCTCTGCCTGGCTGAACGGAGTGTCTTAAGGGACAGGGGGCAATGGTCGCAAGTTCCTGCCCGGCGCAGCAGATGCGTCTCCTCTGTGACCACCCTACCTTCCCAGGTGCCCTTGCATAATAGGTATGAGGTTCTGGAAGTGAGACCGAATAATAACAAGGACGATGGTTCATTTAGCTTGGAGGTGTCACCGAGATTAAGTTGGCCTATTCCCTGCATCCAAACTGCTTCCGTAAAGAAAAAAAGATGGGTCACTGTCATAGAAGACTCCCTTCCGAAGGGAACAGAAGGCCCAATATGCAGACCAGACCCACTTCTTAGGGAACTCTGCTGCCTCCTTGGGGCCTGGGTAAAAGATGTGAAGAGGAAACTTCCTACCCTGGTACAGCCCTCAGATTATTTTCCATTACTGATTTTTCAGGTAGGCAGTGATGAAGTTGCAACTAGAAGTCTGAGGGCAATCAAGAGAGACTTCAGGGCCTTGGAACGACTGGTTAAGGGATCAGGAGCACAAGTAGTGTTCTCCTCTATCCTTCCAGTTGCAGGGAATGATGAAGAAGAAACAGGAGGAGCCAGCAGATCAATACCTGGCTCTGAGCCTGGTGTCACTGGCAGAATTTTGGGTTTTTTTATCATGGGTCTGTCTACATGACACTAGGCCTGCTGGCAACAGATGGGGTACACCTGTCTCAAAGGGGGAAAAGGATCTTTGCACAGCAGTTAGCAGGGCTCATCGAAACAGCTTTAAACTAGATTTGAAGGGGGAAAGGGATAAAACTAGACTCGTTAGAAACAAGCCTGAGGGCGGCATGCCAGTGTTTGAGGGACAGTGTGCTAGGGAGGTCCTTTGGTCTGCCGTCTCAGTGGAGGTAGGGGATGGAGATCCATGCGGCAGCACAGATGCAAGGGTTATGGATGTGTTAGAAACCACGGAAGCGCCTGAGGATGGTCACATAGGAATTAGGGCTTCTTCCCCCCAAAAAGGTGGCAGGTTCAATAGCCCAACTGAAGTCCATCTACACCAATGCACACAGCATGGGCAACAAACAGGAGGAGCTGGAAGCCATTATGCAGCAAGCAAACTGTGATATAGTTGCCATCACGGAAATATGGTGGGATGACTCGCATAACTGGAGTGCTGCAATGGATGGCTATAAATTCTTCAGAAGGGATAGGCAAGCAAGGAGAGGTGGTGGGGTAGCCCTGTACATTAGGAAGTGTTTTGATTGTCTAGAGCTTTATGATGGTGACAATAGCGTTAAATGTTTATGGGTAAGAATCAGGAGGAAGGCCAACAAGGAAGATATCAGGGTGGGAGTCTGTTATAGACCACCCAACCAGGATGAAGAGGCAGATGAAATATTCTATAAGCAGCGGGAGAAGTCTCACAAATGCTAGCCCTTGTTCTCAAGGAGGACTTCAACTTACCAGATGTCTTCTGGAAAAACAATACAGCAGAGAGGAAACAGCTTAGGAAGTTCCTGGAGTGTGTGGAAGATAAGATAACTTCTGACCCAGCTGGTGAGTGAGTCAACTAGGGAAGGTGGCCCGCTGGACCTGTTGGTTGTGAACAGAAGAGGACTTGTGGGTGATGTGACATTTGAAGGCCATCTTAGGCATAGCGATCATGAAATGATAGAGTTTTCAATTCTTGGAGAAGTAAGGAGGGGGGTCAGCAGAATTGCTGCCTTGGACTTCCGGAGGACAGACTTTGGCCTGTTTAGGAGACTGATTGACAGAGTCCCTTGGGAGGCAGTCCTGAAGCACAAAGGAGTCCAGGAAGGCTGGACATTCTTCAAGAAGGAAATCTTAAAGGCGCAGGAGCAGGCTGTCCCCATGTGCTGAAAGACAAGCCAGCGGGGAAGAAGACCGGCCTGGCTGAACAGAGAGCTTTGGCTGGAACTCAGGAAAAAAAAAGGAGAGTTTATGACCTTTGGAAGAAGGGGCGGCCACTCAGGAGGACTACAAGGATGTCGTGAGGTTATGCAGGGAGAAAATTAGAAGGGCCAAACCCCAGCTAGAACTTAATCTGGCTGCTGCTGTAAAAGACAATAGAAACTGTTTCTACAAACACATTAGCAACAAAAGGAGGGCTAAGGAGAATCTCCATCCTTTATTGGGTGTGGGGGGAAACATAGTGGCAAAGGATGAGGAAAAGGCTGGGGTACTTAATGCCTTCTTTGCCTCAGTCTTTAATAGTAAGACCAGTTGTTCTCTGGGTACCCAGTCCCTGAGCTGGAAAACAGGGACAGGGAGCAGAATGAAGCCCCCATAATCCAAGGGGAAATGGTTAGCGACCTGCTACACCACTTAGACATACATAAGTCTATGGGGCCGGATGGGATCCACCCAAGGGTACTGAGGGAGCTGGTGGAAGTGTTCACCAAGCCACTTTCAGTCCTTTATCAGCAGTCGTGGCTAACTGGGGAGGTCCCAGTTGACTGGAAGTTAGCAAACGTGATGCCCATCTACAAGAAGGACTGGAAGGAGGATCCGGGGAACTACAGGCCTATTAGTCTGACCTCGGTGCAAGGGAAGGTTATGGAGCAGATCATCCTGAGTGCCATCACATGGCACATACAAGAGAACCAGGTGATCAGGCCCAGTCAGCATGGGTTTATGAAAGGCAAGTCTTGCTTGACTAACCTGATCTCCTCCTATGACAAGGTGACCCGCTTAATGGATGAGGGAAAGGCTGTGGATGTTGTCTATCTAGACTTTAGTCAAGTCTTTGACACTGTTTCCCTCAGCATTCTCCTGGAGAAACTGGCTGCTCATGGCTTGGACGGGTGCACTCTTCGCTGGGTAAAGAACTGCCTGGATGGCCAAGCCCAAAGAGTTGTGGTGAATGGAGTTAAATCCAGTTGGCAGTGTTCCTCAGGGCTCAATGTTGGCACCAGTTCTGTTTAATATCTTTATCAATGATTTGGATGAGGGGATCAAGTGCACCCTCAGTAAGTTTGCAGATGACACCAAGTTGGGTGGGAGTGTTGATCTGCTGGAGGGTAGGAAGGCTCTGCAGAGGGATCTGGACAGGCTGGATCCATGGGCTGAGGCCAATTGTATGAGATTCAACAAGGCCAAGTAGTGGGTCCTGCACTTGGGTCACAATAACCCCAGGCAATGCTACAGGCTTGGGGAAGAGTGGCTGGAAAGCCGCCCAGAGGAAAAGGACCTGGGGGTGCTGACTGATAGCCGGCTGAACATGAGCCGGCAGTGTGCCCAGGTGGCCAAGAAGGTCAACGGCATCCTGGCTTGTATCAGAAATAGTGTGGCCAGCAGGAGCAGGGAAGTGATTGTCCCCCTCTACTCAGCACTGGTGGGGCCGCACCTCGAATACTGTGTTTGGTTTTGGGCCCCTCACTACAAGAAACACATTGAGGTGCTGGAATGTGTCCAAAAAAGGGCAACGAAGGTGAAGGGGGTAGAGCACAAGTCTTATAAGGCATGGCTGAGGGAACTGGGGTTGTTTAGCCCAGAGAAAAGGAGGCTGAAGGGAGACCTTATCGCTCTCTACAACTACCTGAAAGGAGGTGTTGGTCTCTTCTCTCAAGTAAGAAGCAATAGGAAAAGAGGAAATGGCCTCAAGTTGCACCAAGGGAGGTTCAGATTGGATATTAGGAAAAATTTCTTCAGCGAAAACATTGTCAAGCATTGGAACAGGCTGCCCAAGGGAAGTGGTGGAGTCACCATCCCTGGAGGTATTTAAAAGATGCGTAGATGTGGCGCTTAGGGACATGGTCCAATGGTGGACTTGGCAGTGTTAGGTTAATGGTTGACTTGATGATCTTAAAGATCTTTTCCACTCTAAACGATTCTAAGACCAAGAAAGCAGATTAAACGAACAAAGAGACAAAAGGCTGGGAAAGGAGGGAGGCCCTGGGGAAAAGGGTGGTAGGTGAGAATATTTGTACTACTGGTTCTAGATACACAGAAAACTTCTCTCCTACAAGGAGTGCCATGGAAGGATCATGTCTTCCTTTGTTACCACTGGCTGTGCTCTATAAAGGAACACTTTATACACAAAGTGATGGGAGACAGAAATGGAGTTCCATCATGCAATTTTTATAGATTATATCTATATTTTAATATGGTTACACTGTTCTGCAGCAGTCTACAATGTTTGTTTATCTAGTCAGTTGCTTGATATGAATCTTTTCTTATTTTAGCCAGGCTCCTAGCTTTTTTATGGTTTGGAACAGTGTGTGTGGTGTAGGTAGTCTTTCTTCTACCCTGTTAGAATACATTTCATCTGAACTAATACTCACTTCCATTTGCAAGGTGCATTTCACAAGAACAGAATAGAAAATTTCATCTGGGCTTATATTTACTGGGAACTTGCTGCTTTCCTCTTGGTTTGCCTTAAAATTCTGTCTTCAGTTACAAGGGGTCTATCGAGTCTGAGTTTAGCTTTGGAGATGCTTTTCCCAGCTTATCAGCTAGAGTCAAAAGAGAAGGAAACAGCTCAAGCCTTTGAATTTACAAATGCACATTTGAACTGCACATTTGCATCTTTACTATTATTCTTTCTTCTTGCTATTATTTAAAAATATTTTCCCAGAAGAATGAGAGAGATGACGGAGGTGATCTTTCCCCTCTACTCAGCACTGGTGAAGTCACACCAGCAATACTGTACCCAATTCTGAGCTCAGGACAAGAGAGATGTGGACATACTGGAACGAGTCCAACCAAGGGCCACAAAGATGATGATGGAACTAGAGCATGTCTCCTATGAGAGTCCCAGCTGAGAGAGCTGGGACTGTTTAGCCTAGAGAAGAGAAGACTCAAGGAGGATCTTATTAATGTATATAAATACTTGAAGGGAGGGTGCATAGAGGACAGAGCCAGGCTCTTTTCAGTGGTGTCCAGAGACAGGACCAAGGGCAATAGGCACAAACTGAAACACAGGAGGTTCCATGTGAGCGTAAGAAAACACTTTCTTATTGTGAGAATGACCAAGCACTGGCACAGCTTGTCCAGAGAGATTGTGGAGTCTCCAATGTTGGAGATATTCAAAAGCCATCTGGACATGGTCCTGGGCAGCCTGTTTTAGGTGGCCTTGCTTGAGCTGGGGTGTTGCACAAGATGACCTTCAGAGGTCCCTTCCAATCTTAACCAGTCTGTCATTCTGTGAGATTCTGCATCCCATGTCAAAGCAAACCCAGCTGCAATTGGTGGACACAGGAATACCCAGTCTTAATATATGAGATCTAGGTGTGCAGGTTGTTTCTCCATGACATGTTCAGTGAACCTGATGTACCTAAAAATGCATGGGAATGCTGTGTGTGTGTATGTGTGTGAGAATTACTTTTTCTCATGCATGCTCTGTGGAGGGTAGAACTTGAATTCAAGACTTGGTATTGCAGAGACGCACATTCTTCTGCACAAATTCAAGTTACCTTGTGAAACATGGCCAACACAGAACGGGTATGTATGTATGGCATGTATGCTTTAACCTGAGGTAAAAGATAAATCTCTTTTCTTGTGGAGAAAAACTACATTTTTTAGAAGAGATATATCCATATGAGCATCTGTAGTAGTTGTAGCTATATGCAACCTGTGAAACATACTTTTAAATAGTAAAGCAAAAACTGCAAAATATGCTGTACATATGGGAATGAAAAACATTGAAGACAAGGCCCTGTGAAAAATCCATAATCCAGAACTATTCATAAAACTTGGCATTTTATAGCAATCTATAGGTCAAAGCAGACATTAATTCTCACAACTCCTTTGAGCAGTGGATGAGAAAATATTATTTAAATTGGAGAAACTAAACCAGTTAAATATTTCATCTCCTGAGGCTATATAGCATGAAAACTTATGCCCTGATATTTGTTTCTATTAATATTTATTCTATATTTACGTTAATCACATTAATTTACTATCAGTTCTGAGTTCTGTATATCTGTTTGTTTCAAAGCTATATTTCAGTTATAGCCACAGACCCACCATAGAATTGTAGGAAAAAGGCAGACTAAAAATTTTTGTTCTGAAATGACTGCAGCAGGCAATAGTTGCTTACTTTGTGTTCTTTCCTTCCTGCTTCCATATTATTCATTAGACAATGTAATAATGTTAGATATAAATCACATTTAGCTGGGTAATAGTTCACAAACATCAACCATTTGGTAACTACATTACGTATAAAATTGTAGTGATGAGGAATATTTTCTATCCTACAAACCGACAGCACTGTTATTTAGATCCAGCCTAGCCTGGCAAGATTCTTGCGCATCCATATCAGCACTTGAGACTCTCTCTTCCGCATTTCAAGGATTGGCCAGTCCCCCCAATTCTTGTACAGCTTCAACTGTCAAGATATGCCAAACTACACTTTATTTTATAGTATTCTTGTCTAAACATTTTGCGTCAGATTTTGCGTGAAAGTACATAGGAATAATAAAATGCTTATGACAGTTTGCTATCATTCCTCTTAGACAAGACTTAAAGGGGGAGCTCAGGTCCAATAAGAAAGTAGACAGGCCTTCAGACTGATGGAAAATGTCGTGATGGCACAGATCAAGTAGTTTGTCATCCAAATGCATAGCAGGCACAGTTTGTATTTTGTTTATTTCTTGGTTAGAATATTGTAGGCTCTGAGGACATGATGATAGCTTTCTATTTACACACGGACTCAAGGTATGCAAGCAGTTGTGTTTTGTCCTAGCCATGATTGTAGTCCCTGCAGGCACATCCTCTAGCATAGGAAGGTGGGGGTCTCTGGCTCCCACCCACACACCAACTGGCAGAGCTGGCAAGCTGAAGAGGAATCATTGTTACCAGCCTTTGCAATTTTATCTTGATCTTGATATATTTGGTATTTTTCTTTAATCCTCTCCACAGGAGTTGAATGATTATCGGTAAATTTCCACTGTTTTTAAAAAATAAAAATTCTTCATGCTTGTGGAGAAAGATGACCTAAAGATATCCAGAAGATAAATTAAAAATATGTTTTGCAAAAAAAAAGGGAGAAAAATAATTTTATGTGTTTATGATACAATATTTTGGGAGAGCCATCATGTTAAAGGTTGCATTTTCCAATACTAGAAGACTGCAATGTTCTGTGGAGGCGAAAAAGTGCACTGCCCCGGGCCCAGTGATCACAATGTTTTGATTATTGTGGTTTTTAACCCAGCACTCTGTTTATTACATACAAAGTCCTTTCTTCCTATGAACTTCTAGTTTCAGAATCAAATGCATGTTTTGAGTCTCTTCTTGTAACACAGAACTTGCTGCACTCTGTATCAGAAATAAAAGTAATCTGCAGAAACATTACAAATCCTCATTTCAGTGAACTGTATCTAAAGATGTGGATTAACTTTAGTCAAAGCTTGTGCATTTAATGTCTAACAGCAGTCATTTTAATCTGCTGCTCTTCTCATGCACAGAGTGATTGTGGTGAAGTGATTTAGAAGGGAATTGCTAGAAAGAATTTAACTTTGCTAACATAGACAGATGGACAAGGGTTTAACATTAATAATTGGAGGTGCATGCGTATGTATATGGAAAGGGGAAAATGCTTCATTTTTATTAGAAATAAAGTCAGCAAAAACTGAGCACAGGAGTTTATATGTAATACTCTAGATACAGAAAATCAGCACTGAATTGTGCAACAGTATAGCTCCAACAGGAGCTTAAAATTAAGTCAATCCCCTGGTTAGATATGTGATTGTTGCTTGTGTAATTAGCCTTGCAGTAGTACTAAAATGAGCTGAGAAGGATTTACTGACTGAGGCCAAGTCTTATCAGAGAAGCCTTTTCGGGTGTAGATTAATGTGGAAATGACTTTTGCACGCCTCAGTAAGCTAGTGCATTGGGAGTAAAGACTTTGCTAAAATGCATTACAAAGGCCATTTTGCCCTGTACTAGAGAGAACAGTTTGCCCTTTCTGTGGCAGATGTTGTTACAGATTGCCCCTGCTGATTGCACTGGGATTTAACAAGTTGAGGATTTAAAAAAATCTACCTCTAAAAAAATTATTTCAAATTTTGTTAGACAAAAGACAATGGAGCCTTAAAAAAATTCAGCAAACAGTGATTGATGACATAATCTAAAAAAATACTGCCTGAAAATACTACCCGAGGAATGCACAAAAGTTGAAAAAGTAGAGAAGATTCATCGAAATGGAAGACTCATCCCTTTAGCAGCCAGAAAGTTATCATGGACAATGACTGATAAAACAAGGACAGGCTAACAAATGGAAAAAGAAAGGGACAAATAAGTCATTAAGCAGGGCTGGCTAGACATAGTCCAATGCTATGATAAATAGAACATAATACATTTGGGGCTTTTTTTGGTAAAGTATTTCAGAAAACACAGCTTGTGTTCATATTCCTATCCAATTTTTGATCAACTGAAAAGATTGTGAACAAGTTTTTGAAATCTCAAAGCAAATAATTTTAGACGTTCTGAAGTAAATTACTTCAAAGTGAAAAGAAATGTGATTTCTGTACCTTTGTATTGAATAACCAGCACACCCACCACGGTGCTTCAGGAAAATGCCCACTTAATGTGTCAGATTCAGAAAAGAGATTTGAATTGCAGGTGATTCTGAGGTGGGCAGCATAGCCTAAGCTATTACCTGTTTCTGGGTAATGGTTTCTGGCATCTGCTTGCTCGTTCACTTTGGAATACTAACATGTACATTAAACAACTGCTCAGCCCACCTAAGTCACAGAGAATATAAATTTAACTTAGCGGTGAAAACATCATAGGGAGGTACAACGTTGATGTACTTCTGTGACTGTGGACTGTTACACTTTCAACCACATATTTGTATAGGTTTAAGTGAAGAGTGAATGAGCTCATGGAAGAGAAATCTGCGGAGAAATCCTTAACACATATCTAGATCAGGAGGACTCTTAAATGAAAGTGGCTGCTAGAGCTTGGGGAAAAGGTATCATAACTCTTTGCCTTGTTCCTATACTGCATCCGTGTACGGACTAGGGTCCATACACATGGCACTCCTCACCATCTGTCCCTAGCCAGCTGTTCCTAGCCAGCTCTGTATGGACTCTGGTAGAGGTACAGTAGTAGACTTAGACGGACCTTTGGTCTGATCCCTCTTGGCATGTTATGTACGTGTATTGAAAATACAAAGTGGAAAATTACCTTCAGGCTTTATGAAACATTTTATATATCATAAAGTGAAATGTTTGTCAAATATTCTGGAAAAAAAAAAAAGAGTTTTGGACTACTTCAATTATTTGTTGAGATTATTTTTTATTTCTTCCACTAAACACAGAAACAAAAAGTTAAGCTCCAACTATGAAAAAGACAGGTATCTATTTGTCTCCAACCTCTGCCAGATGATGTGGAATGACTAGGGAAAGGAAATAGTAGCAGAGGCTTTGCTGCAGAAGCGAGGATCTCCCTGGAGGCACCCAGCAGAGGAGGACAGACCCTTAGTGGTACCCACAGCCTATGCTATGTGTCTGTGATTACCACTTCGGCTATGATATTCCCAGCAAAAAGATAGATCAGTGTGGAAGAAAGTGTTGCTACTTTGTTGTGATACATAGAACTGCTGTGAATGTCAGAGCTGTGGTTAAGGGAAGAGAGCGTGATGTGATGCAGGTACAACTAACTGAGATAGCGGGGCTTATCTGGACAGTACTCTACAGGAGGCTTCTGACAAGTTTGAAGGATGAAGGTGAGATAAAGGATGATGGAATCAGCAAACATATGTGAGGAAGGGAAGACGACGACTTTCACATCGTGAACTATTCGAAGGGTGATGCGTAGGAAAGACAGTCCCATGTATGCATGTTCTGGGATATAACTTTATCCAGAAAAGGTTTATCTGTTCCATCACTGCAGCCTAGTCTATCTCCAGTTCTGATGAAACACCTGGGGACAAAAAAAAATTGTCATGTCAAGGATGATCTTCATTTGTGCAAGGAAAAATCAGAAAGCATGGGAATTACAAAGTCATTAACTACATATTAAAAATTCTTGCCTGACAACTTCGTAGTTAAAAATCATTGGAAGTGAGCTGCCATGCAGTTGTTTGCTCAGCCAAGGGAAAGAACCGTCATGAGTCATATTTCAATGACCTTACCTTATTTCTGGCCTGAATGGGAAAGCAACGCTAGAGTTTTAACTGTTTTTGCTAGAGCTATCGTTGCTGCTATAGATTACTAAGAGTACTGAAATGTCTTCCAAGTTGAAGAATGAGGAGAGTTTTTCAGAAAAGTAAAGAATGTGTGCAGATAATATCTCAGTACAAGATCAGAATAACTAACATATAAATCAACTCCTATTCATATTTCCACATGAAAGCAGGTGGATAAACTGAATCTGGCTGCTGACTTTTATATGGGAGAAAATAAATTTTGTTGCATGGCAATATAACAGCAAAATACAGTGCCTAAAGGTAACAAGAAGTCCCAGACATTACCCAGACAGGTATATCCATTGTAATAGACTGCATCTTGATTTGATAACATTATCATTTAATACTATTGCCTGTTTCACACCCAGATAACAGAGGGTGGGAATTGCGTGAGACTGTCCCATGGAGTCCAGAGCTGTCGGGACAGAACAGTAAAGACATTCAATAAGAGAGAGCAGCATGAAAGACCTTGATGTGTTGTGTTGTCCAAGACACATCCAGCCTCTTGATCATCTCCCTTGGAGCACATTGCCTTTTCCTATAGATTGTACAGAAAATACACGATCTAGGAAGCTAATATCTACAACAACAATCAAATAGAGCTGTATGAATCATTGTCTTCTCTCTGCAGTTATTTAGAAGAAAGAGAGGTCAGAAGGAACCTGTAAAAATCAGTTTTATCGAATATTCATAGACCACAGAGATAAGGGACATTCATCCAAAGCTGCAGTTTCACAGCATTTTAAGCTCATGGCAACGCTGTCAACAGAAGAAACTGCACAAGGAGCTCCTTTTCACAATGACAAAACTACTTGGTTCAGGCATTTCTGTCAGATGAAGGAAAAAGCCAAGGAGAAAAAACTACATGTCTGAAGTTGTAGCTACATTCCCCAGCAGGGTCCATAGCTCATTCACACTTGCTAAATCATGCCCTGTAATGACTCCTTTCCCTGACTTACCCCTGTCATTCTGGGTCCTGCGTGGAAACCCTGCAGAAGCGTAATAACTTCCTGGTTCAAAGTTGTAAAATCTTTCTGCTTCCCATGAACAGAGACTCTGACCCTCCCTCTTCCACTGAAGAGGGATGGGATTCACTCTAGATTTCTGTTATGTAATCCTTTTAAACAAGATTCCATTTAATCCACTCATTTGTCTGTAAATCTGGTGCATGTATTTCTTCTGTGTATAAAAGCAAATTAAAAGCATCCAACTAGCTAAATTTGGTTACTGAACAGGAATAACTTTTTGCTTCTAAGCAATGGGAATAGAAAAAATAATTAGTGAGGCAAAGGAATCATTTCAAAGGAACCATTTCTCTGCTTAGCAAAACTTTTCTCATAGATGAGTAAATATTTTTATTATAAAGAGTGGTTTTCAAGTACTTATATTTTTCTTTATTTTTTATTGTAATATTTCATATTTTATGCCAAGGAATATGTAAATAAAATATTTATATTTTTATTTATTTCATTTTACTTTTTTTTTCTAAATAAAGAAAACCAGTATAACCATGTGACTTTAATTCTGACTCCAGTGTATGATCTAGTGGATCGGTCATTTGATTGAAAGACAGTGTATTTGTCTTCGTTTACACTTTAAGAACCAATAGCCATGGGCCTTTGACCTCTTTAGGCTTTTGAATCCAGATGGAATACATGATAAAACAGTGACAGTTTACTGATTAAAGAGATACAGCTTTGGGGGTTTTGTGGGGTTTTTTTTTGTTTTGGTTTGGTTTTGTTTTTTTTTTTTCTTTTAATAATCTGCAGCATTGTAGCATTTGCCATCTGAATAGATGCATATCTTCTAGGTCACTCAAAAGCTATTTAACTTAATTTTCATAGTTCTTTGCTATTTTTGTTATTCTGTGAAGACTTGTAGAGCAGTTGCTGGTTGGCTGAGGAGTGTATAATGGTAGTGTGCTATTCCTGAGTCTTTTCAGCTGTTTTAAGAGTTGAAAAAGGCTTGTGGAAATAAAGAGGAAAAGTCAGCTTCTTCCTTTAGGCTGTGACAAAGGAGTAAAATTCAGAAGGGATCAGAAACTTTTTAAAGGAACACAAACTGACTGTGGGGGGAGTACCAAAAGAAAAAAAATTAATGTTAGTACCTGGAAACATAAAGGTGAATCGAAGTGCTTATATGGGAAGAGATTTGTACATTTTTGCGTGTATGCTTAAATTTGAGAATGCCTGTAGAGTCAGGGAGTTCAAGATTATTCAAATGTTTAGGCTATCTCATTAAGTTGCAGTTTTGATACAATTTTTGTGCTGTTAGTGGAATGTACTTACATATAATTTATGGTATTATGAATAAAGCTTAATGGTAGATGATTTATAAAGAGGAGTTAATGGACTTCTTTCCCACAGAATTAGAAATCCTACCGTGTTTCTGTTAACGCCCCCTCCAAACTGAATACCCCATCATTACCATTAGGATTATAACTGTTCATAGTGCACCTGGCTAACTAATATTTTCCAACTTAATTCTAAAGAGAGAGTCCTCCTCCTTCAAATTTATCATCAGTTGGTTAATCATTAGTAGCTTGTACTAGAATCCTAATTTCATAGAGAATGACTCCATCCGTCTCAAGTGGACTAAATCCCTTTATACATGAGCTTGTTTGCACAGTACACCTCTCAGATGTTTCTAGAAGGAAAGACTTAAAGACCCAGTAAATTGAGCTGGTTTGCTCATGAAACCTAGTGATTTTTCCCAAGCTCTCCTTACCTGGCTCAATCAGAATCTTTTTTAAGCTTCAGCATGGACACTACTGCTCTGTGAAAAAAAGTATTATACGATATTAATTACTGCAATTAATAAAGCTGTGTTTCAAGCTTGGGTTCAGCTATGATCAAAAGACTAATTTCAGTTGTGAGGGAAAACCTTTTATGCCAAGTTCAAAACTGGTCAAAAGGTTTCCATGCGCTTGGAAGACAGCTTTGTACTGTGAATGGAAAACACTTAAAATTTGGTCTGCGCTTTGTTGCTGGCTGTCCACACTGGAGAATACTCTACCCTTTGTAATGTGCTCAGGTAAGAATATATCTTTGTTGACCATATCAGTATTTTAATAAAAGTCCTGTCACCTCGCTTACGTTATTAAATCATGCTTTTCCAAAATTAGTTGTATAATTCCATCAGAGAGAATTTGAATCAAATACAGAACTACATACAAACAGCTTCAAATATAGCAGCTTAATGTTTAACTTTGTATGGATTTTGTTTTGCTTGTTGATTCAAAATTGCATGTAGACTGTAAGTGGGGAAAGATTCGTGGAAAACAGTTTGTCTTCATATCAAAATGATAGTACCATAAACTTCAACCCATTTGTTTCTGATGTTCAAATTAATTTTGGCCATTAAACCTTATCTTTCATTATTCAAGGTTGTCTTCATTTTTCTTCTGTTCTTCCACCCTGCTTAAGTGATAATTCACTATCCATAAAACAAGCACTGAGATATGGAACCCAGGGCAAACGTTGTATGAAATTGCCATAAAAACCATTTTCTAAGGCGTATCATCAGTGATTTAGGGATCATTTGTTTTGTTAGATTTCGAGAATAAATGGTTGCTTCTTCATTAAACCATTCAGTTCCTACACAGGCATTTCCAAAATGCCAGTACCACACCCATATGTATGATGCAGCGTTTCCATCCAAAAATTTAATAACACTGGAAAATTCCCAGTGGGCAACTCCGCAATAAATCTGTTTCAGAAATACTGTTACTGAGTGATACTAATACACATACATCAGGAAAAATATTTAAGCATAATAAATATTCTACCTATGGCTCTATTTTCATATTTCTTATGATTCTAACTGTTTCAATAAAAATAATTAAATACATGATACACTGAAAATACTGCAACAGTATTTTGACCAACCCCTCTGTTCTCTATATAACTATCCATTAGTTTGCATTGCTTAGGCTTAAACTGGTTCACTATTTTAATCAGATGAATGAGCATTCAAATAAATTTTAGTTTTTAGTCAATTTATTGAACACATAGATTAAATCTAAAATTAATTCAGCATCTTGATGGGATGAATTTAAATTCAATTTAGTATTTGATCAGACTTTATTTTTCCATTGACTCACATTTTATGCATCCATGTTGAGGTAGATTTTAATGATTAATAAGGCATACAACTTTATAAATCAACCATGAAAACATCAGTCATGTTAGAAATCACACTAGACTATTTTATTTTGTTTAAAAATATATGATTGCACTGTTTTGATCATATTCTCCTTACAGGCATTTTACTTTGTGAGTTGTCAAGAAAAGCAGGTCATCTGCAGTTCTTAAACATTTTTCAAATGCATCCTGATTCTCCACAGTGTTGAGGTCTTGCAGCATCTACTCAGGTCCATGAGAACTGATGAAAACTACAGAAACTAGATTTTAATAGTAGTATATTGTAGAATATATTGTAAAAGGGAACAAAAATAGCCAGTCATATGCTAAGCGAGTGGTTTTTTCCCTGTGTGCTCAGAGAGTCTCTCCTCATATCTCACTGACATCAAAAGCAAACTCATATTCATTTTAGTGGAGCAGAATGAAACCTATTATAATTTTCATTAGTGAAAATGACATATAGCACTCATCCTAGGCATTTTCAGTCACTGAAGCCAATGTATAGTGCGAATAGTCCCTGGGCAGGCACAGTCAGTCATGCATATTTAGAAAGAGGACTAGCCTCTTCTTTTCCTTTCCAGCTCCCAAAATGTGCTATTGCACTAGGTACCTGATATATTTCAACCATGTTGAAAAGTCAAAGCATCTGTGAACTTTGATGAGAGCCAAAAGCTCTCACAGATTAATTCATAAATGTAACAAAAAAGCATAATGCCAAGATAGTGGATATGTTAGAACTGACTCAATATTTCAACATATTAATATATTTTATCACAAAACAGTGCTGGAATTTAGGAACATTTTAGAAAAGATGCATGAAATGTTTTCTTGCAGAAATACTCAATCAATAAAGAAAGCCTTTAGGATCAATATGGAAATTCATAGCACTTGTAAGAAATTCTGAAGGAATCTCTCAGACTGATTTCTGCATACTTCAGTGTTAGGCAGAAATAGAAAGAATGTGCTACAAGTTACAGTGGTATATGAGGTTAATGATTACAAGAAGTGGTGAAGTCCATGATTTTGTTGAAATAAAGAAGGAAGGTTTTTATATTAATCAAAATGGCAAGATATGACAGCTCATAAATTTCCACAAGCA
Organism: Calonectris borealis; assembly: GCF_964195595.1. Lineage (NCBI taxonomy): Eukaryota > Metazoa > Chordata > Aves > Procellariiformes > Procellariidae > Calonectris > Calonectris borealis. The sequence goes on from NC_134314.1 coordinate 112,837,147, forward strand.
TACTGCACCTGGCAAATTACCCTAAAAATTTCTCTCTTCATACAGAACCATTTGGTCTCTAGATTATGGGGTTTTGCACTGCAAAAATATCATTCTAGAGTACTTGAAAATGTCATGGAACTGGGGTTTAGTCAGTACATTTCTATTTCTACCATGCCTTTATCCCTATCTTCTTCTTAAAAACACATATCCTCATGCAAACAGCCAAATTTACAACACTTCAATGACTTTAAAACTTATTGAGGGGTTATTGCAAAATACTAAAGCAAATCTTTGATAGAAGCGCAAGAATATGGAGTAGGACATATCCCCTATTTAGTCTTCCACCTAGAGAATGTGTTTAACTTTTCCAAACCTTATTTTATCATTCACTATTAAGCTCTAGACACTCTTCTTACCAATTAGATACCAATTAGATAGATAAAATGTCTTCATGACATTTTGCTAAACTCTTGGCCTCAAAGGCATCCTGTGGCAGTAAATTCCATAGCCTAAAATCGCACTTTGTGAAAAAGAGTATTTCCTTTCATCCTGATTTGCCATTTTTCAGTTTCACTGGGTGATTCCTTGTTCTTTTGTTGAAAGAAGAACTAGAGTTCCCCTCTTATCATCTCTTTACCAATTATCGTTTCATATGCTTTTGTCATGAACCTTTGTACTCCTTACCTTTCTGAGGCAAGTAATCCCAATCCTTTAAGCCATTCTTTCAAATAGGAATTTTCCAAGGCTGATAATTATTGTTATTGCCAGTCACGGATCCTTTTTTCACAGCATCTTTTTATTTTTTTGAGATAGAATGGATACTCCACAGTATCTCAGCTAAAAGCAAACTTACATGGTATGTTTTCTATAGACGACTATACATATTTAAGGTATGTTTACTTGGCCAAAACATTTTTCTAAGCCAAAGTTTTCATTTAAATACTTTAGCCTGAAAAAAATACTGTTATTTACCACCCAGAAAATGTATGTTCATATTTTTGCCTTGAGTGTGCAGTACTTTCAATTTATCAATACTGAATGTCATGTGGCATTAAGTTATTTTTTCAGGCCACTCTAAAGTTCCTCACACTCTTTCTCAGAGTAAAATGTTATAGGTCATATTTGGTTCATTCAGCAAAGTATTGTGGATTTGGTAGAATTTAGGTGTTCCATTCTTCCCTTTAGCGTATTTTGACAGTTTCTTTAAGGTGTGTTACTGGGGAATAGGTCAGAAAACAGCTGTATGCAATTTTTCTACAATTTATTTGAAGGCCTGACCTGAAGCAACTAAGTTGTATCAGGGAATTTGTTTAACAGACTTTACATTATATAAATATTTTAACTAGTATAACACAGCCTTATCTGGATTTTGTACCATCAAAGGTGCAATGGCTTATGGCAAAAGTTAGTCATCACTGGCTTATCCTGCCCTGGTCCTGCCCCTTCAAACTTTTCAGTTTTCCAGAAATGTATTAGTTAACAAGTTGTGCCAGAAGAGATTTCTATGGGTTGATATCTCTGCTGTTAAAGGAATTGCTGAAAGGGAAATCAAATGGGGTGCTTACTTAAAGAAATTATTAGCTGGCATTGTCAAACGCATGCAATGTAAGTCCATTATCTTAATATGCTATTTGTACAGCTGTGGATAACTGTGCCTGCTCCAAAATCTTAATTTTCTTTTTAACTTTTGCTCACTTTGCAATGGATATCTAGCAGAAGTATCCACACTGGAAACTGTTTAGCCTTTGCTGGTGGGTTCTTTTTTTTTTTCATGACTCTGACCTGTACATTACATGTACAGTGCATTTCTGCTGAAGATTCATGGTGCAATACTGCTGGTGTTGGCCTCTCTGTAAGGCCCTGGGAGCATCGCCCTCAGTGACCTGGGTGTAATGCTCCACGGAGGCCTGTGGGGCAGCTGCAGCCAGAGCCACGGGTCCCTTCACGCCAGCCTGACATCCCGGCCTGGCCTCTGTCTGTCCCCAGAGAGGTGCTCAGTGCCTGGGGTTGGGGCTACCCTGGCTGCCAGGTCCTTCTGTCCCACTCCTAGGACTCCCCGGCTCGTGCAGCACCTGGACACCGTCACACAAGCATAAGCACCAGAAACTCGCCACCAAGTCCAAACACCTGGGTTTAATTACATAAGGGAAATTTTTTTCAAAAAATAGAGGCAACTGCTGACCTAACGTTACACTGCGTGCAGCAGCTCACAACCTCAGGCAACTGAAATGCCGACACTTTGAAAGACGTCCTGGGAAGCGAGCGGGAGAACTGAGAGCTGTGTCTGACGTCCCAGAAGTAAATCTTCCTCAAGTTGGAATGTCACAGGAAACCCCCAGCGTTCCCCTGTTGATGACTACCGGTAATTTTGACTTGCAGGGTGGATCCTGCAGGATCTTAAAATATTGCCAATTGAGGGGGCAGTGTTGTCTCCCCCCCGGTCAGCTTTTCTGATACTTCACTACAGAGATACTTGCAGCACTGCTGATTTCACTCAAAGTTTTCCAATACCAGCTGAAAGGGATCACAGTTTAGAGTTTTGCTAGGAGGGATTGACAGGATAAAATGGGGAAAATATATAACTTAGACAAATTTTCTCTGCGAGGTTCCTTTTGAATAAGGCAAAAAAAAAAAACAATTCCTCTGATATCACCAGAGCAAGGTGTAAGCAATTTAATTATAAAATGAAAATTTAGCTCAGGTAACCTGTAGCTTTGAGTGGTAGTTAGCTGATAGATTTTTAAAATTTCTTTTTCACTTCTGTTGCCACTAATTCTATTGAAAAGAAAATCAATCCTTCAACAAGCTAGCTCCTGTTTGTGGTTTTTGGGTGATGGGATGCTGCTCAGTAGAAGGGGGAGGCCGGAGTGGCTCTGTATGCTTTTTTTTCAGGGCTGCAAGGCAGTGACTGTAGCCTAGGTTGTAAATCAGACAAATCCTAGGGGACTTCCAATTTGCGATGGCCATATAGGACTTCAAAACTGCCCGGAAACTCCCACAGGGCCTGCAGTCAAGCCATTTCTCTTGCTTCTGGCATGCTCAGGAGATGCATATTAACTTCATGTAGCTGTCCTTGAGTCATGCATCCCTTTACAGCTCTCAGGATTTTTGCAGTAGCATTTTCACTTAAAATAAGACATACTTGAATTAATAATTGTTTGTCAAATCCTCTCAGCTGAAATCTGGAAAGAATAGTCAACATGCTCTAAAGAAATGATGTTGTATTTTCTGTGTGTATCGTGAAACTGAATCACTGTCTGACTGTGGGTCACAGGAGGATTACCTCTAGAAGAAGGAAATGCAAAAGTTGCATCTTCTAGAGGCAAATTCTCACTTTTATTATAAATGAGTTCAGCTCAGCTGAAGTCCAAGTGGCAATCATATCTTACATGAGCTCCAAGAAGTTTCCTCCCTAAGCTTTAGATCTAAACCATTTGTTTTCCTCCTCTGAGGTGATGTTTACTCCTTGACAAGAGCTTGCTCAATGTCAGGGCCCTTGGGGCACCATTAGGCTTTAATGGTCCTGATCAGCCTCACCTGCTCCCCCCCTTGCCCATGTGCCTAGGGGCTCCATTTAACCTCTGCCCCAAGGTATTTGTTCCTTCCCTGGGTGATGCTGCAGTTATAGTTGTCTTCGGTCTTGTTCTCTGGTGAGTTTGAGTTGCTGCTTGATTTTCCTGGGTTGGCTTTGGACCTCACCTTGCCTTATGATCCCTGGTTGTTTGGACCTGTTGTTCTCACTAGTTCTGCTCAGGTACTGTGGGTCTGTAAGGGCACTGCCTTCCCCATCACCTGGGCTTCTGGCTCATATCTCTCATTGTGGAGCTGCCTATTTTATTGCTCTACAACACTCAGGACATAAACAATAATTTAGTTCCACTGCAGTAATCTTTCAAGAATAATGCTTAGGGCATGTGCCTGATTGTTGCTCATTAAGTTTAGAGTAATGCTGTGATGAATACTCTTCAAAAGTTATGTCTCATCTAACCATCAAGGCTAGGTTTGTTACAAGAACCTGGTTTCGGTGTGGTCAGATTGTATCTTGAAGAGTACATGAGAACCTAGGGAGATGAATGTGCTGCCAGGCTTACCTGCCAGGGCTGTTCCCAGTCAACCCATGTGTTGCCTATATGGCAGTGGTCTGAAAAGGAAATGAAAGATGGGGGAGTCAAAGTACATCATAAAAACAGTTGTTCCAGGGATGGCTTTTTTTAGGCTGTTGTTCACTGTCATATTTTGTTCCAAAAAAGTCCAAGTTTACTAAGATTTCTTATTGCAGCTCTGGAAGATAGTTTAAATCAAAAGCCTACCAAACTTTTTTTATACTGTTTATCAGAGTGTGTGCACATTGTAGAAACAGAATAACAATTCTATGTTGAAATGGTGATTTGCAAAATAACTTTTGATCAGCTGCTATATAGCTTCACACTGACTGAAAGAAATGGTGACTAACACTAGTAAAACTGTTTCCTGGAAAAAGTAACAGGGAAGAAACTTCCAACTTCTATGTATTTGCCTTTGAAAGTTTTAAACAGGTGATCCAGGAAAATATCAGACAGTCATTTTAAAAAAGATTTTTATGCACAAATAAAAGTCTTCCTGAATATGATAAAAATATTTCAGTCTGTCAGCAAGAGATAAAACAGCTTGAATATTACATTAAAAAAAAAAAATCTTCTCTACTATGTTGTAATATAATTGTGGCATATGATATGATAAAATAGGATTACAAAAAGACTTTTGACCTTTTGTGATTTAGCCAGTCTGATATTCTCAGACAATTCATTATGAAGAAAACAACATAAGGGAGGAAAGAAATAAACCTGGTAAAATCTTCTATTGCAGCTAAATGAATCTACTCAAATGTTTACTATTGTCTGTGCATAGATTTTGGAGACAGCAAAATCTTACTGAGTAGTCTTTAAAGTTTGTTTTCTAAACAGGCTTGAAAATACACTGGATTATGACCAGCTATATCAGTTTGTAGACTATATGACTAGTTAAATGTACTTAAACATTTTAGAATTTCCTAAAAATGTTTATAAAGGACATCTATCAAATTACCCTTCTGCATAAATCAAGAGTTTTTAAAGGCATTGGGAAAGACTGTAAAACCTCCCATATAAAAGGGAGCCAGAAGTAGAAGAGCTTGTTTTTGAAAGGGTGGTTTTTTTCTGAGGGTAATCAGAAGGAAAGATACATGAGATTTTTGTTTCCAGAGATACCAGCTGGCAAAGTTCTCTGTGCAGCTGGCTAGTCTGAAATTGCTTAAATGGGATTTTAATGATAAATAAAAGATTACTCAACATCACGTTCTTGTGCCTGTTGCACTGAAGATCTTGAAGTCTAAACATGAGATTTATCAGACATTTTGGAGTTACCTCATTCTTCCTATATAAATCCTGGCCCATTGAGAAGGAAATTAGTTTCACTTCTGACTGTCACAATATTTTTTCTTTTTAAGATACCACTTTACAAAAATACTTTGTACATTTATCACACTTTTGGATTTGTCTGTAATCTGAAAACAAAGAATGTACTTCTTTATTGTTGATGGCTATAATGGATTTACGTCCATTCACATACATGTCTCCGGAAGTGGAGTTTCTTCTTATGGCCTTTTACTTATGTGGATCATCATAGAAGCTGGGCTTTTCTGCTATATGTCTTTGATAAATAAATGGAGTAGAGGGCCTTAAGGATGGGAGAGAAATTTAGCCTTTGAAAACGCCAAGCCTGTAACTCTCCTTGAATAGCATAACAAGCTGATCTCGGCTTGTAATGAAAACTTTCTTATAGAATAGAAATTATAGTGGTTTGCCATGTAGTACAATCTAATGGGCTCAGACACAGGAGATGTGGATCCTATTTTTGTTTCTATTATAGTGTGACTTAGTGCAAATCTCTCCCATTTCTGTTTTAGATTTTAAAGAGTAAATAATGACGCTAACCTTTATAGCATTGTTTTGAATCCAAAGAAGCTCTGGGAATTACTTAGTCAAGATCAGGAGCAGATATTTGGAATGGTTCTTATTGTTGGATCATTTGCAGTAAGAGTTGGTTGACCAAAACAAAAGTCTTGTTAGTTATCATTCAGGATGTTAAGCCTCAACTTGGGAGCTTCTAGAGTGGAATGGAGCAATAGTTTATCTCATGGCTATTAGGTACAGCAATTAAAAGCTATAGTAAGTTATTGAATTCCCAATGTAAATTGTTCTTCCTATCTAGCATACTTTGGAAATATCACTTTACAGGTGGTGAATTCTGAAATATATTTGTATTTCATTATTTGATCCAGGGATTTGCCTACTGAAATGTGTTCATCTCCTTAAGTAGCTGGACTAGACTGTCATGTTCATGAAACTCTTGAGTCCTCCAACTCCTTCCTGAAAGGAATTTCTCCCAGGTCAATGATCTCTGTACTGTTATTTATATGTTTTCCATATGAACACCTTGGCCTAATGAAAGAAGAAATAATTCCCCTCAGTGAGGCAGATGAGGAATTATTTGGAAGGTATAGGAAGACTCTTTCTTTTACAAAAAGAGCACTAGAGGATTTGAGTTGAGAATAGAATTGCAAAGCATATGGTGTTTGTTTCAGTAGTCAGTGTTTTGGGCAAGTAGATTATCTCAGCAAAAGCAAATATCCAAGTATGTGCAACCATCCAGAAATACAAGAACTTTAAAGAGAAGAAGAAAAATCCTCAGTCTTCAGGCTATTTCTGGGAAGGATTTTTGTGCAAGAATAGTTGCCCTAGAGATTAATTTAAGTTAATAATTGCTGGGATTCCTTCCACAAGGGGGAGATGTGTAGCATGGTATGTTTATTCAGTATTTGTTCCTGTGGTTTAATATATTACTTATTGCATCCAAACCCAAATATTGAACTACTAACTTTTTCTGGTTTTAACGTTAAAACTTCATCTGTTTCAGAAAATTATGAAGGTGTTTTAGTATCTCCATTAAAAACAAGAGGAAAAAGAGCCAAAAGAAACTGTCAGGGCCTGTACAATTTATTTGGTGTGGGTCCTTCATATTGTGTAACTCTTCATTGGTAATAACTGATAACAGTGACACAAGGCTCACCTGAAGTTAGGAAGAGGGGAATTTGGTTATTATTTTTTCCACTTTCTAAGCCTGAATCCAACATTATAGCTATAGATTGAAGCGTCAAGGGCATCTATTAAGGCAAAATACATCTGCAGTAATTAAAATATAGGTTTCTCAAAATAAAAAGATAAAGATTTAGTGGTTGGTAAAACCTGATATCAAAAGAGGTTTGTGGGGGAATTTCAATAGTATGTTGCTAATGGCCATGATACCTTCTTTGCAAGACTTCCTGTCAACAGTGAACATAAAACCACTTCTTACAATCTTCACTTGTCTTGAAAAGGTCACAGAGCTTACAAATAGTTGAACATAGATCGAAGAATACATTCAAGATCTCAAAAAAAGTTAGACACCAGAGAAAGTGAATGGCACTGTTATCTTTGTTATAGACAAAGTTTAATAGTCCAGGACATCAGTGAAAATCTTAAATAATGAGAAACCTTGTATCAGTACCTGTGAAATCTGAATAGAAACTCTCCTGTCATTCCCCACTGGAAATTGCATTTGAGAATTCGTCAGTTATTAGGTGGTTTTTAATTTGTTTAAAGGTATTCTATTGATGTTGCATCCTTCTGTATCTTTAATTGGAATATTGCAAAAGTTCATATATATTTGTGTGTGTGTGTATATATATGTTTTAAAAAGTAACTTTCTCCAAACATCAGAGGATGAAATCAGAATTATTGTACTGAAAGTATTTTCTTTTGAAAACTAATCAGCCTATACTGATTAATTGGATTATCTCTTTTTTTTTTGTCATGAACATTGGCACAATATAAACACTCATTCAATGTTTTGCGTTTCAATGGTTTCTCAAGACTTATTTTAAAAACCTCATAACGTATCCTCAGCTAAACTTTTATGACTGCTGGAGGTACTCCCCATTTGATTTCTTAATGCTTATCCATATCATAAATTTTATATCTATCTTGAATTGAAAATACTTTATGAATTTCTGGAATGAGGGTATATCATACTTACATCAAAATACAGAAAGTATTTGCTCAACAGTTTTCTCCTGTGTTATTGTTGGCAGCTTTATTATTCTAATTGTGTTGCAGGCTTACATCATTGCCATGTTTATGCTATACTTTAACCCCTTATTGTCCAAACCCAGAAAGTGACAGATTTTTTTTTTTACTATTTTTAATTTCCTTTGTTAATTTCTGCACTTCATTGCTCATAGTTGTAAGGGACGAGGCCCAAGTAACTGCACTGTGAGCTTAAACAACCCTTCCTGGAACCAGAGCCTTGAGAGAAGGTTCCAGAAATCACAGGGAGGGGCCTGGTGTCACTCCCCTTGATTGACAGGTGTCTCAACCACTCCTGAAACTGGAGTCAGAGAAGGTTCCGGAAGTCAGGAACTGGGGCAATAAATACGAGCCTCTGGGGCGCTCTCTACACCAAACACCCCTGTTGGCGGGTCTGATGTTGGATCCAGGATTGGTGATCTTTCTGTCTCTCTCTCTCTCTTCCTGCGCCCCACCTCCCCAGCTCCCCCTTCTCTTAAATCTGTTAAGTAACACAAGGTCCTCCTTGGTTCCTCATAAAGCCACATAGCTTAGGTAGATACAATTGCTAGAGAACCAACGTTTGCAGAATATTTGCTCCATTAAAGTTGATGTTTATGCACGGACCTTGAGTGTTGTTTCACCTTAATCCACACTGAGGGGATTTGCGAATCTGAGTCACTTTTCGCCCTCTCATAGGTGGGACGTGACAATCGTTTATACGAATGAGTACATTTTTACCATTAGCGAAGTGTCTGCTAATTTTTCATTTCCAGTTGCTGTTCTCTGAGTTAGAGCAAATTTCTAGGTAAAGATGCTGATATTTTTTGACTATGGAATCATGACTTACTAGTTACATAACAAGCTTCTTTGTAAGAACTGACTACAAAAGTAAAAGACACTATCCAATGCAGACAATAAGTTTAAAAATTAAACCAAACAAAGAAAACCTAGATAAATTAATTCATTACTAATTCAATACCAGCACAGAAAAATATTCTTTTGAATCCTTGAGTAGTGACGTGCAATTACAGATATATGAATTGTGTTGCGTATAATTTATCCAGTGAATTCTGGCATTTTGCGTCAAATAAAATATTAACAAGTCAAGTTTGTTATTTATAAATTAGCTGAATCAGAGTAAAATATTTATACAAAATTATTCTACCACTAGGCTTTCCTCATAAACAGTTGAATAAATTATATATGAATATATGTTTTACATCTTTCCAATACTACTTACTGAAATTCTGGCTGTACGACTAAGGAGTAATATGACATTAGCATAAATTCACATATTGGTATTTAAATTTGCCAAAGTGCTTTGAATTTCCATAAACATGCTAAGTTAAGGCAGGGAGTGCTCTCCATTCTCTGTAATACACATTGATGTTATTAAGATTTAGTAACTTATTCTCTTCTACATCAGGATAGAAATTTTCAAAATGTGGAAAAAACAGCAGTAGATCTCCCCCAAGATAACTAGATATGCAGGAACCCTCACAGAAGATATGGAAACAATAATTTTGCTCCTTGATTTTAGCCAGAAATTCTAATTTCTGTTGAAAGCGTTGTCAAAACTGATGCATTCATGTGGAAATTTAAATTTTTATTAAATTAATTTTTGTTTACTTTTATTGAAATCATACTTTCAACGTTAGGTTACAGTAATTTATAAATAACAGGAGTCAACTTTGTCAGTCAGCATTTTGGTAGGTATGCTGAGCCAATGGTTCTGCAAGGATGCAGAGCCAATGAAAGCAGAATGGTACAGCAGAAAAGATTTTGGACTACATGGTCATTATAATGCTGAAATGATATGGTGACAGAGGAGGTACCAGTAAAAATCTTTCGTTGGTCCTGTAAGTAGAGATATCTGCTATGGCTTCTGGAGCTGCATTGTGTTTTGAAAGTTATTGGTAGAAGTTATTATTGGTTTATTTTGCTTTTCTGCTTTTTTTTTTGTTATCAAGCGATTGAAACACTTGCTGAAATACACCACCCCGCAAAGAAAAACAAACAACCCCAAAACCAACAAACAAAAGATATAGCAAGGATGCAGAAGATGCCTAAGGTTTTGCTCTGCCCTACTATATACTAGTCTAGAGATATAGTTAGAGATATAGTTACAGCATTCTATCTATAGCAAAATGGCACATTTCCATATTATCACTACACATACGTTTGTTCATTTGTGTGACTACACAAGATAATTTAGACAATTCTTAGATCAAAATATTCCCAAGTCATTCATTCAGAAAGGATTGCCCTAAAAACAAAGGTCCAGATTTTTAAAGATCAAAGTGTACTGACTCATATAAACCCCTTTTAAGCCATGCCACAGCTGTTAATACTAAACTCATCCTACCCACAGGCACTTACCAAATGTCAGCCAATCATAGGCATCCATATCACGAACATATCTATGTCCACTGCCCACACTCCGTGAATGATAAAGACACCCGCAGCCTTGTTTGGATTCGTGCCTCTTAAGATCTCATATGTGATTAGAATGGATAGACTCCACAGAAACATAAATGGGAAGGCGCTATGGAAATTCTCCAGGATGCTGTTGATATGCAGAGGAAATTATTTTGCAGTTCCTGGGAAAGGCAGATCTATAAAGATGTTCAAGCAGAAAAAAATGTGATCCCTATTAAAAGGAATTCTGCAAATTAACATTTTCTTTTACTTCTTCAATGCTAAATATAGGAATCCTCAGAAATCTTGACTATACATACAAAAGGCTTTCATTTAGCACATCCTTTATGGTGGAGTCCTTCAGCTAAAGGCTACAGTCTACTGCCCAATATCTAGGTGGATCCAGTTTTTCAGTTTTGCTGACTAACTGAAAGATCAGTTATTTGCAGAGCCCCTGGAGGGACACAAATACATATAAAGTTTAACTTTCATTATTCTTTTGGAAAAAGACTACTTTGCTGCAAGCAAATATTTCTCTTAAAACTACATTTTAAGTGGTGGATGAGTAGCTGTTTTTTACCAATCCAGTGAAACATTGTATAGGTCAGTAAACTCTGTTGTTACTGTAAATCTGATGTTTAGGCAGGATATCTGGAAGATGCATGCTTCTCAGTACAGTTCTTAGTATGAAGACATTTGAAACGTACTTATTATAGAGGCAAAGAGGAAGCTAAACACGGAAAATACAGTTTTACAGAACAAAAAATATGGTAGATACTTGTGGCATTTGGATAGAAAATGTCAACATTGCTGCCCATATCCCTCATGGGTCTTATCTGAAGCCCATTAACAGGAAAGATCCAATGCACTCTGCATCCAGTTCTGAATCAGCAGATTGCAACTAGCAGTCTTTTAATTCGTTCACTTTCAGAAAAGTAAAGTTCAATAAAAATGAAACCTTCTTGTATTCCTGTTTTTTTCTTAAGCACACTACATCTAGCAGTTAAATAGCTTTAGCTTTAATGCTACTTTAGGTGTTTTTAATCCTAAAGCTCTTAAAGAAACATCACCTGTTGCTTACTACTGTAGACTAGCAATAACATCCTTTATGTAAATATACTTTCCATAAGCTGCCCAACACCTTCCAAAAATATATTTGCATAATACTTTCAGATTTTCATCCTCAACTAAGTGGCAAAACCCACTCTTTATTTCTCTACAGACCTCTTTTACAACCTCTAGCTATAGCAGGGTTTAAAATTTTTCCCTGTTTTACTGACAGGATCATTAATGCCTTGAGGGCGCAGTTTTCGGTTGGGTTTATGCAGAGCTGCACTGTCACTGGGAAGCTTCTAAAGAGTGTCTCCTAGCACTTCCAGGCATGCACAATTTCACAATATGGTCTGTAGTCTACATTACCTGCTTTGTGGGGCTAAGTGCTTCAAAAGACAGTTCTTGGAAGGGTAAGAATTAAAACTGCAACTCTTATTCACACCTAAACAGAGTATAAAGTAGTTGCTGTATTCTCTGAGTACAGGTGCTGTATGACTCTGGTTATATCTGAAATAACACAGGATACTTGACCTCATGTATTGTTTGCTCAATTCCATGGCAGGTGCTGATGTCTGTATATAGTGAAAATGTTATTAGCACACTTTTTCAGGTATGAGAGCAGACAACAGAATTCAGCAGAGAGAGCCTATTTTTGGAATAACAATGTGAACTGTGGTGTATGATCATAATTTATAGTAATTTGAAGGAGGAATTTTGAAAGCTTTAATATCAGTGGAAAGACTGTGACTTGGTGACAAACAAAACATCCACAAAACACTTTCATCTGATAAAGTATGTTGTTGTCATGTAACCCAGCAATACAGCGCTGTTGCTGCCAGTATCAGGCAGTAAGCTTTGTACTGAGTTTGTAAGGCCTCAGGACTGATGCCTCTCAGATTTGCTTTGTCTGAACTTCTATTCAGATCTCATCTGAATGGATGTGATGTTCAACCAGCTTCCTGTTGCTCTCTGGAGAGTGTCTAGATAGAGCTGACTGGTGATGGTGTTGAGTATAGACTTTGGGATATCTGGCAGCTCTTTAGCCTATGATGGTTATGTTGGTTATCTATATCACTTTCATAATAAAAATTTAAGTCATTTTGATCCAATTGTTAGATAAAATGTGAAGTTGTCATTGTTTTAATGTTGAAAAATACTTTTTTTTTCCCCCCTGACATGGGAGATGCAAGCTGTTACATGCAATCTTACATTGCAGCTGTCATGCAGGAGAACTTGAGGATTTGAATAATTGCTTCATTTATATGTGCATAAAGTGATATTAAAAGATAGTTGCATTAGAAAACTGTTTACATTTTCAGTTTTTGTTTGCAATTTTTTGTACTTAGCACAAGGAACCTTTCAGCTTTCCAGGCAGTTAGATTGTCTAAACCCCACAACCATTAGAGATGGAATGTATATTTTTGAGAATAATCTATTTAGACCAAACACTCTTGGTCTGAGTGTTACTATTGTTATAAATGATTTATGGAATCTTTATTCTGATAAACAGTAATTTTGTGTCAAATGTTTGTACAGCTGCAATGGGCCTCAGATAAAGTGTATTAAGAGTATAATTGATCAAAAATGAAAATATAAAGCAGGATACACTTGAAAACCTTCTGAAATATAGCCAGGTTTCATTTTTTCTTTTTTTTTTTTTTCTAGTGCTGAGCAGAAAATACCAGTAAAATATTGACTATGGCACCATCTTTTAAAATTCAAATACATATTAGAAGACTATGTTATGATGTGTTAACAATTAATGTCAAATTGTTAATATTTTATCTTGAATGCTTCACAAGCTAAAGGAATCAATATAGTGTCAAAGAACTTGCATGCTTTCTAACAGTCTTCTGATACTGTGTTCAGTAGGCTGTGGTTAGTTGTTCCTTTCCAAGTACTGAAGCTAACAAAACATTTTGCAGCTTGTGCTGGTTTTGGCTGGGATAGAGTTAATTTTGTTTGTAGTAGCTGGTATGGGGCTCTGTTTTGGATTTGTGCTGAAAACAGTGTTGATAATACAGAGATGTTTTTGTTACTGCTGAGCAGTGCTTACACAGAGTCAAGGGCTTTTTAGCTTCTCATGCTCTACTGGCAGAGAAGGCTGGAGATACACAAGAAGCTGGGAGGGGACACAGCCAGGACAGCTGATCCAAACTGGCCAGTGGGATATTCCATACCATATGATGTCACACTCAGTATATAAACTAGGGGAAAGCTGGCCGGGGGACCGCTGCTCAGGGACTGGCTGGACATCTGTGGGTTGGTGGTGAGCAATTGTTTTTCATTTGCATCACTTGTCTTTCTTGGGTTTTATTTTTCTCCTTTTTGTTATCTTCCTTTTCATTATGTATTATTATTATTACATTTTATTTCAGTTATTTAAACTGTTCTTATCTCAACCCATAAGTGTTCTCATGTTTACTCTTCCAATTCTCTCTCTGCCATCCCACTGGGAGGGGAGTGAGTAAGCAGCTGTGTGGTGTTTAGCTGCCTGCCTGGTTAAACCGCCTGCCTGGTTAAACCACAACAAGCTTTTCTCTCTTCAGTGATCTGCTCCCAGAAAAAAATAAAAGACTTTCTGCAACATTTTCTGTTTGATTCTTTCCTTAAACAGATGTATGGATGACATATAAACTCTCCTTGTACCGCCATTTTTACTCTAACTCCTATTTGAAAATGCCTTAATCATAGTCACTTTTTTAGTAGCTTTGTGCTCAACAATAAAGAAAAGAAAAAATGAACTAAAATTGTCTATTCTTAAGGCACCCAGTTGTTTCTAGTTGTTGCAGGCTGATTCAAATCAAGACTTTCATTTGTGTTATTTTGTCAGTGGTTCATGGACATGGTCTATCTCCACTCTCAAGGTTTTTCTGAAGCTAACATGTTTATCCCTGACATAATCTTTGTACTTAATTCTTCCTGCTGTTACAAAGTTGCGTTGATGTGACTTTGCTGTGGTTATTGTTCTTATTTGAGACTGGAAGGATTCAGCTATGTCTTGGGCAGTTTTATGCTACCTTGTCTCCTTTTAGAGTGGAGAGGAATAGTTACAGCCCTTAGAGATGGATTTTCAGAAGCCAGTCGGCTGAAAAGAGACAGCAAAAACTCAGACAATGCACTTAAAACTCGTGCTTGACCACTGTTGACTGCAGTGCTTTAGTGGGCTGTTTCCCATGTTGAAACACAATTAACAGCTTGGTCCGCACAGGGAAAACTGAAGGGGACCAGAACAAGCGAAAAGACTTGGAGAAATGGGCTTATAAAAATGAAAGTGATTTAGCCTATCATATTTTCGCTTTACTTTCTTTACCACATACACCTATTTTTAATGCTCAATCCTTTGGCACATCCTATGCAGAATTTGGCAAAAACTGATTGATCAAGGTCAGTTTTCAAATAACTGTTCAAATAACTGTTAGTTGACCTAGATAAGGCACCTTATATATATAAAATAATAATTTTAAAAAGTAGCTGGGGATGTAAAAAAAAAAAAAAAATTCATGTTGAAGCAGCATCATCTTATTTTCATGTCTATGTAATTCCAGGCTATAATATCCATATTATGTAGTTTATCTGTTTCATCTGATTTTTTTTATAAATATAAACTGGTAATAAAGGTTAATTGCTTAATGTGTATGGTCTTTTCAAAAGCTGGTAATGAAGTAAGTGTTAAGAGCAGACATATGAAAGTATTGTGCTTTTTCTTAAAGTCCCCGGAAGTCATAAATCACAGTATTAAAGAAGGTATGACAGCATTAACTTTCCATAATCATTGTCAGGCAGCTGCCATATTTGTGGAACAATTTGTATGCAAATGCAGGGTTTTAAAACAGAAATTGATATTGAGGTTAGTGGAAGGGGGTTACTTTCATAATCCATTATAAATTAAAAATATGAATATAACGTTTATCACACAAACAAGAGGTGAAAATGAAACAAGCAAGCAAAACTTCATGTGAGTTCTCTGCCAAAACATATTTTTCTCTAGTCTTATATTAGCACATTTTTTGATTCTTAATAAAATTTCTTTATGCATGAAATGTGAGTTTTTACACATATATTTATTTTCTTCACAGGGAGGAAAAAGCCCAAAACTTCTCAATCTTAAAACTATGTTCTTAATTTATAATGGAAGTAACTAATGAGTCATAAGTATAAAAATCTATACCTTTGTGCTAAAGATCTGAAAGACAAGGACACTGCAAAACTACCAGTACTTTTTTGAGGGTATCCATTAAAGACCTGATCCTTCTTGAGATATTGTGAAGAGACTGTTGTTTTTCAGTTTGACTTTGTTCCCAATGGAGTTATGTTATTTAAAGAAAAATGGGTAGGGGTGATCCCATTGAGGGAGCAGGCACTAAAGGAAGGTGCCCCAAGAGATCTCGGGGGTGAAGGTGTGACCTACAGCACAGAGTTGCAAAACAGAAAACCAGAAACCTTTAGGAACAGAAAATAAAGCTGTATCTACATTAGCTATACAGCTGGAGTTGTTTTGAAGCCAGACCCGTGTCTCGTGTTGGTTTCAGAGAGCAGGAAAGGTAAACCAGAGTATCTGCTATGTAGACACAACCTAAAAGACTATGGAGAACATCAAGGAGGCAGCAAGGCTGGCCTCTTGGGGAAAGGAAGAAACTTCAGGTGGCCTGTGCAGGGCTTGCTGCCACTCAGAGGTATTGAGTGAACTGTGACCAAGCCTGGGAACAAGCAACAGTGGCTGCAAAGGAATAAACCATATTTTTTCTATTCTCTTTTTTTTTCTAATCACTTTGACTTTTCTGTATTTAAAAAACATTTTTGGGAGTATTCTGTTAATGCATGAGTTTTGTGATCTTAGAAGCCTCAGGCTTTCTTTGGGAAGCCCTCTTGAAACTCTAGACAGGTCTGCTTCACAGCCATTGCTGGCTTAGTTTTTCCTAGTACATCTGTCTGTGACAGTCTTGTAAAAAAGGAAGGAACGCTTTTGTCCCTTTATGAGGTTTCTCTAATTTTCCTCTTAATGGTCATTCCATGTACTATTGAAGTCAATGAGCAATTGATTATGCATTTGTGAAGTGCTCCTTGGAAAAGTCCAGTCCTCTTCAGTAAGACCTGCATTTTATTTTTATGCAGGAAAACACTATTGGTTATAGTATATATTAACAGTTGGGCAGTTCATGAACCTCTTTTACCTTTTCACATGATCTGATCACAAATCTTGTTTAAGTATAGGACTTCAGATATGTTATAATGAGTTGTAAACTCAAGTGGTAATATGAGTTTACACTTACCTGTTAATTATTTGTGTGTAGTGCACTTCCATGTGTATTTCTCCATGAAGGACTTTTATTTTAAAGTATGTATTTACATGCCTGCTTGGTATTAAGATCAATTTAGAATGTGCCTTTCCCCATACTGGCTAAAGAGTGGTAAAGTTTGACTCTAAATATGTATTTTAAAATTTTAATTCCCAGAGGATGCATTAGTATCCTGAAATCACTACTAATGTGTCTATTAGCAGGCATCATTACTGATTCATCTTTTATTGTTTGATAATGGGAAATACCTATTTCCTATCTTCAGCAGTGCTAACAGTAATGTTGTTTTCTGTAGTCATCTCCTGGTTATCTTGCTCAAATATGTTAGGCATACAATTCCTGATATCTCACTTCTGGTAAGCTGTCTGAATTTCTGCAGAGTAGAGAGAATAATTCATTACTAGAACAGTCCTAAAAACAACTTCCTTTTTTTTTTTTCTTTTTTTTTTTAATGGGAGGGAAAAAAATCTCCCTTTAAAATATAGATGCTGAAAAATCCTAATTTTTCTCATGGCAAACCCCAGACTTTGAAGAAATACTGCCTCCAGCCCCCAGCTTCCAACACCTTTAGATTAATTCTCAGTATCTTTCTGCTTAAAGTGACATGGAAATTTAGATAAACTGTACTTTTCACATTTTAAAAGCTACACTGTAAGGCGTCAACATTTAAAAGTGAAAGTGTTACTTCCAGAGCAAAACTGTTAAGTGTTGAAAAGAGAAATAGCAAGAGCAAAAAACCAAAATAGCTGAAGATGGATCTTTTCAAGTTCATGAATAATAGTATGTGACATGGTTTCTTGTAACAGAAGAGGACAGATACACATGATCCAGACAATTCCCTTCTTTCTAAGAGTGTTACTTTGGTAATTCCTAATGATGTTACAGTCAAATATTGGAGAAAAATTTCTTATTCTTTCTCCCTATGCTGCTTTCTCTTCAGACCGTTTTTTGCCAGCTCATCAACTGTCTGAACACACAAAGCATCTCCACAAGTTCAAACTGAAAAAAGGTTTAAAAAGTACACTTAAAAACTTTCCTCTTCTTTCCTTTTTATCCTTATAAAATCATTTTACATTTTTTGGTTTTTAAAAAAGGGAAACATTTATATGTAGTCCATTACCAGACATTTGGAATGAACAATTTTTAACCACCTTATCTGGCACAGTAAAAAGGAAGTTTGTTTCTTCAGTCATGAGCAACTTAAAGGGAGTTGTGCAGTTCTAGAGAGGTCTTCAGTTTTGTCTTTTAGTAACTAAATTTAGACTTTTGGATTTGTGTTAAAACCTTCTTTGTCAGATTCAGCCAGATGGCAAATGACAATGAAGTGTTAACAATCCTCTCCTTTTCCCTCTTCTGTCTTCTTTTTATTGCAGAATGTGTATTCATTTCAGTACAAAATTGTACTATTTGCATGCAAGTTCACTCAAGGGCTGTGCTTGTCCTGGAGTTGGAAGTTTCTCCATATGGGGTAGGAGAAATGTGTCATTTGAAAGCCCATTACCTTGGCGGTGGGGTTGAGCAGCAGCTATTTTCTGTGCAATTTTCCTATGATCAATGACTCTGCACATATATCTTGGTGATTTTCTTCAATCACATGTCCCTGTGTCGAGCTGGGTCACTCCTCCTGTGCACTGGTCTACTGTCCCTGGAAGGTCGAAGATGAACTAAATTAGGGTTTGAGGCTTCTATATTCAGATGCCTGGCTATTTAAAGAACTCTTTGGAGAATGAGTGCTATGTGTAGGTATAGCTAGATCCTTAATGTCCTGAGGGAATGGATGGGAATGTTTATAGTTGCAAAATTATTCAGAATAATCATAACCTAAATGTCTTCAAGGAAGTTTTGGGGGAGAACCTTAATTATAAGCCAGGCAAAGGGGGAAGTCTCATGATAGGTGGAGTTCTTGTTTGAAAAACATAAATTAGAACACACTGGGAAAAATTAATTTGTTCCATATACACACTGAATTCTATATTAAGTAACTGAGGAAAACTGTGAGGATTAATGCAATGAAAATCTCTGTTTCTGAAAACTGTGGACAAAGTGTTGGACTAAGAAATAAACTAAAAATTAGTCTACAATAATAAAAAAAACTAATCCTGTTTGATCACTTGATCTTAAAAACTCTTAGCTTTTTTTTTTCCTTAAATCACACATTGCTGTACACTAGGGAAACGAACAGAAGGAACTCAAAGCCTGTGTTCACCTGCTGGCTGTGTGGTCACTGAGATTGCAGTGACATGGTGCATGTTTTGCCGCTTACATGACCAAAGTGCTGTGAGGGATGGATACAGGCTCTGCAGGGAGATGAGGCGGGGGGTGTATGTGCTGCCCAAATACAGAGATCCCTGCTGTGCAATGGGTGCAAAGCCTGATGTAGAGGTCCTGTGTAAGGTCAGAGGGGGTTGATGGGTGACTCCTCAAGACCAACAAAATGAGGTGGTTGAACAACTGGAAGACAAATTAAAATAATTACAATGAAGAGCAGTCTTGAATGGCTTAGGAATCAAAATTTTAAAAAAATGCTGATGAGGGGAAAATACATATGAGAAAAAGGACTGAATCAAAACTGAGGCTTGGTTCATACTCCAAACAGCTTTTTAATGGGCTATATATGTGAAGGACAGTCTTTGGGGAAAGTCAGTTCTAGGTCTTGAATTTGTACTGTCAGAAAATTTTGAATCCAATCTTTTAGCTCTTCTCCATTAAAAGATGTTGACATTCTCTATATGACTTTTGTCCATCCGAAGTACAGGATTACTTTAATAAGATACCAGATTGATACATGTAAAATGACAGTGTGTTTAACTCAAAGATGGCCCTCAAATTAAAGCTGGAAACCAGAAATACAGAATTTCTAGAATATAATACCTTTTGTATCTATTGTTAGATTTCATCTATGAAATGGGCCCAGCTGGAAACTCAAGTGAGAAATGCTTCATATTTGAGACCTGCAAGGGAAATCTGAGCTGGAAATGCAGCAGCCACATTTCATTGGATCCTATTTTTGTTTGTTTTTACACAGTATTAATTACATTTTTGCTAAATTATACATGAATACACAGCTGTTATTTCTAGTGTAACATTGTTACAGTGAACAGTCAATGATCACTTGTCTTTGGAACAAGGGATGTCAAGAGCCATTTTATTCCTATTCTGTGTATAAAAAACCCCACTAATTTCCATTGGTGCAAGATATTGCCTTTCTGAGGAATGCATATCTATCTTTGCAGGCTATGACTTCTGATCATTAAAATTCCAGATGTCAGGAAAAATTAGTGAAAAAAAAAAAAAAGATTTTGTTTTAAATATGTTTTGCTGAGGTCAAGCTTCTGTAGTGCTTAAGGTCCAACTTGACAAATATGAACAATCTGTCATGTACTTCAAGGACAGAAATAAAAAACTACAAAAAGTATAAAGGACTATTTTTTTACTATGCACAAGAACACTTACATGTACGTGAATATATTGTTAGTTAAGAGGAACACTCCTTGATTTTCTTTGCTCCTCTCTTTTTTCCAGGAAGGGTGAAGATAACAATTCATATAACATAGTTCAGCAGTGGGTTTTTGTCAAAGCTTGAATTGTTTTCTTTCTATGTTGTTATACTGTATCGTAATGATTGTCTTCACTATTTCCATTTTGCACACGGCAAAATTATTAATTCTTTTGAGAATGCTGCTGCTTGTGCAATAAATGGTATATCTGTGAAGACTGAGTAGTTGTAATAGTTTAAAAGGTTGTAAATATATAATTCTTTATCAGCAAGCCACTTTGTTTTGAATTCAGTCGTTATGCAGATACTCTGTAGTGAATGAAAGCGATTGCCATTTGCTAATGTATGTACAATGAACTGTCTTGGTTTCGACTCTAATGAACAGGGAAAGCCTGCAGTGCTAACTCGGTGCACAAATGCGGAATAAAACTTTGCACTGCTGTCATCAGCATAGCATCTTGCTCCTATTTTCCTCGCATGGGCTCCTATTTTCCATATTGCTGGTACATTATGTCACCTAGGCACTACAAGATAACACAACTGGGACATCTCCTTTTTTCTGTTTTTTCTTTTTTTATGTGCACTGTTTTCACCGTACTCTGCCTTGCTGTTTCTCTGATAGTTTCCATTCTCAATCTTTCTGTCTTAGGCTAAATGTACTAAAAACCCATATAGCCCATACCTCACTGCATGTCCTTCTTGTTTCAACTCTGTTAATCTTCACTGAGTTTTCTTATTCTTTTCCAATCCCAAAGCTGCTCAAGTTACTTGGAGTCAAGCAAGCAAGCTTTCAAATAAAAAAGTCTCTCATGCTCAGAGAAGCATTACACCTCCATGGATTCATATGTGTACTATGTTGACTCATCCTTTTTAAAACTTCCAGGTTTTACTGTGACAATCTAATCTCATCCTTTTTCTTCAATGGTGAGGAAAGAAAATTCAATCTAATGTTCCCTTCTGTTCTTATGGAAATGAACCCATTTATCCATCTATACATTACTTTCTTCTCCTGATCTACAAATGGAAACTGAGAGACAGGAGACTGATTTCAAGAAAAGCAGTAGAAGCCTTCAGAAAAAGAAATCTTCTTTTATGGTCAACACTACATGACTTTATCACGGACAGCAGACTTGCTTTGCAAGAGGCTTTTTAGGTCAAAAATCCCAGTTATTTTCAAAGTGATTTAGACGAGCAAATGATCAGATCTAGTTCTGAAAGTACCTCTTCATTATGTCATAGCAAAGAATTGTGATGTCTCATGCTAGACTTGGTCACTTCTATTGGCATGTGACTGCTATCATGGCTCTTAAAGAAACACCTTGTCATAGCTGTATCACATTTTAATAATTTTACCTGACTTGCAATCTGGTTTTTGTTTTTAAGTCATAATTGTGTGATAAGCAATAGGTAATCCTGATGCTTTAAAAAGGAACAATTGCACCAGCCTGATGTGTAAGATTTCTGAAAAATTTCTTACATGTTTATATGTAGTATGTAAAAGGCATTTGTAGGGTGGGGGTGGAATGGAGTATTGCAAGGCATACATCTTAAAACACCTTGATCTTCTCTGTACTTTGCATTAAGAAAGTACTGAAAGTACTGTATTCCCCCCCAAAAAATATCATTTTTGTCCTCATTTCTCATGTTTTTGTGCATTAGCTGGAATCAGAAATTAATACTGGAATCAGAAATTAATAATTAAATTCAGAAGCTTATTAATAGAAAACATTATTTCTGATATTTCAAGGAAGTCTTTTGTAGTGAACACACTAAAAATGCATATCTTCAGCTATTTGAAAAGTGTTCTTTAGAAAATGGTGGTCAGAATTGTACAAATGGAAGAGTACATTGGATAGGACAAGTGCAGAGAAACAACAGCATGAACATCTGCCTTTTAGATTTTTTTTCCTCCCACTCATCTTTGTAATCCGTGATGGGGGGAAAAAATGACCACCTTCCCTCCTTTGCATATTTTCTTTTTTAGGAACAGCCCACTGTGCAGTCAATTTTTTTTTCCTGAAGATCAACACCTGCATTTTTCAATGCAATACCTAACATATTTCATAAATCTTAACATAAGATGGAACAGGGAAGATATTGGAAAGATATGTCAAAGTCACTTGCTTTCCTGGCCAAAGCCTCTGTGCCTTGGCAGTTGGATTGTGTCCCTATTTCTTTTCTTGGCATATGGAACAGGGAAATCTTAAATCTTGTAACTGAGATAATAGGAAGCCTTACTAAGTAAGTTTTCAAATAGCATTTTCTTAATCCTTGGATCTATCACCTTCCATTGGTTTTGTACTTAGATATCCAATTTCAACAAACACCAGAAAAATAATTAATATCTCATGTACTGTAGCTGTTGCATTCTATTAATGTTCTTGTCTTCCTACTAATAATATTTGTTCTAATTCATAAAGCAGAAGTTATGAATCCCTTGAACAATTACTGTCAATTCTTGCTTTGCTACCAGTATTTAGATAGAAGCAGCCAGTGATGAAGATAAACTGCTACAGTCTAAGGTTGGCTCATGGAGGCCCCCTTATCTCAATGAACCTTTTCTCACCAAAGTAGTATCTTTGAGATCTTTTAGTTGCAAATTTCTTTCTCAAACTCATATTTGGCTTATAGTTTAAAAATAAAGAATCATCCACGTATATAAGCAGATATAGCTCAACACAATATAGCTAAACCTGTTATTACTATATAACAAAAGTGTATCTGATAAAAACTTGACAAAAAAAAAAATCTTAGTTTTAATATTTCTCTGAAGCAATGGTGGCTACTAATGTTAATTAACACAGCGTAATATCTAAGATTACAACATATTTCTTCATAGTTTTCCATGTAAAGTATCTAGAAAGTCTCCAATATTTTTCTAGATAAATTACTGACAAGTGTGTACTATTAATAGATGGAGAAGCAAATATGTATCTAGTAATTTCTGTTATTTCCCTGTATAAACCAGGAATATTTCCTATTTTATTGTGCAACTCCCATTACATCACCATGTTATGGTATTAGCAGGTTAATGTCTAGATGAAATTACTTTATGTAAAGTAAACACAGGTAAAACCTTTCAAAATATATCATAGCTGCACTTAATCACTTATTTAAGACGTATTTTAATTCTATGAATGCAGCCAATATAAACTGTGCCCTGTAAGAATAATTAGGAAAGTATAATGTATGTTTATAAGACAATATGCTTCAATTTAAAGGACTGATATTTTCTATGAAAAAACTTTCTGTTGTCTGTAGGAGCTGATAAGGAAAAATTTGAATTCTGATCAGATGCTTGAGGCAAGGACCAGCAGTAAATACTGTTTATTTAGAGAAACCGTGGGAAACAAAAGTCTAATTACAGCTCCATCGGTTGATGAGCGCATGTGCTGATTTTACTGAAAATAATATTTGTTTCCCCTTTCTAGTTTAGATAAAAGTATGTTTGGGAATAATATTTAGAGTTTGTACTTTGGTAGGGTACAAGTAATAATATTTTGCTGCACTGTAAAAAGAGGAGAAAATTATAATAAAGATAATTCAAATAAGAACAGCAGGAAATAAAAGATTCTGTGGTGTCAGTGCAAGAAAATACTCAGGGTTGCTTGTGAAGGAGGGTGACTGTACAGCATGAGAGTTTTTTAGTAATTTCAGGTGACTATACCTGCCCAGCTTTCTGACTGTAGCACTTGACTGGCAGCTGGACAACCTATCTTTCTATTTGTGACTGAATAAATTGTATTTGGGAATCACTGAAAATAAATATTCATCAAATAGTCAAAATTCATATTCTGGAGCCTTATAACCTCTAAAAAATAATCAGATTCAGTAGATCTCTGTTTTACTTTGAAAGATCATAATTCTAGTAGTCTAGAAAATGGAGTTCCTTGAGGTGAAGTAGTACTTGTATATGTAGATCACACATGAGTGATTTTTTTTTTTTCCCCAGAAGATAAAATGCGATTTAATTTTAGTAATACCCAGACATCATCTCCTAATAGGTTAAAAACAGGAAGATTTTATTTTGATCATGGGCTGCTGAACTTCAATGCAATTGTTTACGTGAGTTTTAATAGCTGGCTGTGTCTACTTTTGTGTTGTGCAATTCTAAGACTTCCAATGGGATTTTATGACATTTTTTGTTACTTCTTTCCAGATTGTTTATTAGTTTACTGACATTTTACCCATTGTACATTTCAGAGGAAAACACAGCTCAATATATTTCTGGGAAACCAAAGAACAAACAGGCTTGAGAAATAGTTGTGACTGAATACTAAAAAACAATTTTAAAAAGGCATTATGTTGTTATGGCAATTAAAATTCCAAATGTAAAAAGGAGCTGAAAGCTGGGCTTATAAACCCTGCACAAGTTTAAAGTGCATGTCTTTGTTATAAAAAGTAGTGAAAGTTAGAAACAACAGCAAAATTCTCTTTTTCTGTCTTCCAAAGTAACAGTCCATAGCTGAATTCAAACCAATCTCACATTATTTTGGTGAGCAATAAACATTTCATCTTTCTTATTCTTGTTAGTTCTGCAGAGCCAATGAGGCAAAAAGGGAGTGAATCAGAGTGCACACCACCATCATTGAGAAAATCATAAACCCTGGTCTGACTGTCAATCTCTATGCTAGTAATGAGACACTATAGTAACAATAAAGTCATAAAGCTGCACTGGTGGACTGCTGATAAAATGCAAAGGGTACTAATTTACCAGGCCAAATTCTGTATTTGCTTGTACACTTGCAGTCTGAAACTGTCCCTCTAAGGCTAAAATAGTGAGGGGAAAGAGCGGAGCTATTATTGACTAACGTGGGGCCTGGTACTCAGTTGTTTTTCTGTGTCCCAGAATGTAGCAGAACCATGGAGACCCACAAGTCTTTCTACTGTACTGAATGGCCTTCATTTCTAAAATGGTGGATATGGCTCTTTCAAGATGTACCACCTATTGGATCTATTCTTTTGGAAGAGGACTGCCTGACAAGAGTGTTGCCGTGCATGCAAGTCTGATAAGAATAAAGGAAAGACATCACCATTGTCTTGAAATGGCTGCAACTTCAGGCTTCCTAATTGCAGGCATTGTAGTAGAGGTGTTATGGTAAAGTTTTCAAACAATCTATTTCTTAAATCAAATTTTATATGCAAATATGTATATATGCATGTACACAATATATTGCAAATATACTTTTGTAATCAGGAAAGCACAGAATTTGGTTATACTATCCAGCAAGTTACTGGTATAAAACTGGCAAAACAAGCAACATTAAAATGGAGTTGCATGCAGAAGGAGGAAAAGGCAACATTTATAGATTTATTTAAACTAAACTGGTAAGAATAGTAACTTGCTGTTTTGAAGATACTTTCAACAGAAAGGCTCCAAAAACCTTTTACATATAAGCTGAATGACAGAATGGTGCAAGTTTGGCTTCATCTTCTGGCAGAGGAATTAATGAGAAAACTTAGCCAGCTTTACAAAGCAATGAGGGTGTATTTTGTTTTACTTTCTCCATTGACAGCGTAAGAGGCTTCTGAGCTTATTCACTACTGCACTTCCTTTCCTAGGGAACAGTAGGGCTCTTTTCTGTGATCAGGGCAATTAATGCAGCCAGAACCTCTTACTATTTACGAAAAAAAAAAACCTCAGAAGATGGTAATTCACATGAACTTGTGCACCTGTGTAATTAACCTATTCTAAGAAAAAAAAGCACGGTTACAGTAGACAACTCTGCAAATACCAGAGGGGATGGAAGTGACAAAAGAGAAAAGATACCTAAATCTTTTAAATTGTCTTTACTACTACAGATGGAAACAAAAGAGGGGAGCCCACAGAGAAAGCACAGAGAATCGGTGAAAGGACATTAGAAGATAAAGTCAGCATTGTAACTGCTAAAAAGTTTTCTGGTGATTTGGTTTTTTTTTTTTTTCCTTTATGGGCAAAAATTCTCATTGCAGTTGATCTTAAAGGGAAGATATAGAGAATGCATTCAATTTTTATTAAAAGGGGTTAAATGTAATTTATAAAGTTGAGTATTTGGGAAATGTGTATTATTTAGGACAAAGTCTGACAATATAATTGAATGAGAATAGATATGAAATATGTACTGGGAGACTGAGGTGCAACAGTTAATCTAGTTCTGGTAAATGAATGTATTACTACTTCTGCAAGTCACCACAGTTTCTTGAGCTGAGTTGTTTATACTTAATTGCTTGGATCTGATGAGAATGGTTAATGTAGCCTCTTGCTTTATGAAGCTGCTTGGGGGTGGGAAGGTGTCTAACACATAGATAGATAAAATTTCCCACTTGATCCGTCTGTAGAAAAGCAAATCCTGTTGGGCTGCCTCCTGTTACATGTGAAAGGATGGAGATTCAATAACGTCTTCAAATTTTCATGGACTGAGCCGAATATCTGGTTTGTGTGAAGGGGAAAAGTTTGGATGGGTACGAGCCAGCAATTTGACTTGTCCTCTGGAACAAGAGGGAAAGCAGAGGAAAAACTGCATCTTAGCTCCTTTATTTCTTGGCTTTTAATGGTGTAATACACATATACTCTACCCTTGCTAGGGTTAGGGGAGGTATGCCATGCCAGACTAGAACAAAGCAACTACATTCAAATTGCATTTGCATGGTGGGGGAGGAGGGAGCATAAAAAAGCCACCAGAGAGGTCACTTGCTCTGCCCTCTGGTTCTAGCTCTAGTAGTGGGAGATGTCATCTTCCTCCTGCTTATTAAGCCTCCACAGCCCAGCCAGCTAAAGTAGTGTCAGTGTGCTACAGCTACCTGAGGTGTCAGAGTTTTTCCTGAATTTAAACCACCAGTGAAACAGGTTATTTGCAGGTCAGCTGCTTGGGTATAGAAACTGCTTAAGAAGTGCTCGCAAACCCTTCTGTATAGCTGAGTGTGAGGTGCCACTAAGCTTCAGCAAAACAGCAGCAACAAAGCAGCGTCTTTCCCTGCTAGCACTTGAAATGATCTTGGTCATTTCCAAACTGTTTATGCACTCGCCATCAAGCTTTTGATACTTAGAACTCTTCATTGAGTTATCATACCTTAGGCCCTTAATTTGATAAAGGTTTCAAAAATCATCTGAGACTAAATTTTCAAAAGTTATTAAGAAACTTAAAGTTTTCACTGGATTTAGATGAATTTTTTTGATTGATGAAAAATGCAGGATCCAGGGCTAAATCATTCACAAATTCAAGTTGAATTTAAAACAAATAATCCTGCCTGGGGAAAAAAAGAAAGCTTAGAATAAGCAAAATATGCAATATTAAAATCCTTGAGATTCAATATGAATTTTGCAAGGAAGTCTTTTAATGTAGAAAATAACAGAAATTAATTATATAAAGATTAAAGAATATTAAACTGCCATACAAAAATAAGATTCCTTTTCAATAGAACTCTGTTCTGACTTTTTTTGGCAAGAAAGAAAATGGAAACGTTAATCTAAGGCCAATTAAAAACAAATTCCTTCAAATATCCTTCTTTCAGTCAGAAACTTGAAGGAAAAACCGTTATTCAGTATACTCTATTCCTAAGTCCTAGTGACTTTCTATTGCTTTAAGTTAAGAAATCACTTAAGTATTTTTGAACTTTTTACAGTTAACAATTTGACTGAAGTGTATATGCCTACCGGTATTTAATTTGAACACTTTAAACTTTTAATATGCTTAGAATTATTTGATTATTCTCCTAGGGTTGGTACCTACTACCTAATAAGTAATCATATAATTCATCAACAAATCAAGTATTTTTTTTAGGTTAATACTCTGCAAAAATATTTTAATTTCATTCAAAATTATTAAAATTGTTTTTCTTTTCAAATCTGTTACAGGGCTGATCCCTTATCTGACTTTCACTTGTACTTCGTCTTCAGGCTCCCTCAGATACTTTTTGCTTTCACCATGTGTTTTGAAAGAAAAGTTCCTCACAGTGTAATTTTTCATCTTTGGTTTATATATCCAAGGTCACAGTTGAGACAAGCCCCATCAAGTGAAGAGTTGTTTTGCTAGCAAACAATAACTGAAATTGGTGATGGAACACAATAAGCAATATACCAGTTAGAGTCAAGTGGAATTTAAATTTAAAAAAAGCTCTATTACATTTCTGGCTCATTGTTCTCTAAAGCAAAGAAAATCAATGAATAAATACTAATGAAGCATTGCTAGCAGGTAGATTTCTTGTGTTCTTTTTTTGGATTGCAGTAAATTTCCTTGAGTGGCTCAGCTGCCCATGGGAAGAAGAAGAATAGAAACAAAAGTAAGCAACAGTTATATATTAGCATAATAGCTGAACTTGAAAAGCATGTGGGTTTTGTAGACTGCTTTCATGTTTGACATCATTTGTCAATGGATTAATAAATGTTGGTGGAAAATGCTTTTATTACTTTGTGACCACCAATAGCATTAGTATGGTCAATGTAAACAAACATAAAGCACACGAGCATAAAAGGAAGAAGAGAGTTCTGGGAGGGACCATCATGGACAGCAATCCCATGCTGGGAGTAGTCCATGTATAAAATCTTCATTACACAGGCAGTCTGTGCCAATATAAAGCTGGAAGAAGCCCTTAATAATAGGACAGGGCATCAGGACTAAGTAAAGGGGAGGGGAGGGAAGGAAACAAAACAGTTTAAAACAGGAAAATAGGAAGTACAGCACTGTTTTTTTCTATGGGAAAGACCAAAAAACATCCTATGCTTTTAGAAATTATGGTGCATTATATACTGTCTAGAATTCTTGCAGTTATTTGCAATGTGAATAAACAGTGTGATAGGTATGAATAATTATGCTCAAGCCAAGGTTACCAATAACTCTCCCAGATCACACTAATCACTTTTGATTTTAAGTGAAATTTTGCCTTTGGTTTGTCATTTTTGTTATATTTCAGGAATCATACTAATTCTAAAAAGCTGACCACAATAAAGTAACCTTCAGCTTGGTGTCTGCTTAGATCTCTACCCATGACAGATTGATGAAATTGAGAGGTGTTAAGAGCATAGGACAGAGGACTAGATATGAAGAAAGGGGGAAGTGTCCCTCCTTAATGAGAAGGATTGCAGGATTTTAGCTGAATTGTTCTTATTCACAGTGTATTCTTGTCTCAGGAAGGACGATTTTGTCAGACTTCAGGTGATTTAAGAGAGGTAGGCTTAGAAAAAGGACACACACACATCAGCAGAATTGCTATTGCCAACACATAAATAAACTTTTAGAAAAATAAGACTTTTTTAAAATGGAAAAACAGGTCTTTCAACACATAAATAAACCTTTAGAAAAATAAGACTTCTTTTAAATGGAAAAAAAGGTCTCTTCCTGTTCAGGAAGTAGCTAACTGGCAAGAGCTCTGTTTTATAATTCATTTCAGCCCAACAGACTAACAGTAGCCAACACAATCAGGTAATCTGTGTGGAGACAGACACAGTACATGCGAGTTTTCTTTGCAAGATTTCAACTAATTATGGGCACTGAAAAATTATCAGTTTCTGAATATGGTCCGCTAGAAGGGAATCTATAATTCTACAAATGATCCAGTGATTTTGAAAATGCTAGCTTTGGAGCTTTTTCTGATGAATTCTCCTGTCTGAATATCGACTTTTCTTTCTCCAGGAAAGTCCTTTTCTAAATAACAGTGTGGATGAATGCCTTTATTTCTAAGCCGCTGAGCAAACTTTTATTATAAAATTTCAAGGTATAGCAATTAGAGTGAACAAGCTTGTGAGGAAGATTGTTAACCAAAACAAATAATTTTCCTTCACTGAAATCTGGAAATACAAGTATTTGAATTACTTTAAGAACAGAGAAAGGGGAAGATCTAAATCACACATATTTTTGGTTGTGCCCAAGAAGTTAATGCATTCAGAGCAATTGTTTTGTATAATTTGTGAGAAGAGAAAAGGTTTAATTTAAGTTTAGTAAAGTCTCAAAATGCTTGAAGAAATACAGAACACAATATCTGTGCATAACCTGACAGAATAGTGATTTTTTTACTTTTGCAATATCTACATTCAGACCTAAATTTTTAAATCTAAGTAGGAAGAAATCTGTACTGAAGTGGATACTTTTAGTTCTTGAGAAATGATTATAGGATGCTAGTGATGGAAAATGTTCGCTTTTGCTTGCTATTTATTTCCTAGTAATTTTGCAGATTTTGCTGTTTTCCTTACTAAGTAATATAAAAATGTTGCCATTTCCCATGGTCACAGACCAATATTAACTTTTCCCTTGAAAATTTGACTAGCTCTGAGTTCTATATTAGCCTTATATGTTGTTTGGATTTACCATTTCAAGCTTCCTATAAACATTTTTTTCTCTACCTTGTCATTTGGAATACTAAGATTTCTCTTTCAAAAGTAAAGAAATAAATAAAGAATAAATACAACTACAACATAAATATTGTTGGATGTGGAAATATCAAGTTTTTTAGCCCAAATTAGGACTGCAAATGGCAACCTCTAAAATCCTGTCGTACACTACTGTGGCCACGAGTGCAGTTGGAGAAGACAGTCTGAATTATTGAGCCCCCTGGTAACCTCTGGCTTCATTTGGAAGTGCTAAGAGCTGTGGCAGCAGTATACACAGTTTCCAAAACAAGGTCTAATTAGATAGAGGTAGTTATGGCACCATCAATAGAGATTTAAATACAAAGAAATTGGAGATGTGAGTCTGAAAGCTCTTTTATTTATTACAATGCTGTTGCACACTTAGCGCTTTGAGAAGAATTTTATTACTGTCTAAAAGCAGTTGTACATTAAATCTTCAAATTAGCTTCTGTTCTGCTTGAATATAAGTATCTTCTACACTGGGCAAGAGTTCAACAAGACAGGGGAAGAGAGCTTTGAAGTTTTAGATTGTACGATGATACACTGCTCCAAACTATCTTCAGGCTTGCACTTCCAGTACACAAATTTACAGTACACAAATTTACAGTTCACAAATTTACCTTAAGAGCCCTGATGAGAATTCCGTGTGAATGCTTAGGATTTTTCTTCCCTTTTTTTATGCTGCGTTATATTTTCCTGAATTCACTGCAGTGCTTTATGCCCTATCTTCCTTCATTTAAGTTGCAAGACAAAGTTAAGCAAGTTTTGTGTTAAATAGCAATTGCCTCTCTCTACGGGAAGCAGAACAGTGCCATTGTAATGCTCAACTGGAGGTGTTTCAAAGTAAGTTTGTATCAGTAATCATCAGCTAGCCAGAGCATATAGGGAGTTTAGCTTTGGTTAATTGTCTTCCAAAAGGACGAGGAGAAAAAAAAAAAAACAGAGATGGTTCTCATGGACAGGAAAAATACAGGCAGAAAGTACAACTAAAAAAGTTGTCAGGAAAAAAGGAAATCTACCTTTCTCAGCTCTGCTAAAGCCACTTCTCCCTCAGTGATTTGCCCTACATATCTTTAAAATACTTCTGTCAGATATTCTTCCCCCAAGAAAAACCCAAAATATTTCACCTTGAAAAGCTATCTCGGTGCTTTCTGAGGCTGTAATTCAGAAATCGTGTTTCCATTCTCTTGTCTATTATGGTCTTAGGTTAGGTTATATCTCCTGTGGTAGCTATCTGTCAGGAGTTGTGATTATAGTGGGTTGTGGGAAATACGTGCATGGGAGCTAAGCCCACTGCAGACAATGCAGAAAAATAGATCCCATGAGATATTATAATTGTATGATATTTCTGCTGGGAAAATCTTTTAATGAATTAAAAATAAATCCATGGAAAGTTAACAATTTTTGTTTAAAAATGTGGTTTAATTGGAACCTGATGTTTTTACTGAAGAGCTATTTAGCAAGTTGATTGGAAATATCTGATCTCAAATTTATTTTGTCTCAGGAGATATTACAAGATGTAAGTGCCAAGACATGATCCAGAAATTATCTGGATCTACTCTGTCAGGAAAGCATATCCAGTTGCTGAGACATAGCCATGGCACTCGTTTTTCTGCTGGTGGTTTCACAGAGCTTTTTCTACCGACAAGAGAGTGGTGGTGGTAAAGTCTGCATGAAGAAAAACTGAAGGAGAGTGAATTCTATTTATTGTTGCTCCTGCATAGGGCCTTTCTGAACATTTGTGGGGTGTATATGTATATGAGTGGGGGAGATGGGATTTTGGGACATTGGATTGGAAACAAATAGTAGCCAAGGGATTTGCACCAACCTGCTTATGACATTGAGTTGCCCCTTAGTGAGAAATAAGAGCTACCTTTACCTGTGTCCCAGGTATACCTGTTTCTCCTAAAGTCTCAATCACTGAAAGTAGTTTATATGAGAAGCAAAAACTCACCAAAACTGAGAAGTCATTGATGCAAGTTTCCATCATGTTTTTTTGTGTCCTTCTGATACCTACACTGATTATATATAGACTGAGGATAGACCACAACAGGAAGCTGTGGTCTGTAGCTACTCAATGACTTTCAACCATGGTTCCCGGTGCTGTTTCAGTTGCAGTCCCCCCCTGCCTTGGAGGGGAATACAGAGCAGGTGTCCTACACAAGGCAAGACAACCAGTGCCAGTTACTGCAGTGCAAAGAAGCAGCACAGCAAAAAGCTCCAGAGGGGCTGATCTGAGCACAGGCAGGGGAATGGATGCAGATGCTGGTTTTCTCCCATGCTGCATTCCAGCAGGCCTTACCACATCCTTCTGAAGGAAATATTTTCAGTGAAGTACCTCTTCCTGAAGAACCAATTTTCAAAGTTGTGCTAGTTAAACTATTTGTGCCCTTAGCCCTTTTGTAAGCAAAAGAAAAAGATGACTGTCCTCTATGCAAAATTAGTCCATTTCTGTGGAAAATCCATTCATGCTTTATGATTGTCAATCATGCCCATGAAGAACATAACCATGTGTTGAAGGTCCATGTGACAGAGTTTGATTTTTATGATGCAGTCGTTTGAATAACTTTGAAAAAGATCAGGAGAGCTGGAAATGACTCGAAGTTTTGGAATAGGCTTCTTATCCCGTCTTAAAATAGGTCATTGCCATGACTGGGATGCTTAAAGAAACATTTGTCTGCTAAGGTGCTGGGGAAGGATGCCTGCATGTGTTCCATAACAATGAAGACATAGAAAGGTTTGGGTTTTAATGGATGTCTGGCTGATTTCTTTTTGAATTGTTTATTTTAATGTTACTGAGATTTGATTGTATTATTTATGGTATATTAGAGTGCCCAGAGCCTTGGCAAATCTCCTTTTCAGTTATTCTTTAAAAGGAAGTAGAATAGAACAGAATAAACTATTTCAGTTGGAAGGGGCCTAAAACGATCATCTAGTCCAACTGCCTGACCACTTCAGGGCTGATCAAAAGTTAAAGCATGTTATTATTGTCCGAATGCCTCTTAAACATTGACAGGCTTGGGGCATTGACCACCTCTCTAGGAAGCCTGTTGCAGTGTTTGACCACCCTCTCAGTAAAGAAATGCTTCCTAATGTCCAGTCTAAACCTCCCACGACGCAGCTTTGAACCCTTCTCACATATCACTGGATACCAGGGAGAAGAGATCAGCACCTCCGTCTCCACTTCCCCTCCTCAGGAAGCTGTAGAGAGCAATGAGGTCACCCCCAGCCTCCTTTTCTCCAAACTACACAAGCCCAAAGTCCTTAGTGGCTCCTCATAGGACATGCCTTCCAGCCCTTTCTGGTTTTTTGCCCTCCTCTGGACGCATTCAAGGACTTCCACATCCTTTTTAAATTGTGGGGCCCAGAACTGCACACAGTATTCAAGCTGAGGCCGCACCAATGCTGAGTACATTGGGATAATCACCTCTTTTGATGGGCTGGTTATGCTGTGTTTGATGTACCCCAGGATGCGGTTTGCCCTCTTGACTGCCAGGGCACACTGCTGTCAATCAGCACCCTCAGATCCCTTTCTGCAGGGCTGCTCTCCAGCCACTCCTCTCCCAATTTATACTTGTGCCCATCAGTACTCCATCCTAGGTGCAGAATCTGGCATTTTGAGTTGTTAAATTTCATCCCATTAATTATAGCCCAGTACTCCAATCTATCTAGATCCCTCTGCAAGGCCTCCTGTCCCTCAGGAGAGTCAACAGCACCTCCCAGTTTGGTATCAGCAGCAAACTTACTAATGGTGCATTCAACTCCTGCATCCAGATAGTTGATAAACATATTGAACAGAACTGGCCCTAGAATTGAACCCTGAGGAACACCGCTGGTTGCCAGCCAGATGTAGTCCCATTCTCTACAACCCTCTGAGCTCTGCCGTTCAGCCAGTTCTTCACCCAGCGCACCATGAAACCAGTCATCCCACAACTGGACAATTTGTCTAGAAGGATCCTGTGAAAGACAGTATCAAAACCTTACTAAAATCCAGAAAAACTACATCCACCACTTTCCCTTCATCCACTAGGCAGGTGACTTTATCATAGAAGGATATAAAATCAGTTAAACAGGACTTTCCTTTTGTGAACCCATGTTGACTGTGCCTGATGATTGCATTGTCCTTTAAATGCCTTTCAATAGTCTTCTCCATAATTTTTCCAGGAACTGTGGTTAGACTAACAGGTCTGTAGTTCCCTGAGTCTTCCCTCATGCCCTTTTTGTGGATTGGAATAACATTGGTTAGCTTCCAGTCAGCAGGAACCTCCCCAGACTCCCAAGATAGAAAGGGGTTCTGCCATAACATCCACTAGCTCCTTCAGAACTCTGGGATGAATCCCATCAGGCCCCATGGGCTTGTAATACAGCTGGTCTCTTAAATTTCAGTGTCCACAAATGGAAAGTCACTGTTCCCACACTCGTAGTCCTCTGACTCAGGGGACTGGGCAGCCCAAGGTCTATCAGTATTATTAAAGACTGAGGCAAAAAAGGCATTGAATGCCTTCGCTTCTTCTTCATCCCTATTAGTCGATGACCATCTTCAACAAGTATCGGTCCAATGTTTTCTTTAGAACTCCTCTTGCTATTAACATACTTAAAAAAGCCCTTCTTGTTATCTGAAACAACACTGGCCAGTTTCAACTCTAATTGAGCTTTGGCCTTTTGTGTCTTCTCCCTGCAAAAACAAACAGGAGAGCTCTGTTACTCTTCCTGTGAAGCCTGACCCTGCTTCCAGAGGTCATACAGTTTCTTTTTCCTCTTGAGCTCCATGAGGGGTTCCCTGTTCAGCAAAGCTGGTTGTCTGCCCCGCTTGCTTGACTTACAACAGTGGAATTGCCTGTAATATGTAAGGAAGTAAGCAGGCAAATTTATTTTTTACTTACTTATGGAGCCCTAATGGGCATAAATTACTTACAGCTGATTGTCTCTTCAAGCTCTCATGTTATAACCAGAAGTAAAGAAAAAGCCTTCCCCAGGGAGATCTTGGGCCACCTGTAATGATCAGATAGAGAGAACTACAGAAAGAAAGCATTTTGTAATATGTGGGAAGTTTTATTTAGCTGACCAAGTCAAGTTGCTCTTCTATGTTTTTTGAGTGTCATGTATATGCCCAAAATTTAAACTAACAGGTATTCAGGTATATAACAGCATTATAATAGCACGGAAGCAAATCGTTCTTCCTCCTTTTTGGTGACTGACTTGCAGCTTTGCTCTTTAACTGTGCCTGTCACAATCTTGTTTAGAAGGGGTGCCCAAAAACAGTACACCACTGCCAAAATAAGTTAATGAATAATGTTGCATAAGCATCACAGGTGATGAAGAGGACTATCAGCAAAGGGGTTAATTTTTTTCAGTCAAGGCTATCATGTCTTTAAACAGATGTGTGGCCCTGTAAGAGATCCCTAGATAAGAGCTTTAAGGTTTCAAAGCGGATATACTGGAGGGATCAGATAATGACCTTAGTGTTAGAGGGGCTTAAGGTTTTAGCATTAGAGTAAAATACACAAATAAAGGATTTTAATCTTGAAGCATCATAATAGAATTGAGTAATGTCAGAAAATGCATTAAAAATCAAGACAGTATCACAAACTATGAAACTGAAAAAGGATTAACCTGTCTTTTTGGTCCATAATTGTACAATCCTTTGCAAATGCTGCTTGCCAGTAATAGTATTTAATTTTTAACCCGGTTAAATCTGGTCTGTTGCAAGTTTAATTCCACTCTGGCTATGTGGGAGTTATTTTGTATTGCCTTGTAAATGTTCTTTTTTCTTCTTGTTTTTTTTTGTCTTCTGCAAAACCAAATAGGTAATTCAAGATATAAATTTATTTTGGTTACCTATTTCTCTGGGCTGCGAAAATGTCCTCCCAAAACTAGAGGCTTCATAAATACATGTAAAGGCTGTTCTGTAACTATAGAAAATAAAACACAAACATGATGAAGTTTTTCCCCTCGTCTCAGTTCTTCATTATTTGTTAGATACCAGTTACTGAGGACACATGTAGTGGAAGGGTGTCTGAGTCGCTACTTGTGTGAATTTGCTCAACTCTATTGCATTCAACAGACCTGTATCAACTATCCCGTATGAGAAAAAAACTATTTCCATATAGCTTATCTGTTCAATGCTTTTGCTTTTATCTGTATAGCTTATTGTTGTGGGGGGAAAATCTATTGACTTTTAAATAAGGAAATAGCAATAATTCATGTTTGCTCCCTCCTCCCTTTTTAAAAGTTGAAAACAGATCACCTGTAAAACACACTTTGAAATAACTATGCCCTTTTTTATACACTATCTAGAAGCTATACTGGGATCTATAGCTTCTAGGTCCATATTCATGGTGTTGGGGTTTTTTTTTGGTTGGTTTTTGGTTGTGCTTTTTTTCTTTTTTTTTCAGAATAGGGTAAATTTGACCAAAGAGTCTGAATAATTTAACAGCACATGATCATTAGAATTTAGGGGCAAACCAGAGGGAGGATGCACTATATAACAGCAAATACTGACATCATGTCTCAGCAGTCTAGGTGGTGGCTTATTGATCTTACTGTACATATGAGACCATGGCTTGATTTCCCAGATCACCAGTTAAGTTGAGAATTGAAACACATGGTAATTAGCAGCCAGTTTTCAGATCTCAGTGTACTGAGCAACCAAGTTAGAATAGCTGTCTCCTGGGGAGATGGAAAAACAAGTGAAGGAAATTAGGGAGACATTTCTGGATTGCATCTCGGGGAGGAACTAGCAAGTCTGTGGTTCACAGTACCCATGGCCGAATTTCTACAATTTTTATGGCACTAGGGAACACTTCTTGTGAGTACCATAAACCTAAAAATTCCTACACTTGTGCCCTGACAAATAGGATTTCATGCAGCTGTAAACACCTTTCATTTGGGTTGCTTTCACACCAAGACAGATCTGAATTATTTCTCTACGTGTTGACTACAACAATATGCCAGGATCCCTACC
Organism: Calonectris borealis; assembly: GCF_964195595.1. Classification (NCBI taxonomy): domain Eukaryota; kingdom Metazoa; phylum Chordata; class Aves; order Procellariiformes; family Procellariidae; genus Calonectris; species Calonectris borealis. The sequence continues at coordinate 112,874,804 of NC_134314.1, forward strand.
GCAAAATATTCATGGGAAGGTTTGAAAGTTGCTGCCAGGCAAAGTCCAACATAGTGATTCGCTTCTGCTCTGTTTTTCAGAGCTTCACTGGGGCTTTGGTAAACCTGGAGCATGCATGCCCAGGTTACACTTCACTGACTGAAAATTTGAAGTGCCATTTGGGATCCTGGCCTTATTGAAGCTATTGGAAGCTTTGCCACTGACTCATTGGGGCCAGGAGTTTGCCCATTGTATACAGAATCATATCAGAAAACCTTTTTTTACTATTTCTTGTAAGCCAAAACTCTCTGGTCCAAATAGTAAGCCAGGACTGACATGACCCTGCATAGATCTTTTAAACCCCAACTCATTACTGCAAGGTGTGCCTTCACATCAGATAGACATGCAAGAAGCATCTTCAAGCCAGTCCTAAGTGGTAGGTTGTCCGTCCACTGAGTGTGTATGCTGGCTCCTCTGAAAAGAGGGTCTAATAAATGGGAAAGTAATAAAATAATTAAATCCTGTGCATCAGTTTAGTACTGGGGTTTTTGGGGGTTTGGTTCCCTGCCCCCTCCCCCTGCCAAAGTTTATGTTGGTAAATCATTTGAAAGGAACTATGACTTATAGGAGGAAATGCATATTTTTGAAATGCTTTAACTTGGTTTTCTCAGATTCTGAAATTTCTTGCACTGCCTGCTTGCTCACGCTGTCTACTTCTGAAGTTCTGCATCTCTGGAAATTTAGCCAATTATATTTTGATGCATAAACACTTGCCTGATTGCTCTGCATCCTTGTTGCCTGTGTGATGGATTGAATGTATGGCAGCTGTCCCCAGAGGCCATCCTGAAAATAAGATGTTGCAACTCATGAGTTTATCCAAGTGAATAAAACTGAAAATATCTCATAAGTACACAGAAACTGATTTTTTTTTAAAATTTCTTGCTAGTAAAGATAGATTAAGATGTAATAACATCAGTCACATAGGGGAAACATCTTTAAATACCTGAGCCCATTATAAAAATGTGTAAGTTGGGACACGCATTGTGTACTGATAGCAGGATGTCACCATGGACACCAACACAGAAAAGTCAAATACGATGAAGGAAAGAAAAGGGAAAGAGAAGAAGATGTAGTATCCATGACAACAAGTGGAAAAGAATAAGACTTTTTAAAGTTGAAATCCCTGTGCTTGTCTGTATTATTAAAATGAAATTTGCAAAGTTAGATACACATACAATATTATTTCTGTGCAGCTGGATTTTGTGCAAGTTATCAGTGTCAGAAAGGTACAAAGGAAGTTCAAATGGTGCATGGATCCTTTCTATTGTATTTGCATATCCCTGGAGTGATTTGTATGAAACCAAACCACTGGGTGAACAGTGGAGATCAGATCCAGTTATCTTTCTATGTACATATGTATATACATAAACCTGTCCTTAGTCTGAATGTCTGCATTGGCTAATGATGTGACATAGCATATTGCAAATGCATGTGACAGCCTGTAATTTGATATGGTTCAGTATGACCTGAAGTAAAACAATGTGGTATGGGGACATGAGTTGGATGCATTAAGAAATAATTTTTTTCTTTTGACATGACAGGAGCTCTCCTTTTGAAGCTTGAGTATGCAGTTTGAAGCGAGTGCAAGGGACAAAGAAAGAGTGACAGGATAAGTGCTTGTGCTATCTGATGCCCAGAGGATACTATGTGTTTCTGTCTCTGTGAAATATTTTGGGTTACTCTACATGCATCCAAATGAAACTTCTTTGCATTTGCTACATCATATTTGATTTGACCTATTGGAGCTCTAGCGTGTAGTCCATGTGACATTGTAATACCTTCTTGCAAAGGAATGTGCTTTGGGACTTGAATTGATGTTGCAGTGAATATATAATTGTAGAATTTGTTTTCTAAAACATAACTCAAGTAGAAAATATTCTTGTACAAGTAGAAAAAGTGAGATTTTTTTTTTTTTTAAAATTACACTATTTATTGTAGAAGTATTTTTAAATATTATTTAGAAGAAAAGGTGAAATTAAAAAATTGCTGTTTTATAATTCAGGAATATGAAGCAATGCTCCTAAAAACATTGGTGAATATATGCTGTTCTCTTATATTCAGTGAGAGCTTGTATTCTCAAACAGCACGGAACTTGAGACCATTTTTATTCAAATGCCTAATTGTTTCCCTGCATGAGCTAGATACAAAGCCCATTCAAATCAGTGGACAGAATCCACTGTCTTTGATTGGAATTTGGTTAAAGCCTTAAATGCAGAATAAAATACACATTTGTGAAAGAGAGGTAGTTGGTGGGTGGAATCCAAATAGTCTGCTTGAAAATAGTTTCAAATGAGATTTTTATGTTGACTGCATGCTATAAATATGTTGCATAAGTTCTACCATAGAAATATGTCTGACCATACTTCTCCTTTTATTTATACGTACTTGTTACCTGAATGATAAAATTTTAGACATACCAAGTCAGAAGAAAAACAGAGGAAGTAGCAAGAGATTTAGGGCAAATATACATTTTTTAAAAATGTGATTACAAACCTGTATTTATTCCCTAGTAGTTGTATAATGCATTGAGTCTTTTAGAGTTACAGAAAAGAGCAGTTTTCTTTTAAAGTAATATTTAAAGTTAACAAGTTTCTAATCATAAATCTTAGTCTATTTGTACTACACAGATTTAACTGGCCCATATCAGGTGTTTACTTTGATGGAAGATCTCAGAAAAATAACCAGGAAACACAAGAAGTGGGGTTAGTAATTCAAGAGTTGCTGTTAGGACCATATATATATTGTTCAATATATGATGAACATATGATAAAGCTTTTATATGTTTTGTGAATAGCCAACATTATGAGATTGGCGGAGATGTGGAAGTAAAATATTAAAGTAAGTGCAGAAAGCTGAATGAAATGAGAGATTTATAGTGAGGATATGAAAAGGAAGAAAGATGAAAAGCAAGAATAACAGCAATATTAGTGGAATTCATTCCTGAAAAAAGGAAGAAAGTAACTTTTTAGAAGTTGCAGTAATCATATGCTACCACCTGTGTGAGAAGATTGGAAAGATTATAGTGAAGTCTTGGATATGATCTCCTTCATTTTGAGTTAAGACAATGAATGGGAGATAAGTACTAGTCTCATATCATTTCCAAAACCACATGAGAAAGAGTTTGCTTTTTTGGCGAAACTACCTCAAGAGACCTTTGTATAATTGATTTAAAGAGATGTACGTTTTACCATTCACAGTAATGAATGCACACAGCTCAAAGCTAGATCACATGTTGAATACTAACAGAATTACCTTGAATAAACTGAGAAACAAAACTTGAAAACTGGGATTTAAAATTAGACTTGATATTATAAAGTTAATTGCTGTACCAAATGTAAATGTTTTGCTTCTCAAAAATATTTTGTAGGGAGATTGGATTATTTGGTAGCAAAGGCAACAGGAAGAAATTTGGGTACTATGTATTCGAGTCCTAATCCTGACACAGATTTATCCCTGATGAAGTCCACTGGGGTTCATGAAATCTTGGTCAGTTAAACTTCTTCTGGTTCACAGTAGATCCTTGAGGCCAGGATTTCACCGACATTCATAAAATCTGCATGTTTCTATTCATACCCAAATCTAGCATAAGCCACTACTTCTAAGCAGTATTGCTTCTAGAAAATAAACCCCTATACAAGAAACACAGTCAAATAATTCCAAGGAAAATAATTGGCAGGAAGAGGCAGTTAATTGGAGGGAGAAGGAGGGGATAATGGGAGATAACCAGGGACCTATGGAGAAAACAGCATTAAGCTTTACTCTTACATTCTCTCTCCCTTCCTCTACATTTACACACATCACCACGCTGTTTCTGAGTATTTTTTTTTACAATTATATAATGAGTTACGGACAAATATGGGGGGCGTGTGTGTGTTTGCTTTAATTTACATTTTATTTATTTAAAGATTGTGTTTGTACTTAAATATTTTTAAATCTTAGCTCAATACCTCATGGTAGGTATATTCCATTCCCAGTATAAATGTCTGAGGGTGGTTCAGTTCTTTTAGTAGTGCTATAATACTAAGCGCAAAATATTGATGTTTTTATTTGTTAGAGACAGCCAAATAGATGTAAGGAACATTTTTCTTTTTTTTTTTTTCCCTCCAAATATTTTAGGCAGTTAATAAAATTACCATGTAATTCTAATTAGAATGTACAATTGCAGTGTACAATTACAGATACAATGTAATTATATTTGAGATCTTTGTAAAATACTTCCTTTTCACTTTTTCTGTCTATTTTTAACTAAAAAGGAAACAAAAGGATTAGTGTCATCCTCCAACCTCTTCATTTAAGGTGAAACCAGTATAATTGGCAAGTGGCTGCGAAGGTATCAACCAATCTAAAAATATGTCAGGAAGACTCTATATAAGTTTGTACATGAGTTTACTTCATTTATGCCTCAGATATGGCCACCTTTGTACAGTGAATACGAATCAATAGCATGATTTGAACGACTACTGTTGCTCATTGTACTTTACGGTTTGAAAACTGAAGATAGCAAATTAGCAGCATATATATAGACTGGATAAGTTTGCATATGTTCAATAATACTGTTCTTGGTATCTTTGGCTGATTTCTTTATAGCCTTGATTTTTGTGCAAAGAATTGTTACGCAAAGCCTTGATACTCTGATGAAAAGTTGTAGCTCCAAGAGTGTGCAAAGTTGTACTGTATAATAGAAGTTTGAAACATCTGTGTATGTGAGTTTGAAAACTAAGTGGGAACTTGTAGAGTTATACACATTTTGCTGGTATAAGCCGTTAGAAAAGAAATCTTTCTGGATGTATTTGAGTTTGCACTTCGTTAGATTTACCATGAGAGGCTGTTTTTGACCATGCCCAGAATTAATCTGATGTAAATGCTGAATTTCCCCTTGTTTACTAGGCTTCATACGAGGGAAAGCTCTTGTCACAAAATTAAAATTTAATAACGAAGACTTTGTTTTTAAGATTCTCAATTTTCACTATGTGATGGAGATATAATCAAGTCCAGTTTCGTGTGTGTTCAGTTATGATTGTAAATATTCTTATGACATTAAAGTTTAGGGAGGGATACAAAATATTTTTGAGAGCTGGAGTTTGGCTAAAATACTTCAGTATAGTACCAAAGAACAAAGTCCACAACAGGTCATGGTCTTCTACAAAAAGAGATAATTCAGGTAGTTTAATGATGTCTAATATCATGGAGGTATGTTGCAAAGGTACCTCCTTGTTCCATGTTAGTATTGCTGAATAAGGTGCTGGCACAATTTTCACTTCATAATGTTGCAGTTTGGGATATAGGTTGTGTATCTTATACATACAAAATATTACGTAGATCATTTGAATGGTATTGATGCAGGATCAGACCTTCTGCCTGAATTGGGTGTATGACCATTGTGAATATTGAGCTTGTTAAACAGCAGGGTGATTTTTTTTTTTTTAATAAGTACATTCAAGTAGATTTGAGATACTGCTTAGTACAATTTTCAGACTTTATTTTTGATGTATTTTATAGTCCTTTTTTTACAATGTGTTCACATGATCTTGCAAAAATACTAATGCAAGACCCTTTAGACTTATCTTTATTACTATATACCAAGTGCCTACACTTCATTTGGAGCAAGCATCTGACAGCAGGATTTGAAAGGTCCTGTAGAAGACGAGTATTTTGTGAGCGCATTTTGGATGGAGTTCTTTCTGGTACAAGAAAATGAACATCCAGAATAAGCGGCTAAGCAGAGTAGAGACAGAGGAGAATTGTGCAGGGACAAGAAATAGAAGGGATCTTTCTTTCCAATAACAGACTTTTCCCTGTGTTTTGAATGCAGATGAGATTAACATGGCTGTATTTGTGGTCATGCTCCAGCATTACTAATTAGATCAGGATAGTTCCCAGAGGAGAGTGATTTTGGTTAACTGTTGAGACAGACTGCAAAGAGAGCATAAAGCTTTGTTCTGAAAAGTGATGGGAGAGCTAGAGCTTTCTCTTTGGTTTCTGTTCCATTTCGGACCCTAAGATCTGAAATGCATGGTAACACCTCTTTGAATATGGAAGGAATAATTCAGCTTGATGAAACAATAGAATTCTGTGCTTAAAAATAGCTTTCCACATTTCATATTTTAATTAGTGATTTAAAAGCAGACTGGTATCAGATAAGCATGGAAGAGTAATTAATACACAAGGGGAAGCAGACATGGAACACAGGAAATAATTTTAGTCATCATTTCGGTTTGGAAAGCTTTCCTGATGTCTAGAAAAGCAGATGAGACATATTTCTTCTTTGGTTTTACAAACGAAATTTTTATCTTTTCTCTCTGTAGGATGTTCAATAATTTGCTAAAAGTTGCTCATACTCACAGTGGGACAAAATCTCAGCGGCTGTAAATCGCAATAGCTCTAATAACTTCAGTATTGCAAACACAGTTCACCCTATTGATTAATTTGTTTTTCTGCAAATAATCCCAGTTTATATGTTTAAAAATACAGTTTTAGAAAGGCAAACAGATATACTGATAGCATGGATGCGGATATAGTATAGGTGTATTTTATACCTTTGTGAACTATGCAGTTCCTTATATTGCAAATCTTAAACTTCTCACCTGGGACTTGAAATCTAGTGGCAAAACCACACAAGTGCACGTCTAAGGATGTGGTCAAAGATGCTATTCCAACTGCAGCTGAGCAGCTCACTAGATCATTGCCTTGGGTGGTTTGTTGCTGTCTCCTTTGTACCCTCTGCCTTTGTAAGGCAGAATTTATCACCCTTTGGATCTGACAGCTTAACTATGCATCTGCTTCCCTCTCATCCCATCTGTGTTTTTTTGGGTTTTTTTTTTGTTTTTTTTTTGTTTTGTTTTTTTTTTTTAAACCATTTGACAGAACTGGAGCAGGCAGAGACTGCGTATCTGCTGCGATACCAGCTGATCTGCAGCAGTAGCCTTCTAAGCAGAGCAACAAGCAGCTGAGGCTGAACCATAACCCCTTAATCCAGTATTTGTGCCATAAATGTGTTTTGTTTGACCGAGTTCATAAAGGAAAGGGTGAACTGAAATAGTGCAATGTGTACTTTGCAATGTGCAAGGGTCTGACATCGTATCTATTACAGAGTATAGGGCATAAAAATCAACCTCTAGACAAGTAATTCTGCATGCCATATTAATTCTTAATTTATGTTGTTCCAGGATAGTACAAAATGGATCATAAGGCCTCAGCCAATAAAAAAAAAAAAAGGAAGGCTGCTGAAGCAAAATGTGTAGTTGTAATCTCATCTGCTGGTTCAGAAAGGCAGATGTAGACCTGCTGCTCCTGTAAATGGGAAATGAAGCTTAGGAAGCAAGTATCCTCAGGAAGGCTATAAGACGTGCCATATGAATGAATCTTTTCAGCTGGTTTCTATGAATTCCATGGTGGGACCTCAAGCTGCTATCCCTCCTTGTGATTGTTGATATCTTGGAAGCATAAGGAAAATGCTCAAAAATTTACAAGTGACGTAGCTCATCAAAACCCCAAACTCTTAGATTTTCTCTCTCTCTTTTGTTGTTGCTGTTGTCGTTGGGAAAGTGGTTTTCAGTCAAACTTAAATTCAAACTGAAACAGAGGAGGCTACACTTCAGATTATAAAATATAATTTCTGTGGTCGAGCATGTATCTGCTGCAGTGTGAAGGACTCAGGTTCAAATCCCCTATCTCGAGTACAAATGAATTCCTAAATTTATAGGATTCTTTCTTAATTGATCTGTTCCATTTAGTCTGTCCTGGGCTGGAACAATAGAAGTGTGGCCAGCAGGTTGAGGGAGGTGATTCTGCCCCTTGACTCTGCCCTGGTGAGACCCCACCTGGAGTACTGTGTCCAGCTCTGGAACCCTCAGCACAAGAAAGGCATGGACCTGTTGGAGCGGGTTCAGAGGAGGCCACGAAAATGGTCAGGGGGATGGAACACCTCTCCTATGAAGAAAGGCTGAGAGAGTTGGGGTTATTCAGCCTGGAGAAGAGAAGGCTTCGTGGAGACCTTATTGCTGCCTTTCAGTATTTAAAGGCGGCTTATAAGAAAGATGGCGACAAACTTTTTAGCAGGGCCTGTTGTGACAGGACAAGGAGGAATGGTTTTAAACTAAAAGAGGATAGATTTAGACTAGATATAAGGAGGAAATTTTTTACAATGAGGGTGGTGAAACACTGGAGAGGTGGTAAATGCCCCATCCCTGGAAACATTCAAGGTCAGGTTGGACGGGGCTCTGAGCAACCTGATCTGGTTGAAGATGTTCCTGCCCACGGCAGGGGGGTTGGACTAGATGACCTTTAAAGGTCCCTTCCAACCCAAACTATTCTATGATTCCACATGGTTAAATAATACTTCCCTCTGCACGTACCTGGCTAGATGCTAGAACTAGAGTAAATCTGTAGGAAAGCTTTTTTCATGTCATCTCTCCTAATAAAACAGATGCTTTGGCTATTCGTGACTGCCATAACCTCTTGGCTAGTTGATTGTGTATGAACATACATATGCTCATGCAGACATACTTGTTTGGTTGGCTTTTCTTCCAGGAATCTGTGGTACTTCTGTTTGAGCTCCTACTTGTGTCCAATACAGAGTAAGAATTATTCCCACTTCTCTGTGGATACTTTTTGCAGTTTTATATGGCTATTACAAAGACTTTTACAAGATATGTTTTAAAAAGTGCTTCCTCCTTTGTTAGAACTTTTGCTTTTCTAGAAATTTGTGAGAATATAAAAAAATAGGAAAATGACATTTTAGTGTAAGGTTTAAAAACAAGGCCCTTGCCCAAAACTTGTCGAAGTCACTGGAAAATTATCTTTCTGATTTCCAGCAAATCCTGAATATCCATCATACATATTGCAGTACCTCTGCTTCAGTATACTTTTGTTCTTGCTGTTGGTTGGCTAAAGAGATGGTGACAGTTTACTGAGGTAGAGAAGCTAAGTGTTGTATAAAACTCATGTGTATTGGAAGCTGTAGGGAGAATACAAATCGTTGGCATTGAGGGACTTAAGTACAACACTTCAGTGATTCGTAGAAGAGGGGCAATTTTGCCCAAAGTCTTTACTACACTTCCCTTCATCACTATCCAATTATTTGCAATTGCTAATAGAACTATCTGTCACTAGTCAAGCTTTGAAATGCCATCATTTATTAAAAACATATTTGTTTTTAATATAAATGATACAACAGTGGTTGTACTGAATGCAGCTAGTACAACTGACTAATTATCTGAATTATGTCTTAAAAAGTAAGATTTGATTAATGCAATAGAGCATGAGCAAGATTTCTTGGTTTTATTACCTCAAAACCATTAATTCCTCTACAATTTCCTTTCTAATCAGAACACAGCATGGCTTCTGCTGAAAATAATTGATTTTTTCTTAGCAAGTCCTAATAGACAGCACAGAGAAACGCAATGATTACAGGACAGAATGGAATGAGATTTATTTGGAAAACTGTCATATGGAGCATAAGTCTGTCTCTGAGACAGGAATATGTTGCAGGTAAATGATGCCATGCATTAAAGAGCTACTTTTTCACTGTCAGATATTACAAATGAGTCTCCTGCACAGATAGTTCTCAATGGAAAAAAATAATATCCCATGTATTGACACTTGCTTAAGAATATGAATGCTGCAAAACTGTGGTTTTCACGGGAAAGACTGGGATATAGTGTGGCAGATTTTGTAAAGCTTCAGGATTCTCCCGTGCCCCACCCCGCGTAAAATGATTATGAAAACAAGTATCTCCTGTGTCAAAACAAACAGTAGCTGTCACTCATATGCTAGCCACATTGATTGTTTTCTGTTTATGTAGAAAACTTCATGTCACCATCCACATTTATTTGCTCATATTTATAAATACATTAAAACATACAAACAGCTTGGCAATGAAACTGGCTTACCTTGCCAGGTATAATGGGATTTTGATTCATATAATTATACTGAGTGTAGAGCAAAGCCTTCTGGGTTTTACAGTACATTACCAGCTAAATCCTGGTTTTCATTCCACAGAAGAAAGTGTATCACAACAGGAAAAAAACCTCTCTTAAAATTCAAGTGCAATGTAATTAATCCCAATGTATTCCAATAAGTGATTTATAATATGCTAATACCAGCAATACCACTTTTAAATGAAGAAAACTGTGAAGAATTTTAATTTTGACTCCTTTTTCAAATATAACTGTGCACACCTGTATAATGAGAAAATAATTTCAGGATTCCAGGTTAGAAGTGCAGAGTGGACTTGGTAATGTGTGCTGCATATTACGTGTATGTAGAGATATCGGTACGAGCTGAGCTTCTGCAAGTTACCGTGCCTTGAGCAGGAAGTTGGAACAGATGACCTGTTCCTTCCAGTCTGACTCATCCTGTAGCCCTTGATAAAAGCAAAGTTCAAAACCAGGCAATTTAGCTGAAAGAGGCCACAGTATTCACAAACAGAGTATGTCTTTTACCAGTATTGCTCAGTAGCTGGTTCTTGGAACATTAAAGGTTCGATGTAGACAATTCTTCTACCTTTGAAAGTTAAGTGGGAAAGTTTAACGTCTTAGCAGGATTTCACACAGAGTAGCCTGGAGGTTTCAAATTGTGTAACATTTCCCGAAAAGTCTTGGAAAAACTGTTCTTCCCTGTTCTTCAACAAAAGATGGAATTGTGGTACAAGAAAACTAGAATTCTAATACCTGATATATGACGTCTCACTACGTACTTGCTCCATCACTCCCTCTGATTTCAGCTCTATAGATGAAATTTATAATTAATTAATTTTGATGTTTGTTTTATTATGAAACAGGAAGGCTTCCCCAAGAACTTTCAGTAATAGGAATTCTAGCAAAAGCAGGAGAGGAAAAAGGGGGATTAGTACAGGAAAGGCATATAAATTTTGACAAGATAAATTTTTGGGTAAAATCCTGATCTTTACAACAATGATAAAATTTCTATTTGCTTCATTGGAACTACAATGTCATCCCTGTTTCAGAGAAAGGGCTTATACTTAGAGAAAATCTTCTCTATAGATATTCTTTAAGATTACTATTGGGATAAGCATTAATATTGGGAATACAGTAGAGACACCTTCACCTGAAAGAGAAGACATTTTTCAAAGATACATTTGTCTAAATTAAGTATTTGTTCAAGAAGACTTTAAGATTTTCTGAAAACTTGAAATGATAAAGGTTAAAAGTTCTAATTTAAAAAGCAGCCCAAGTGTTCGAAAGGTGAAGCACTGAGGTTTGCTTGAAAATTTTGCTCCAGGAAAATTCATCTTTGAGTATGAACTGGTGAAAAATACTTGTGAGACTAGCAACGCACTAACTAACTTAATATTTTTTTTTTAGCTTACACATTTTTCTTTCAGTATATTTGCACTGATTTTTTTTTTTTTAGATCTCAGCAGAGAGATAAGAGATAAATAAAAGAGGCTTTTTGAACATCATCAGCTATTACAAGATCTTTACCTGCAAATATTTGCAAGAAAACTAAAAAGAGAAAACAAAACTGAAAAAAGATATCATTTGAGAAAAGCTCAGATTCAAAGGGCAAGTAGTCTTTGACTTTTTACAACCAGACTTTTTCTAGGACACCCTGCCTGTGCTGCTCCTGAGGCTGTGGCTTTGGTTAGATGTGGTTCTTACTTTAGGATGATTTTTCTTACTAAATTAAAACAAAATTTCCTCACAAAATTTACATGTTAGGCCCCATCCTACTCACCTGACTTAAAAAGTTGAAACTGCCATTTTCAAAACGAAGTTGGGTTCTTCTGAGATTGAGATGTCTGAAAGAGAACGTATGATGTTACCTCAGCTGAAATAACAGAGCTTCTCCATCAGCTTCAGATTTTTGTCCTGTCTGTTAAGAGTCTTCTGTGCATGTGTCGCAGCCTTGGCAACGCAGTCATTGTTTTCTTTTCATTTAATCTTTCTGGCTAGCCATGACCTACTCAGTATGATGAACTACCTCCCTCTTGCTTATATACACTGACTCAACTGTACCTGTAAGACACATTGTAAGCACCATTGTTGAAAGTCTTCCAACATTTCTTCCAGTTTGCAGTATGGCTGCCAGGTACTCTAATCATATAGTAGTGTGCCATAGTGTGGTGGATGTTCTTGCTTGTTGTAAAATTTGTATTTCTACAATGAAATTCAGTAGCCATTCAGTAGCAGATGACCAACACTCTATAGGTGTATAGTATGGAAATGACAGAGTTTCTTTGCCTTATCATACCATTACAACAAAGGCAATATTATAATTCATTTTGCTACATTTTTCTCATGTCATTGCAGTAGTTAGATTTTTACACAAACACACACTAACATGTATACATTCAGTGCACTTGAGTTGCACTGGCAAATAACCTGGGTAAAAATATTCATATTTTTTGACTTTTTTTCCTTCCTCCAATTACAAATGAACTTGAGACCATCCCAAGAGAGCAGTTCTCTCTCCAATGAATTTAAAATAAAATTTGCCTCTGAAAATACTGCACAGATGCACCAGGAACTCTTTTTCTTGTTTGTTGTTGTTTTGTATTCACTGTTCATATGAAGAGGTTTTGCTTCAATGAGACATTGAGGAGAAATGATGCTTAGTTTCACATATAGAATATAAATGAAGACTTGTGAATTGTTTGTGTTATTTTTCAATCTTCAGTGAATCAAAATAAAATCAAACCAGAAGTTTTACCAAATAATTCTAGTTTATGACTGCTAATTACAGAAAGCTTGTGTGATGAGCTTGTGTACATAAAACAAAGTTGTTTCAGGTAACAAAGTGTAAGTCACCAACATAGAAATTACAAGTACAAGTCTTACCTGTCTTATTTTCACTGCTTTATAGAAGATTTTAAAAAATAAAATTAAAAAATAATAAAAAAACATCCCTTGCTAATTAATACTTTCAGGTGGTATATTGATTTGTCAGTTAGTTGTTACAGGAATGTTATCCCAGTCGCTAGAATCTGCCACCAGCTCAGGTCCTTTTCAAAGGGTCGTAAATCAATGCACCTCTTCATGTGAAGGAACTTTTCAGAATGAATTAATGAGAAGAGATGTATAGCTGATTTATTGGAATGTGGAGTAGGCTTCACAGCTGAAGTCATAGGATTGGTGCCAGTTACAGAACTCCTGCTTAGTACAGTTAACTTCACCTACTAAAAGGTTCATTTTTCACATCTCATTTAGGTAACTTCCCATAGACTGAAATTCTCTATGTAAAATTTACTTTGCAAATGGTCAACATATTCATACATTGAAAAAGGTGGAGAAATAAAATTCCATGAGGATTGTTAATCAAAGTATCCAGCTCCCAACTAAAAGGAAGTTAAGGTACAGACACTTCATTTTAACCGTGGTTTAACCCCAGCCGGCCACTGAGCACCACGCAACCGCTCGCTCACTCCCACCTGGTGGGATGGTGGAGAGAATCAGAAGGGTAAAAGTGAAGAAACTTGTGGATTGAGACAAAGACAATTTAATAGGTAAAGCAAAAGCCGCACACGCAAGCAAAGCAAAACAAGGAATTCATTCACTACTTCCCATCGGCAGGCAGGTGTTCAGCCATCTCCAGGAAAGCAGGGCTCCATCACATGTAACGGTTACTTGGGAACACAAACGCCATCAATCCGAACGTCCCCCTCTTCTTCTTCTTTGCCCAGCCTTATATGCTGAGCATGACGTCATATGGTATGGAATAGCCCATTGGCCAGCTGGGCCAGCCGTCCCGGCCACGCTCCCTCCCAGCCCCCCACGCACCTGGCAGGGCACAGGAAGATGAAAGGTCCTTGACTAGTGTAAACTTTACTTAGCAACAACTAAAACTTCAATGTGTTATCAACATTATTCTCATACTACATCCAAAACACAGCACTATACCAGTTAATAGGAAGAAAATCAACTCCATCCCAGCCAAAACCAGGACAACATGTAATGTCTTTCTCATAAAAAAAAGTTAAAAATACCTTAACAGTAAGAAAAGCTTCTGAGTTTTGAAATCTTGTAAGCTACATAATCATCTGAAGTATAAAAATATTGCTTCCTGCTCACCTATTTCATACGTTTCTTATGCAATACTTTGTATAAAGTTTCACCAAATCCTTCCAGTGTGTCTTACCTCAGGTTTGCTATATGCATTAGGTCACAGATAGTATTCATTAGATGTTCCAATAGGAAACAGAAGCAATTTATACTTGGATATGTCATAAATTAAGTAAATTAACAGCAACTGTTTCTAAAAGTAGCTGAAATAGTGGGGGGGGGGGTTGTTTGATTTGATATTGTTTGGTTTGATATTTTTGTACATTAGGAGTTTAGAAAGTCTTTGGGAATTGCAGACTGCTGCACTTCACCAGAAATAGATGTGAAATAGAATGAGAGGTTTATTAAAGTTAAATATTGCATAATAGTGGGATGAAAACAATATGAGAAGATCAAGCCTACACCGCTTATTGAAAGGATAATTATGCCTACTAAGTTTTCCTTAAAAGTTAGTAAAAAAGAAATAAAAGACATCTGATGAAACACATTTTAAAAAATTTTATTTTCATGAATCTTTCAGGGTGGGTTTAGACAGCATTGTTGCACTGGAGTCAACAGAGCTGTATCATTTTATTCCAGATAACAATGTCACCAAAGAGACCTTAGGGAAAATGAACAAAATTGTAAGAAATTATGTCTTGTCATAACTATACACACTGGCTAAGAAATAGGAAACAAAAAAATGTTTTTGTTTATATTATTCATGGAGAGAAGAGATTTGTTATGATTGATATCACTTTTAGTTAGTTTGAGCCAGATCGTTTCATCATGAAGAAAACCTGGAACACCTTTAAAAGTGTATTTCTGCGGTTTGGCCCTTTCTGTGCATAGATCCTAGAGGTTGTTGACGGGTATGTTATTAATGACTTGAAGAAGAAATATGGTGTTATGTTTGGAAAGTTAAGATATGCTCAGTTAAATACAGGTCAGAACTGTGTAAACTGATATTAGCATTAAATGATTTACAGTTACTGTCAGAGATGGTCTCAGAATGCCTTTTGAAGGTATAAATTCTGACTAACAAGTTAACATATGTGTATTTGCTCTGGATATATATTGTATTACAGTGAAAATCATTTTGAGGAATACTAGCATATAGAACAAACAGCATTATTTTGCAAATATACAGTGATTGAACTAACACTATTAGTTATTATATATATGTATAATAAGAGTTAATGATGTTTCCCTTCACTTATCTATCTAGGATGTGACCTTTATATTTTGCCATTCTGATATACTTTAAAAAATGGATTAGTAAAAGTACTTGAAGCAGTCACTCATCAACTTCAATCTTTTGTCTCCAGGATAACATACACTACTTTATATTCCTGACTTCCATGTTTTAGCATACTTCTCCTAATCCCATTCTATCCTCCTTTTTTGGATCTTCCTAGGTCAGTAGCATGGTCTGAACTGGGTGAAAAAACCAAAAACAAACCAGGGGAAAAAATAGTAACCTTAATGTAGCTTTTCTGCTTTATCTTCATGCAGATATAAAGCCAGATGCCATGGAAAATTACTATACTGTCAAGCAGCAAGTCTGGCCATTAGAGAAGGAAGTGGACAGCGTATCTACAGTTTGCTGATGACACTAAAGAAGTTCTGCAAATAAAAATTACAGAAGACGTGAAAATCTCTAATTGGTATTTAAATGTACTGGAGGAGTCCTGGCAGTCTGTAACAGATTGGCTTTTATAACAGCAGCTGAAATTGAATATGAGTAAAAATATCAGTGTATAGGTAGAGAGTAACTTAAACTCATATACTTAGGAACTTTGAACTCATATAAACTTTTAATAAGAAGACTTAAGACTATTTTGGGAAGCTCGGTGATCTCTCGAGCAGCAAATGAAGATGAAAAATAATGTATTTACAGTAGCTATATAAAAATGTATAAAAGAATTAATCTGTCCTGTTCTCAGGGGATATGCCAATACCTCTTATCCTTCTGTCAGATATGAATGGAGATAAAGCCTGATTAATAATGAAAAGATGTTGTGAAAACAATTATTCTGAATTAGTTATTAAAGAGAAGAGAAATGTTAGTGGAAGTTTGCCTGAAGTATTTGTCTTAAGGATAATGGTGTAAATTGATTAATCACACAATTCAAACAGGTTTAGTTTAGAGTTAGGATTAAAGAACTCACCATGTGTCACTTACAGGAAACCACCAGCATTGCAAATTCATTAGGACTTTCCTGGACCACATTCCAACAGTGGATGTGTAAATTCAAGAGTTGATGGGACATAAATTGAGATAAAAACCAGGTCTTTTCCCAAACCTCTTTCTAATGTTCTAATGAAATGTTATTACAATAGTATTCTCTGAACTTCTTTTGCTTGAAACTTTAATGATATAATAAAAAATGGTTATAGCTCTCGTACAAGCTACCTATTAGTCACAAGGAGAAAGGTAGCAATTACAGTAAATTGTGTAACATTCTTAATACTTTATTTTTTCTCACTTCTTACAGATTTTCATGAGATACTAAATATTGAAC
Source organism: Calonectris borealis (assembly GCF_964195595.1). NCBI lineage: Eukaryota > Metazoa > Chordata > Aves > Procellariiformes > Procellariidae > Calonectris > Calonectris borealis. Next base: position 112,891,368 of record NC_134314.1, read on the forward strand.
AATTTCAAATTTTAAATATAAGAATCAGCTGCTAAGTAGTACATCCTGAATCAGCCAGGGAAGTATACATTCATATAGCTATTGATTCAGTCTCTCTACAAATTCAGTCAATTATTTCTGTATGACCAAGAGTGGATTGATTGTTTTTTGTAATCAAAGAGTGATCTCTTTATAGCCAATGAGCATGTATAGACAGTGGAGCTAGTGAGCTTTACCAGTGAGAGAAATTTGATTGCTCCTGGGATGGATATTGGCACAGGAGTTTTAATGCCAGGTTGCTAGCTTCTGAAAATGACTATGTGAGTAACATAGAATTGCTGCCTAGACAGCAGGTATTAAGGATCACCACTTGAGGCTCAGTTGTCTGCCTCAAAAAAGAAAGGCTTTTAAGAAGTAATTTCCTGTTGCTTGAGGGCCACTCAGGAATATAAGATGAGAAGTCTTTTCCCTTTGCCTCTCCCTCTAAACCTAGGAGAAATCGGAAAACCTTCACGTGCCACAAATCTCTCGGCAAAGATTATTACATATTGCAAAAGTGAATTATGATAATTCCTTACTGGTTTTAATCATGAAGAATGTGTTCAGAAAGATACAGACAATAAGACTATAAAGGTCTCTCTGTCAATGTATCGGCAGAGACTCTGAAGGGACATCCATGCTGTCTGAGGTGCTATGTCTTTTGCAGGAAGTTGTTGATAGTTGGCACTCGTGTTTCAATGTGACATATTGTCATACCTGAGTATGACAGTTCCTGGGATTTTGCCGTGGAGAAAAAGTACATACAGTCTGGATATACTCTTTATGAAACTCATTTTGTCTAAATTTCTGAGAGAAAGATCATCAAAAAGAATAGAACGACAGGCTATTTTTCCAAGAATTTCAATCTATCACAAATATCTATGTCCAAGGGAGTAACGTTTGCTACCAAAATCACCTCTAATCAAAAACAAAAAGAGAGGACAAATACATGCCATTTTCTTTCTTTCCTGTCTTCTGCAGCATCATGATCATTATCATTCTGAATCTGTAAAACCTCATGGACCAAAGATGTGATCAGACATGCAAATCTTGAATTCCAAAAGATTGTGTCCTTTTTCCAGTGAGTAGGCTCTGGAAATTATTAACTGCTGGGGAACTTACAACATGCCTTTTACTTAAGGAGTAATTGGGAGTAATTGGTTGAAGGGAAAGGAAAAATTTAAACAGAATCTAAGGAGAAACAATCTGAGGGTGAAACGCTTAGACTGTGGAAAATATACTTAAGGGACCTGATGGTACACTAGACAAAGCACTAGGAAATCATTATCATTTGGGTATATAACCTCAAGTAAAATAAAAGGATACTTTAAGGCACTTAAAATGATTTGAAGGACACACTTTGGATTGTGATAGTTCTTTCCTCACAGGCTCTGTTTTACTGAAATGTTATTGCACATATCCTCTGGGCCATTCTCTCTATGTTCATATGAATCTTGCCTTACGTGATACCTTCAAATGCGTATTTACAAGTTCTTAGACAAGATAAATAAAATCTTTAACATGAGGAAAAGCTGAAATAATAAACATGAGAACAGGAACACAACTTAAATGGAAGGTAATACCAATTTATGATTTTTAATAAAAGTTATATTCTTCTGCTGAGATTGGACTCTGATTAAGGTAGGGTTTATGGAAAATCATATTCTTGCAGAGGTTTTTAATGTAAATAGATGTCAAGAGACAGAAAAACCTTTGTAATTCCTTGACAGTTGAGGCCTCAAGAGCTCAGTACCTGCTGATGGAGATGAGATTTTCACACTTTATCAGCACCCAGCAATTCCTGCTGCAATACTTTTGATCAGACATTCAACATTTTGTAAACGGTAGTGAAGTTGAAAATTTTGATTTCTACTGATTTTGCTCAACATCCAAAAAGGATGTTGTGACACACCTAAAAACTAAATCTTATTTTGTCATTAATGGGCCACCCTTCCTTTGTTTCTTAGTTTTTTGAAGGATTTTTAAAAAATCAAACTTAAGCTCAACAAAGTACTCTAAAAATGTTTTTAATTGAGAATTTTATTACAGGCCCAGCAGAACAGCGGTAATTGAGCCCATGCCTTGAGCAATGAGATAAATCTAGCTCTGTTCCTCTTAAAAACAGTGTCCATGTGGAGCAGATCTAATACAGCAATGCAAATACCCTTAGAAGAATAACGATAATTAAAAAAAAAAAAAAAATCAGATCCTCAAATCTGCTTAATTCAATACCTGAGTATCTAGGGTGTATGTTAAATTAACAGCAGATCACTTTAATTAAGATCTCATAAACTTGTGAGCTTTGAAAGTTGCATTTTATAAAGTGGGTTTGCTCATTAGTTAGGACCTTCAAATACCTGACTGTTCTTTTACTTATTGAATATGAACTCCATTTAACCCTACACATATGAGATAACTTCCTTATTCATAAAAATGATTTAAAAAACACTACAATTAATATCAATCTACAGATTTTCTAAAGATGTTGAGGGTCCATTTTGATTCTGTAACATAGTGGCATATAAAATGTGAAGGGATTTATGCCGGTTATTTGGTTTCGACTAGATGAAAACAAAAAGAACTGTAGTGACTGTATATAATGAAAGTGTCTTTAGGCTGTTCCAGCATTCGGGTATAAGTGGTCCAAACCAGCTAAGCTCAGAGACGTTCTTAGGCTGCAGTCATGGATTAGACAAGGATTTGGGGCAAGATCTAGCTGGGGAAGAAAAAGCTCGTCTGTTCTTCTGTTGTAATAGCTAGCTTAGCAAATGTACTGTGATGTTAATGCCTCTACATAACTGAACGTGTTATTTTTTTCTGTTTGATGCTGCTGAGTAGTCATTAGTGTGTTATGAGAAAAATGAATTTAAGTATTTCAAGCCTTTTATATGTATTATTTTAATTTTTTTTAATGAATGTGTGACTCTAGATGGATAAAGAATCATGTCTGCTGTTGCAAAAGAATATTGAAGGCAAAACCATAGGTGGTATTATTTCTAGACACCACAGTTTATGATTGCAGTTATGTAGACTGTTAGAAATTTCCCTATCTCTTCAAACCTCTTTGCTTTCAAGATGCTCAAAATCTATTCCTCCCTTTGTATTCTGTATATGAAATGGGGGAGAATTTTTTCCTTACTACTCTGCTTTTTTCAATAGTCTCATCTGGGTCAACAATAGAGCAGAAAAGGAAGACCAAAATACTACTTCTAAGCCCCCCCGTCTAAGCTTGAATTCAAGGACTGAGTTCTGCATATGGACTCAGAAAATATTAGGGTAGCCCTTACTGACCAAAGGATCACTCATACTAGTGCTGGGGTTGTTCGGTTTTATCACAGCCGAAGGCGTTCTGCCCACTTTTCATCTCTACTGTGGGAGAAGTATGAGAAAATATTCTGGAAGGCCAGTTCAGTACTCTACACATTTATTTGCTTTGTGCTGACAATTGGGTACGGCGAGAAGCTATTTGTAGCATTTTGTGAAGCAACACCTGCAATTCTTATTTTCTTGTAATTATGTATAAAAAAAATCAAAGAAAAGCTAAAAATCTCTCTAAGCCAACTTTCAATTTTTATATAGGTACTGGTAATTCTAAAACATGTATTGAAAGAAAATATTTTTCCTGCTTGTTTATCTTTCTTCTCATTCTGAAACTCCGTTCAATTATTCGTTATTTTTTTAATGTTACCTGATGTTGCGAAAATAATTTGCCAGCCATTCAGTATGGAGAAAAACTGGCCATAAAAGCAGCGCATCAAAAGAGCTAAATGCATTCATACTTTTGTGAGATACCTCGACTGCTTCTTTTCCATTCTACAACTGCTTCATTTCCATTCTACCAAGTCACACATTTGCCTGGAAAACTAATGCCACTCCAGATCCCAAACAATTTTCTTTGGAAAGCAAAAGCACTTTCTTTTCTGAAGACCACTCTGCTCTCACCTGCAGTGTCTTGAAGCTGGGTACTAGACCCATGCTGAATCTAAGGTCTGCTGCCATTAGTGCTGGGCAGAAAGCGCTTGAAATCATGTTTGTCACCACCAGCCCTGATGGCTCTATGTGACAATGACTAAGCAGCGGTCTTTAAGAAAGTTCACTGATAAGCTCAGCCCTGTAGAAGAAGATATTTCAACGTTTTTTTCCCCCACCTATAAATCTGCTTTCAAAACAAAACAAGTGATAAGAGCTATTTGGTATTTTAGTAAGAAGTGAAATTCTATTTTACATTTATTCATCCACTTTCTTGCGAGAGAGGAGTGTGCAGCTGTTGACCTTGTGGGCTTCAAAAACCGGCTCTGCCTAAATGCATATTAAACAAACTATCATGCAGCAGATAAGGAGGGTGTTACTGCTGTGGCATCATATAGGTGGTACTGGGTTAGGATAAGTGCCAGTAGAGAGCTACAAATTTAACTTGCATAATTTGTGAGAGCTTGCAAGCAACATCAAACAGCTTCATTAGATACAAGCTGCAAACTAGTCTCTTTTGCTGAAGAGGTAGAATTACCTTTACTGCAGTCAGTTCAAAACCCGGTGAAATCAGTGGGGCTCCAGTAGATCTTGTACCAGATCCTATCACCAGATCCTGTTAGTTGTGCTATTTACCTAGCCTGAGCTTAGTCTGTACTCCCTGTTCCTCCACTATTGCTGGTGGGAAATGTTCCAACTAAATAATTTCCTGACTACTCCCAAACTCTGTATGTAGGGAAGTACATGGCCACTTTCTTATATGCTTGGACAGTCTCACCAGAGGGGTAAAACAGCAAAGAGGTTTGAATGCATGTGAACAAAAACTGGCTTGCTGATCTACTCTGTAAGAGGAGGATACATAACCAAATTGAATTTAAGTCTCGAAAAAAGAAATCAAATTGCATTGCCTGCTTTCAGAATATTTTCCTTTTTGAAGTACGAATAGAAATTTTCATAGTGAGAAGTCTAGTGACAAATAAAAGAAGCAAGCAATATCTCTCTAAGGCTTTGTTTCTTAGCTTGAAATACATATCACACCTGTCCTGAAACTGAGCTCTTCTCACATACTTACATCAATTTCTCTATTAGTAATGTGTAAAACTTTGTTAAACTCGTGTATTGTGAAGAAAATGATATAGTGTTTTGCACTTAAAATTATTTGTTGGCTTTTGTTATTTGTGTCATATTGCTAATTTTCTTGTTGTGTAGTATTTATTGGGTGTAGAATTTCATTCTTGCACAAATATATTTTCAAATACAAATAAATTTAGTGTTTGAAAGCATTTTCTTGTCTAAAAGAAGTATAATTTTCTACCTACATAATCTGATTCTGCTCTTGAATGCACCAGTTTAAACTTAGAGTAAGTCTGAAATCAGCAGAGTAGTACAAAGTCTGTTTTGGCAGACTTCCTATGTCTATAAATCAATCCTGAATGCAATAGTAACAATTTGCAAAACCAGACAGTTCTGCAAATAACAGCGTATTGTATATACTTGTGTGGTCATTTAAAATAAATTGTTATTATGAAATATGCCAAATAGTCAGCTTTGAAGATTAAAAACACTTTACAGAATAGAAACAACAGGAACACATCTCATCGAGAAAGATTTTATAGAATGTTCTTTTACAGTGACTACTTGCTTTTATTCTTTTTTTCTAAAATAATGAAAGCCTCAGCAGATGTTAATCCCGAGAAGGTTGTCGCAGCTCAAACATCATCCTTGGTTAGTTTCACTATTTCATACAAGACAGGATCCTTTCTTTTAAACTTTGAGTGAGCAGATTTTGTTTCATTTATTCAACAGGAGCTTGGGCTGTTGTCCAAAATTTGGCTCTTTATCTGCTGGGAGGATATAGCTGCTCATGTGAGGTGAAATAATTTACCATCTCTATGTCTGTGCCTGAATATGTGACTTAAGAGTATAATAAGCTCAATGATAGAGCATATGCTCTGTTGTTTTTCACTAAAGTAACAAAAATAAGAATGATCACAGACCTGTTCTGACTTTTTTTTTTCTTTGACTTTTTAAGCAGCTTTCTTTCATTAAAAATATGTTTGCAAGAGTAGCTTATTTGTTATACAGCAAATACAATGGCTCCTTATGCACCAAAACCATTGAATACCAAGAACTGGGGCTCGCCCTCTGGTGCTTATATAAGTAAGGATTTTACTATGAGAAGCTACCTACTATGAGCTCGTGACTGTTTGTATTATGAAATAGGTGGTGAAATTACTTTGAACCAGCTCATCTATTCCCCATGGCCAAAGTATGAAATGCAGAACTACAAAACTTTTATGAGAAAGGGTCTGAGAGGAGAGATTCATAAACTGTTGCAAAGTCAGCAGCAAAGTCTTTTTTGGGGGCTATTGTCACTTCTTCCTGCAACTAGGAAAAAAACAGAAAGAATCAGGTATAGAAATTCATCACTAAAGCTCAAAGCTGCTGGATACTGTTGCTGGAATGGAAGAGCATTACCTCTTTGTGACTGTGTGAGGCAACAGCCTGCTCCCCGGCTGTTCACCACCTAACTGAAGTTCAGGTAAAACCAGAAAGGAGGTGAGTCTGAAACAGATGGTAATTTAGACCTGTGTTCTGAATCACAACTAATGCTAAACCTCAAAATTATTGTTTGTTACTACATTTCAGTTGCTTTTTCCCAGGTCAACAAGAAATTGGGATTTTGCTCTAGTTTACACTGTCAATTACCAAGATATTTTTCATTTGTAGTACTCCTTACTTGCTGTAACATCCTTCCTTTTAATCTCTGTGAAACTTAATATACTTCAGGCTGATTTTTGCTAGCACTAAAATCAAAGCTGGGTACTCAAGCAGCAAGGATACAGAAATGGAAGCAAGGCAGGTAAGGAGAATTTTGTGCTCCCAAAGAAATTTGATTTCATTAAACTCAGTCCAAAGGGGCTTAGCAGTACATGGGCATTTGGAAGTATTATGGACACAGCCATGAGCTGGCAGATTTCTTACTACGTAAATGTGGGAGGGCATGTTTCAAGAATTAAATGATGGAATGAGAATTGAGATGTGCCTGGGCATAATTAGCTGATTAGGAAAAGGGTCATGATCATTCTGCAAAGTCTGCATCTGATGAAATGCCAGAAATACTTGCAGAGAGTGGAAATTGGTTTTTATTTTGGTTGGTTTTTTAAAGGGAAAGCAGACAAAGCATGGTACTGAAGTTGTTATTCAAAATGAATGCAAGGAGCATGAAAAAAAAAGAATTATGTAAAAGTTGTCTTCTTTACTGTATCATCCAAGATGACATCCACTTGTGACAATTTTTAAATGGATGCTTTACAAAGTAAGTAAAATATATTAAATATTTTTATTTTTTCATTGTGCTCCTTTGCATTCAGTCACATTTCTCAAAGATAATCAGCTTTGCTGTCCTTTTCACCTTGTTCTAAAAGGTTTAATAGCCAACTTATTCAAGTTTTCACTTAAGTATTCTGTCCAAAAGTAAAAAAAAAAGCCCAAAACACTTTGTTTCAATACAAAGCATGCTAAAATGGCCTATAGTTTGATATTTCAGTATAAAATATTTTATTGTATCAGTTGATGTATATCTCGGTATCTTCAAATTTCTTCAGAGCAAAGAAATTGAAAAAAGAGAAAAATTTGTAAATTATTATTTATAGGAGACATTTGTTTTCATACAGTTTTTATATTGTTATGTAATAGATAATTCTTGATGATGCACTCTTATTGACAGAGCTGACCACCTCAACAAGTTGTGTTTCTCTGGTATCTTTGTGATTATGTTGGCCACATAAAAATAACAGTTTCTTAGTAAATGCCCACAGTCCTTGGAAGCTCATACCTGTGTAAAACTGTGAAGGAATCACTTCTGTTCAGCTTTGGTTTTTTTTGAGGTAGAAACTAATCTTACCCAAGGTTCTTGATGTATGAAGGAAAGAGAGTAAAGTATTTCTCCTTTACCAAGGAATATAAAAATATGAAAATAGTGAAAAATGTAATTATTTCCCTGGGAACTTCTTCCTGAGAAATCTTACCTTTCATACATCATGTTAGATTCCTAGAAGCAACTTCCATTGCAAGAACCATCATGCTGGATAAAAAACCATTTTGTTAATATCTGATTCTCTCTTCCTTGTCTTAAAGGTCAGTCTTTTCATATGCAGACAAGCTGCTTGATATGAATCAGACATCAATCTGCAGGAAAGACTTGTTATATGTATTGATTTTAAATAGTATGTACAATTTGAACTTTCTCATGACAGTGAGGTTCATGGTTTAATTATATGTTGGTGTCGAAGTTCTTCCTTTTGTGTGGTTTTTTTTTGTTTTGTTTTTTTTTAAGTACACAAGAACATTAAAAATAGCTATCAAAAGAATAACAAATACAGCTGGAATTCTTCATCCTTTTTTTCTTGAGCACCGTTACACATTAACATGAAGTAATGAAGAATTTCAAGATAATGTACATCTCTGGGAGAAACAATGCTTATTCTGAATACGTAACAGAAATCAATGTCAATGTTCTGCTCAAATTAAAGTACACGTGTTTTCCTTGAAAAGCAATAATGTCCTATCTACAAAGGACACCCTTTGAGTGCAAAAACATACCTCATCAGCGCTCATCCCTCTTTAAATTTAAGATACTTCACAAAAATTCTGAGCGCCAAGAAAAAAAATTCCTTGATTAGAATTGCACCCTTTTTAGTTCTCATGATAAAGTTCTATACCCATTATTCAAGCAAATTTAGTGCTCTTGTAGTGAGTCTTTTAGTTGATAAAGGTTTTGCCTGGGAAAATGGTAGTGATCTGTTGTTGCAAATGTTCTTTTCTTATAAGAGGTCGCATGCTTACTAGAGCTCTTCTTCTGACTGCAAATTTGGTAGCATCATCGACTTTCTCACTGGGAAGAGTTTTGAAGAAGCAGCGTTATGAATACTTTTTTTGTTGTATTAATAACAGGTTGAAATAACATAATGGTAGGATTTTTCTAAGGGCAAGGGCTTTTCGCTTTACATGCACTAACAAAAAAAAAAAATCACCCGCATGGATGTGCTTTTAAAATCCTATAATGTGAAAAATATATTCTTATCTCAGAACAGACTTCATCCACTGCATCCATGAACTCTAAGGAAATTGAGGTAGCTGCAGGCATTTAGTTCTTTAGTTTCGTTGCTAATGGAAGATCACTGGCAAAACTGGTCAGAGTTTTATTTTATGGCAGATAACTGTGAAACTTTGAGACTATGTCAGGTTCAGTCAGCAGCTCATACAGCTTCCAGATCTGCTCTGTGCTTCTGCTTAGCACTCGGGAAGCCAATGATTCCAAGCTTATTTTATGATGTTTCTGGTATTTCTGAGGCAAAATATTGGTAGATTTCTGTTCCTTTTTTTTTTTCATGTGTTTGGATCCTATTTTTATTAGATACATATATTTTCAGGAATTTTGGATCCATCAACATTTAGTTTCTTGACCAGGGACATCTTTTATTTTGTTAAACTTATATTTAACTATTATATAAACAGAATGGAATAAGCAAATCACTTGCATCTGCGTCTCTAAAATATACTGTCTATATGTTAATTTACATTTGAATTGAAGAATTCACATGCAATTACACTGCTCGCTCTACTGCTAAATGGATTGTTAAACTGGTCTATAATTTTTGGTTTCCAAAGGCTCCTTGGTTGCCTCTCACAGAATTGTTTACAAATGTTCTAGAAATTCACAAGAAATGCAGCTATAGCACAACTGTAATTGTCTTCCTTGTTACGCATGTATGTGCTTGCTAGTCCATAGGTCAAAGGCTTCAGTATCCCATTTTTACAGCCAAGCACAAACAAATTGAATAACCAGGACATTATGTAGTTACCAGGCAAAAGCATCTACTGATTAATGCCACTCCAGTATTTGGCAAGAAGAAAGTTAAAGACAAAAATTTATCCTTGCTACATCATCCACATTTGTTATTTGTTGTATTATTTGTATAAAAATGAGCCTGTTTCAGAAGCAAGAGAGATGTTTTCATAATGGAATCAGAGCAATTTTTTGTTTGTTTGTTTGTTTCTGAAATTCAAGTAAGCCATCTATATAACTTTCTATAACTTAATTTTGCTTCACTGAAATCAAGCCTGACACCCGAACGGAACAGAGTGCTGTATCTTTGTGTTTCCAACACACAAAATGTTTATTTGTGGAGAGAAGTGAGGGGATAGTAGTTCACAGGGATTTGGTAAATGTTTTGCTTTCTCTCACATTTTATGAACTTGCAGGTTCCTCTAAGGCCACAAATAGAAATTCTTTAAAAGAAACTAAGATCTTATTCTGAAAGCAATCTGTCTCTAGAGTGAGAAATACTTTGAACAATACCATAGACCCATGTTTCTGGGGTTCATCTCTGATTAATGGTTTCCCCTTATTTTGTGTGCCAGCCTGCATTCTACCTGCCTAGCCCTTCAGGCTGCTTGACCCACATCTAAAAGCAATGTAGTATTCTGATGTATATTAAAACTCGATGATGAAGACACTGGACTTCTTGGAGTATATTTGTAAGTGATTGCACTGATAAAATATTAATGGTATATCTGCAGACTTAATTTTTCAGGTATGGAGACTGGTTACTGAAGAACTTCCAAATCTTCCTGACTTCAAATTCTTTGAGCTTTGTAATCACAAACAGAGCACTAAAATTCAAAGAAATTTTTTTTTAGTTAAAGATACATTTGTGGCAAGGAAAACCATATACAGATAAACAATTAATAAAAAGGGTATTCATTAGAAAATTCATGACATTTTTCAATACTATAAAAAATCAAGGGGGCTGAATTTGTATTTTGTGTAAACTGACATAGGTCCTTTGAACTCAGTGGAGATATACTCCTACCTTTGGGGATCCATCTCATTCAGAGAGTTGTTATCCTCAAAGAAAAGTGGAAGTCCCAACAGACTTCACAAGAATGATATTTCATTTTCATCTCAAGATTATTGTAGTAGGTCGTCAGCTTTGACTGTACCATAAAGCTTCTTGTGGGATGTTACTCTCCTTGCATAGAGCCTAAAGCAAACACAGTCTGTTTTTTCAAAAGTGGATATCCAGTTTGACAAGAAAATGGAATCACTCTAATAAAACTAGGAGAGAAGGGGAAAACCTATTACTTGCAGGCTGAGGATTGAAAACTACTGTGATTGTTCTTGCTGCTTTGATTTTTAAAGGAAGCTTGATTTTTTTTGTTGGTTTGGTTTGGTTTGGTTTGGTTTTTCCTTCAGTGTGGGGAAAAATATACTAACTTGCAAACTTTCTGTTATGAAAGATTACTGTAAGAAACACACCATAAAAGATCCTTTGTGGTTAAAATGTGCTTTATATTTGTTTGGCGTTGAGTATTTAGTAGAGGGTTTTTCTTCCCCTATTTTAATAACATGGAACATATTGAAGCTTGTTTTTTCACTGAATTTCTGATTCTTCTATGGAGTCGGAGTTTCTGATTTTTCCACAGGCTTCCCATGTGACTTCCTCAGCCACAGTTTGTCACTTTGTAACACTGGATTAATTTGTTCCATATTTTAGAGGTCTTCTGAGGATAAATCTTAATATTCATGTAAAGTGACAAGATATTAAGGTGACGACTATCACCTTTTAGAGAAAAATCTATAAATAAGAAACCTCTGTAAGACTGTTGCATTGTAGCACAATCTATTTTTGCATAAAATGAATTGTGTTCTTTCTTGTTACACTCTAACAGATCACCGATTTTTATTATCTTGTCAAATGAAAGAAAGGCTACAATTACCAAGTACTGTAATGATTCCTGATCCAGTCTAGCTTCCAGTAATGTTAACAGAATCTTTTCATTGCTATCAGAAACCATTATTGGGTAGCCTCGGTTACCTTTTGCAAAAAACATTGCCGTCTAAACAAGGTAGTTACTTCTCTAGCAACAGCCGTGTTTCTCCTGAAAGACTGAAACACATATTGCATTGATTCATGTAATGTTTCAGCCAAAAGCATAGTGTCGAGAGCCTTTGGCTGCAGAACTCTGTCTTAAAAGCATCTGCATGGTGAAGACCCTAGATTTCATTGTCCGGTGGAGCACAGCTCCCTGCCAGCATAGAAAAGGCCAGTTTCAGAAGTAAGCAGGGATGAAGCTTGTTAGAAACCTGTGGAAGACTTGAGAAGAGAAACTGGCTCTTCTGGACTTTTCAGCCATGCAAGCTAAACCACTGATGAACTCCAGTGCCTATGTGTGCATGACTATGAGGTTTCAGTTGTTTCTTGGATCATTCCCTAGTACCATATTTATTTATAATATAAACTATTACTATATAACAAACAAATTCAACCTTGTACTCTTTAAAGTTATCTAAAAGTGGAATGCAAATCTACTTTTAGCTTTCAGTATAATTTGCCCCATTTTCCAGCATAATAATCAAATTGTGTGGATGGACATGATGGAAGTTTTATTTATAAATGCTGTAATGTATTAAGCAATATCTCAGCATTTCACTGGGCCGTGTTGTAAATACACTTTGTTGTTAATCCCAATTGATCAATTTCTGATTAAGTTAATGGAAATGTTTTCAATTATTTTACTGCAAATTTTATAAGGCTACTAATATTTATAGGGGGAAAAATGAAAAGATTAAAATATTTCTAAAATATCCCAGAAAATAAAAGGTTCTACACATGCAAGAAAACTATTTTTGAAAAAATAAAGAGACTGGCAGAGATATATTAGCTGAAAGAGGTTAATGCTCCATTTTAAACTTTGTAGTTTGCTAAGGGTTGGGTGTGTTTCCTTGTCCCATAAATATATAGTGCATCACACAAATGCTTTTACATTTTCATATAAGAAAAACACTCATTTTAGACAAGCTGAAAAGAGGGATCAAGAAAAGGAATTAAACATAGGGTGGGAACTTCTTGAAATAATTCAAATATGAATTTAATTGCAAATGTATTACAATTATGAAGAACATCCAAGATATGCCAGGCAGAAACTATCTTGACTTCCCCACTTTAAAAAAAAAAAAATTGAACTTACTCAGACAAAAACTGGAGATTAATTTGTATTCATCCATTCATCAAACTTAATCAATTCAGAGACAGGCATCAGAAAAAAAAGACACGTCATTCAGAAAAGAAAGACAATTATTCATGAGTCTGTGTGTGTCTGTGTACGCTTAGAACAGCACAAATGTCTATTTGAAATAATTTAGTAGTTATGTAACTTAAAATTACTATTAAATATTCTCAGCTGCACATGTAATATTTGTTGTTGTGGCTCTTAATATAACCTAGAGAGTTCTGCTTTTAAAAATTAATCATTGAGTCTGCTGGTAGCTCTGATATCATATATTTTTTCTTTCTATTTAAAGGAGGAAATATCATCCTTTCACATCCTCCCAGCCATCTTTCCGGTATTCTCAAGGCTAGCTGTAAGGAATGGGACACAATGTGAATATTAATGCCCTGGCTGAGCTGACAAATGTGCTCTGTTTGGGCCGTGGCCAGACATGAGCATTCAAAACATGGATCTAGTCCAGGAGGCTGAGATTTTCAGAGAATCTGGGGAAAAGTCTGACAAAAATGCTCAGCAGCTACCTCATAAAGAGATTGCTCTAGAAATCTGAAATGTGTGGGTGAAAAAAAGGAGATGTGACAGGACTGGAATGAGTTGAAACTGTTCAGGATGGTGAAGGAGGATAAAGTTTCCAGTGCATCAGTACATGGACAGCGTGAGAATGACAGGTGAACTAAAGCACAAGGAGATAAACTTTACCACAGTTGTTTGCAGTAAACTGCTTGCAAATAGCCACAAAATTTCACCATGTTCTAGATTTCACCAGTGCTACAAATATTATTAAAGTAGTTCAATTAATCTTTCTGATATTGGTTTATGTTCCTATACAAGCAAATTTGCTCTAGTGGTGTGCTTACCTTAAGAGGGATTTGGTAGTAAGGACGGCCATCCCATCACAGCTCTCCCAGCAATGGCAGAACCAAGTCCAGTGAAAGCTGTCAAAAGCTGTGTTTCTCCTGTATCCATTTGGACATCCATGTGCATAGACGCCTTTCTTAAACCACACGTTTTGCAAATTCCAGAAATCTGTAGGGAACGATGGGACAATTTTTGGGCAGAGATGGCTCATTGGACTCTCTACTGAGTAAAAAATAGGAAGGAAGTCCCCAGAGGGAAAGGCAGTTAGGATTTAGGATAGATTACTCCAAAGAAAAGGTGCTCTTGGAACACACAAGCTATTTAAAAACTATTTGTCTGAAAGTCACTCAAACCTTTCAGCAACAGGAATAACTTGCTGCCTCTGTCACGCTTAGGTTGGAATTCCATCTGTATAAACTCTCCTTCAGTGTTTCCAGTCTTCGTTCTTGCTGCTTACATTCTCTCTGCTTATATTCACTCACTGGGAAGATCAACCTGCTAGCAACTGCAACTAGGATTTAAGTTTATGAATGCATCTTTTAGCCAGATAACACAAGTATTCTGATTTAAGCTTAAAAGAAAAATGCCTGGTCTCTGTGAACATTTCAGCCCACCATGTGAAGAAGTTGCCTTCATTCCCAAAGCAAGGGAACATATACTGATGTTAAGAAACAAAAAAAAAAATAGCTGGGTAGAAGTTCAGCTTTTCTCTGAAGCCTTATACACTCCCTCAGCTGAGCAGTTCTTTCTTCCCCAACTCAAAGCTCATCTGAGATTTGCTAACTTTTTATTTTTTTGTTCCCTGAAGAAGTCTATACGTAATTTGTCGGCACGACTCTTTGTAGCTGTAAAGTGAGTGTCATTGCTCTGACAAAATCACAAGGACTATGCCAACTGAATTTTTGACTCTCCATTCTCAGAAATTCCCTTGCTTCTTATTTTTGCAATGAAAATACTCTAGAACGTTCCTACATGCTTTATTCTAAAATCCACAAGTGTTTGCTGCAAAGAAAGTGCTTTATTATAATTTTACAGGCAACTAATATTTTCTTTCACTGTTCTATGCTAAGAGTGCCCCTTCACTGCACATGACACAGGGAGCTCAAAAGGGGCAGGTCCACTTTGCTGCCACCAAAATCAGAATCCTTCTGCCATGGCTTAGCACATGTTAGGGTATGCTGGGTTTAAATAGCTAGTGAGAGTAAGTAGCCAACTTCCTATCAGTCTGTCATCCAGCTCTGGGCTGATACACTCAAGATTTCTTTTGGGAGTAGTAGGAGAGGGGCACATATGTGGCTGCAGGTCTTTGGCAGCTATCCAGATGGACAGCATGAATGGGCAGTAATGGAGCTGTTATCCAGGAATAATGAAGGCAGAGGCTCACAGTCATAAGGTAGACAGGAGACACGGTGAAGTGTGAGCCCTGGAGCTCTGACGTGTGTGGAGGACAGCCAAGCTCCACGGTGACTGCTCCAGATTTTGTGTAGGAGCACTCAATGAGCAGGTGTCCTAGGGCAAAACATTGAAATCATCCATCGTTGTGTCTTTGTTCCCTCACCTTTCTTCTAGGTATTGAGATTATAGCTTTCAGTACAATAAAATATAGCAATAGGAAGATGTAATTTTTAAAGGGTCTTCATCTGTCAAAGCACATTTTTAGGCCTGACCCCTCTGGGGGTCACAACTTTTATGTACAGTCCAAACTTCAGTTTTCAAAGCTTTCAGAGTTTCCAAGCTGACCTTTCACTTGCACATTACAGGATCTGTATTCAAAATTTGCCTTATCCCAATCCCCCTAAACATTGGCAAAAACATAAAGGGAAACCTACGACCAGTTGGTGAAAGATGCATCCTCTGGGATATAGAAGCATCTAGGGAGGCTGACCATAATGTCTGCAATTGGAAGAAAGGACCCTTGCAACAGCACAGTATTGAGAAAAGCAGAAATACTTAGTAGTGAGGAGAACAGCAAAATTGCTAAAAAAAATCACAACCCACCCAAACCCCAGCTTTATTCTCTATCATTTTGATTCAGTCTGGTGACAGTGGAGGACTTGCAAAGGTTTACACTTGCCTGGTTTCTTTCGAAATATTTACTACTTTTCCCATAAAAACTGCACCCTGAATTATTTTCTAATGAGCCCACTGTTATTCTTACATAATTTTTGTGAAATTAGGTGAAGTATTAGGAAAATACTTTGTTCTCTCCTTGATATTGATATAACTGTCTTATGACTCAAAAGTTGCCAGGTTACTTTACTTCTCAATGCTTTATTAATACCCAGAAAGGTAAGAAAGAACAGAAGTACTATGGACTGCCACATATAATGTCACAGGAAAATCCTTAAGGTTTCAACAACTCCTCTGAAATGACAAGTATCAAAGGAAAAGATCTCATCATTTTTGAGATTACTGGCACATGAATGTATATAATTGCCATTCTGATTTGACGTCTGTCTAGTTAGCCTGTGTTTTTTTAATGAAAAGGTTAGCAGCTGCTGTCTTAGGTTACCCAGTAAATAGTAATAACAACCTGTGGAGAAAATGTAAGTGACGCTTGTGACATATAGTAAAAAGCAGCAGTTGGTGAACCAATAGGAAACATTAAAGATGAAAAAAGTATGTGATTATTAGGTGGACAGGCTACTGGTAATTTTTACTGAATACAAATACTGTTTTCAAAAAGTAGCTTTGAATGTAACTAAAATGTATGAAAAAATGGTTTGAAAAGACACTGATATTGATCCATGCTGATCTTTACCGAAATGACAGAGTAGCATTTCATTCAGTAGATCTTGTAATACAGCCCACTCAGTGAATTTAATGATGTGCAGTATCTTGCAGTTATAGGAGATTTCCATAGCAATACTAGAAATCTTTTAATAGGGCATGCTGGAAAAGATGACTTCTGCTGTGATACCCATTCTAGTGTATCATTAAAGTTAAAATTTTTCCCCTCAGCATTTAACGATGACAAAGGTTATAATCGTGTAAGCAGGGTTTCAGAATGTTAAGTAGAATCACTCTTTCCATGTGAAGTGCCTTTCCCCAGCATAATGCTAGAGCAGAATTTATTTCTTAAGTTTGAAACTTAAGTGTGCGCTTTTTTATTCATTTGGGAATACATTCTTAGATTAGACGCAGTCTTCCATGCCATGCTGTTCTGTAAGCAAAGTTTTAAAATAGTGGCTTTATAGTAAGATTTTAAAGTAACTCTTAAGGGATGTTGTTTATACTATTTTATATACATTCCATTGCTGACAAAGTAATTTAAAGGTCTAAATCAAATGTCATATCCTAAAAACTATATTTTGAAACTTACATCATCATATTTTGTCAGAAAGTTCTTAAAATATTAATCACGCTTTTCACTGAAGAAGACTAAGTTAAATCCTTGCTATATGAGTCAGAAAAAAAAATTGACAAGTACATCTCTTACCTTCAAAACAAGAAACTTAACTGCCAAACTTGTAGATAACCTAATGTATGTGTATACATTTTCCCCCTTCAACTTCAGTCATTATTCATTACAGCAGGGAACCTGGCTCTTTGCATTGTAAATGGAATAGAAGACCCACTGTTCTCTGATACAATTTTATGTATATAATGTGGAAAAGGTACCTGTCTCCCATGACCTACTTTTGAGTGCAATTCTAACCTCAACTGGGGCTAAGTTAGGATAGCATCTTGAATGAGATTGTCCTATTCCTAGGCAGTGCCCCTGTCACCAGCAATAAAGTGACAAAAGGATGGAGAGTCTTTGCTATCCAGTACCCGGCAATTAGGAAGCAAATGAACTGTTATTGGGCTCGTTGTGGGACAGTAGTGAAAGAGATGGATAGTTAACATTATTTCAGTCCATACTTCTTCATATAATATAAGTAGTAATTACATACTAGTTGAGGCTGTAGAAATACTTTCTGTGTTAGCATTTGTGTATTCTCTGGTCTATGTATTTTTAAGGGAAAAATATGTACCTTGGAAGGCTCCTATGGAAAATGACTTTCACCTTATACTTGGGTTTTTATTTATATTTTACCATATTCCATGGTTAAATGACTAAGTGGCAGAAGGAAAGGTCCTGATGAGCATTCCATATACAATGTTAAAATTAAGCTATTTTGCAAATATAATTATGATACAGTCAAGTTCACAATAGCATATACACATGCATGTATATATGCAGAATATACATGCAGTCATATGTGCGTTCCTTTCATTCTCATTTATACAAAGTCTCTGACTTTACAAGCCTGTTTATGGAACACATATCAACTGACATAATGTATATGATAAATTTTCTTCCCTCTAATGCATTGCTTTGAACAATGAAATCATATCCATTGACCACACTTTCTTTTCAAGGAGAAATTTAAACTTCCTTAGCTGTATTTCAGGAATATGGATGTACAATTTTCTCAGGTGGATGAGATGCTTCGCTATGAGACTAACTTGGATAAAATTCAGTTTGCAAATATACAGTAGCACATTTTTTTGTAATAACTACATACAAGTGCTAAATGGTGGAAAGTGCTTTTGCACTTCCTGCCTTTTTGATAACAAAACACATTTTAGGTCCTAAAACAGTTTTTGCTGGAGTCAGCGCCTTTGCTTTGCTTTCAAAGGGCGTTGGCATGTGCATTAGTCTATTGTATTTTGAATATCTTGTAATGGTTTAGTATAATACTTGTTCTGCTAACATTAGAAAATGTCACATTTGTGTAATGGTACACAGTTACCCATCACCTTTCCCCATGTATTTTATTTCAGGGATAAATGGTTCCTTTCCTTTTGTAACTGGGCACAGCAGACTATTACTCCAGTTTTAGAATTGAAAAGTATTAAAAGTTTTTACACTACCAATTTCTTTTTATCTGTATATAGAATAATTTTACATTCCTATGACTGTTTTAATGACATAAATGAGTTGCAGGCATGTACTCAAAATCAGTAGGTCAGCTTTGTTGATGTAAGAAAATGTTAATAATTCTGATGATAGGAATCTAGGAAATATGACATGTGTCAAGGTATATTAGGAGATGGGTTAGAATATGGTTTGGAGTGAACATTTAAGGGATAAGAAAGAAAAATGAAAAAATGTAACTAGATTATTTTAGGTACTTTAAAAAATGTTTTGATATACAGGTGTACAGCTTGTGTCAGTCATTGGAAAGACTATATTCCACTTAAAAAAATACTCTTATTATGAGGTAGGGGTCAAGAGGTAAATGGCTACTTTCACAGAGATAGTTCTAAAATAAACCCCCTCTTATTAGCAGAATGAGTCAGTTTTATACAAGAAAATCAGCCTCCCACAGTTCATGTTGATAATAGCCCTAAAAGGTTCTCTGCAACTGTCTAAGCAGTGATGGCAACAAGCTAACAACAATCTTCTAATAATTCTTTTTTCAAATTGTTGTGGTTTAACCTGGCAGGCAGCCAAATACCACGCAGCCATTCACTCACTCCTCCCCCCCGCCCCTCAGCGGGACGGGGAGAGAATCGGAAGGGTAAGAGTGAGAAAAACTCGTGGGTTGAGATAAAGACAGTTTAATAGAACAGAAAAAGGGAAAATAATAATGATAATGGTAGAATATACAAAATGAGTGATGCACAATGCAATTGCTCACCACCCGTGCTGACCGATAACCAAGTAGCGATAGGTACTTCCTGGATCACGCCTACCCTTTATATACTGAGCATGACGTCACATGGTATGGAATACCCCATTAGCCAGCTGGGCTGGCTGTCCTGATTATGTTCCCTCCCATCTTGTGTACCTAGCTCAGTCAGTAGGCATGGGAGCTGTCCTTGGACTAGGAGGGCACTTAGCAACAACTGAAAACATCAGTGTGTTATCAACATTCTCCTCGTACTAACTCCAAAACACAGCACTAGGAAGAAATTTAACCCTATCCCAGCCGAAACCAGGACACAAATACAACATAATATACATTATTTAGCATAAAAATAATTTACAAAATGCACCTGGTATAAGATGAATGGGACATGACTCTACCATACAGTCATCAAGAAGCTAATCATACCACTACTTAAGTACGTATTTAATTTTAAGTATGTGAGTAGACCCAATTAAATCATCTGGATTAGTCACATGCATAGAATTAGGAAGATGGAAAAGCTGTTTCTCTAAAAATGGAGCTAAAATTTAATGTCACTTCTCGTAAATTTAGAGAAGCATTTTATCAAATGAACACTGTTTTGTAAAAGCTGAAACCTGTTCTCTTCATTGTCTATAGCATTGTGGTTTTATATCTTTTCTTTGTGTTTTAAAACAACAGATACCTCCATTAGTTTGTCAAATAAACATTGCCTTTCAGCTTCTACTTCAACTGCTAAATCTTCTGGATAATTAGAGCTCAGTAAGGAGTAATCAATTTAATTCTATATGTGTGTAATATGTACACGGTTAAATGTGACATGGATTTAAATCGATAAAAGAAGCATATCCTCACTACGCTATTCTAAGTCTTGACCCATTAAATACCTGATTCATCTGAATTTTGTATCAGAATACCCATAAAAGCTTACCAATGACTGCACACTCCTTAGCCTCCGAGTAAAACTGCGTTAAAAAGTGTTTTGGGAAAAAGTGTAACAGAGCTGACAGCATTAGATAGGTTTCTTTCACTACTTACTTCCGATGTTACCTGTAAAAATCATACTGCATTCTGCCGCATGCAAAATTATATTTTAAAGCTCAGTTTCATCCTTTGGTCAAATGAACTGTCCCCTGCAGCCTGCCAAGTCCATGATCACACATCATTCCTCTCATAGGTGCTATGAAACTTGCTCCAGATCTCAAGAAATGCTAGAGTACTCCAAGTTTGCTAAGCACACCACAGATGTTAGTTGATCCTCATGATAACAGTATAAACTAGACTATTGTATTATCTCTACTTTCACAGTAGGAGAGAAATTAAATAACTTGTCCTAGGCCATGTAGATAACCATTTCAGGAAAAGGTTGATCTTCTTCAGAAGCAGTTTTTCTTGTTCGATAGATCTTCCCAGTTCATTTTGAAGTTGAAAATTTTCCATCTTGCATCAGAATGAGATGAAGATTTTTGAAATGATATCTTTTAGGAAAAACTAAAGGGAAGCATCCATTAACTCATGGCTGACAACTCATCTGCCAAATGCAGAGTGGAGATGTAGTTTCTAGCCCTCATCTCTTCAGCCAAATGCTCCAAAACCCTGGCTATTTGGGAGAGGTTTCTCATCTTTCAACTTGAAAATTCAACTAAGAGTCTGAGAAAAACTCAACTGACATGTCGCAGCAAAACACATATTTTTTTATGAAAGACCCGACTTCAACAACTCATCAATGCCAGTGAAAAATTGCCAGTGTCAATGCCTCTGCATTATTAATGCCTCTTCCTGACAAGCACTGTCCCATTGGGATTTGTTTATGCTGAGCAATGGCCAATACCAGTCCCTAGCTGAAAGGACTTCTTTCCTTTCCTCCAGAGCCCGAGGGCTTACATACATGCAGATCTGCTGTGCCAGCAGAGCAGCATACGAGTTCTGGAAAGATATAAATCTAGGTAAAACAACCACTAACAGAAGAACTGTCTGTAAAATGTTTTTTGGAGGACTGTCAACACTGAAATACATGTTTCACTCAGGCCTGCCAGCTCCACAGTAGTAAGCTGTGGCTTTTAGAGACTAAACAACCAATTTGAGTGGTAATCTACTGCCCTACCACTTCTGGCAATGATTTACTACATTTGGGGAAGTCTGGCAACCCAGGCTGTAGATATTTGGAAACACTGGACAAACAAATGTTGTGTATTGTAGGTTTGACACCGGAAAAGCTGGACCTGTTGCTGTTGGGCCTGCCAGCTTCGGCAGAGTTGTAGACTGTACATTTCCAACATACACATATGTTTTAGCCTTTAAGAATAATGGCTGTCATCTGCAGAGCAGATGCCTGGGAATATTTGTGTAAGTAGGGGAGGGTTAGTCGCACTCACATTTAGAGGAATTTGCCATACCAGAGCCAGTGAGAAGAGCCTGCGAGCTGGAAGACTATGTTCAATTACTGGGCATGAAGAGGCTTCACCAACAGATTGGAAGTTGAGAGAGCGGAGCAGACCGTTTATAAAGAGTTCCAAATTAACCAAGAAAAAAATATACTCTTTAATCTTAATATAATATGAAAGAATCATTATAATTAAACGTAAACTTAATTTGAAACGATAAAATGAAAAAGTTAGTAAGAAACTTAAACCACTGTTAATCAATTAACAAAAGGACCATTTTTAGAAACATCAAGTATATCTGACCTTCATCAACTGCATGCTGCTTCTTTGAAATTATTATAAAAATCTGTTACAGTAACTCAAATGCAAACCACATTGCTGCTCACTTCAAATAGGCCCAGACAAATTGAGAATGTGGATCTGCATTAACAGAAGTGGGAGTTAGAGCTTAATCAAAACCTCCTGAAAGATCTGCAGAACTTGGAACAAGGTATCACTAATCTGCTGTTGAAATATTATGGCAGGTTCTTTTCATGATCCGATTACGAAACTTGAATTTAAGTTTTCCATAGAGTTAGATCCATTCTTACATGCTATGCTGCATTCATGCTACGTTATTCATAGGATCCATCAAATCTTGAATAACTCATCAGGTCAGTATGCTACAGGCAATTACCCAATATAGGTCAATGCGCTGGCATGGTATGTAAGACGAAAATTCTATTCTGTAACTACCTTCTTGAGTAGAATATGTGACCTATTTCCAATTGCTCATGGCAGAGGAAACTGCAGGCCATATTGTTCATATTTGAACAAAATACTCTCCTAAATTTCACTGAACATCTTTTGGTGTTGATATGTCAATGACAGTAGAAAAAAAAGTAGATAGTCTCCTCTATAGATTTAAGACAATGCTGAGTGCCTTCCAACCAAAGAGTGTATGGTAGTAATAAATATTAAAAGCAGATACAAATACTGGCTGTAACTTGGAATGTCAAGTTAAAATTTCAGTAATGTGTTTTGTCAGCATACTTCTACCTGCAGTCCTAGGATGCTTAGAAAGGAATTATCACTGTCTAGAGTGTTACAGAAGTATAAAGCTGCTATCTGCTGTTTTCACCAAAACTTCAAATGAAATGGTGGCAGCAGATATCCATTTAATCAAATGTATCACTGAGTTCATATTTTTGGTAGCAGCAGATGGGTGGCAGTTTGGAAGACTTACCTAGAAAAGGCTCAGGGTAGTTCTGAATATTTTCTTAGCATGTAAGCATATGCTGAAAGTGAGTGAGTTACCACACTTTAGCAAGTTACCACACTTTAGCAAGTTACTGCTCATTAGTAGAAACTGTGGTAACTGATCATGTGCAGATTTAGTCCATCCAATTGCAAAGTATCAAACGCATTACATTATGGAGTTCATATTATGAGTAGTTTTTAAAGATGTTAAAGTTGGTTTTCATGCTGTAAGTGGAATAGACTAAGAGCAGTCTGGTTACCAGGGCTCAGATTTATAATACAAAAAATAATAGCAGATATCATTCAATTACTTTTCAGTGTTGATCCATGCACTATTACTCAGGAAGGCTATGGTTAATCATTAGAGACCAAAATTCTCTTCTCTCCTCTGCCTCTAAATTATTGCCTGAACCCTAAAGTTACTTAATTCTTTCTTCCTTAATCCTAAAAATAAGAGTATAGGAAGGATGTTCTAAAGCTTTCAGTATTGTCTTAACAGTACTCCCTTTTAAGTAGATAATTCTGTTTCTGAAAAAAATTGCTTTTTAGATCCCTCAGTGTAAGACTAGACAGGTGCAAAATCATTATTGAAAACAGACAGGAACAACTATGCTCATTTTCTAGTAAGGTAACTAACTTTTCAATCTGTATAGATTTATTCATAAAAACATCATAAGAATTTTGAAAGTTTTTATTCCAGAAATTTGTGCCAGCACAAATTCTGATTCTGTAGTTCAAAAAATATAGGTTCCCCTCTGTTTCCATGGAGCCCCTCTGACTTCTATACATCCATGCATGTTTTGTTCAATGAATACCAAAACCAGAAATCCGACAAAAATCTGCTTTCTTTGTTACATATTCTGACTGCAAAGCAATGTATAGGATGTAGCTCTGCACACCACCACCAGCAGTTCCAAAGGCCTTATACCAAATTTTCTTAAAGCCTCAAAGGAGTCTCAGAAATACACTGCAGATTTCAGAAATGAGCCCTACCATTGCAAATTATAACTTCAATCTCCTCTCCCCCTTCTTCCTTTTGCCCTTTCTCTTCCTTCCCCTCTGTTTCCTCCTCCCTCCTACCACTCCCCTCCCAACTGCATCCCAAAGATGTCTCTGCTGATGCTATCAATCACAATCAGCATCAAGTTGTTATGTAGTTCTTTGCAACTTCCACTTATGCTGTAAAACCGATACTACCCTGTGTTGCAGCTACTAGTAACAGGCTTTTGTGACTTGTGTTTATACCACTGGGGACTCATCCTGTTCTTCTATTTTGGAGGCCTCTATTATGAACTTCTGAGTCCGGTGGGTTTGCAGGTTTCTAATTTGGCAGTGTCAAAACAGCAGCATGTTTAATCAGGTTATGTTAAATAGTTGGACATTAAGACCAGGTGGTGTTGAAGGACTCGGCAGGCTTTACTTCCATATGGATTCCCTAAATTTTGTAGCCTGTCTGAAAGTTTCTCGGAAAGTTTTGTGAAGGGTTTGTTAAAGTACACTTTGTAAAAATGTACTTAGATGCAAAACCAAACCCTACAGGGGTTCATGACAATTTTGTCCCTGATTGATGCATACTTCCTCTAAGCATTTTCTTATGTCCATTTGAAATTATTTTAGAATTGAAAATGGAACCTTCCTAGAGGAGATGTAATCATAGGAAAAAATGATAGTCTATAAAATAGCAGCATATGCCATATTGTTAAGTTTGAAGAATTTCTATTATTTGTAATATTATTCCCAATTCTATTTCAAATACTTATTTTTTCTTGTGTCACTAGTTCCACAGCTTGGGCAGCTCCATTAGCCAGACTAATATTTAAGACTATTTATGACCAGGCAGACTCAGATAACCTTGTGACCAAAGTTGATCAACTACAATAATCACTTTTTACATGTAAAGATTATCAAACTTGCTACATTTTTCTGTGACTTTGCTTTGCCTCTTCTTACATTCATACCTAAGGATGTGATAATACCTCTGTAGCTTGTCAGGAATTTTTCTAGTAAGTAGATAGAGGCATAACTTTTGCAGTAACGTGCTGATTTTGATGAACATTTCAGAAAAAAAATTATTTGGGTTCTCGTAAATGGCTGATTGGAGAAAGAGATCCTTTCTTACAGATAGCTGTATCTAAAACCAGAGCTTGCATTTCTTAAAAAAATGTAAAAACTAAAATCAGGATTTCCATGAAGTACTGCAACATTTCTCTGGAAGGTTTCTAAGAGCAGACAAAATGTTGGTCCATAGTTGAGAAAAACATGCAGGAGAAAAAACAGAGAAACAGAGAGAGGAGGAAGGATTGGCTTCACTACAGCTAAAATGGAATAAGGCTTCTGGCATGTCATATTAGGAAACCTTTGAATCGAATCATTAAAATAAAAACTGCTTGAAAATCAGCAAGTGCTTCATTCTCCAGGGGTACATTAATTTAAAAATTCAATATTATTCACAGCAACAAAATATAGGGCAGAAATCAATAAATTTCTTGCAGGAAACACCAAAAAACAGCCACAACGAAATGAAAATAAGAACAAAGATCAAATGTACATGTGCTTCTTTACAAATACCAGAATCCAGAAATAAAAGGAATTAACTGAAAAGCCTGGTTTTAGATAAGGCTATTGTTACATTGGGTGTGTACAGAAGTTGGTGAAAAATAATCTATGGAATCACTTAATATTGGGGAGTAAAGCACATAGAAATACTGAAGTAAACCATGCCATGGAAGAATGGTTCCAAAAGATGAAGAAATGAAGAAAGCATGGAGGGAAATAAGGCAAATACTTGAACTATATCAACAAGAACC
Source organism: Calonectris borealis (assembly GCF_964195595.1). Taxonomy (NCBI): domain Eukaryota; kingdom Metazoa; phylum Chordata; class Aves; order Procellariiformes; family Procellariidae; genus Calonectris; species Calonectris borealis. The sequence goes on from NC_134314.1 coordinate 112,917,339, forward strand.
ATAGTGTTTATATGAGTTTGAAGGTCGAGGGATAACTTAGAGAAGCGTAACAGCTGTAATACGAGAATATATACAGTTACTAGTCACCCTATTAGGATGGTAGCAATGAGTGCAGTGGGCAGAACTCGCAAGAGCAGAATGTACGCTGATAGCAAGAGATTTTGATCATTGTAAAAATCATTGTGTAAATTGGCTACATTTTAAAAGAGAGGTTCTCAGAGCAACAGGCCAAAAGGAAAACACCTAAGCAGCATGTAGGAAGACATTACTTCTCTCTAGAAGTGACCAGAAGGTACTTATATTTAAAATCACTGTAGGAAAGGAAAGAATCCACTACAACATTTCATTTCAGAAATGAAGAAGCTAGTTGAAATATCTGTCCAAAAGGCTGGAATAGTTGCAGCAACACAATCATTTAAAGATGCGACAGTGAATTTTCAGAATAAGTGTATGCCCTACACAAAAACTGTAACAGGAGAGGTGGGCAGAAAAGGGGAAAAGATGTAGAGGCAAAGCTTGCATCTTTAACAGAAGACTAAAGAAAGGTATTAGAAATAAAAGATCTTTTTATAAGAGATGTGTCCAATTGAAAGAAACAATAAAGGGCATACCAGGAAATTAAAACTTTAACACAGCAATTCTTTAACAAGGCAAAAAAGAACAAAACCCCAAAGCCTACGGATAAAACTTCTTTTCCAAATACATTGACCTTTACAGAATTGATAGGGTCAACAAATGTCAAGAAATGAAAGAGGCACTCTTAGAAAGCAAGGTGAAAACAGAAAAAGGAGAAAGAATTATTTGGTAGTCGTTACTAGTGCTCGTTAGGGAAGTTGCTATCAATATTTTTAGTGGGAATAAACGTGACAAATTGTTTTAAATTTAAGTGTCAATGGCAAAAGTTTAAGAGTAGTAACTACTTACCATTCTGGATAGTATATGCACAAAGCTAATAAATTTTTCCTTGACCTATTAACTTTCGTGTGGTTTCTGTTGCTTTCAAATCAGCCTCAGGACCAGAAGAACAGAGAATTGTAGCTGCAGTGTGGCTTTTTCTTGTGTTGAGAGGGAAGGGAGTCTATTCAAGAGTAATAGACCAGAAAATCTGATTTATCTAGTGGATAAATTGGAAGAAAATGTAATGAAAAACAGAGCTATAAGGCATATGGACAAATATGATACAGTGGATGTATAGTCAACATTGCTTTTGCAAGAAAGAAGTCACATCTGTGAAATTTTATTAGGCTTCCCTGAACTCACAGTTGGAGAATGGAATAAAGGTGACCTGACTGTTTTTAGGAATTAGGATATTCAAAAATGTTTTTGACATGATGCCTCCCTAAGTCTCTTGGCTAAACCAAATTAACAGAAGCAAAGATCAACTCATGAATTAATAACCAATTCAAAGACAGGGAAAAAAGTTGTGTAACACATGGTGGGCTCAAGTTACCAATGAGTCCTGGAAGTATCAGTGATGGATCATTTCATATTTCTTTACTATGCCATATTCTTCCTCAGTAATTTGAAAGGGAATATGAATAGTGAAATGACAACATTTGAAAAGGATAACAATTATTCTAGGTCGTAAAAACACAAAAGTATTATAAAGTGTTGCAGAAGGATCTCTTTAGTACTAAGAGATGGTGATGAACCTGATCTGCCATTTCAATGTTTGCAACTGTGAAGTAAGCTGTATAGGGGGAGGGGCAGGAACAACTACATCTACATAAATACAATGATGAGTTCTCAATTGGATGTTGTGACTCAAAAGGTCTTCATGGATAGTTTCACGAAAAAATGTCAATTTTCACTGATGTCAAAAAGGAAAAAGAATGTTAGGAATTATTAGGAAAGGAATAAGGAAAATGGAAAACATAATTATGCCACTTTGTCTAAATCCATATACACTCAAGGTGCACCCATTTCTTGAACACTGAGTGCAGTGCATGTGTGATAGAATGAGAAGTCGTCCAGAAAAGGGTGGCAAGAATGAACAAAGATATGAAATCACTTTCATATGAGGTGAGATTAAACAAAGAATGACTCAGGACAAGGGGTAGGGGAAGGGTGTGGGGGGGGACAGTATAATAAATAGGTTCAAAATAAATTATATGGAGATGGGGTATAGAAAATGGTTATTCACTATTATAATTCTTCAGTGACTTAAGTGAAATTTATCTGAGAGTCAGTTCAGAGTCACTTCCTTAAAAACTGGCATGCTTTATGGCTAAGGATAGATATTACTGTTTAAATTATGACTGGGATTGTCAGATTTAACCCTACAGATGGAATCGTATCATCCAGTTTCAACCAGTTTTGACTGTAGGTTAAACCTGTAAAACCTGAGATTATGAGGCATACTCTGTAATATATTTGTGCACAAGCTTTATACTTTTTTTTAGTTCTTCACTACTGCTTTAAACTTTCATCATAATTCCATGCTCAAATAGTTTTATAGTTAAATCATTTTCCTACAAAAACTGCAAACTTGTCTGTAGATTTTTTCTCCTGAAAGTAGGATTTCTGTCTTTCCATGCTTGCAATGCACCTTGTGTATTATAGGCACAAAGAACAAATAAATAAAGTTATGTACTTTTTGGAGTGCTACATTTTGTGACCCTGTTGATCAATGAACTTGATTGAAAGTTGATGTTTGATGAAAAGGCCAAGATTTTTGAGGTAATAAAGTTTTAGTTTATTTTGAGATCATGTGATTTTTAGAGTCATAACCAAGTTTTTATATGAAAATAGAACCTTAAATAGAACTTTAATCCATAATGTTCTGAATTTAACAATCTGTAATTACACACTATATATGTATGTATGCACACAAATATATATATATTTTACTTGTATGCAAATTATTTAATACTGTTTTTCAGTATTCTGCCACAGTGCAATCTTAGAAGTAACAAGCATCTTCAGTGATCAATGGTAGGTAATATATAGATATTTCTAAATCCAGAAGTGTCAGGTGTAGCAGTAGCTAGCCTGTTGACCTCAAGACAGTAGAGACTTATTACCGGCTTAAAAGGATTTATGCTACTTGAATTACCAATATTATTCTCCTGGTGCCTGGATCTTCCCAGGTGGTCTTTTATTCAAAGACCCAACCCTGCTTAGCTTATGAAAGCTGACAAGAATAGAGCCTGATGTGTCATGCATTTACAAGAAGTTTATGGAAATGGTAAACCTGATTTTGTTTGAAATTTGGTGCTCAAATGGACTCCGGATTGGAGATATTCTTTGTCAAGTTTGAGCCCACAGAAAGATTATACAGCTGAGCTATAAACTAGTAAAAATAGAATTTGCAAATGAAGTGCTGACACAAGTCTCAGGCATAATAAGATGAACACTATCATATATGAATGAGTCTTTCTTTCTTTCACAGTAGCATGCCATGCAATATGCAAATAACTTGGCTTAATGAACAGCTTCATTTAAAAAAGAGTTAATGTGGTTAAACACTCAGAGACGGTTATTAATGTTTTAATTTTATGGACTGAACTAGGATGCATAAAATTAAATCCAACAAAACTCTAAAAATAGTTAGAAAGTAGTATGCTGCTGCTGGGTTAGGATTTCAAACTTCAGGAAGCCAAAAGGAATGTATCTTCCAGAGAGTAAATAATAAAAACATTCATATAAAAATACATCTGGATACTCATGTAATGTGTCAAAATAACTTTAGTTAAGCGACATAAATCTAGTATAAAGAAGTTCAAGATGACCTAATGACGGCTTATAGATATAAGGTACAGGTATACACTGAGTATACATAGGTAGAAGACTTACAGGTATGCACTACCTATACATCTTACTGCTTTAGAAGAATGAGTATAACTTCAGACAGCTTAAAAGGAGGAAAATCTCAACTGAGAAACTTTGCATAAAATAGACATACACAACAACGTTGAGGGTCTTAACTTATTATAGAGCTCCTTATATACTAAATTTAAATATACCAAACAATAATTTTTTTTAAACTTTTTTATTTTAATTTTTTTTTTTACCCAGGAGCACAGCCAAAACTTTGTCTTCACACACCAAGACAGGGAAGTGTGCTGAGCTATTTGCCTGGAGCCAGTGAATGACATCTGTCCTACCAGACTACAGTATGTACTCTGTGTCGGCATGCATGGTTGCATCAGGGCTGCATCTATGCATGCAGGTGTGATAAACTATACAACTATACCCTTCCTACCAGGAACACTGTAATACCCTGTATACTTCTCTGATCTGGAGCCTACTCAAGCTCCAATTCAGATCCAGCCCCTGCTCAAGCTCTTACTCACCTCTTGTCCAGCCGCTGGCTGCTACAAGCTCCAGCCCCTACTCTGCCTCCAACTTGATGCTGGGACCTGGCTTGGGCTGCCACAGCTCTACTGCCCCTGCCCAATATGCCATATCAGCTCCATTCCCTTCTGGGGTTGCCACAGTACTACTGCCCCAGGTAAGAATGCCACCTCGGGCATTCTCTGTCTCCTCCTTGGGCTCCGTCTCATCTCCACGTCCTGCTCAATCAATCTTTTGCAGCTCTGGCCCCTGCTCAGATTTGGCACCTGCTCAGCCTCCAACTCAACTCTAGCCCCTGCTTAAGCTCGTAATCAATTTCTTCCCTTTCTCCGCCTCCAACTTGGCTCTCGCCCCTGGCCATGCTGCCACAGCAGCACTGCCCCTGCTCAGAATGTCACCTCTGCTCCATCTACTGGTTGGGATCCATCTGCATTCTGTGCCCTGCTCTTACTCAGCTCCGGCCTCTTCTTAAGCTCCAACTTTGCCCAGGCCCTGCTTGGATGGCGCTGGCACTACCACCTGCATTTGGAATGCCAGCTTGGCTCTGTCTCCTTCTTGGGCTCCAACTTGACCCTCACCCTTGCTCACTCTCCAACTCACCTCTAGCCTTTTCTCTGGGTTCTACTCGACTCAAGACCCTGGTTGGGCAGATACTTGCCTCCATGTCCTACTACAGGGGCTACTCAAATCCAGCACCGTGCATGGGGACCTCCCTTCCCTTGGCAGCCCTGCAGAGGCCCCTTCCTCCCTGCTGGGGCTCTGCCAGCCTCAGGCACAAGTTGTGGGACTCCATGTCTGGGGGCAGCAGGGGCTGACAGCCCTTCATCTCAGCAGGGCTGAGGCGAGTTGGGAGCCCAGCCCAGTCCAGCAATCCTGGGGAAACCAGGCTGAGGCTCCTGGAGATTTGCTCGAGTGTGGGGGGAGGCACAAACTTGCTGTTCTAGCCCAGCATGTGCCTGTGATTGTTTCTGCCTATGAGGGGCAGCCTCATGCCTGGGGCTGCATCGCCTCATGGCTCCTCGCCACCGACCATGGTCCCATCTCACCCGCCCTTGCCTTTCTCCTGGCTGGCAGGGTCTGGGCTGAATGGAGAATCAGGCATTTGCATTGTTTCCCTACAAAGAAATGCAACTGTGGAGAATCAATGCAACTCATGCACAAAGTAAATTTATCTACAGGGTTGGAGGTGTGTTTGTCACCGATCAGGCTTCTCCAGCCTTTTTCCTTTTCCCCTCGAAAGCTGCTGTCCCTCCTATGCCCGTTCTCCTTTTCTTGACTGCAGCAGGCCTGGATGGGGACAAGAACAGTTCAAAGCACCCTTCTGCCTTCTCCATCCTCAATCAGTCAGCCAGAGCTTCTTGAAACTTTCATATAAGGCCACTGACCTAATGATAAGGAGACATATAGAGCACCAGCCTGCACCCCATAATGGTCTTACAGGTAGCGGTAAGATGGCCTCTGTACTGCACAGTGTGGATGTTGCACAAAGCCCCTTGGTGGCCTCCTTGGGCAGGTCCATAGCCCCTGGACATGTTCCAATGTGGTTTTCCCCCAACCCCCCTTTTTGGCACTCTCCACCCTCGTGAACCCCACCCCAAAATGTTAGGGCTTGTAAAGTGGGGGGCCATGACCCTGCCTTTCACTTTTGTTTAATTCCTTTCTATTCACATTTATTCACATTTATTCACTATTCATTTCTTTAGCTCTTTTTAAAGGAATTGTTATACATTATATACCTACACTTTATATATATGGATATATATATTTATCTAATATATATTTATATATGTACACATATAGCTATATATACACATATATAAATATATCTTCCTAGATAAATTATATCTTTGTACACATAAAGAAAATATGTATCCATATTTTCATACTGCTTCAGAAAAAGAGAGAGAGAGAGTGCATGTGATGGCTAGTGGAGGCGGGACTCCTGCTGGAAGTTGGGTTTAGTCACTTACTATCTTGAATAAACATTGTCCTCATCCTACAAATGATAATTTGGTGAAAATAAGAGAAGAAACTAATGTCATGAACAGAGAAGAGGTGGAATAACAGGCTGGTTGGGGAACTTGGGTATTTTGTAGGGAGTATCTTTCAAGTTTAAGTTAAACAGATCACCTGAAAAAATGGCTGTCTGTCACTAGCTACTGCTGGTGATCTTGCTTTTCTCTCAACAGTGAGAACCTAAAATGCCTGCAGAAGCCTACTACGATAAAACACACAGGAAGTTTTGCACTGAAAAGTTTGTGCTGGTGGTGATGTCATAGGGGGGAAAAAAGGAGGAGTCTTCTGAGTATCACAAAAATTTCAAAATTATTCAGAGTTTATTTTGATAGCAGAGTTTGGGTGCATCATCAAAGCCATTAGATATGTAAAAAAAAAATCCTGCTTCTAGATTACCACACACATATTTCAAATTCAATAAAGGAGAAGATGAAATGAATACAATCCAAAACACATTTATCCCTTTCCTTTCTCTCTGTATTCTTATTTCTTTTTAACCTTTTACTAGTTTGTTTTCCCCAAATTGCTTCTATCTCTTTGCCTGTTATTCATCCGCCCATGTCAATTTTTGTATAAGCCAATAAATACAACTGATAACATCTTTATAATATTTTTACTTGTTCAGAATCTAAACAGGCAACGTTAGAGACAAATCCTTGGCAAAATATCCTCACATTATGGATATGAAGACTGTGACTAAAAAAAAAGAACAACCTGGTATATTACAAGATTTTCATGCTTGGGAAAGAAAAATGAACATGATGGAGAAACAGAGACAAATGTCAGGGTTTAAGTATAACAACTGGTGTTCTTTCATGCTGGGCTGGTGGCTAGATGTGAGGAATAGATGTGAGGCTGAAAGGAAGAAAGACTGAGTTGGTAGACAAGAAGATTTGGGAGGTTTTGGTCAAAAGTTTTAAGAACAACTTGGCCTCCACTGTTCCTAAGATGCAACAGGACAAGCCACTGAATTAGTCTGGGACAGGGGAGAATAAAGTTGTCAGTAAAAATACAGACATACCAGTCAATGCAGAATTGTGAAAGCAAAGATAGTTGAAGAGAATAAAGCAGACAGAGCAAGTAAAAAGTAAAAAAGGTTTTTCTTCCTTCTTGCTCGTTAGACCTAATAATGGAATCCTGTTTTCAAGGAAGAATGTCTTCAGACAGTTGGAACAGACAAGTTGTTCGGGTACGTTAGATGTGAGAAAGCAGGAAAACTGTGTAATGGCAAGGGGAGTCTAAAGTAAGGTTTTTATAGAACTTTATGTATGGTCAGAGGGTTGGAGCCAAAGGAAGGATAAAATAAAGTATAAAGGAAAGAGAAATTTACAAAAGATGTTAATATCAAAGGAAAATTTCAGCAAGTTTGGAAAGGATAACAGTCACCAACTAGATGATAATAGTTTCTGTTTTCTTTTATCGTTACTATAAAATTCTTATTCTAATGAGGGTGAACCCGCCAATCTAGGGAAGAGAGAAACAGTGATCTTATGATCAAATCATGACCTCTGGTTTGCTATGCCCATGGATCCCCAGCTGTGGCTGTTTGGAATCTAATGGCAAGTTCAAAACGTGAACAGTTTTGCTGGATGCTCTGCTTTTAATCAATGTTGGCTAAGTCATTACATCTTTGATGATTTGAATTTGTAGTATTACAATTTTAAAATGACTTAATCACCTCTGAAATGATCTTAAATGAAAGCTGACAGTTGGAACCCTATGTCTTATTTAATTTAAACCCAAATCACTACTATAATTTGGAAATGTCAACACTTTGCAACTTTTTTTAAATTCGGTTATTTCTCTTCCTAACATGAAGATATAGTGAAATGTCTACGTGCTTTTAAAAGCGGATCAATCTACCAGTTTTATCTAATGAAATGTCAGATTTATCAGAGAGGAACAAATTCACCTCTGCTGTTAGTGATCAATGACAATTAGAATAGACTTCCCCCCCCCCATCAAAAGGAACCCAAAGTAAATTGTAAACCTGAAATAGTTGTTGGACTTTGTATACTGCAAGCAGAATCTGGATGTAAACTTGCTGAGTGAAAAGCTTCAGTGAGATTGCTGCTCCAAAAAATTGAGGAAGCTTCCCTGGACTACATTTCTTTAGGGTGTTTAAAAAGTGGAATGCAACAGAAGTTTAGAAAATCAAACATAGCGTATAGACTAGTCAACACAGATGAGAATCAAAAACTCTTGTGAATACCCAAAACCCTGCACATATGTGGAAACAGATGATTAGAGTGTTGTATCTGTCTTACCTTTCAGTTGGAAGTGGTTTAATGTACAGCTGAACTGTCTCTTGAGTAAATCTCTTTTATATTCCAGGTTTTAGTGTTCCCCTGATTTTACAGGATGGAGCCTCAATGCATCTAAACTCTCTGGTTAGTTAATAAGAACAGTGAGAAACTGCTTGCCGTTCCATTCTTTTACCTTTGTTGCTACATTAAAATGTTCCCCCTATAGGACATTCAAATGATCTTCTGTAATCATCGCTATTATTAATTCATGCCTCATTATTGGCTAGAAACTAAATTTTTCAAATAGTTGCTCCAACAATTTACAAGTCTAGTGTATGTCATGAATACTATAAAAAGCAGTCTGTAGGATAAATAAGAATTGAGTAGACATGATTTTCCTTAGACTAAATACTGCAGTTTCTCACTTTAAATGGACTGATTTGGGGAACTGAACAGCAGAAGATAAGTTAGTTCAAAGGCGGGTATGAAAAATAGCACAAGGTGGATCTTATCATTAAAAATTTGATTTTTTACAGCAATTTGCTCTCTAGAAGATATTAAACAAGCAATTTGTCACAGAAACTGTATTTCAAAAAGACAAAGTTGAGAAACATACCTTTTTATAAGCAATTTGTGATGATGATGAGGAAAAATCCAACACATTACTCATTAGGAATAGTTCCTAAGTTCAATGTTTCTACAGGATGCTAATTTGGTTCAATAAAATGCCAGATAAAATCAAGTTGTGAAGCAAAAATACTCTTTGGACAGAACAAAATTGTCAAATTCAACATTTACTTTTTGAAATTCCCATTTCAGCACATCTGGAATGTAAAGTTATAAAAACTGTTTTACAGTGCAACACTTAACCCAATGTGTTTGATTGCTCCCCCGTTCCCAGTAATTTCACTGAAAATATATGTTCTTACAAAAGCAGGTTAAATTTGGCTACTTTTTCCCTACTTATCTACCTATTTATTAACAATATTTATGGAGAGAAAGCTCTCAATAAGAAAATATACTGTTCCTCCTATGTCATTAAAAAAACCCAAACAGACAAATAGATATTGTATTTCTGTTTATAAGACCATTATTTACAGGTGGTCAGATACAGCAAATTAAGTATTTAACTATAAATCAAGTTGGTACTTTATACTAGAAGATATTAAAGTCTGAATATTAAAGATGTTAGTTTCAAGGGTAAAAACAATGAAAAATTTAGAATAGCTGTGAGTGGTAAAGCTTTTGTTTAATGAAATATGAACTCTGCAAGTCAGTAAAATTATATAATGTTATAGCTGTTGTAATAATGCTTTACTGTGCTGAGTGTTATGAGGAATTTTTTTTTTTTTTGACCCACAGGCTTATAAATACCAAACAGTATTATTCAAGAAAATGAAAATACTAGATTAGGAGTTAACTCATACTTCAACATTAAGAGAAGTTTGGTTCAATGTATGGCAAAGTTAAAATCTGCAATACTGTAAAGCTTGAACATGAACACCATCTGTCCCTACACAGCCCAGGTGAGGTGACTATCTAAAAAAAAACCATGTCCTGAATTATTTGTTGAAGTGACTAATAGTTGTAGCTCTTTTATTTGACAAAAAAATACCACAATGTCTGGGGAAAAAATGGAGGAAGAAGGTAATTTTAAAAATATTGTTTTATTTGTGGGAGTTCAATAATGTTTTTATTCATTCAAGAATGAAAACACCAGTAACTTCTTAATCTTCTTGGCAAACATTTGACCTTGTTCATGCAAACATGTAAGAACACGATTAACGTCATATGTACAAGTAGTCCCAGGAAACTGCTTGAACAGAATGGTAAACAAGGGATTTTGAGCAAATTTGGAGAAACAGAGCAGAGTTCCTTCCACTAACAGATGGCTTTGCAGCAGGTAACAGAAGAAGATAATGAGTAATCAAGTGCAATGACTAAGCTGCCTTGCACAGGTTGTGTTTTCTATTCTGTTTCCCACTTCATCTCTCCATCTCCCTGTCTGTAAGGATTCAACCACTAACCTACATATTGATGAAGCCCTCATCCTTAAAATACTTCAAAGTGAAAAAAGAATTGCAGCAGCATTAAGTATAATCTGATAATTGAGAAGGACAGGATTAGTAATCAATATCAACACACTATTTGAGAAAACGAAGTTTTTCTTGAGGTGACATAGTTTGAGATCCCTGCCAGCAACACTACAAAGAAAATGAGACAGATTGGTGATTTGATAACCAACTGTTAAGGAGAGGTAGAATACCTTTTATCTAGCTAGGAATTTTAAATTTTATCATAGATTTGATGAGTCATATAGTGAGATAGCTGTTTTGGAAGGACAAAACACAGAGTTACAGGGAACATATTTAGTGAATGTTATTTGGCATGAAGAAGCAGGTACTAGTGGAAGTTATTCAAGCATGTTATAGAAGCAAGAACTCATCAAGAATTCTGTATTACAAATAGTGAAAAAAAGTCTTTTTTTAAAACAAAATACAAAGTTTTCTACATTCATGTAATGGAAATCATAACAGCAAGACACATCAGAAGTATAAAGTCATTTTACAGAACTTTGTATAGGATATTTATTGTAACTAAGATATGGAATCACATGAAACTGCATACTTAAAAAACCTCTTCCAATGTGAGCTCAGAAGGCAACTGCATAGCAGAAAAAGAGTCTTTGCAGATGTCCTTATGGTTTCATAAAAAAGAGACAGATGGCAGAAAATACAAGATGCGAACTGTTGTATGTATGATATGTGTGTGTTTTGGGGGCTACTGTGTTTTCACAAGAAAAACAGCTGAGTGAGCAGGTCAGCCTGTTCTCATAGGAGAAAACTGATCTTCTCAGTGTAAGCAGAAGCATCCTAGAGAACATTAATTAAACAATTCCTGTATAAACTCAAGCTCACAAAATTGTGAAGAAATGCAGGTTTTAATTTGCTTTGTTGGCAAGGCTAAATGTTAAAAAAAAAAAAAAAGAAATTCTCAGTGGTATGAAACATTTTATATAGGTGGTATTATCAAAGATAATGATTGGGGTGATTCAATACTCTATCTGTTTTACAGATGCAGAATACTGTAAACTGTTTTACCTCATTCAGGAATTTAGAATACATGTTTGTGTGTGTGATAAAGAGAGCCTCTATATTAAAGAAATCATTACCTGATTTAAGGCTACTGGATACTCAGAAGTGCTAGATCTTGAATGCCTGCAAATCAACGTGCACGGTTCAACAAGAAATGCAGGAAGGGGTCTGTTCTATACTGGTCAAATCAAACTAGAGAACAGGATAAGCTACCCTTTTAAAGCATCAATTTATTATTAATAGGGACTTCTATTTACAGATGTATACTGGAGAACGCCTGTAATAACTATTATAAGAGGACTGGTTTTCAAGAATTGTAATATTTCAAAGCTAAGAAAACTTTTGAGAGAAAAATTGAGAGAGAGGAAAAAATTACATAAGAATGAGAATGAATATTGAGAATGCTTGGTAGGTCACAAGTCTGCAGTCCAGAATGAATGCTTTAGATAAACTAGGGTAAGAATACTTCATTCTTGCATCATACTTAGCACTAGTAGATGTCAAATATCTTCGTACAGAGGTGAAGCCTTTCCTCTGAAGTACCAATTTCAGGTTCAAGACCTGTGTTCTTTTCCCATTTATATGGGCATTCCTCTTTTCTGTGACCTTGGCTAAGCCTGCCTATTTCTCCTCTGTAGAGCTCAATCCACTGAACAACACAAGTGGTGAAATGAAGGCAACAAATAGCTATTAGAAAGTATCATATAGTCAAAGGAAAGAGGAGGTGAGAAAATAACAGTCAGTAAAAATTAGAAGTTTGAAACTGTATAAAACTGACAAGAGAAGCTGGAGATAGCAGGAAAGAGATCCCTGGCTCTTAATGCAAATCAATAAAATAGTGGGTTGCATGGGGGTTTTTTGAACTATATTTGGAACATAATAAATCCTACTGGGTCATAAGCCAGACGCCAGATGGAGATGATGAATCTTTGAATAACAGTGTAGAAAAGGCACAGGTATTCACTAATAAGAAAACTTGTTTTGTATTTGGAAAGCTGTGAAATTATGTAGCTGTGTCTGGTAACGTGATTGACAGCAATGAAGCACTTTCTAATCCATTAGTAATAGCAGACAGTAGATAGCATCTGCTAGGGATTCAACTTTTTAAATCAGTAGGGCTAAATAAGGGTCTTGTGAATTGTGCTTTCAGGGATGACATTTCTTAAACTGCATTGGAACTTCTGATCTCTTTCTCCATTTGGGGTAGGGCAGAAAGTAAATGAGATCTCTTAAAATAAGCTTAAATACTGAGTAAACCCTGAACACCACACACTTTCCCAAAAAGACTTGGCTGAAAATATATGTAAATTTTTCAATTTTTAATATACCTACTAAAATATATACACTGAGGTAGCCCCACAAAGCTGTTGTGCTTTTTTTCAGGAAAGGCAAGCAAGACAACCTCCTGTAAACTGGTTAATCTGACAGGCTTCTAATAAAACAGCAGAAATGAACAAGATGGAAAAAAAACCCAAACTCCCAAACTGACAAAACACCAAACAACGTAAAAAATACTCAATACTCTATATGCAAAATCTGTCTTGTGATGTACACTTGTGGTGTAAAATTTTCAGTATTTGAGATTGCAGTTTTGATGGAAAAGGTAACTATGTATATATAATATAGTTGCCTTCAATGTTGTGATAGGAAAATAGCACTATTCATATCTATAAAGCCCATGTGAAATGAATTAAGAGCTAACTAGTTGACAGATCTCAAAAGCAGTTGTCACTGGGGGTGTTTTCTAGCAGAATCTTGAAGAGATAAATAATAGGTCTAACATTATTTAGTATTCCTTCAATTGTCCGAAGTAAATATAAAATCACTTAAAAGTCACTTATAAAGCTTGATGGACAGCTAAACTGTCAAGGTCAAGGAACTGTTTAGACTGAGAGGTAAATTAAACCTATTGAAAGAAAACAAAATTTAATGCAAAATTATATACATAGTAACAAATAACCCAGGTAATGCCTACATGAAGGGGTAGGAGCAGAAAGAAGAGGCGACTTCGAGGACACAATATGAAAAAGATTGTGATCAGAGCGGATAAATAATTCAGCATAATTCTATGTGTGATGTTGTGGCAAATGAGGCTGTAATGTGATCTATGGTTACAGAATCAAGGAAGCACTGAGAAAACACAAGAAAGGTCTGCCTTTTCTACCCTTGTGTAGGGCGGTGATTTTAACAATATTGGAATACTTCATCTGTTTTTGGGGCCCAGGTTTTCATGACTATGGAGAAAAATTAAATTTCAGAAAGATGAGACCTATAATTAACTTTCAAAAAGTGCTCGGAGAAATGCACAAAATGGCAGCCTTTTAAATAAATAGATCAAAACCTTGTGATTACAGTGTGTTAATACTTTCATAGGAAGAAAATGTAGGATATGCTACTGCAAAAAAGTTAAGAAAAATTAATATTTGAAACTGAAGCTAAGTAAGCTGGAAAAAACATTTGAACGGGGTCATGATTACTGATTATAGCAAACTAAAACCGGAATGAGTATTTACTTCACTTGGTTTCTTGGTGCCTGGATTTCTTTCATGGAAGTCTGGTTCTTTTCTTTTTCTTCTCGTTTCAGGAATAGAAGTGGTTTGGTTTGGGTTTTTGTAGATTTTTTTTCTTTCTCCTGAATTTTCAGCTGCTCTGTTATGTGCTGCAGCATATTGTGTCTGATTGCATCAATCACATTGTGTTTCCTGAAGTAAATAATATATTGTCAAGTTATCTATTATTTAATCCTGAATAGGGCCTTCACATGTGAACACACAGGTATAAATTTACAATGTGCTGTGGTGCTGGAAGCTGTATTTGTGAGAAGGTATGAAGGAAGAGATGAGTGAATTCATTTTGTCTAATGTTTGAACTTACTTGGATATTGATTGAAAAGTTCAAGTTGAACTCCATAATCCACTTAGGAGACATTAAGAAATGTTTGTAAAGGCAATGTATTTCTGCTGTCTAAATACCCACCAATGCTAATAAACAAAAAAGCAAGCACTGAAGAATATTTTAAGACCCTCAGCTGCCTAAAGTTCATCCAACACTAATGAGGGGCAGGGTGGGAAGCTGTGTTATTCCTTTGATTTTTAAAATGGTTAATTCTAGTACATTTGAGGCTTAATCTATATCTGATACTCCACTGAATCATTTCATCATAGTCATGTAAACAGTAACATTTGAGGCCTCAAGTTTATATATATTTATGTTATAATATACATCCTGTTAAGTTATTCTCCAGTAATTTGCAGTTTTGCTTGTAATGACTTGTAAGTGTGTCTTCCAATGTCATTCACCTGATGGAAACTAGGTCTCAAATAGTTGTTTATGGTGGTACCCAAAGGTTTCCTTGGTTTTACCTTGGCTGAAAGTCTGAATCTCACAACTTTATGTGATAAAAATTCTGGTTTTGCGAAGAATCGTATAAACTTCATGGGTTTAGTTCACTCTGATTTTGATTAAAAGGTATGTTCTGATTCTCTAGGTAGTAAGTTTGCACCTACAACTTCTGATTTCCACTGTATTATTCCTTATAGTTAACAATATGCAAATTGTGGACTGAGAAGTTTACTTACTACCTTGAGCAGGAACTTCAATACCTTGATAAGTTTAAGTACCGATGCATGCACTGCAGTAGTGAATTACGCATGACTAAGAAGCTACATGTGGAGATCGTATAAGTCTGTACTGGCCGTAACATTGCTCATACTGATGTTCAAACTCATGTCCGTGCCTTGGCCTTTTTAGTCCTGCAGTACTGAGGAAAGAAGAACTTTCAAAGTCTTCATTTGACAGTTGTTCTTCTTTCAGTCAACCCCAGAAGTGAGCTGGGAAAGTGGATACATAATGACCCCTGCTCGTTGGCACAGACAACTTGTGATAAGTCTGTGATAAGTGAGGGGGGTTAACTGTAGTGATTTATGTCAAATGTACCCTCACTACTGACAGAATCCACGTTACTGCAGTGACAACAGGGCTAAAAGTATTTTTTTATAAATCACTCTCTTAATTTTGATTTCAATGCCAATATTTTAAAATTCAGTTAAGAAATCAAATTACAAATATATTGCATCATTCCATTAGCAATCTTTTTATGACCTCCTTTTGGCTTCTGCAGGTATATTTATTATTTACAGTTATTTGTGCAATATTTTTGTAGAATAGATTCAGCCTATTAGTTGCCTGTAAACCATTTGCTGAGTACTTGCTGTTTGTTTTGTTTGTGTCTATGGTCACCGAATTAGTGTTAGTATTGGTTTTGCAAGCAGGTAACAGATGTGTTAAACAAGAGAACTGCTAATGAATTCTAGATAATTCCTGTCAAAATTTTAGTTGCTGTATGAATGTCCAGTCACTGTCAAAATATTTACAAACTGTGAATCTGGTTCCTGAGTGCATAATGATTAATAACAAATTAAGTCTGGTGGTTTAAGTTAGAAAAGTACTGCTTTTGTTTAACCATACTATTACCTTGAACTGAAAAGCTAGACAATCTAGTACCAAAACTATTAACTTAAATAACATATGTAATATTTACTTAGGGATAAACATAGAAAAATGAAGAAAGATGCTATTTTGTGATTAAGGATACTGGATTACATTTTCGTATGATTAGATACATTTCATGTGATAGATATAGATATTTTTCTGGATTTGCTATAGGCTTACTGTATAAGTCGGGAAGGATATAAGTTATTTCCTTTGTGTACAAGACTTCCAACTATAAAATGTGATTCCAGGATTTGCTTTCAGATTTTTAATTTTAAACTTTTACTAGAGGTATGACTTTGCAGCTATTGAGCTCAACAGCAAAACTCTCACAGGTTTCCTGAAGTAAGAATGGGCACCACCTAAAGTGGTTTTATAGTTATACATTGGTTTGAATCTCTGAGTTTAACTGTGATGCAAACAAGTTAAAAAAACAGTGACTTATGACTTACTCATAAAAATTACAACTTTGCAATTTGACAGTTTTAGTTGTCCAGGCACCTTCATATACAATGATTAGAATAACTTCATTGGATGTAATATGTATGTATTTCCAGAAAACTATTTTTCATATGTTTGCTAACTCATTTACATTAGAGGAGAACTTCTTCTCTTTTCAAAATGTCATTATTTGTTAAATTCAATATAATATACATTAAATTGTTTAATTACATACAAAATAGATTCGACATGATGTGAACACGGAATTATACGTTAACAGTCTGGTACTTAAGCACTCTAGTTCTATAAAAAGTATATAACGAAGAAAAAAGAACGAGCAAGAGTTCCTACTGAAGAACTGTAAAAACGTACTGAAAAATATTCCCCCAAAGTAGAATTTTAAACATTACTGCAAACTTTTGAAACTAATATTATTCAGCTTCACTCTTTACAGATTAAAAAAGTAAACCTTTGACATTTTTGTTATTACTGAAATGGTTGAATTTTATTCTTCCTATGCAAAATATCAGTTTTCTAAGTCTAAGTTGACTTTGTCAATATTGCTAATCAAAAAAAGTTTAGCAATAAATTCCTCTAACTTCTGAACTGTTTTATGTACTTTTGAGTCTGATAGTGTTTGTATACTGCTCATTTTGGTGATTATTATGCCATTATGATGTTATGTTTATGTGTTCAAAACTAAAAAATATATATTTTTGTTTGATTGCATGTATTAACCAAATACCATAGCACAATACATGAATATTATGCTACTACAATAACATGGCATTGTAAGTTAAAGGCCATCTTAGGTTACCTGATAATATTTTGGATGGGATGTGGCTTTATTAAAATGAGTGCACTCACGGTCTTCAGCACTGAGCTGATCTTAAAATATTTACCATACGCAGGGTTCCAATATTTGAAGTGGTATTTTACAACTACAAAGATGTACAAACCTGTACAGCTGAGAGGACATTTGTTAGACCAGCGTATCTCTCCGACTCAGTCAACTTTCAGCTACAGATCCTTTACAAAGGTGTTTTCAGAGTGCCATGGTGATCTCAGTTGTATGTATTATAGGTGGCTGAAGACATTTTTTTTTTAAACTGTCACTAAATAAGCATCTGTGCAAGAGAAAATAAAATTATTTAGTGCTATCAATTGATTTTATTATCCCATTTGGAAGACATGAGATTATTTGACAGAACTATAAAGCAGGCAGAAGTAGATATTACTACCACCCTTTAGAACAGTACCCTGAGAAAAGACATGGTGCTATTAAAGTGGTGCTAGCTTTCCTGAATGCCAAAGGCCAGCCGAGGTCCTTCTGAAAATGTCACATAAAATTTCTTATTCAAAACAGTCAATTTCATGGAACAGTAAGTCTGCTAAAGTATAAACAAAATTACAGAAACTATGATAGACATAACCTGTTAAGGGACTGCTTTATAGTGATGTCTGGAATTTAATTTTGCCTAATTCTAACGAATTATTAAGAAGAAATGAATCTGTGGCTACAATTTCAACTCCCATAGGACCATATATCATCTTTCCTTAATTATACTTACATGGTATCTGATGTGAACAATTATTCACTTTTGTGATCGTGGTTCAAATAAAATCTAGTAGAGAAGTGACTAGGAAAGCAACTTTCTTGAAACAGGTGGTAATCTGAAGATATCTTTATGTTAGATAAGCATAGAATTTAATTTCAGCTGAATTTTCACGTCACTATTCAGCTGTCTTTTTGTCCACAACGTGGTACGCTTATACTGAGTAGTCCTGGACAGAGCAAGATAATCATGAGGCTAAAACATATCTCAGCCTAAAGCAGTCAGACTGATGGCAGTGCATGATAGTAATGCTAATTATATTTGTTATTCTGATATCTCTCATGAAATACAACTATTTTGGGTCAGTCATGCTTGGTCAACCTGATGGTCTTCTATAATGAGATGACTGGCTCAGTGGATGAGGGAGAGCATTGAATACTGCTTGACTGTAGCAAGGTTTCTGATGCTGTCTCCCATAACATCCTCATAGGCTAGCTGATGAAGTACGGGCTAGGTAAGTGAAGTGAATTGAGTTAGGCAGATTGAAACTGGCTGAAGTGCCGTTCAAACAGTCGTGATCAGTGGCACAAATTTCAGCTGGAGGATAGTCACCAGCAATGTACCACAAGGAAGATACCGGGGCCAGTACTGTTTAATGTCTTCATTAATGACTTGGATGATGGGGCATAGTGCACCCTCAGCAAGTTTCCAGAGGATGCAAAACTGAGAGGAGTGAATAATACACCACGTGGTTGTGCGACCAGTCAGAGGGTCCTTGACAGGCCGGAGAAATGGGCTGACAGGAACATCATGAAATTCAAGAAAGGGAAATGCAAAGTCCTGTATCTGGGGAGGAATAACCCCATGCACAAGGCCAGGCAGGGGGCTTACCAGCTGGAAACCAGTTTGGCAGAGAAGGACTTTGGGGTCCTGGTGGACAATGAGCTGACAACAAGCAAGCAATGTACCCTTGGAGCAAAGAAGTCCAACAGCCTCCTGGACAGCATTAGGCAGAGCACTGCCAGCAGGTCAAGGGAGATGATCTTTTTCTTCTACTCAGCACTACTGAGACATGTCTGGAGTGCTGAGTCCTGTTCTGGGCTCCCCAGTACAAAAGAGACACGGACATACTGGAGCAAGTTCGGCAAAGGGCGACAAAGACAATTAAGGGACTGAAGCATCTCTCATGTGAGGAGAGGCTGAAAGAGCTATGACTATTCAACCTGAAAAAGAGAAGGCTTGGGGGGAATCTTACCAGTGTGTATAAATGCCTAGTGGGGAGAGTGAAGATGATGGAGCCAGACTCTTCTCAGTGGTGTCCAGTGAAAAGACGAGAGAATGCGCACAAATCAGAACACAGTTGAAATTCCATTCAAGACTAAGGAAAAAAAGATTTACCATGAGAGTCCAGCTGAAAAAGGTTGCCCAGAGAGGTTGTAGAGTCTCCATCTGTGGAGGTATTTAAAACACAACTGCACACACAATCTTTCCCTTTCTCATCTTTACTATTTCTCTCCACAACAGGTTTTAGTCATTGTGGGAAAGTTGATTTAGCCACCTGCCCTAAGCCATGTTCAGACTATAATAATTTTTCAAGGAAATCCCCATCATTTCCAGATGTCCAGAAGCAAGATCAATGCTGGAAACTCTGAGCTAACCTAGGCATCTCTTATAACATAGACTTTATTCAACAGAGTATTTGCCTGGTGTTTTTCAGAAAGCTGCAGGCTTTTTCTTACAAGCTCTCTGGAAACCAGGTAGATGCAGTTTAGCACTGGCCTTGCCCCAGGCTAATAAGTCCTGCAGAGAGGCAGAACATAACATCTCAGCCCTGGGACTGCTTGTCTGGGTTTGTTAACATGCAAACTGCATTCACATAGCTTCCTGTTTGCTTTACACCGTGACCCATACTCCCAAAAAGAGCCTAACTGTGCTAAATTCTCAATGTTGCTGATGTCAGTAGGGTTACTGCGCTTAAGTGTTGGTGTGAAATTTCCCGGGGGTTAACAAATACTTAGTCTGTGGCTGCATGGGCAAGTATTTTAAGTCTATTGGCATAAACTACTTTGACAGTGCACACAAATAATGTGAAAGAAGCTAGGCAAAAAGAAAAGGATATCTGAAATGCAGGAGCTCTTTCAGTCTGATCTTACTAGTAGCCTGTGGGATGCCCAAAAACCTGCCAAAGGCTGAGAGAGCTAACAAAGGTAAAAGCACATTCCTAGGAGGTGTCCCAGTGCTGTTCTGAAGTTAAGCTGTGGCATAATGAAACCCTAGAGAAAGTCAAGACTCCAACTAGAGCTTATCAGGGCAAAGGCACAGAATAAGCAGTCAGGCCAGATTTTCCTTCAAGAGACTACCGCCAAGAAGCCTTGAGCTGTGCTGAAGAGATAGACAAGATCTGCCTCATTGTTAGAAACTTTAGAGGTAACCCATGTCCGTGGTCTTCGCCACTATTGCAGTGCTCCAGTAAATGGAGAATGAGAATCCTGCTTATTCATCCTGCATGTCACAATATCTGAGTTTCAATATTGCCTGTCTCATTAATGCTTGTTATTTAACAGTTGGCATCTGGTTAGAAGTTTTCCATATATTACTACATTTTCTGGCAGATTTTGCTAAAGTAGACTTCAGATTTGTCCATTGTTTTCAGTCCTGCATTTTCTTGCTTCCCTTTGGTTCCCAAAGAGGTCCCTATAATGGTGCCCAAGGTTAAAGGTAAATTGCTACAAATGGTTTTGCATTTCATTTTCACTTACTCCTACATCTATGTTGTTCCACTTTCTCCAGTGCTCTCCCATGTAGCTTGATTTTCCTTAATCCCTCAATCCTTTTGCACGACCATTCTTTGCTTTAAGGAAATGTAACCTTTAAGACAAAACCAATATATTCAAGGCAGTATTACTTTAGAAAGGTGGCAATAAATATGCTGCTAACTCCTTCAGAATATAGAAGTACAGCTCATCATTACACTGAGCTATTTAGATTTTTATATACACAAAAGTAAACAAAGCATAGTGGTTCTTTTAGGAGTTTCATTTTATAGTGCCTGGGAAATACAGTGTGTTCTGCTTCTGTTAATGATGGTTTGGTGTACTAGATTGGTCTCTGCCAATGAGACTGTATTCTTATTCTCAAGAAGTGAAGTATTGAAAGGATCCTCTAATTAGCTAGGTAAGCTGATTAAGCTTTTTAAACAAAGAAATGTAGGCATGTTCTTTTGCCTTTGACTATCCATGTATAAGTACCTATTCCCAACAGCATTTTACCTTAATCACATCAAAACAGGTTTCAGTTACAGTTTTTCTACATCTAAAAACAGCCAGACTATTTGATTTCTTACTTCTCCAGTATTCTCCTTTTCTCTTATTCTCAGATATTTATTGCTTTTCATTACTAACCATTAAGTGCCTCCAGAATAATTTTCATGCTCATGTCTTCTGCTAGTAATTTCTTATCAAATCTTCAGCCCCATAATTCTATAAAATGCCTTCTTTTTCATAACAATATGCTAATTCATGTTCAAAGAATTGTACCCTGCAATCCATTTCATAGTTCCCCATAAGCATTTTCTATTGATTCAATCAACTTATTTTTCATCACCTAGCAACCTCCAAATTCAGAAAACAGAAGTGAATCTCTGCAACAGATATTTTATTAATTTTCAGCTCATTGTTATAGACATTTTATAGTGTCCTCAGCTGAAATTAGAAAGCTATGTTTTGACTTTGAATAATATATTTATCAGGGAACATTTTATTCCACTGGGGTTATGGTGCATCAAATGAATTTGTTTGCAGTTCAGCAGCCACCTGAGATATTCATTGAAAGTTCAGAACATCTGTGTTTCTCATCAGATTTAGCTGATTGGATTCATTCAGAACAATCTGAATAAAACAACAATGTATTTATTCTTAATCGGGCTACACATTTAAGGGAAACTTGAATTCACGTTTGTATTCAGAATTCATGTAGTATATAAAAGAAAGATGAAAAAGAAGAATAAGATCTTGGAAAACAGAAAAAAATTCCTTTATTACTCAGCACCAGCTTTATATAGGGTCTTTTGTGGAATTATATTTCAAGTTTAAAGGCGATAAAGCAAGTTTATAAGGTAGATGCAGAAACTTATGAAGCTGGCTGCAGAATTATGACCTTCATATGGAATTTTAAAATTCCCAGTGGAATTTTATGGTAGAGAAAAAACCTTTTAATCAAGGCCATAGTTCCATTTTCATTTTAAAGTACTATTTTTTGTAGATTTTGCACACTTTGCTAATTACATAGTTGTCATATAATTTCTGTAGGGGCTATTTTAATACAGCCATACTGATCTTCTGCAGCAGGATTCACAAGATTACAGCATCCAATTTCCTGCAATACATACATGTGGAAAGAGCAGACGCTTATGAATAGAGGTCATGAGAATGGTACACCAAAAGGAGGGATTTCTAAGATATGTTAGAAGGAACAGATCTGAAATTCCGCCTCTTTCACAAATCTGAGTGTGTATGAAATTTGAATTGGCAGATAGTAACAGCTGCAGTTGTGTAGGTGACCCTGTGGATTTGGTTGCCTTTCTCAATGTTCTCTTGAAAAATATCTGAGTGTGTTTTTAGAGCCCTATCACTCAGGTAAAGGAAACTCTAGTTTTATATCCCTATTAGCCTTAAGTGGTCCAAATCTATATCTCCTATCTGTCTCTGCCTGATCCTAGGTTTGATGGGCTACATTAGAAGGGAAATTTCTTTTATCTGCTTTTTGAGAAAGTGATGTTGAGGTGAAAAAATACTTCTAACCGGTGCCCTATCTCAAGAATGATGAAGCTTTTTTCACTTTTCTGCCATTGGACCAAAAAAAGAGGGAGAGAAAAAAGGGCAGGGGGGGAGAAAGAAATACAGAAATCAGCAGAAAATGACAAGAGTGTATATATTTATATATACATATATTATTATATATATTTAATGGTAATTTAAGGTTTTAGATACTTATTTTTATTTCAATATTTTTTTCAAGCTCCTAGTTCTTCAGTCACCCCATCTATGTTGGCTTTTATATGAGCAAGATTTATGGGGCTGAAATATTCACCGACTTGGGAGAGGATGTGGTCAGCTGAGTCAGGCTAAGGGATTAGGCGTCCCTCAGGCTGCCCATCCTCTCCCCAGCCCACATCCCTTGTCTGCTGGGAGACTGGCATGTTATAGTCCCTCTGTAGCTCAGCTCTACAAAAACAGTCTCAGTTTTAACAAAAGCCAACCAAAAAGCTACTATTGACAACATTTATGCTAACCCAGAGTGTTTTGACAGGAGCAGATAAGGCAGTGACCGCATTGCAGGCTCTGGCCGTCTGAGATGGTGGTTTCACCCGCAGCACAGAGATGGTTGGGGAGGTGGCCCGGGGACAGCAGCACTGCACCTGACTCAGCAGCCACCAGGACAGCATGCCTAGCTGCCAGCAATGACTTTTTTTTTTTATTCAGCTTTCTTAGCTTTAACAGTGCTTGTAAAAATTGTGTCTCAAGCAGACATAATAGTGATTTCTGCCATGAATCAAGATAGCTCTTGTTGCGGCTGCCAGTTTGTGTGGTCTCTGAAATCCTAAATAAATCCTAAATCCTAAAAAAAAGATCAGTTCCACACTGAGGAAAGAATGTGGATCATAAGATGAAAGTGGCTGACTTTGTATGTTTGTTGTATGATGTTAATCAGCGCTCCAGAATTTATTAATTTTTACTTTAAAAATAAAAAATCCTTTCAGTAATGTGTTTGTTTACCACTGTTTTATTTAGTGTTTGGATGGAATAGGATTCTCACACGATCAAAGGTCATCTTCCTTTTTCACTCATTTGACAGAATGAAAAAGTTGTAGTCACTGACAGCATCTTTATTTCACCCAGGGAATGCATTTTGTGAAGGTAACACCTAATTCTAGCAAAAATAAG
This sequence comes from Calonectris borealis, assembly GCF_964195595.1. Taxonomy (NCBI): domain Eukaryota; kingdom Metazoa; phylum Chordata; class Aves; order Procellariiformes; family Procellariidae; genus Calonectris; species Calonectris borealis. Next base: position 112,941,422 of record NC_134314.1, read on the forward strand.
GACCCATCACCAGTCATAAAATTGAAAAAAAATTGCTTCTTCATCTGTTTTTGTTTGTTTGTTTTTCGTATTCCCAGCCTGTCAGTAAGTGGTGATAGGACTAAACAGAGGCAAGCAAGGAAAGCAAATTTAGCTGTGAAGCCCTGTCGGTGAATTTTCTTTTTTTTCATCAGAGTAACATATGTGCTGTCATGCATCTGCAGTTTCACTGTTAATTCAACCTTTTTTGCCTGACTGAATTCATTGCATCATTCAAAAAAAAAGATGGACAGGTCATATAGGTGAACCAATATGCACAGTTCATATATGGACTATAATATATAAAGCATAAATTACAAAATCAGTAAGCTACCTTACAAATTGTTTTAACTTTTCCAAATAAGATCATGCTGTGGAACTTTTGTGCACATTTAAAAATCAGAAAGGACAATATTTGGACAATTTCAGTCAGCATCTACTATTTTTGAGATTTTTTAAATATAACTTACAAGAGAACAATTCTCTATGCTTTTAGAGGAGAAGTTGCTAGTATTTTTCATACTTATTTGTTGCATTGTGGGAAATGTGGTCTTTTAAAGTAAATTCTTTGAAGAAAGATGTAAGGATATTTCAGGACCGCATTATTCACTCCTAAGGCACATCAAATTTTGGTGATATGGAAACAGAAGGAATAAATACAACTTCCCTCCTCTCCCCGAAATATAGTGAATAACAAACAGAACATTTGGCTATATCCTATTTTTCTAAGAAGAGCCATCTGTTCTTAGAGTCAGGTGGGTTGCATCACTGGCCTGTTTTGTGACAAGCTGCTAGCTGATCTGTATAAAGTCAGATTTCGGGTAAAGTCCACCAGGATTGTTTGAGAATGGTATTTCCTAAGAAAAGATTCAACCAGGTATTTTGATTTTGTTCATAATCCCTGTAAATGCCTAATCACAGAAGACTCAGTTGAATGTCTAGTACTACTAGATCAGAGACAATGTTTTAGCTCCATGTCCAGACCTTTTTGTGTCAATGAGTTGACTGATGTGCTTCTTTTCATATTGGCCTCTTAGCTTGTGTTTGCTTTATATCTCCACCAAGAATATTTCCTTTTCTTTAGTAATATATATTAAGCCACTTCAAATGTCCTTCTTGGTTCCTCACCCTCCTGCTTCACTGCTGTCAACTTCCCTTCTGAAGTGGTCAGAAAACAAAAAGAAATAACAAAATGATATCCTAGTTTTATGTTATTCCTGTACCCTGTTGTTTAATAATGACTTAACTTGCATCTTTACCTTCTGAATGTTTATTTCCCAGATGTCTTAAGAAAATTTTTTTCGTACTGTTTGGGTGAAGAATTTTGAACGGAAGATGTGTTTGCTCTAATGACTCGGATTCATGAAATATGCTGTTCTTCCTCAGATCCGGGTTCTGCAAATGCACGCACACATGCATATAGTTTTCAGTGTACTGGTTTTGCCACTGTTCTTACTAGAACAGTTACATGTACATTTATGTTCATGCTTGAGCTTATGCAGAAACAAAGACTCCTCTCCCTCCCCTCTGACCTGAGACGATGTCATTGCATGGTGACAATAGAAGTGGGGGCTTCTGAAATTTGTCAGCTTCTGGACAAAACAGAAATCTTGCTCTTGGTAAGTTGTCATCTTTACATATTCTCTGTTACATTTCAACAAATCTTGGCTAAATCTGCAAGTTCTGTGGTACAAAATGCTGCCTAAATTAGTCTGGCAGGTACAACAGGTGTGTTCATCAGAAGTTCTTTATTCTCTGAAGTAAATTATGACATGCTAGTGTGAGATACTGAAGAAAAATATGCCTATTTTATGATAAAAACAATTCAAATTTACACAAGATGGATTAAATCTTTGATTTTATCAGCAAGTAAAAGAATATAGTTAATAACCCTCTGCAGGTCATTTCTTCAGCTGCCTAACTTGTTCTAAATATTTTACCTTGGTTGGTCCTCAGTTTGTATTTTTGCTGGCACCTATATATTGCATCGGACTTCTACATGGAACTCAAAGGACTGGATGAATTTTATCTGCTGTTCACCATGCAGTAGTGTACAACAAAACTAGTAAAACCTTGTTAAATGTTCATAAAAATAACAATTTCTGAGTGACTGCAAAAATCCCCTTGGTATAGTAGTAGAATATATAGTGTCAATATTCTGTTCAATAAATTGTTACTCACCTCTCCTAAAGTTGCATAGATAATGACAGGTAAACTGAACTTTAATCTCTAGGCTGACATTCTATTGCTTTTGAATATTTCCCTATATTTTTGTTGTAATTATTATTATTGATATGAATGCTTAAACCAGAATTTCAATGAAACATTTTCACAGTTGTGAAAAAAACAATGAAGAGGCATATTATTATGTGGAAGTCATACTTTTGAGACAAAATGAAATAATGGCGAGGATTATAATTGGGCTTTTAACAGTCATCTGGGTGATTGTGGCCAAACCCATTTTGTAACCATGGCAGATGGTCCTTTCTGATCTCACAGCATCTTACAAAGTACAGTATAACCTTCTTAACTGACGCTTTGCTAATCCTTATTCTTTATGAATCTGCACAAAAATATTGGCAGTGTTTTCACTTCCACCGAGCAAAGATTTAAGATTAGGAAAAAGTGCTGAAAGAACAATTAATGTATTGCTGGGATATCATTACTTTTAGAATATATACTTAGTAGGATAAAGTACAATTTTAGATAGCTGTCATGTGTGACATATGTCCTTATTTTCTGTTCTGCTTTCATGCCTGATAAATTTCTAAGCTTGGTACAATGCATGGACAACTCAGTAGGTACTGAAAGTATACAACTTGACCACACAAAATTCTTCATTCCTTATTGCAGAACCTATGCATAAACTGGTCAACAAGCTTTTGGGGTTTTATAACTTTGTGTATAGTTGTGGTGCATGAGCTACATAGTGCATCTGCTTAATTGTAAATTACTGTTAAAATTATTTTTGAGATTCTTCTTTTTTAGTCTTACAGTAAAAACTATTTCTAGACAATTGTGGGTGAAAGATGGCTCTTCGGTTAGGAATCTCTGCTTGCAGTGATTTTTACTGAGAATGATTTTATGGATATGATTTTTTCCCCCACATACTTTTTTTTGATATTTGAATTGGTTGTGTTTAGGACTTCTAAACTCTATTTCAGGATGGGATTAATCTAGAATTCTGAGAATTTGTTAGGGCTTTCATTTAAAATCAGAAGGCACAGCTGAGTACTGCTTAGATTGAAATTACTAGTCCATTTCAGTTTAGAGTACAGTCCCTTACTATAGGGATATACCACAAAGTGATGTCAGCTCAAAACTTCCATGGACCCTGTCTGGTTCACCTACTTTCATAGACCTTCTGGTCCACCTACAGCTTCATGCATTTTTACTGTACAAATGTATTCAGGAATTGTATCCTGGATTTCAAACACTAAAGAGAGTTTAAGCTTAAACCACTCTCAGTTGCATGGTTTTGTGGGGAAAAAAGCAAAATGCTATGAAGACAGTGGTATCTAAATGTCAGAAAATATGAGCATTGCTATTTGTTTTAGTCAAAAGCAATTAATACTGTTTTGTAAAACCTGTTACCAACTAAAAACATGTATTAATTGAATATTTACCAAAAAAAATTATAAAGAAAAACTCTTAGCTGAAATCACTGCAAAATCATGATGGTCCCAACAGATTGCTTTTGTCATTATGGATGTGTACAAAAGAGTACTGCACATTCCAGCATTCCTGGATCAGATTAAACAAACAAGCAAGAACAATCCAGGTATTCTGGCAGCCATAATATGGTCATGATGCCATTAGTGAAACTACAGACAGGTCAACATTCAAAGTTGCAGCATTGCAAGTGCTAATAAGCATCTGGGCAGAAGTAACTTCACATATAGGCATGTACTTGACAAAAATGTGTTTAATATAGTTTCTGAATTAGGATGGAATACCTCAACACTAAAGATAGAATTGAGAATGGAAATAAAATTATTTGTGGATGCTTAACAAAATTCCTTTAAGCTAAGATACTAGATATAACTGATGTTTAAAAGAATCAGTATTAAATTCTCCAGAAATCATGCAAGTCTATTCGTTAATTATGGTCAGGGATCTGTGGACTGCTTGTGTTCAAACTGTTCCATAAAAGGGTGCATTGGAAGCAAAGGCTGTCATAGTTTATGACAAAATAATGAATACATTTCCTACAGAAATTATACGTGTGGTTACCAGTGATCATGTGGTCACCCTTAAACTAAATACAGTTAATCATATTTCTTTTTTCAGAACAATTGAAAAATATTTGCAAGTTACACTTGAATTCAGACTTGTCTCACATGTTAGGAAATTGTTTAGTTAGATTTTTTATACCAAGTTCATGAACTTCATAAGATTTGCCTTACCAACTCTCCAAGATAACTAGAACAGACTGTACAAAAGTCATGTATGGTTGATCAAATCAAAATCTATATAACATTCATCCAGACTAATTCTAAAATAATTTCTGAATGAATCATAAATATTTACTGAGAGAGTATGTGTCTCTGTTCTGACTTTTTACTTAAAAAATTTAGCTTATTAGATGATGAATTACTCTACTTTTTAGCAACAAGACTTCCTCTTCCATTTAGAATCCTATATTAAGGGACATGTTAATAGCAACCTCATTTGAGAATGCTCACATAGCACTTGTTTGATATTTAGATTTCTTTCTAAGACACTGGGTAGATATATGACCATTTTTACCATAATATTTAGCACTATGCTAACTTTTTGGCATTTGACAATTGTTTTTCCTAATGTTTAAACAGAATATTTGTGTTACAGTTTAAGTTAAGCACATTCTGGTTTGTTCTTGTTCTCATTGAGAAGTCAGAATAATTGATGCCTGTCTTTTTATAACATCCTTATTGTTATTTCCTGACAATTTTGTCTTCCCTGAGTTATCTTTTCTTGAGCCTAAGCATGCTCTTTTATCATCAGATTCACTTTGCTAACTTTTAATCACTCTCTGCCATTCAAGGTAGTGAACTCTCTACTTTGTTCATTCTCTTTCAGTGTGATGAAAATGTTGAAGCTGGGCCCTTAACAGCGTAAAATAAAGGGAAGTATACTAATTGCTTATTTTACACATAATGCTCCTAATAATGCCATGCAAATCTGCATTTGCTTTCTTGTTACCTGTTTTGAAGTATAATCTGTTATCCAAGATATTGGAGTTGAGATAGTTGTCCTCTATTTTCTACTGTTTCTTCACATCTTATTATTTGTCTCTATTTAAGTGCCTGTATATATCTTTATTCAACTACATAATTGATGCCAGTCTAATTTTTTTCAATTTATCAAGCTCTTATTATTATTCCTTTCCTGAAATATACCTAATGTTTCATTTCCCAACCTTTAAATAATTCATAAATTTGATTAGTTTACTGCCTCCTTTCAATTCTCCAGTCTAAATTTTTATTTGAATTCCAAGAATCCTTAACTAGGATTTTCAAGGCCCAATTCAAAATTCAATAGCTCAATGTGGCTTCAGTCATTAATGATGTTTCACTTGGACTGATATTTTAACTGGTTGCACTTTTCCATGAAGTAGCTTAACTAATCCTTGATCTTTACATACTTCCAAAGGCTGTTTCAGGTAATTGCTAAAACTTCCTGAGGAGACAACATGGTACATGTAATCTTCTGTCGGTGTCGATCAGCTAAAAAGAATTAGCTGAATAGCTGGATATAGTTGGAGGAACAATATGGTCTAATAAATCTCTATTGTGCCTTCTTTGTCTATAGACCATACGGTGCTCATTTCCTGCTCAAAGACCTGGAGGAAGACCATTAGGGTTGCACTGTGATAGTAAAGTCTGTCTTTTCTAGTTGCCCATTCCCCAAGCTCCTATGGCACTGGGTTGTGGACTTCATGGGTAGCTGGGACTGAAAGGGCACCAGGAACCCAGGATGTCTCCATCATGAGCAGCAGTCACTCTTCCATATGTTACTGTCTGGGGTTGCTCCCCAGCACTGTTTTAGGCATTGCAAGGTGCATACTCGGAGGTTCTCACAAACTTCATCCAAGAATTGCTTCAGCTGGCCGTTCTGGTTCTGCAACTTTTTTTATTAAGCCCCTGCTTTATATAACAAGATTTTTAGAAAGTGGTGGGTTTAGAGAGCACTGGCTTTTTGTGTTCAGTAAGGACCCGAGCCCACATTTTCCGTAGTAGATGAAAAGGAGGGTAGTCCTCTATGTCCCCTTCTTGGCCTTTTCAGACAGCCCAGCAGTAAAGCAATCACGTGGGGGTTAGAGGCTAATGTCCATGCATGTTTCCAATGTTTAATTAGCATATCTCTGAAGAGTAATCTCACTGACAGCAAGAACATCTTAAAGCAACCTTACTTCCCAGAGAGGCCTTTCATTACAGCTGCTGAGCTGCCAAGAGGGGAGCACAGCTATTTCCTCTCTGGTCTCTGCTGGAGCTTTGCTGCCAGTAGAAAGAGCTGCAGCTGCTACAAGGAGAGGCAGTAATGCCAATGGGTCTACCCTGTGAACTACAGCGCGAGGGCCTTCTTCCATGTCCAGATCACAGAGAAGACCAGGCCAGGCCATAACGTCTTATCAGACCTGGTATAGATAATTCATGTTGGTGCTCTGTTAGTTTTGGGGAGGAGTCTGTAGCATTTTGACACTTTATTCAATACAGATTTCCCCTCCACGCCATGATGACTGGGAGGCTTTGCTGGTCCCCCTTAATAAAGCCTCAGTGCCTTCCCCTCTTTATGATAGTTCTTACCAATAAAGTCTCTTACTAAAGCTGCACAGGTCAATTGTTAAGCAAAGCACACTTTGCTTTGTCATCCATTTCCTCTTCCACAAATGATTTATTTTGATTTCTTATTGTTAAGGTTATGTTAAATACATTAGGATGACTCTACATGGCAGTATGAAACAGAAAAAATACCAGATTTTTTCTTGGCAGCTAATTTTTTCCATTCTGTGTCTGAATCTCCAACTTGCCAATTGAAGTCTGACTTGTGAGGCAGAAGACTTGAGTGAAAGAACATGCTGTGGGCCTCGAGAGCAGCTGGAGGAAGGAGGGAAACACTTTGTTCAGGTGTCTCTGTTGTTAAACTGAAGTGACAGCTAGTTGGGCTGCTAGCGTGTAAACAGGTTAGGCAGATAGGAGGAAAAAAAGGCTAGGCTAGTAGTAAGAGTTATTCTGGCTTGCAGCCTCTTTGAAGTAAAATAACAAAAAAAAAAAAAATCAGATAAAAAAAAAGAGTTGTTGGGGTTTTTTTTGCCACCAGACATGCTTCCAAGGAAATTTGAACTTAATGGGCAAAATTATTCTTTATACTAAACAGATGGACCAAAAAGTAGACAAGGATTTCCATATATCCTGAAGAGGTAAAGAAATTTTACCAGAAGCTTTGGCAAGCAAATAATAAGAGGATTTGAGCATAACACAGTGAAAAACTTTTTCACATAAAATCTGGGCTGGTAGTTTTTGAAATACTATAGTGATGGCTCCAAAAGTTTGACAGCACCCTTAGGAAAAATGGAAAAATCAGTACAACTATTGGAAAGAAGTCTTTTGAGCTTACAGTAGCATGAAGATTAATTTTGATTTGCTGTATTCCAGTAGTTGTTCTTGGCTATTTCCAGGTTAATGCAATAAGGCTTTAAGATTTTTGGGAGATAACTAGGATTGTTGCTTTACTTCTTCCAGCAACAATACAATTTTCAGATGAGCATAAGCTGGTTATAGACCAAACTGCTACTCCATTTCAGTGGGATTTAGGAATGTAGCTCAATAGAAAACCTAAGCTGTTTTTTTTCCCCTATTAGCTTAATAATCAGCTCTAATCACAACCTAGTTTTTGTGAGTCTTTCTGCTCTCTCCCGAGTAAGAAGCTCTATCAATAACTACCACGTATCGATTAGGAATATAATTCTTGGTATAATAGCTAGAGGTGTTGCCAAACTACTAGTATTGCTGGAACATTTTGAAAAGGATATAACTCACAGATAGTAGGGAGTGTTCTTACACATCTTTCTTAGGGTATGCATAAAAAGAGCATCAGCATTATTTCAGATTTTGAGCTTGAATAACATCTGGGAAAAGGAATATCTTTGCAACACTGCTTTCTGCCTACAGTTTTGGAAGATTAATATTTTCCATGACTCACATAAGTTTTCTATTAACTTTATGGGAAGAAGTGATCTGGACCTTTAATCAATAATGTAAGAAGTCCTTACATTAGTAAAGAACTAAGTAAGCATTTTCTGTCACCTCTGTATGTGCCACAGGTATGCCTGCAGATCAAATGAAGTAGGAGTACTAATCAATTAAATGTTAGTAATATATTTAAGAAACATTCTTACTAATGTCTCTAATTGGTTATGGACCAACTCAGACCTTTCTGCAAAGAAAGCAGTTAAATTTGGGGGCTTTATATAGCTCTAGTTAGCAGCTTAAGCAGCAACGTTTTCTTGCTCTATTTCATCTTCTCTAAAACATTTTTTTCAGCTTTCTGTGTACTACAATGAAATATGCTTACTGGAAATTTTCCTAGAAATAAAATTTCACCCTCCTAAGATGTGCAAAAAGCAAGCATATAAAATGAACATAGACAAGTTGGAGCAAATGTACCACCAGCAAGCATTTATGCCCACCATAGTTTGTGGTATAATCACATTTTTAGATGATACTGGAACAGCGAGGATGAGTTTAATCAGTACATTCTTTTAATATGATAACTTTGTTTGAGCCCATATATTCTTCTGCAGTTGAATCTAGAAAAACATAATACTGTCAGGACAGTGATTGGCCTTAATGGCCCTGACCAGCTTCACCTGGGACTCCCATCCACACCTACCGCCCCAGGGCTCCATTTAAGTCCCGGTTTGTGACCTATTCCTTCCCTAAGCTATGTTATAGGAGTGATGGTTTCTGGTCTTGCCTCTGGGTGGACCTCAGACCCATGTCCTAAATAATAGCTTCTCTCCTGGATAGACCCTTTAGATGTCTGTAGTAGCTTTGCTCCAGCTTCATCTCTGGCCTAGTCTCCTTTTGTTCTTGGCTGGACCTTGGCCATAGTTCATCCTCTTGCAGTGCCTGGGGCTGTCAACGGAACTTGCTGCCAATGCCTGACTCTGCCCACCTGGCTCAGGTACTGGGGTCTGTGCTCCATTGGTAGGACACTGCCTAAGCTGGAGGCACCTTCCTCTCAGAAGCAGCCTGTTCTGACTGGTGCTCGAGGAAAAGTTATCACATTTTTATTCAGAGAATAGATGAGAAGAGCTTTGAGAGAAGGAGCTTATCAAATAAGTTCATTGAACAGGTCTGTGCCCCAGTAAATCTTCTGAGTTTCTTAATTGCAAGAGGAATAGGTTCTATCAATACGACCCAAAAGACTGTTTTTAGCAGCTAACTAAGAAGTTGTACCTTTTAAAGCCATGTTGACAACTTAAGAGACAGAAACATTTAAATTATTTCGGTTACCACTGTTTTTAATCTCATCATCTAGCCTGGGTCAAAGTTATAGAGTAAATTCTGTGAATAGGATCTGACACAAAGTCTTTATTTAATGAAAATACAATGCTTTTAAAATTTGTGACCAGCTGATTTAGCTTGTGGATATAGATTTGTAGTTTGTAACAAAAAATTAGGTATGACATGAGCACAAGAAAATTGAATTCACTTTTTGTATGTGATGCACCTCAGTGGAGACCCCTGTCTGTATATGTCTGGGGCAGAATCTGGTTATAAAGGTATTCCAGAATGTTATCCAGCAACTACACTGATACTTGTTGCTGACTAAGTTGTAGTTGTAGTTCATCACTCTACAGAGCATAAGGAACAGAACTACAACAAGGATATAGAAACAATGAATCTCTCTTTTATGATTGGTTTTACTTGTGTTGTTCCTGCCCAGTGGCTAGTGGGATCGCACTGGAGATATAAGACTTCAGTAATAATATACAGGCTTGTAAAAACAGTTTCAATGACTAAATATACTTGTTTGGTTTTGATTAATTGAGAAAAGAAATCTGCCAACTCTACTTGAACGAAGTCCCATAGGACTCTAATCTACCTGCTCAGATCCGAAATGAACTATTTAGGAATTATTGAAAAGAACAAAACTGGAAAAAGGACAAGAGATCAATAAAGTCAGAAAGAAACTATATTCTCTTAATTTAGACACCTAAATTTACAAAGGCTTGCCTGTAAATTCAACTTTGGCCCTGTGAATAGTCCTACTGATTTCAATGAAATGTCCCAAAACATGGAGAGCTAAGCATGTAATGTATCTTTGCAGGATCAGGACTTATTTCAGCCTACAATTCTGCATTTTAAAATTCCATCTGAACTCTCTTTTAAAAAGTTTCAAACATATTAAAATGTTGAGTTTCAAGGGAAAACTATCAAAAATATATTTATGATTCTTCCCCTTGGTCAGTTTATCTTGATGTTAAGAGACTCCAACATGACACTTCAGTCTGAAAAACAAAAATACATTTTTAAAATCTGTGGAGGTGATCCATGAGACCTGCGCTGAGACCTCCAAAGTCAATAACAATTGTAGATAGCTCAACTTTTGTGCATTCAAATTTTCGTCTCAGATAAACTTTTATAACTCTCATCTACAAAGCAGTCCATCTGTAGGTCTAATATAGAAAGAAAAATGGGTAATGGTTGTAAGAACCTGAGCCAGAGAAATGAAACAATTTCACTGAAAGAAAACAGTGAGTAAAGGGTAGAACTGGGATGAGAAATCAGGTTTGTTGCCCAATACAACAGGTTGCACTGCAATTTGTATTGAGAATAGTTTGTGTCTTCAATCGGTACTTGCTTATTTGCTTCATGAATCTTGGTAAGACTTTTCATTGTTTTAGAATTGTGTATATTTTTATTTACTGAGTTTCTAATATCAGATAATTTCACATTTATATGTGTATTAGACAAGAGATTCTTCCAAGAATGTAGTGGATGCCAACTGGCATGCCCCACTTTGACCTAAAAACCCTTGTTTGCAGTAGGATATTTCGGTAACTTGAGATTCTGTGAATAACCTGCTCTGGGCAGCATAGAGAGTCATTTCGTTATTCCCTTCTCCCAAGATCTCCAAGTGCACTCATGTATCCCAGAAAAAAAGCATATTTCTCTCTGACAGCATGGTTCCACTGATTTCCAATGAGTTGCTCTGGTTTCAGAATGTAGTGGAATTATCATTTGGGAGGAATAGCTCATTGAAAATAAAGCTGCTTAATGTCCTTTTACTGCTGTTTATGAAATATATTGTGCTTATTAAACATTTAACCATTAATAAGGTGTATTGAAGGAATTCGGAGCAATATAAAAACAAAAAAATTGCAAAATAACAGCTGCAGTAATTTTCTTCTTTTTATAGTCCTAAGCTTCACATCAACTGACGTGAGATAAGAAGCTCACATGGTCTTTAATCAGAAATACTATCTTTATGATTGTTTTCAAGTGTTCTGAAAATGCTGTACTTAAATGGTTAGAACTTGTTCAAAGCTGGCCTAAACATATCCTGAAACAGAAATGAGAGAAGCCTAAATTACCTTGTATGATACATTTTTGTGGGAAAAAATGAAGATGTTTCTACCTGCCTTGCAGGCACTTAAATGTATGAGAACCCAAATCAAAATATTCCTTCTACCCACTAGTGTTGTCTAAAGTAAATCATGTTATCAGTTGTATGTCTAGTGAAAGACTGGTTTCAAATAAGAAGAGAGAAAACCAAATTATTTTACTATCAAAATGCTAAGGTGTGATATAACAGAATTTTGTTGCTCAAGAGCAATTCCTATTAACCTTACTGATGATTAAAGCTGACAGCTGATTTTTTTTTCCGAATCCTATTGGATTTTTTTGTCCCTGAAAGAGGCAAATTCTCCTGGAAGCTTAGAAATTAGGCTATTTCTGTGGTGCACTTCTATTATTTAGACTTTTTACAAAGTTTTTTTGAAGAAAAATCAAAAGGAATCCTTTCTTTTACAAAATGTAAAGACCTGAAGTGAAACTGGGCTCTGTTCCCTCACCCTCCGTCTCCTTTTATTAAACAGTTTGGCTTCCTTCAAAAATTATATAGAAAAATTATGAAAATTATAGTTATGTGTCCTGGTTCCGGCTGGGACAGAGTTAATTTTCTTCCCAGTAGCTTGGGGGGTGTGCTGTGTTTTGGGTTCGGTGTGAAAGGAGCGTTGATGGCCCATTGATGCTTTGGCTGTTGCTGGGTGATGCTTGCACCGGGAGGGGGGAGCACAGCCGGGGTGGTGGACCCAGCTGGCCAATGGGGTATTCTATATCATGTGACATCATGCTCAGTATAAAAACCAGGTGTGTGTGGGGGCTCGCCCCCCGTTCGTGACACGCGGTCGGTGAGCGGTTGCGTTGTGCATTGCCTGCTTTGTGTATTCTGTTATTGTTGTTGTTCTCATTGTTATTATTACTGTTCTATTTAGTTTTATTTCAATTATTAAACTGTTTTTATCTCAACCCGGGAGCTTTCCTAGTTGTGCCCTCCCGATTCTCTCCCCCATCCCACCGGGGGGGGGGTGTGATCGAGCGGCTGCGTGGAGTTTATTTTTGCTGGCTGGGGTTAAACCACGACATTATGTCACAATGGTAAGCTTTCCTTGTAAAAACAGATTATTTATCATTTTCCTTTTAAAATGCCTTTTTCCCACCGAAGTGTCAAAGGAAAACATCCAGTGCAGCTCAAATATATTCTTACTTTTCATGGTTTACCTCATGAGGCATGGTGGAGGATGGCACATTACTTTATAGCTTGTGGAAAGACATACTTTTCTTAAATAATAGACTGGGGTATGCCTTCAGTCTCCTTCACATCTGGCAGTGAGGGAGGTGTTTTATAGGAGATGGAGACTGCATGCATAAGATCTACTTCTGCTACAGTGTTTGAACTCATCTGTGAATGGCAGTGGAAATGAAGGTCTGGAGGCATGCTCATGGTGGTACAAAAAAAGCCAGACTGTTTCTTAATGCTGTCAAAAATTTTGAGGGCTTTAATGTGCTGGTGAGGCCAATGAGAAGACTCACTATAGCTGCTGAAGAGTCCCAACCAGTATGTCCCACCCAGTCCTGGCATCATGTAATGTGTTCATATGTGGGAATTAGTGCATCCACCAGGCTTTCTGCCTCCTTGTCTCTGTAGGCCTTTGGTCTCCTCATGAACCTGGGTGGCCTATAGACTTCTGTCACCAGAGGCCAAAGGAAGGGAAAGGTCAGCAACATAGTGGATTTCCTTCAATTTGTAGCAAAAATACTAGGGGGGAGAATGTCACTAAGCATTTATAGCAAGGTAGATCTTACAAATAGGCCTCTTACAAAAGCCTACAATTTCTATAAACACTTGGCACTTAGGCGATGTCCCTTCTAGAGCACAGATGAAAAATAAATATTTTACAAAGATCCAGACTTAGTGGACAAACAATTCAATAGATATGATTACATTTCAGTAATGCATTTGAATGCAGTTTTCGGTAGCTCCATACTTTGCCCATTTCTATTCCCTTGACACCTTAAACAGAAGTTACTTTGGCTGGCCAAGGGTGGTAAGTGTGAGTCAATGACACCTGATCTGCCAATCTTTCATGACACTTTATAGCAGAATCTGTGTTCTGTAACAGGGCCAGCGTTCAATAGATTGCTGGCTAAAAAAGAAAACGTACATGAGTTTTCTATACCAAGATTAATGGGAGTGTAAATATGGAAGTATCTTTGGTCTACAGTTCAAAGGAAAGTACAAAAGTAGAAAATGTTTGAAGAGGAAGATGCAGGTTTAAATTACAACTTGAAGGATTAATGCAAAAGACTTGAGTGTACTTAGGATTTCTCATTGTGTTAACAATCAGCTGTGCTTTTAATTCAGCCATCTCTTAAAGATAGAGGCCATCTTTTCAGATGTTTCACCTCCATCTTCTGTGCTTTTCTGGCTACCTCTGATGGGCTAGCTGGTTGATGATTACAGATCCAGTAATCATTGTTGATGTTATTTTCCTGAGGGATGACACTTTACCAGAGTCTACTATCACTTCAGCTGGAGGCTTTCTCTGGATTTGCTTTTCTAAAGAAGATAGCAAAAGCATAGCTGAGGTTAATCTTAGATGTTTATGAGCCCTCCTGGTCTTAGTGTGTAGCAAAATATTAGAAAAAGATCTCAACAGAGGATAAGAAGTAGTAGAGAAGAACAAATGAAGAACAAAGGCACAAGCAATCACAAAGCAATATATATTTCTCAGGCTTTCCTGCTAAGTTACTTTAAATAAATCTCCCATATTACATCTCAAAGGACTCCATTACATTTTATACTTTATCACTACTCCCAATTACATCTTGAATGAAACAGCTTTTTTGCAGGTTAATGGTGATCAGCAATTAATGGTTACTCTCCGTCTCTCCTTTCCCTCCCCCCTTTTTTGTTAAACCAACTGCAGAATAAAACCTTGTGCTCACTAGAAATAGATATGAATGAGAATACCTTGTTATTGCAATGTCAAGCATCTAAGAGGAAGGCCAAGACAGATGATATGAGACACTTTGATATGAGAGAGGATTATTCCACCACTTTGCAAATATTTTGATACCAGAGAACAGCCATAAGTAAAATGCAAATTCATGAGTGTAGATATTAATGTGAATTAGAATTTATACTGACACAAGCAAGAAGGAACTTTGTATACTATACACACTGCATTTCTTTTCACACTCAGGTTAGGTTTTTGCGGGTGATTTGCAGTCACCTGCTGAAATTAATAACTAAAATACTTTCAAGTGATAAATGTACTAGAGAAAGTATGGTCTCCTTTGGGGACTTTCTGCAATCAGAGAGAAAGATAGCGATTTGTCCAATTATGCACCTTACTCTAATATTGACTAATGGTGTAGTCTGTGTCAGAGGGAAGGAACTAAGGTTCTCAATCTGCTTCCTAGCTGGAAGTGTCTGCAGCATGGATATCTGCGCTTCACTTTATGGCAGCCTCACCAGACAAGCTAGACTGCATGGTCTTATAGACCTGACAACTGTTTCCTACCTGATGGTTACCCCCTTGAAATAACAACATGGCATGCAGAAGTAGAAACAGCAGGATTAAATTTGCTTACTAGAAAATCTTGTAAGAAAAATGTGGAAACCACATGTAAATACTATGTGATAACCAAGGAAACGTCATAATGCTACATTGGAAAATTACTTAGCTGCCTCTTCCTAATACCTCTTTCTGCCTTCCCTTGGGAGCACCACACCAGTAGGATACCACACTTTTGAAATCTAGACCATTTTTTAGTGTAAGTTAAATTATTGCTTATATCCCCTCTTTATATAGTTGTCTTTAGGATCATTATTGTGAAACAAAATCCTCCCAACGTTTCATACAGCACATCATATCCTTGATTGATTTA
Organism: Calonectris borealis; assembly: GCF_964195595.1. NCBI lineage: Eukaryota > Metazoa > Chordata > Aves > Procellariiformes > Procellariidae > Calonectris > Calonectris borealis. The sequence continues at coordinate 112,956,886 of NC_134314.1, forward strand.
CTGGCATCAGTAATAGTTGCTGATCTCTGTCTAGAGCACTATAGTCAGAGACTGGGTCTCCATGGAAGCTCTAAAAAGCATGCCAGCTGTCATGAGCACTTTTTAAATTTACAATAATATAAGAAAAATCTTTACAAATCTGAAGGAGCTTTCAGGTTGTTTTGTTTCTTCCCCTTTTTTCTTCCTTATTTTGTACACAGAGGTCTTAATACTTGACAAGAACTCATATAGAGGTATTGGTAATAGAAATAAACAAGCATTAAGATGGTCATTGTAGCTGCCAGAACATGCAAGAAGTCTAACAACTGGTTGTCATGCACAATATATCAAAAATAGCACAGAGAGAAATTGAGATGGTCCTTATCATACATAATTTGCATGACTTTTTTTTTCCCACGTTGAGAAAATTTTGCCAGAAGTTAGAAAATCCTAATAGTTTCTCCTATTACAAAAATCACAGGCAACCCTCTGGTGAGGTAAGTCTCCAAAATAGTCATAATTATTGATAATTAAAATAATTTGCTAGCAATCTGCCTGTCAATTTCTATCAGTCAGCAATTGATTACTTCCTAAAAAAACCTGTTGTAGTTGCTTTATTTTTTCCTTTTTGTGTGCCATTCTGAAATAATTAGAAATTATAAATTAAAACAAAATGTCATCACAAATACTAAAATAAAACCATTTCAAAGATCAACAATATCATGTCATTAACTTGAACAGAAAAAATATTTCTTTAATAACAAACTCCCACCAGAAATCTGGAAATATCCTAATCTTAATTCTTACTCATCTCTGGCTGTCCAATATTAATTTCCATTTGTATTTGCTTCTATGCTTGGATGCTGGTGCTTCATTTTAATAAATTCTAACCCTTTTCTATGCCTTTAAAATGTATTTCTTATGTGCTAGCATCACAGTCTTTTGTAAACATAATTTTTCAATGTGACTTTTTAGCTTCATTAATTTTACATGAATACATCAAACCATAAAAGCATTCTTTTTAATGGTACCTCAAGACAGAAAAAATACCTTGTAAGGTAAAATAAGACTCAGAGATCGTTTTCTTAATGAGTTGTCTTTTGCTAAGTGGAGTAATAAAAGGTGAGGTGACATTCCAAAGAAACTATAGACTGTTGATTTTAACCTCACTGATCTAAGATTCATTGGGAACTCAATATTCTAAATTCAGTATGATCTATCACTTCTAGGATTTTGCAGTTCAGTCTTCCATGAGTACTGATTCCTTTTTGTGTACCTGTCATGTTGACACTTGATCCTTGGCATTTTGCTGTTTACAAATGAAATATTGAATTGCAAACACTCTGTAGAAATCTGAACCAAAAGTATGGTAAACAATCTCCAAGACAACTGCAAGCTCACATTACTTAAACTTTTAATTGAATTGTACAGAATGGATTTTGAAAAATTTTTGGAAGTGGTCAATGATTAAAAAATTTGGGAAGCACTGCTTAAAGTGCCACCTGTGGCAATTTGTGTTTTAATTGACGGGGGTGTAGTGTTTAATGAAGTAAAGAATAATGAGACATACTACTGTCCTCTGATATTGCAGAGGTACTTCAGGAAACATATTTTGCTCCAACTTTGAATGCCTGTGTCAAAAAAAATCATCATCCAAATGCAAAGAACATTGCAGTTGCCAGAGTGCACTTATGTCTCTGACAGAAAAAGCAGGGTAAGAATGTGTGTCCATATATTCATTTATTGCTGTTTCTCAGAATATTCTCCAACATCAAGCAATCTGTGATCAAGAACTTCCTGAGCAAGAAGTGTTATTTTTTATTTACTGGCTATGTAACGAAGATTTTACATAGGTCTATACAAATATGAAGACACATAAGAAAGTGTAAAGTGGGATTTAAAAGCTTGCACCGTTTCTGTTTTTATAAATGCTTTGAAGCCACAGCTGTGTGCATCTAAATGTGAGACGACTTCCTTAATCGTCTAATTAATGATAGAGAGGAGTGGGGCAATTACAAAAATAGAATTCTAATTTAGGCAGAGTCAGAGTCTTTTTGCCAGGTTCTCTATCAAGGTTGTTATTTTCCCCTTTTTCAGTGAAACAGAATCCATCGTCAACCCAAGAGATTATACTGAAGCAGGTGCTTGCAGATTTATACCACCTGTCTCCATAATTTCTCTGAAGCAACCTCATCGTGTGTACCACCTGAGGCGCTGTTTCAAAATGTCTTCAACTTATATATTTCTATTTGCCCTAATGGAATATAGAGCATTTTACAAATTACATCACTTTCTTTGCAACTGAAATACAGCGGTCTCTGGAGATGTACAACAGGTTTTTTGGCAGTAGGTAGCAGAACTTGGACAAAAAGTAAGGACTGTGTTCAGTCTATAATAAGAAAAGCAGAATACACTAGGATGTAAATTTGGCCAGGGCATTTGGAGTAACATACTTCTAATAAGAAAAATGCTTTGAATTTTTCTGGGACCAGGTAGATAGTAGCACTTGTTTACAAGTTCTTTCCGGATATACCACAGTAGAAAAGACAAGCATGCTTTCTTGTCAGTCAATTTTTAGTGCAAGAGACGATACTAAAATCATGCTTGGATCACCTTTTCTGGCTTGAGTAGAATTCTAACAAGAGATGAAGTTTGATTTGTTTTTCTTTAAAAAAAAACCACAAACCTGTACTTTTTAGTAAAGTATGCAACCTAGAATTGATAAAGGCAAGTTTGTATATGTGTGAAATACATTTTTATTATTCTCACTTTTGGTTGACATCAGGAGATGGGGAAAATCTTTGAGAACTCTTGATTCCAGTAAAAAATGTGGAACCTAAACCAGACTGGTGACTACTTGGTTGAAAACACACTAGGAGGGAATAAAATGTAACGCTATACGCTTCAAACTGGTCAAGGAATTTTTAGAGCTTTTATCTATAGTATAAATGTATGAAGTTCAATTAATAGTTGATTTTAAAAGTTCTGTAATGACTCAGAATAAAAGTGTTATTCCAAAGTCACTATAGTCTCTTAATTTGTCCACTACATATGTTATACTGCTTCATATTACCAACATTAAATATTCTGATTAAACCATTTAAATGTACTTGAATAAAAATATTTTGTGATACTAGCTTCTTGCACTTTTTTACATTTCTACCTTTTGAGGCCAAATTAGGACAAACTCAAAAACAAATCAGCATTTTTGGCAGAACAGAAAGCTGCATATCTGATGTCTCCTATTGCATAACTTTCTGTGGATAGAGTATGGCTTGGTGTAGGATCTAAACAACACAAGTGGGATTTGTTTTTAAGTAGACTTAGGCTTCCATCCATTTTCCACTGAATTTGATTTGCATTTGGGTACTTACTCTGTATCTATCACGCAGTTTCCTACTCATGCCTCTCTTCTGCAGGCAGGTAGCAGAAGCACGACACAGCTTTCGCCTACCACTGTTTTTCCATGGTGTAAACTCAAGGAGAAAAGAATAGATTAGATTTTACAGAACAGATCCATTGGCAGTGAACTTGTAAATCACCATTTTTCTTGTCCCTGTCAAAGAAAAAAAAATTTTTAAGGGGGTATGGTGGCAAATCTGACTCTGGGGTTCAGTTCCTGTTTAGGTATTGAGAACAGTGTCCAAAAAACCCAACCATACCAATTTGTACCACTTGAGTTCCCCTGAATATTCTTCTATTCACCATCATTAAGTTTCTGAGAAGTTAAGTTTGAAGGAAAACTTACACAGTTATTGAAAAATAAGAACTTTATGCATAAAAAACTTGAGAATCAATTTACATATACAGTCCCACTGAGCAATGTGTCATTACTGAATTCTCATAAAAATACATGCTGAGCTATTTACAGGATGAACCAAAGTAATTAGCTGTATCTGTTGTAATTAGGAGTCAGTCAGTATGTCATCTGAGATAATTATGTTGCAATACAGATAATTTTCTTGAATAACAGATATTGCATGGCATTATTTGTCTACTAGTATGATGATACTTCTCCAGATAAAAATTTCAGTGATGACTAGAAAACTAAGTTATTTCAAAGATTGAAAAAAACTTTAACAAATTGAGTTAATTTCAATATTGTTTCCATTATTCATATGATTGTAATAATTCTACCTTTGTTTTATGTTTTTCATGGTTTTATTATGGAAAATTAGTCTCAGTGTTTAAAGAAGAATCATCAAAATTCATCTCTTGGTAGAACTTCACTGAAGTCAGCAGAGGTGCTGCAAGCTTGACTGTTTTGAAATCTTCTCTTCTTCCAGGTATGCAATTCTAGATATACTTTGTTTATTGTAGGACTGGGGGAAATTATTAAGGAAATATCCTTTGGAAAATACAAATTGTTTCCATAGCAATAAACACATAAAAGAATTAATGGGTTCTTATTGGAAGACTTAATTCAGTTTTTGCACATAATCTGATTTGATTAGATCTCTCTTCCACTAAAACATTTACTTGAATGAAAATTAGCTAAATGATTGTCAAAATCACAACCCTTTTGTTTCAAAATTTCCAAGTTTGCACTCAGGCCCAGCCCAGCACTAGGGTTCGGGTCGGGACAGAGTCAAGCGCTTGAGCTGCAGTGGGAGTAGGGCTAGAAAGGGGCTGCATGAGGACAGTGTGGGCTGGAAAAAGGATTGTCCCCTGAGAAATTTCTCATCTGTAGGGTCCCTTATGGTCTTTGACTCACGCTCAGCCTACTAAGAGAGCTTATGCAGAAATAGTTCTGCTTTTATTTATTTGCGCTGTCATGCCTCTGGCTGATGGTGGCAGTTTAATTTGGAACATGGTTTATTTTCATGGAGGCTCTCCCCAGCTACTCTGAATTAAGAGTTCCTGGTTCCAAAGCCGAAGGGCTCTGTTTTCCTGCCAGCACTCTATGCCTTAAATTAAACATCTCTGGGTCAGTTTCCAACTGGTGAAGACAGACACCTGTGGTAGGCTTCAACATTTAAAAATAAGAAAACTATTGCAGCAGCAGGGTGCCGCAGACCAGCTGAATTAGATGCCAATGTCTGTGGCAAAAATGAGGCACTTCTACAGGGTAATAGAGGAAGCTTAAGGTCTGGTCTAGAAACTACCTAGGTCTACTGTTCATACAGAGTGAGTCCATGAAGCGCCAAGCTAAAAGTTAAGTACCCTTGTGCATTCCTGGATGTTGAGTGATGAGGTCTGTGACCAGGTGCTTCAAAGGAGGAGGCTGCAGTTGGTACCTCTTGTTTCAATAGTCAAACAATGGCCAGTGTATGGTGGCACGTAATGGGAGACACTGGTTCTGAACTGGCCTCCACTCAAAGTGTGAGTCTTAACCCAGCTCCTATATCCCAAGCAGGTAACATAACTATCAGGCTGTGACAGGACACAAACAACCAAGAATACAAGAGCCAAAAGGCTAGAGGGAGCCAGACAAGATGATATATATCTCTACCTTTTGGGCAGAGCTTTGAACAAGAAAGAAAATGGACTTTTTTTCTGACTCCATTTGTCTACATAATTTTATCCAGTTTCAGTATCATTTTAAATGTCCTTCCCCTATAGCTTGGACATTGTGGCACTCCTCTATGATAAGAGAACTTTGGATACAAAGCCATTTAAGTTTTGGGTACTGAAGACTTCTCCATTAGGCTATTTTGAAAAAGGTGAGAAACCTTCTCCATTTTGTTAGTCATGGTTTGAGAAAAAATTATTATACTGTGCTTCTTATGCGGAATTAGTATTTAGGTGTGTCTCTGCACAAGACTGAATCGCCACAAAGCTTAGAACCAGAGTAAGCTGCTGCTGAACATACCTAAACCCTACGATGTGCCCACTGAGTATGGCACTGCCAGTGATATGGGGTTGGTTTTCAGCAAGGAAGAACTTACTAACTGTTAAAGGTCAAAAGCTGACCTAAGAACTGCGTGCTACACAAAGTACACAAGCATTAGCGTTTCTGTAATCACATCTGATGGTAGACACCTGATGTCCATCACCAAGCTGGAGGACTAAGACCAACCACAACACAGCCTTGAGAGTAGCATTATAGGAAGGCTATGTAAAGGGAGGATAGGTTGAACTTTTCTAAAGCTATTACATTATTTTAGTCAAATGTGCTCACTTTGTCTGCATCTTAAATAGTAATACCAGTCGTATAATATAATTTTTGGTAAGGGCATTAATGGATAAATCAAACTTGAAAAATTCTATACAACTGAACCAAGCTCTAATAAACAATATTTATGATAGTAGTGACTGATGAACTCAGCTAGGAGTAGTAGAGCATTAATAAGGATGCTAAGTATCTAATATAAAGGTAATCCTGCTCTAAGTGGAATTCTTTTTGTAGGAGGAAAAAGCTTTAAAAAATCTTTTCTAATAACGAAAAGGCACATAAGGTGGGGAATTTCCTCTGTGTCTTCTAGAATGGGATTTTTGCAATGCAATATTAATGTACACAAAGGCATATATCCCATAGGCCTGCTTTTAGCTCTTAAATGCATTGTTGTAAGAGCATGGGGAAACCAAATTACATTCAAAGACTACAGTAGGTTATAAATCACATAGTATCCTTATTATACTGTTTAACTAATTAACTTTATGAATAAGCTGCTATCAGTTTGGTCTAAAAAAGCTGATAACAGTATTTTGGAAAAGAAAAAAAGTGGGAACTTATATGGAACTTATTGGTAGGCCGACAGATGGCTCCCAGTTATTCAGCTATATCCTGTCACCCTGACAGGAATGTTCTTTATATTAGCCTTGAATTTTCGTTTATGCATCCAATGAGAACATCGAGTAAAACCACAGCCTACTGAAGAGTGGACTAACTTTTATCACATCATCTGTGCTTAAATGGGCTTTGAGGGAATTTACCAATGGTCTTGTCTGGATTTCTTTTGGGCTCAATTTGTGACAAAATAAATTCATACTTGTTTAGGATTCTCACTAAGAACTGCACCACATACTGTTATTCTTTTCTTTCCATTATCTTTGAATGTAGTGCTTGATACTGATTAATTGCCTCTCCTTTCTGTTTGCCAGGTGCATTTGCCCGGTCTCATCTCTGATAACAGACACCACTATATGTCTTTTTATATTTTTTGTGTTACTGAATTAACTGTTTGTGTTCTAAAATTCTCATAGCCTAAATGATGACTCAGAATTCAACTGAGCTTGTGCTGTGCATGTGACTGAGGGGCTGGGGATATGGCCATAAAGGCTCATTAAGGTCACTTGCTCTGCAGACCTCCACTTCTCATCCCAAGCAGTGGGATTAACTTAATGAGATATAGACAAAAATGTTGTATTGTACAGACAGTGTAAGGGTCAAACTTATAAAATATGGTGAAATCATAGCCGCATTGGCATAATTCCAGTCCTCACATATTCACACCACAAACATTTACACTGTATGCTTGCTATTTTTGCTTCCACCTGCTTCCTTCAGCATTATGCTTAGAGCTAGAAAGCGGGTCTGAAATTGATTCCTGTCAACTTTTAGTGTTTCTGAAAAAAGGAAATCATATTAATCCAAAATATTTATAAAATATTTACTATTTATTTTTATTTACCGAATAATGCTCATTACCCTGAATCTACAGAATATGCATAAAAATAAAAATGAATCTTCAAATACATTATCAAAATGCCAAGATCCCTTTTTTCACATTTCCCTTCTTGTTATCACACAAACATAAACTTGATAATAAGGTACCTTTGTTAAAGAAAAAAGTCTGTGATTACAGATTGCAATGGACACACAGGTAAACAACCTGTATTGTACAAGTCCTATCTGTTGCATGTCCTGATGGGGTTTTCCCTTCTGTTTTCTCCTTTTCTTTATTTAAATGAATGTAATGCACTTTATGATTGAACACAATCATTGTAAAAGATACAAATTTCCCGCCCCCCCTTGTGTGGCTTCATTTACAATAGCACTGGGACCAATTTCTCTATTAATTTATGACTCTCAATCTGTTGACCTTGATGATTTTATTGACTGACAAAGGTTTATTCAGGTGTCTAATTTTGTGGTGCTAACAGGCTGGAACTTAGTAAACATGTTTTTCACTTTCCTTTTGTGATGATGTTAGGTAGTTTAAAAAGAAAGGTACTGATCCCCAAAATAATTATATTTTATATGTTTCATATATTCATATATACTTCATATATTCTATCCTGAAAATTAACATTGAAATATCAAATTAGAAATGCCCTGTTTATCCTTTTAACAACTTCTAGGCAAATCTACCTTATTTACAGAGAAGTACGTTTCAGTTATTATTCGTAAAGATGATGCCCGTAAATTGGCCTGGAATCTGAAAGCTATCATTTAGTCTTCCAGGCTCAGGAACTAAAAAGAGTTTGCCATGGGAACTTAAAGTAGCATCTCGGTACTTTGATCCACCTCTCCAAATTTCTGTAAGACTTGTACGTATAATTCATTTAGCTTATTTGGAGACCCTCAGGCTCTAATAATTATATTAATGATTTGGGAACCAAAATAACTTTCTCCCAGACACAATAACAATCCAGAGATGCATTGTATATTCAGTGCTACAGAAATAATGTTTAATATCTTCAGTCAAGTCAGCTGGGACATGATAAAAAATATTACAAAGACGTCATTTGATTAATAAAAAGCTGTTTGTTTTTTTTCTTAATAGGCCCCTGTCACTGGAATTATTCATTGAAAATAATGCTAGAGGTGGTTCTGTGATATTTTCACTGAGTGAGGGACCAAGATAAACCTATTTTATCAAGCTTTATAAAAACAGGAGTTGGGGATAATGGCCGGATCAAATATGCGTTGTTTTCTTGTTTCTTCTGGGAGAACGGAGAAAACTTTTGAAATCCTACCTGGTTAAAAACTGATCTTTCATTTAATTGTCCCAAACATAGAACACATTTTCTGAGGAAATCACTATCTCATCACTATCTCACCTTTGGTTTCAGTATTTAACCCTATGTATCCCAAGGCCTATTTTAAACCTTTCTTCACTTTCCACATTTGTATTCAGTGGGGGGCTGAGAAAAATTGAGAATGGAATTAACCCTGTTCTGAGACTGATAAAAATCTAGGCATCTTCTTTTACATCTCTTTCCAACCGTATGCCTTTCTATTCACATAATAAACTCTTTAAACTCTGTAGATGCTTTGGGAACTGTCAGGGAGAAGACAATGGAGAGGAAGGAGGTGGTTGTGTCTTGTTGCACATGTTGGAAATGCCAGCTTTTCTGCAGAACATGGAAATATAGGAAAAGAGGGGGTTGTTCCACCCCAGCAATCTAAATTTTACAGTTAAATTTGTTGAAATTTTGTGAAAAGGTAAATACCAAAAATTACTGTTTTAGCCAAACCACCACAAAGATTCAGAAAAATAAAACTTTTGGAAATGTCACAGGGATGCATTATCCAAAGTATAAGTAGTTGCCTTGTGCCTTACTCTCTTTTATGGGCCTAAGTTTAATGACATGTACCATGCATGATGCAGTGTAGACTGGGAGTCCCACGTGGCTCTGTCAGGAGGGGACTTGGCATTTTTTGGCATCTAAAGAGAGTTATGATATTAGTTACCTGAATGGATGCCCCTGTGAGGCATAGTTAAATTGTTTCTTAACACAGTTAAGTCATATAGTTTAGGACTGACGTTTTGGAGGTCTGATTTGTTTTTTTTCTGAAAAGCTGAAGATTTGCAGCAAGCCTGAAAAGAATATTTTCCTGCTCTAGAAGGAGTGGCATCATTTTTCATCAAAAGTGAAAGTACCTGCTATCTCATTAGGAGTTAGGTACCTCTAGAAGCTATGCGAATGTATTACTCATTGTCCTGGTTTGGGCTGGGATAGAGTTAAATTTCTTCCTAGTGCTGTGTTTTGGATTTAGTATGAGGAGAATGTTGATAACACCCTGACGGTTTTAGTTGTTGCTAAGTAGTCTGTTGGTCAAGGACTTTCAGCTTCCATGCTCTACCAAGTGCACAAGAGGCTGGGAGGGAGCATAGCCAGGAGAGCTGGCCCAGCTGGCCAATGGGGTATTCCATCCCATGTGACGTCATGCTCAGCATATGAATGGTAGGCGTGTTCCAGGAAGTAGCGATGGCTCCTTGCTTATGAGTCAGCGCGGGTGGTGAGCAAATGCATTGTGCATCACTCATTTTCTATATTCTATCATTTTCATTATTATTATTGGTGGTGGTGTTATTATTACTATTATTATTACTATTTTCCCTTCCTTTTCTGTTCTATTAAACTGCCTTTATCTCAACCCACAAGTTTTCTCACTCTTACCCTTCCGATTCTCTCCCTGTCCCACTGAAGGGCGAGGGGAGTGGGCAAGCGGCTGTGTGGTGTTTGGCTGCCTGCCAGATTAAACCATGACACTCATCTACATATCCCCAAACAACAGGGAACTTTCAGTATCAAACCAGACCTTGGAGCTGCTTTCTTTTGAGAGTCTGAAATGAAAGTCTGGGCACAAAAATTTACATTTGATTTACACAAATCAGAATTACATCTGTCTCAGACCTTTGCTAGTTGTCAGCAGGGTAACTTACTTGAAGACTGACAGGGTGAGATTTGAATTAGCTGAACTTCTGAATCTTCTTGATATTTCTCCATTGCTGTTTGTCACTCCTGCAAAACTCTGATATCCCCCGAGGAATTCAAAATCCAGTGGACCTTAGACAGAGGAGACAGTCATGAATCCACACATGACGGTTTTCTCAGCATGTCGTTTTAAAGTTCTGAAGAAAAATTATAACCCAACAGTTTCTGAAAAAAGAGAATACAAAACATTAGAAGTAATCAACATACTTTATTTTTTAAATCAAAATATTTTTTAAGAAAAGGAAAGGTGTGGAAAATTCTTCTCTCCAATAGAATGAATAAATATGACAAGAATAAGAAAGTTGAGGCTGCTTTGGAACAGAAGAAAATAAAGAGGTCAAAGGAAAGAGAAACATACAGACACCAAGGGATAAGAATGAAGAAACAAAATCTACAGCACATTTTGAAGTACTTACATTCATAACAGACATTTCCCAGCTATTCTGCAAGTTATATGAGTAAGAAACTTGAATCTTAACTGCTGATCAGTGAAGTGGCATGTTCAGTTTTATAGGAAACAGTCCTAAGTCAAATGCACTAACATGAATAATGACCATATAAAACCTGTTAATATATTAATTATTATAGTGCCTCAGACTGTGAAACTTTACATAGAGTTAATTATCACCATGTTAATGAGTGGTATAATGATAAATACAGAGTGGGTAAGTTCATTTGTTCAGTGCATTTGAGGAGTTAGGTATTCATTATAGTGCTAAAAGTAGAAGTGAATAACCTCCATTTTCCCACAGTTCCTCTCATCCACACTATTAATGTTAGCAATTGCACTGCACTGTGGATGCAGATAATTACAAGCTGTTCATTAACAGATATTAGCTGTGTCTCTGTTCCATTTTGTGTTAGGTGTCTGGGAGTAGTGCCACTATTGTCTACCATTTCTGTACAGAGGAAGAATTTACCTAAATATTTGGGGAAAACACGAAGAGTGGAATCTTCACAGTTTCTTGGTCTCCTTCAGTCTTTGATGCTTACGAACATCCATCAGACCTAGGAAAAATAGCAACCTGAATCTAAAAATGCCTTCTTTTCAAAGGCCTGCTTCTTTAATTAATGTTTTCAGTACCCAGGAGCCAGTTTACAAAAACAGCTTCAGCAGATTACAAGCAGTAGAGCCTCAGTAATGAGAAGGTAAAGCACAGTGGCATCTGAATTTCATGGCAACCCAAAGGTAAACCTAGCTTCATATTCGTACACTGAGTTTTGAACACCATGCTTGGTATTTAGCAAGACTGGGTGGCACAAGGCCAGGATAACGTGCCTTCAATTTTTGGGTGAAGGTTATAACTGCTAGGGTTCAGAGAGAGACAAAGGTGAGAGCCCCACTGGAAGGGGGCACCTGGGGTGTCATAAAGGAAGGGGTACAATGCAAAAGGTTTGTTTCTTGAAAACATCTTTATTTGGGACAGAGGTGGGAGGCCTGGGCTAAGGCTCTGTCCACATCCAGGGTAAGTGCTAGGGCCAGGCAGCCCATCCTCAGCTCCGCTGCAAGTGTAGCTATCCCTGAGCCTATTGCTCAGCCCTTGCCCAGGTTCCCTGCTCCATCTAGAGCCTCGCTATTTTCTCAAATTATTGAGTTGCCATACTTTTTATGTTGTTCCATATCCACTCTTTTGCACGTGTATACTAGAGACTTTTTGGTGACTGAATGCCGAAGTAAATGCACGGATGAACACATTGCATAAGTTTCTCCTCAGCCAGGACTTTTTCAGCCTGTCAGCTGCTTTCTCTCATAACAGACTTTTATTATTTTTACTATAAATTTTATAAACTTTTAGACCACTTCCATATTGGCTTAGATATCAGTATTCAGCTCTGGAGAGCCTTTTGCTAAACTTTTTATGAATAATGCTAACTCAGCTGCTGCATCTACCTTTACGTATAACTTTCATTTGCTTCTTGTTAGAAGGCAGACTCCAACCCTTCGTGTATTTTGTTGCTTAATTTTGTCTCACTTTTGAGACATTCTGATAGTCTTTAAAACAGCAACACTCTGTGTGATGGCTTTTCCTCCTTCCCAGGATGACTTATTACAATGAAAGTTTTCAGTCATAACCAGCACTTTGTAAGGTAGATTTTGTTTTAATTTTGTTACGGTCTTTTAAATGATTGTATAACTGGTTATCTGTTACTGCCAACAGGTCATTTGCTTTCATAAATCTAAGCATATGGCATATGAAATCAAACGACACATTTTGTTTGTTTTTCTTACTGTCTGACATTCCCCATGCAGCTTGAATGTACTCACCTGGATGGTGATGCTTAAGCCTGTTCTTGGCAGCCACTGAGGTTTTATATATAGAACTTGCAAGGACTTTATTAGTAATATTTCACAGTTACTTTAAGTATAAGGAAAAAGGAAATCTAGAAATGGCAAGGGCCAGTGAGGACAAATTATTTTGTCTAAATGGCCTGAACTTAATATGACCTTCAAGTAGCAGGAGGAAAATCCTATGCATTATATAGGATAGTTTCATCTAACAACTGAGCTGGCAACTGTGAAAGAAAGAAATCAACAGCACCACTTAAATATTCTCAACTGAAGTATCATTTGTTTCTCAATTTTAAGATATTTTGATATTCCTTTAATCTTCAAAGAAGCAGAGAAAAATAGAGCAAGGAGCACTGAAGCTGACATTGGTTTTGTCAGGTGACCATTTGCTGGACAGCATCATCATCTGCTCCATGTCCCACTCAAACCACCTTCAGCCTGGCTGCACTCAGTTTAATTGTTTAGGAACAGGTTATAACATTATGTGAAAAGGGGTACATAACTATTTCCTCAAGGGTCTTTGGCAGTTACGAGAAATAAACACGTGGTTGATTGCCTAAAATCAAGGATGGTGTTGCCTTGATATTAATGCAGTATCAATGAAATGAGCAGTTCCTGCCTGCTGAGAAATGGATTTGCAGCTTCACCTCTCTGTACATATCTTTTTTATGTATAATTTGAAGCATATATATAAAAATATACATCCTGTAAATTTTTTCATATATCATACAAGTATATAACATATCTTTTTTGAAAAACTGGGTTCTCATATTGAGACAGGAGAGCATAATGCTTAGCAAGCAATTATCCTGCTTTCATGGCACCTCTCCAGCCATGTTCAGCCCTCTTATGGTAGTCTGGATGAATAAAACATACTCTGCTTTGGAGGAGAATGCTACTGGCTGAATCTTATTACTGAACTAGCTTGGATACATTGGTAACAGTCACAGTCAATCATTCCTGTTTCTATAATTGGTAGCATGGTGGAACGCTAATGAAAGATGGAGAATTAGTGAAAAATATGAAAAAGGAAGACAGTGAGGAAAACAAGTTCATGCATGCTCTAAGCACATACAAACACTTGCATTTCTTTTTCAGATGCACATACAAGGACATTAATGGAAACTATTTAGAAGAATGAACTCTAGAACCAAATAGACAAGAAATTAACTTTTTCTAGAAATCACTGTAGTAACAGAGTTTATCTGTTGGGGCAGGAGAGATATTATATGTACCTGTGATGAGCAACGGATACTTTTCTGAAGGCTTCAGAGCAGACGCCATAGTATTCAAAAGTCCGAATACTGATCCAAATTACCTGTATTCCTAACACTGCAAATGTGTGGTAATTCGAAATTACATCAGGACCAAGTATAGGTACGCTGTATTTTACCACAAGATTTGAAGGCTTGATGCAGATGGCTCTAATCAAACCTCGTACTTTTCTGACTATTTTCACTTCCAATTCCCAAACACTGAGGAATATAACGTTGCAGAGAACTAGGAACTTAAAGAACATTTTGTTTCAGACAGGAATGAGAAAAAAAGACTCATGTGTGTTCTGATAATGGAATGGACGCATTGAACATTTGTTTCCTTGCAGTAGATTATCAGTGTGTGGAAGACACTGAGAATGACTGCCAAAGAGCCTAATAACTGAAATAGCTGTTAAAGAACAGTGATATTGCTAAGGACTCAGGATTTTACAGGCTAGGAAGTAAGTTCAGACAGGATCAGATGCAGAGATTAACTACAAGAAAGGTTCAAGGAATAGAAACCCTTTTGTAAGAGGAGCCCAAGAGAGCCAGGCTTGGGCAGATGAGCACATCACTGGCAGAGGAGCTCTCCAAGGATGCACAAGAAGGGAAAGCAAGAGAGAAAAAAAAACCCCAAACTCAACCACCATACAATGTTGGCATGAAACCAAAAGTGTGTAAAGCACCCATGAATACAGCAAGACTGGAAATCAGAGACTCTGTTCATTACCCAACCAGTGGAGCTGGAAATAGTGTTTCTATCACAAAGCAAGAGCAGGGAATGGGTCTAATCCTCCCAGCCAGTTCCTTCCTTCTGTGCATGTTTGCTAGCGTTTAGTAACTAAAATGCCCCCTCACGCCCCCCCCCCCCTTTTTTTTAGTATGTTGATGTCACTACTTTTTATTTAAATGGCACAGTGTGGGCAATTAAGCCCTCTTTGTCTAGATTTATATTGCAGTCCCCAGCAGACAATAGGAATAGAAAGAAAATGGTTGTTCCGCTGTACAAACCATCATTAAGTCATTGCAATCCTGAAAGACCCAATGAAGAACCACACTCCGTTGCATATAATGATTCAGGGTATTTTAGTCCAGCACTAGACTGAAGTTACAGGCACAGAAACATGGTGAGCAGCTAGAAGATAAGTACAAGGTGATGCCACTGTCAATAAACCACTTGAGGGAAAACTTATTGTCTTTTGTATCATTCTAAAAACTGCCCCACTCCTAAAAAAAAAAAGTCAGAGTGGGTGTATCATACACATCAGACTGGCCCACTGCCTAGACTACTGCAGCACTAAGAAAGATGCCTTTATTTTTTACATTGTTAGTCTCAACAGTAAATCCGCAGGATATTTTTTAATTAGAAGTAATATATTTCAGATAGATATTTGGAAAACATTTAAGGCTCTCATTATGTATGTACAAGAAGCTGGGATTTTTTGTCAACAATGATAAGTCAAACAGCTTACACTGAAGCAGCATGGTAACAACACAGAACTGTAGAAAACATTTTGCTGCATGGAAATTATAACACTTCATAAGCAAAAAATAATGGGACTACTTACAAGAAAAAGACTCAAATCCTGGATTGGTAAGGCAGCACAAAGGAAAGAATAAAATGCTATGGAGGGAGCACATGGTGTGAAAAATGAAGCTGTATTCTCTGAAGAAAGTGTGTGTGTGTGTGTGCACCCATTTCTGAGTGATAGAATTTTTAAATTGTCCATCTCTGTCTTGCAGAATAAACTAAATATATTTTACCTTGTTGTGAATTTCTGGGCCTAATGTTTTTAGTACAGCGTAAAATGCTATGCAGGGTGTCTTTTCTCTTTTAAAAAAAAAGAATATATTCCTTCTTCCATGATGAATGGAAATCTAAGATGAAGGAGTTCTTAACATCTCTTTATCAGAATACATTGTTGATGTTATTACTTAGAAATGAAGCATTCATTATTATTTCTGTTCATCTCTTTCCTCACTTGTATTCACCTCTTTCTCAGCTACTTGGACGGCAACATCTTTGGGACAGGAACTTGGGTTTCTTTATTAGACTGTCACCAAACTCAGCAAGACTATGGGCTCTGGAAATGTTACAGCTGCACATACTGTTACCACTAAGGTCTTTCTATATTTTAGGTAATTCATATCTCCATCAGGCCCTCAGCTTTAATATAAAAGGTATTTTCATGAGTATTATTTTCTTTCCAGCATCTCAGACCAACCATGAACTATTTTAACTTGGCTCTTCACATTTCTTCCCGCAACTGATAGCCTCACCAATGAGCGTTAGCATCTTGCATGGAATGAAGCCAGTAACCTACATGTTTGGTAAAAGGAAAATTTGCTCTTCAGCTCATTAAAGTAATTCAGTTTGGATCTACACCAGAATTAGTCTGATCAGAATTTAGCCTGACATACTTAGTTGTCAAGGGTATTGTATGTTTGGGGACAGGCTATTACAATGCAAAAACAACACAGCAAGTACCATTTGGTTTACTGGGCGTTTTACCAGTTGTTAGCATCAATTTTCATGCAGCAGAGGCCAGCTGAAATTGCTGATGCAAGAAGTGATAATTTTCTTGATGTGAGATGAATAAGACATTTAAAATTTAGTACTAAAGTAGAGAATAATTTAGTCTCTGTTATAGAAGAAAATGCTAAAATATAAAAACAGTTAACGCAGAATTAACTTGTCAGAGCTGTAACTGCCTATGAATCATGAAAAGGGAATATAATCAATTAATATAAATTAATATCATATGTCATGAGTAGCTGAAGCAATGGAGAAAATAACATTGCTGCAAAGGCCTGTGGCAAACTTCCTAAATAATCCTCTTCCCTTCTGGTGTCTTTGAACAGGTATGTTTTGCAGTTTTCTTCTTAACTTGGTAGTGCTTATCCTGAATTTGGAAGTCACAATTCAAACACACCCATTGCCTGAGTTTTTTGTTGGCTTATCTCTAAGTTTGTCTATCCAAAGCTGAAGTAGTCAGGACCAAATAATAGTTTCTGCAGGAGATGTTGATATGCCCCATCTCATCTAACCATCATCTTGTCTTGCCCTGGCACCAGCGCTCTACTGTACACATATTTCATTTCTCACTTAAACCATTCATCTCTAACCCTACACAACTCTCTCAAGGCTCAAAGCTTCTTCTCAATAATATCTCTTCCTTTCTAAAACACTGCCATAAACCCATCCTTGTTCAAATTACAGTGTAAAGTTAGGAGTGCAGTGATTATAACCTTTACTGTTTTTTAAATCCTATATATGCTAAATCATCCATACTAATCTAAATGCCATTTACAGAGCTGTACATACACAAACTGCACACAGAGTATGAAAACAAATATTTATATACAAATAATCTGTAAATAAGAATTCTACAATTATTTTCTAGCTCTTCTCTGGCAAGAAGGTGTATTTGTCTTCATTTTGTGAGTCTCCTGGATTGTCTTAAAACTTCATTTGTTAGCTTATTTAGTTTTTCTGCTTATGTAACAATTTTCACTCCTGGGTTGCATTCTTGTTGGCCAGGCACCAGGTTAATAATTTAACCTTTTTAATCCTTTGTTTCAGCCATGCCTTTTATTTTGAAGAGGGAGGAATATATAGTTTTAACATCAAATGCATATTTATTTAATTAATTTCCAGGCAGAAGGATCAATGCAATAGTCGAGATCATCTGGTATGTCTTTGCAAGATTCAGTGATGATTTTCCACCTTGGAATTCATCCTGTTAGAGAAACCCCTGACTTACGAAATTTCAGGGTATAAACCAGGCAAAGCAGTCTGACATCAGATGGCAATGTATACTTTTCATTATTTATCACTAGCAGTTGCAGCTGCTTCTGAAGGTACGTGAAAGGACCTTTTAGTAGAGTTCGTTCTCCAAACTCTCACTGTTCAGAAAGATAGTAAAAAGAAAGCATATGACAGAATATTTCAGGCTGCTATGTAATGACGGAGAAAGGTTGCTCCAGTGATCTACTATTTAAAACTGAATTCTCCAGCTACTTTTCACAGGTCAGATAAACTCTCTGTGCCTTAGTTTCCCCTTCTGGAATAACAATACATACCTTTCTCATTGGGGAACTGTGCACTTTAATTAATCAACAATTGTAGATTGCTATATAGAGCGGAGCAAACAATCTGGAGTGAACAGTTTATTCAATAAATTTAGCCTGCTTGCAGAAAATCCTCGAGCAGATGGTGGTGTTATCAACTACAATGGAAAAGAATAAAAATCACCCTAGTCTGAATATTTCTGGTTTGTTTTATTTCACTTACAGAATCTTCAGCCCCAGGGAAATATTTCTTAGGGATGAGGAACCCTTTCTTTACAGCAGTCTAAGAACTGCCTTCAAAAACCCAATGCTCATGGGACTGCTGGAGCTCCCTCTGCACGATTCCCAAGGGGGTAGCTGGAGGAGCCTTCCATATGCAGTTTGACTGATTGAAGACCACGGGGGGCTGTCCACACTTCAGGGAAGATCTTACCATGTCCAGAAAGCCTTTTTAACCATCCTGTCTTGGCTGAAAGCTTCTGATATTTGGATAGCCTTTCTTTGACATCAGGAACCGAAACATAATTTTCAAGAATAACAGAGAGATAGCCAATCCAGAATGCTTTTTACTTTGAAATGTTAAAAAATTCTATCTATCCTGCAATTTAACAGTGATCTACCACATAAATTCACTGTTTGCTATTCAAGAGAAAAGTTAGGTTTTGTTATCATAGAATTTAACTTATTTCAAAGCATTGTGTTTCATTTTATTTTGTTTTATTTTTTCATTTGTATTCTCCTGAAGACTAACTTAAGGTTTATATGAATTTTCAGAAAGATATTTTATAAAATACAGTGTTGTGCTAGTCACTGTATAGCAGCCAACACATCAAAATAATGACTGTGTACTAGGTTATATGGATTATATTTTGAACTGCAATTAATAGCTTTGCAAGAGCCCAATCACATAGTATTTGACAGCTAATGGTTAGTGTGATCATGTGGACTGTTACAAACAAGCATTCAATCTCTGCTCTGACACAGGAAGTAGACAAGATGTTAGCTTACGGCTAGATATAATAGATTTTGCTGCTGGGCTTTAGTTTAGACGGGCTTTAGTTTCTTAAGTCTGAAACAGGATTACCTTTCTCTACCTTTATTTCTTCTCTCTACAGTGAACCATCTAGCCCTAGAAGTACCTAAAACCCACAGAAGTCCTTATCCTTGCTCTAGGAAGCCTGGGCAACCGCTGCCTTTGGGTCCTGGTTTTCCTTCAGCAGCAAGGAATGCTAAACGTCTGATCCCAAACCTTTTATTAAAGTAAATCCTGAGCCTGTCTGTGTGTCAGCTCCTGATAGTAAATGTAGGAATTTCCTTTACTTTTCAGGCTTGATGTGAAGTTACGCTAGAGATTATGACATGCTCAGTGCCTATGGTGATACACATCATATTGAGGTATACTTGAGATCAAACGACAAAGCAAACATGTTTATTTGAGTTGCAGATGGGAGAAAGAGTTAAAGACATGTCAGTTAAAAATAAGAGTGGGAAATGTGTTTTGACCTGAAGTTCTTCCTCACAAGCCATCTGTAAAGGAAAAGTTAATTAGTAACAAACATAATTAGCAATTATGAGTGAAACTAAACGGATGTTTTTTTTCACAGTTTGCTTGAAAAAAAAAAGGCCTCATGGCCAAACATCGTTGGTAAGATTAACATTGTCAGTGTTTATTTTAAGAAAGCTTGATAAAGGCAAATATGGCTGTCTTTTCCGGTCAATGCAACACAGCTTACTGACTGATAGCTTTGTTTCATGCAAGTATAAAATACAATCTGATAAAAAACCAAGGAAATGTGGCCTTCAGGAAGTGACTTCCAAGAACTAAAGAGAAAGGACGGGGGGGTAATCCCATACATTGTTTCACTGCTGTTCCTCCAAGAATCATGAAATGTACTCAAAATTACCAGCTACTGTATGAATTTATACCTCATTAACACCAGAAAGTGTAATTCTTGGACAGAGCAGAGCCATTGTTTGGGAAAGCAAACCCTGGGAGTAGTGAGGAATAGAGTTTTCTGCTTTCACTGCATACTTGAAGTAAAGCCAGTCAGCACTTGATGTGGGTTGTTAAACTCAGCATGGAAAGGTGGAAAAAAACTTCCCAGGGAAGTTAACCCATGCTATAATTTCTCTGACTAGTCCAAACTTTTCTTTTTTAGGCTCTAAAATGTGTCTGGATTTATCCCTTAAAACTCCTGATGAAGTGCATTTGATTAGTCTAATTAAAGCAAAATGAAACTTTTTTTCTTTATTGATTTTGGAAAGATTTAGCTTAACAGCATTGTCTCTAGAAAGAAGAGAACACAACACATTAGGGCATCTTTGTTTTTCTGTGTAGTCATATCATACTAGAAAAAGTAAAAGTTGACTTCTCGTAACCAGAGTCAACCACCTCCAAGAAACAGACTGTCATTCATTTTACTATTCCATATGCCACAGTGTTGTCTTAGAATGCTATGACAGCTTCAAATCAAGCTATTGATGTTAATGTATTTTGAGACTACTCATAGTTATGTGGCTTTTGTTGAATTAAATTGTTTGTACTAAAAGGTTATTTGAAAAATTCATTATGAACTTCTGTGAAAAGCTCCTCGTAGGTTTTGAAAGTAAAAACGCCTGAGTAGCTTTTAGAAAAGAGGGCTGGTTTTATATCTGCACCTGTATTTTTCAGCATTTTCCCTTTCACACTGTTGACAATGGTGGCAAATATACTGGACACAGAGGTGAAAGTTGATTTTACAGGAAACCCTGGACAACACCCATTTGTTAGTTCCTGTCCATGAGAAACAGAGAAAACAATCTTTGGTTGCGCCTTCTAGCATGACCCATAATAGATGAAGCTCTGCTTTCCTAAAGGAAAAGTCATGACACTATCCTGAAGCTGACAACAGTCATCAATGAGATTCTTCAACAAGGTGCACTTTATTTTTTTTCCTTCTGCCTGAGCCTCTCTTTTTATCCCTGTTTTTCACCATAGGAGTTGACAAGATGTAACTTTCATGTTTATTTAGTCTTAGACCATTTTATTTGCATTTTAAAAGACATTCAGATTAAAAGAAATGTTCTGTATCACAATGGGAAAAGCTAAAAAAAAGGTAATAGAGGCATGCATCTGCTAATGAAATGGACATTTTTGAAATTGCTAAATATACAAATACCAAATAGACAACGATACTTCATACGTCTTAATTAAGATAATTTTTCTCTGGATTCCAGATGTTTTAAAAAAAAAAGACTCCAGGCAAAATTCTGTTTTTGGTAACATTGGAATAACATTAAAACTTTCTTTAAATCAGTGATTTAGTCATATTTACATAACTAAATCCAAGTGAACAAACCTGGCTGTCATTCTTTGACAGCATATGTCATGTTAGATAAGCTGGACATAGCTATAGAATATGTGTGCCATGTTAGACAGATAGCTGAGGAAAGACTTAAATATATGATTTTTCTAAAAACTTCTTTTGGTTGATTCTATCTTAAAATGAGCCTAAGCTTTATTAAGGGAACAGCTAGTGTTAATTTAGTCATAATTTAAGGTGTGGAGAAAAGAGAATATGATGAAGATGATGAAGAACTAGACAGTATGAGCCAATGTGATCAGCAGTTATATGTCAAAAGCCAATTTCCCCAAAACACCTTTTAATCCCTAGTCAGTTTAGAAAACATAAGAGCTAGTACATCTACATGGCTGACTGTGGTGTGGTGTTGCCATAGTTGAACTCGCTTTGGTGATGGAAGAAGTCTAGTTGAGTTGACTAATCTACCATAACATCACTGACAACACTTCAGGGATCATGTGGTATCATGCCTTGATTTTCAGAGGCAGCCACCTCTGCTCTACATGACATTCATTACCTTAATGAATTTGTCTTCTGCTTGCTGTATAGAGTACTTCTACGGTGTGGAAAAGTGTCATCTCTTATACTTGAGTCAAAGTCTAAACTGTCAGTGATTGTGTCCTGGTTTCAGCCGGAATAGAGTTAATTTTCTTCATAGTAGCTGGTATAATGCTACTATGGTATAATGCTATAATGGTTTGTATTTAGTATGAGAATAATGTTGAGAACACACTGATGTTTTAGTTGTTGCTAAGTAGTGCTTACACTAAGTCAAGGACTTTTCAGCTTCTCATGCTCTACCGACTGAGAAGGCTGGAGATGCACAAGAAGCTGGGAGGGGGCACAGCCAGGACAGCTGAACCCAACTGACCAAAGGGATATTCCATACCATATGACGTCATGCTCAGCATACAAAGCTGGGGGAAGAAGAAGGAAGGGGGGGACGTTCGGAGTGATGGCGTTTGTCTTCCCAAGTAACTGTTACACGTGATGGAGCCCTGCTTTCCTGGAGATGGCTGAACACCTGCCTGCCGATGGGAAGTAGTGAATGAATTCCTTGTTTTGCTTTGCTTGTGACACAGCTTTTGCTTTACCTATTAAACTGTCTTTGTCTCAACCCACGAGTTTTCTCACTTTTACTCTTCCAATTCTCTCCCCCATCCCACCGGAGAGGAGTGAGCGAGCGGCTGTGTGGGGCTTAGTTGCCAGCTGGGGTTAAACCACGACAGGCTGGAAGCACTGGATGGTTCTGGAATATATGCTATTTCTTCAAGGATTTTCTCACCACTGTGTGATGTCTTCTGCTTCACATAGACTAAAGCTTGGAAGCATATCTTCTTCCATTATTATCTTGTCCTCCTTCTCTCTCTGTAGACAGTTACTTTTTTATTTGTCTGTTGACCTGTGCATTGACCATATGATAGACTGCGCAGTCTCTGAAAAGCCTTTGTCTTGCTCACCCATATAAAGCCAGTGCAACAGAGCCCAGCAGCCCTTGGAAGCATCTGCAATGGATGTAATAAAGCTACTTTTTTCTTTAGAAAGATATTGAAAGTTAACACGGTTGAAAAAATGCATAGCAATTGCATAAAAATCCACATTCTCAGGATTAAACTTCAGTATAGTTGATTTTTAGCAATAAGGTACATACAGGACATCTTAGCCACTGTAACTTTCTATTAACACAGCTGAAATATGCTGGGTCTAATTTTATCACTTGAAATTATCACTTTGAAATTATTTAGACTACACACAAAAAGTAAAAACTCTCCATGCAAAAGTCCCCTGTTTAATGTCTTTAAACTTAGCACTAAACTTACGCTTATGGGACCAAACAATGTTATTTCTTGTGGAGGATTTTCAGAAGGACAGTCCAAGAGGTTTGTGTTGTATATATCTGGGAGCCTGGAGACACAACAGAAGATCAAAGCAAATAGTAAATAACAGATGAAAAACTCTGTTGTCCTCACAACCTATAAATCCCAGGTAAAAGTCTATTAAAAATTATGAGTGCAGTGCAGTGCAGTGCAGTGCACACTACACTGTGATCCTAAATATTCCTGTTAGGGTTGCATAGTTTTACTAGTACAATACATTACAGGTTAGGCCATATTATGCTCACTAGATATGTTACATACTTTGTTTTCCTTTTGGATATTCTTCTACTAGTTTATGTTCCTGTTTGGAGAATCTCCTGAATGACAAAATAAAGCAAGTTGCACTGCTTTCAAGGGCCTTTGCTGTTTTATGCTGTTTTGGAGATGAAAATCAGCCTTTAGGCTGACATTGTACAGTCAGTCTGGTGTAGTGGAGTCATGCAAAACATATATAAGCTGCATGTAAATGAAAGCTCATATAGGTATATTACATCATCATGTAATCCAGCATTAAATTTTACCAAAGCTTCATATGGAATAAATATATAGAGATCCACTGATGTTGGTTTGCCATGCTAGTTTACTCCAGTTAAAACTGTATTTCTAAGTCTGAGCTTTCAACCAACCTTACATGACTGCCAGGACATCAGCTTTAGTGGAGTTATACTTATTTTATACTGACTGAAGTGAAAAAAACTGGAACCTGAGATGTTGTAGAGATATTGCCTTTTTCACTGAGCCTCAAATCAAAATGTAACTAATTTTAACCTCTGTGTTTCTAGGTGAACTTTTATTATAGATTTTCTTTTCTGGTTTCTAGGGGTCTGGCTCTGGAATAGCTCCTAACCCGTTATTCCAAAAGCAGCAGCATCTGCATGCCTTTGTTGCCAGAATCTTCTCCCCAGATTTCACAAAATCAGTCCCACAATTTCCTTTAGGCATTCTCAGCTCCATTGTGAAATTTGTTTAATGGATTGCGGATATTTCTATATGCTTTCTAATGCCTAACAATTGTGTTCCCCACTATGACTTCCTATCTATCCTCTGAGAAATCCTGTGGCACCTCTGTGTAAGGATTCTTGTGTATCGTATATTCTTGAAAAAGTAGGACTTGATATTCATACAGTCTTTGTAGCATTACAGATAAATGGAAATCTGTGAAATCACAACTGGAACAAGCAAGCACAAATTATAAAAGCATTAGCACAATCTGCAGTGCTTATCCAAATGGTACGCAAAAAAGGCCCACACAGAAATCAAATCGGGTTACAAATCAGGAAACTCAGGCAGTAAGAACAATTTACAATGGTGGAGACCCCAGAGAGCACACTAAACTTACAGTATAGTTAATCAAGAGAAGAATGAGAAAGTACTAGAAATATTTCTGAAAAAAACAAGTCTCTCTGCTGTGGTTGATATACTTGGAAACACAAAATAATTTACATAGTGTTTAGGTAAGTGATCAAACTCTATGATTATTTCTGTTCCAAATTTTCCTGCATTTGGAAGTTTACTTATATCAGTAAAATGCCGTGGAAATTTTTTTTTAAAGTTAGTATTATTTTATATTGAAAATGATACTATAGTAGGTCATGGCATCCCAAACTCAGGCCCTTTTCTGCAGAAACTCCTAGAGTAATCTCTAGATTCTGAGTGGCTATGAATCCATTGAAATCTTGTGAACATAAAACACTTGCAAATGCAAAATATTATTGTCTACAAAATTGCAGGGATATCTTTAAATTTCAACATGTACTTAAACTATGCTAGATTTGGGACTATGGATATAGAAAGGCTTACTTGACACACATTTGCATATGCAAGAATTGGAAACGGAACTTAGCAAATGAACTTGGCATCTGAACTTTGCAAAATATTTGCTTGCAGCATAAAAGTCATCTTTTGCTTTCATTTTGATTTTTACCTTTTCAAATAATATGGAATATTCTTCTTTCAAGTGAGAATTATTAAGGCTATATAAAACATCTATCTATGGGTTTCTTCTGCATGCCTGTAACATTGCATAGATAAATAAGAATGAAGAAGGTACATTTTGCAAAGCTTGTTCTATGACGAAATTGCATGTCACATAGCAAGACATTTAGTACTTTTATGTTGAATGTAGTTTTGTCTGGATTAATATAATATTATGAATCATGATTTGATTTGTTTTCTTTAAATTAAAAAAAAATCTGAATAGAAGCATTTTGCACAGTGTTTTTGGAAGACATAGCTCTATTTTAGAACCTGACATCATATATTTGGAAGTTTTAATAGTCAAAATGTTCATTCTGAAAAACTGAGTGATTAAAAACTCATGTATAAAATATATACTTTGTGTGAAGGTTATATGTGAAGACCTCTTCTACAAAATATTCTTAGAAACTTTTAATTTCAGAAGCAATTTCCTTTTTTTCTTACTCAGATATTCGTAAACATTTAGTGTGAAGACAACTACAGGTGCTGTGAATGGAGATGGGAAAGAGCAGCCAGCCAGTAATTTTCTCGTGATGAGTTTTGGAAACAAGAGCATAAAAGCCCATAGTTGTAATTGTGATCCGTGAAGGGTTATTGTTGTGGGAAACTATTTACCCTGAAAGTTTCTCACAGCTTCAGGCATGCATTCTGCAAGAAACAAGCTAACAGAAGACCTTTAAGGTATGAATAAAATTGGTAGCGAAAAAATGTTTATCAGCAATCTATGATATTTACTTTGTCCTGAGAGTCGAAGGGAAAGGAGCTATTGTTCAAACAACGTCCAGAAATTATTCCAATTTCAGTTCTGCTCAGTTTGATAAACAACATTTTCTAGTCCTCAGTGCAGCAATAGCTCAGCTTCTCAAGATATGTAATCAGGCTCAGTTTCAGTAACATAAAATGCTGGATTTTTATCTTTAATTAAAAGGAGGTAACAGAATACATCCTGACAGATTTCAGTGTGCTTATCAGCAAAAGACAAAAGTATATCTATATCGCTAACAGGCAACTGGCATGAGGATTGTTGATTTAGTGCTATCAAGGAGTTTCCGCTAGCATTATGTTTTCTATAAGCAAGTTTCTTATTTAAAGAGGTATCAGAGAAAGAATAGCTCATTTCTGAAGGAAAGTAGAAGGACTTTGCCTTCTGTCTCACCGGGGCTCCTTGAGGAGGATGCCAGCCTGCCCTTTTCCATAACTTCAAAGAGGAGAAAGTCAATTACAGTCTAAAGAACCACCTAAAACAAGCAAGTTTACACTTTTCTTAGATGTTTCTGTCCTTCATGAGAAGATTAACACAGTGCAAATATATTCTTTCTTCATAAATAGTGTCTTTCAAGTACTCAGTTCAATATAAACTTTGATTGTTTCATTTTGCTTCTGCTGCTTGTAACTCAAAAGATAAATACAGTCATGCAGTACACAAACAAGTGTCAAGCCATACTGAAGAGTTTATTGAGAGCTGCACTCAGAATATCATTAAAAACTCCCTACTTTACAAATTGTTTCAGTTTATCTTCTGAGAAAAGTAATATCTGTAATAAAGAAAGTGGTATGGAAACCAATGTTAGCAGAACTGTACTTCCATTGTTATCTGATATAAATATGCTCTCACAGTAACAACTGTTTCCCTCTGTATTTAGCCCCATCAATTTTCTATTACTAGGGTTCATACGGGTGTTATTTGCTTATAGGCATGTGTATAAGTTTTACTCCCTTTGCTAACCATGCCCATACACCCGAAAATAATGTCTGTGGAAAGAGAGTGGCTATTTAGACTCATGGCTGTGCTAAAAAAATTGCATGAATCTCAAAATTCCCCAAACTCCCCATCTGCCAAGACTTGGCAGCAAATACACGGCAAGATATTTTCAGGCATTTATAAAAAGACAGGTAGAAGGGCCATGTTACATTGCAAAGATCAGTAGGGTGCACTGAGCATCATTAGCATTTATGAAGAATGGAAAACAGCCATGAGAAGTAATAGAACTCTTAAATGTAGATAAAGGAGAGGTCAGTTAATTTTTAGTTGGGCAGGAGTGAATGTTAGAAACGTGATGTTAGAAATAGCAAAATTAACACCAAAATCATGTTTTGAACCGTTTCAGTTTGCAAGCTGGTTTTTGTTGTTTTCTGACATTTCTTGCTAAATACTAATACGTGTCCCACATTTTCTCTCTCTGATTAGCATACACTTAAAACTGTTACCTATTGTATTATTTCTCGCATCAATGTTAAACAAATCCTGTGTTGTCTGTGGCTTCTGTGCCAATTCCCAGGGCGGCAGTCAAGCCAACACAAGCTCTGCTACACTTCAGTCATAAGGAGCTGTAGTACAAGCATGATCTGCCTCATTCGTTAGCACCATCCTTCCCACACTTCTCCTAATGAGGAATTCCCCTTTGCTTCCAGCTGCAGGTTAGCCTGGAAATTCAATGCAAGACCTTTAAAAGAGGAGCAAATAAAATGCCCTCCTTTGGCAGGTTACGATTCTGCTCCTACCTGCCACAGTTCTGGCGCAGGTGACAAACAGCACAAATTTCATGCTAGTACAGGAGGATGATGGCCACATCCCTTGCAGTGAATCACAGTGAACACTCGGAGAGAAGGAATCTGAAGAAGACTCTTCCCAACAGTTTCTTAGCAGGAGCCCATGTGTAACATCTCAGCCAGCTCTGATAGGCTCGCTTTAAACTGAGATATATTGGCAGTATGGACTGGAACGTGTCTGGCACTTGCCAAGTGTAATACTAGAAGTCTTGTGTTCCTGGTTCTCCCATTTCAGTACCTTTAAAAAAGCCTTACACTCACCAAATAAATAAAAAGTTGAAATATCCCCTGAGAGGTCTCTTGTAGAGATTGAGAAACAGATGTATTAATGTTTTGGTAAGCAGTAGATGAAATGAATGTATAGCTGATTACTAAAAGCACACTGGGAAATTGAAACAAGTGATCTGCACACAGGTGGAAGACTGATGATACTAAAAGCTAAATTGGAGGAAGATTAAGCAGTTTGTGTATCAGTGAGCACTGAATATCTGAAAGCATGCATAGAAATTAGGACAACAGAGTGAAGTGGCATAAGGGAGTCAGCAATATGGCCAGCAAAGGCAGCTTAGGGCTAAATTCTGGCCTTATCTCCAGACACACATAGTAAACAGGTGCTGGCTTCCCCTCCAGTATGAGAGGGATAGCGTCTCTGTGAGGACCAGTGAGTGTGTTTATGAGTAACATTTATAGTTTGCTCATTGGATCGGTTACGAAGGGGATTCTGTCCCTTACTGGCATTTATGTGAGCCACACAAATTAATCAGCTCAATGGCTAGGGATACCAATTAACTTTTGGAGCAAACCCCGATGAAGTCAACACCACATCCACTGAAGTAAATGCCAAAATTCCCGTTGATTTCAGTGGTGACAGGTGTTTCTCTTAGCAGGCGCCTCTGTGCTGCAGAGGGATTGTGCTGGACTGCCTGCACCGAGGAAAATGTCTCCTTATGTCCTCCATTCCCTTCGCATGGAAGTGAGCGATGTGGGAGAGCTTCATCCATTCACTTGATTAATAAAGGAGGGTATACAGTACAGACTCCAAAAAACGAAGCCAGATAACAAAAGATGTTACATGGGTAAGTGAGAAAGACTCCAGAGCTCAGCAGGACCCGTGTCCTGTATTCAACAGAAAATATGGCCAAATAAATGACACCAAATATTCACTGAGGAAAGCAGGATAAAGCAGGCATCTGTCTTGTGGAGAAGTTGTATGATATGGTGGGCCACGCTAAAACTGATAATGACGTGTAGAGAAGTTACAAAACAGAGAAGCTCCTGGTCTTGATGTCATGTAACTCAGAACTTTTCAATAAAAGACACCTCCTCATCAGACTCTGAGTTAATAATACATTTCGGTTGCATTGCTCCTTGTCTGCCATAGAAAAAAAGTTGGTGGCAATATTTCAGAAAGTGTCAGTAATGATGCAACTGGAAGGTGATAGCAAGGACACATGTGCTGGGGGAGGTGAATGTTCACAGCACTGGAATAAAAATCTCCTCCAACACGCAAGCTCCTCAGACCTGTTGCTATAGAAAAACTTTTAGAAATTGGGGGGCAGGGCAACATCCACTCTTTATCTAATTATAGCTGGCAAATGAAGGGACACAGGGGCTATGCTAAATAATATTTTGAAACTTCTGTCCATGTCATACAGTGATTGTAGAGAGATTGGAGAGTCTAAATATCAAATTCCTCATCTTCCTACCCCTTACCATTACAAAAGAGAGGAAGGGAGAAAGGAAAAAAGAAAGAGAGGAAGGGAGGCAGAAACAGAGAGAGGGAGGGTGGGTGGGAGGAAGGAAGGAAACTCATCTCTGAACAACACAAGGACCAGCCACTACACAAACAGTGAGAAATACCGGGCGCACCCAGTTACTTTGCTGTCTACAGTCACTTTCTCCTAGGTCGCAGGTTGCTCCCTCAGTTCTATTGCCCTCAGGCTGTGAAGAGCTCTTCACTCCTTATTGAGCACCCTCAGCCTCCGTGCCTGCCCTGCTCCCTTGCCTCTGGGCAGGGTGGCTTTTAGCCATGCTATGCTATCTGGCATCCTCTCACTTCTTCCCTCACAGGTATTGCCAGTTTTGCCTGTTAAATCCCACCATAAAGCCATCATTTTCCATGTAGGTTGTGATAACTGCCTCCACAATGCTTTTTGTGAAATCATATACGAAGGCTGCTGTATAGAAATAAAATGTATAGTATTGGTATCTCAGTGTCATGGAGATTGTGGAGTCATGGATTGGGGAAAACAGAGGAAACGCTTGAATTTGTTCAGGCTTGTCAAAGATATTAATAATGTTTGAAAGGGACACCAACAAAACTAATAAAAATATTTTCTCACTTATGTACAACTTTGAGCTGATTGGAATTAATCGGTGGAGAAAAAAGCTTGCGTTGTTCTGTAACATAGTAGCAGAATTGCTGGCGAAATAATGAATGGAATTTAAAAAAGGAAAATTGTTTAATAAAAAAAAAAATCTTAATTTTGAAAGTTATATAACATAATTATTTGATTACTTCGGATTATTTTTTCCCTATTTTTGATACTAAAGAATTCTTCAAAATGTACCCTTTCCTTACAATAGCTTCAAATACATTGACTTTTTCCTATGAAAGGAAATTTTGTTGGGGGAAAAAAGGAGATATTATTCAATGAGAGGTAATAAACTTACAGCAATAGGAAGAACAGCAAAAATCATGAGAATATAATGGTACTGACTTGTATAGCTAATGTGAATAAAAATAAGAAACATTCAACAGAAAAATCAAGGCAATATGAAAATCCATTAATTAAGTGTTGTCAGATAGTATTAGGAAATGAGAATAACTTTGCTTATATCAACCACTGTAGTAACAAGAAAGAAAAAAAAAGAATATTCTGCAGTTACAAAATATTAAAGTTGGCCTTTCAAAGTATCCCAGGAAGAGACAAGCAAAGCACCCTATCCTCTCTGCTATTAATGATGTGGAGCTCCTAAAATTTAATTCACATTTTGTCTGATTTGTATTCTGGAATAGGTCTTAATCAGATGAAGCTGTTCTGCTTTGTATGAGAGCTGAGAAGAGGCTCTGGGTGTCCCTGGTGGATGCTCAAACTACAGAATCATTTTCATTTTCTGTGACTCTCTAAATATTTGAACAACTTGAGCGAGAATAACAGAGGGATGAACCCCAGAATACTAATTGTCTTTGGTTATTAATTGCATTTGGGCAATTCTTTGGGCATTCGTTTAGGAAGTATGAGACCTGGGTGTTTAAGTCATCAGTTATTAGGCAAGGTGAGAAAGTAAGCTGGCTTCCCCACTAATGAAGTTTATCTATCTTCAGGCTCATGAGAGTCTGAAGACCCAAAGTGGTACCCAAATGTTGGATTTAGTGAATTTAACCTAACAAAGCATTCAGGAGTATCCAAACTGCAAGATAGGACATCCTGCTCAAGATAAAAAAAATTAAATCGTATGTGGAAGCTGGTATTTGTGAAGGAACACACGTGTGTCCCGTATATTCTCAAACATACACATACAGGTAATATGAAAATATGCCCATCTGAAGGCAGCAGAAAGTAGCAGTAGAGAACTTTTCCTTAGTCATACTATTCAACTACACACTTATTCAGAAAATTAAGGCTATATATATAGCTGTAAAGACTAGAATTATATAAAGGAGAAAAAAAAGCTGTACTGATTTCAGGGGAAGGAGGGGTGAATTTTAAAGTGCTCAAATATTAAAAGTCATAATTTGGTATTATTCTGGACAGTCTTACAATTCTTTTCCAGATGAATTCAGGGAATCATTTTGAAGATGGAAGTTGCAGCACAGTCTCAAGGTGTTGCAGTGGTCCTCAATGTAGATGAGTTGCTCTGTTCATATTCTTACCCAGCCAAAAAATTGTTTGATGTTTTCATAATTTTATTATTAATCTTTTGCACTGGCAGGTTTTCTTAATGCTCCAGCTGCTGAAGCCATTATAGAAAGCATGGCTTTCATAAAGCAGTAAGTGTTGTGTTTTGTGGCTTTGACGGAAAGAATTGAAAATTTGACCAAGGAGTATATCAGAACAAGAAATTAGAGGGATTTTTTTTTTTACAGCTGTTGTTTTTAGTGGCTTCAAGTAATGGCTTTTCAATGTAAGGTAGTAGCACCATAAGCAAGAGAAGCATTACACAGATGTTTCATAAAACAACAGACAATCCAAAAATTTCTGAGGCAGATCACACAGCCCAAATTAAATTCAAATTCAAATTAAATTCTTATAAGCTGAAGCAACCCTATAGATGTTTGGTGTTTATTGTGTGGCTATGTTTGTTGACATCTCACTTTTTTTCTCTGATCTCAGCCCTTCTCATCCTGGTCAGCTTAACCACTACAATGTCTCACATCCCTGCTTCTACTCAAAAAAATATTTGATATAGTACTGTTGAAGATAGAGTTGATTCAGTCCTAACAAGCTAGAAAAAGGTTTGAGTACTTATTCTGGTTACACAGTAATTCAGAGGTCTTCTCTGTGTTCTCAGCGTGCAAACTTTCTGCTGACAGAGCTTTAGGCAGCTGGTGCAGGTACTTTATCTTCTGAGGGCTACGAGATTTGAACACCTGGTGGATCCCAGCGCACCACTTAAAATCGCCTGCAGCAGCCTGCTGCTGTTAGAGGCTTGGACACCCTGCCAGCGACCAGATTTCCTCTGCTCTTCTTCCATCAGCCACAGGACTTCCCTGCTGGAACCTAGCACACTTCCAAGCAATAACAGAAGAGCAGTGGGAGATCATTTCATTGGCTACTGAGCGGATTTCAGGATGATCCATTGTACATTCTGGACTCCCAAGTAAAACATAGACTCAGTGTAGGAAAATATTAACCACACAAAACACTTAATGGGAATTATAGCTTTCTCAGTGAGAGTTTAGAATGTAACCATCTTTATTCCATTTTACATTACACATGTATAACAAATATTGTCCTTTAAAAAATGTATTTCTCTTGAGGCTAAGAAGATTCTTAACTTGCCTCTTACTCATTGTGGTATAAGAATTAAAAGGGATCACACATGGTTGTAATGGATTTTCTGCTGAATGTTGTATATTGTTGTTCTGCTGAATACTGTGTGTTGTGTATCACAGTCAAATCAATGGTGCCCAACAGAAGTTTTGTTTCAGGATGATGTTACTTTGAACTGAAGAAAATAGGGACTTAGTAGTTTTAAAACAGAAAATGAGAGATCTTTGGTTGGTATACTTAAAACTTGCATATCACAGTAGCTGAACAAAATAAGCAGGACCATATTTTGCTCTGTCACTTCAAATGCAATGGTCAAAAAGATGTACTGGATGGGAAGGCTGAACTGAGAGTAGTGAGACAGACAAGTGCATTACCGGACTTTTCCTTGTTCTGTAAAAGCCATCACCCCAGTCACAGCTGGGACATTATCAGCAGAATTCTTATTAACAGCTCGATTGGCATTAAATCCATTATTTCATTTAGGCTACTCTAGTATGACCTACTAACATAAACAAAGATCTGCATGATCACTTAATTGATCTGTCTACCTATTTGTTTCTCATCTGACTTTGACAGAAATCTGCTAAAACCACATTGATTGCAATGGCAGCTGATGTTGCAGAGATTTATAAAAAGACAAGGAGATATATAAGAAAACCCAGCTAGACTCCAGAATTTCATACACCAGTGTAGCCTTCCTAAGCTTCATTGCAGAAGCTCCTGGACTTACATGCATTCTCACACAGGCTTGCAATAAACAGTGACCCTGCAATGCTGCTGTAAATCATACCATCATCCTGCCTGAGGAATTTAAATCACTTAAAGCACACAAACTTAGGGAACTATTGCTGTGCTGTAAACCCATGGCTTCACATTTAGAAAGAGATTAGTGTGTCATGAAAATCCCTCACTGGAATGTGGCTTTTAAAAATACTTCTAACTTTGTATGTATGGAGGGAAAACAGGGGGAAAGTCAAAGGGTTTAAATCACAAAGGAAAATAAAATTAAAGCACATTTAACATTAGTAACTACAAAACAAAAATGGCTACTTGTAAATCTCTAGAAACAAATGATAACTTCCACAGTAAAATGACATCTAGAGCAGGTATTAGAAAACTGGAGAAGGAGCCAGCTGGGTATGCAGTGAAGGCTGAGAAAGATGCCTCAAAGACCTCAGCAAATAAAGAGTTCCACGTAGGGAGATTCTTCCTTTGTTTAATGAAGGGAAGTTGGAATTACTTTTAGTTCTCTCATTCTATTGTACAGAATTGAAAAATAAAAAGCCGTGGGCTGCATTCAGCTGTCAGTTAATCACAAACTTTAGTTAGCCTAGATATATTAACTCAAATTAAACCCCATTTTTCATTCATCTATTCCTCTGTAACACCAGCAGAGGTATTATGGCATGCCTGTAGCAAAATAGCATGCCTACTTTGACATCAGGCTATGCTAGGTGTGTGCAGTATTGAACAGAGGCCTGTTTAAGCTGTACACTCTTTTTTGCTGAAAAAATACTCATGCAAAATCTTGTCTAAGTATCCATTATATTTAGGTCCACTTTTCACAGAGAAAGTTTAAATACCACTGGGTGAAGAGCCATGGACCATCACTTTGTCTAAACCTCCTTCATGCACATTAGTGTATCAGTGACACAGATATTGAGGACTACCATCTGGAAGGATTAGACTTTGCTCAAAGTAGGCTTTTCTTTAACATATTTATATGAGATGTGCACAATGAGTGGGAATGCAAATCATTATTTTTCGCTTATTTTATTTCAGTCTTATCAAGTGTCTAAGAGTAACCCAGTCATCAGTCTCATAACTGAGATATTTTTAGCATTAGTTATACAAAAAATATTTAGCGTTTTGGTTTTCCAGGATTGCATGAAGCACCATCAACTTGGTGGGGTATTATTCTGACAGAATGCAGTTATAAAGTTTGTTTTTAACTTGCATGCCCACGTTTTTTTTTCAGGAAAGAGAGAAGTAAAATAAGTATTAATCAAGTCATGGTGAGGGAAAATCCGTTTATTGGAACTTAACCAAAAATCTCATCACAGATATGAATTTTAGGAAAAAACACTTATTATTTCAGAATTTATCTCGCAAAGATCAAAGAATTTCACTAAATAATACTGAAACATTATTTTGCAAATCATCTTTAAGTTTTATGATACAATACTTATAAATACCTGAAATGCTTTGTAAAATTAATAATGATACGATGTTCATCACAAAAATTTTAATGAAATTTCTTCCAGCAAAATATGCTTAGTCAAATGAATTAATGTTTTCAACAGCAAACATATCTCAGAAAATTTTGAACCAGCTCTAGTTATACTGTCAGCCTTTCTCAGTACCAATAGTCTGCCTTGGCTAAGTACTCATAAACTAGACCTTTGTAACAGGAAGATTTAACATGCAAGGACTATGACAGTCTTATACATATGGGATCTGTAATGGAACTTCAAAACTTTTTCACACTTGCTATTTTAAATCAGAAGGTCTCGCTTTTCCTACCATCTTTAGGGGTATGAGATTACAATAAAAAATAACATTGACAGATGTTAGAGACATCCGATAATTTTGTACAACTTGTGGTGTAAGTTACTGTTTGATAACTTTTAACCCAAACAGTTTCTCTGCTGGTGGTACTCAGATATACATGAACAGGATTCTCTACAGAAAACACACTGTAATTCAAATCTTTATTTTAGGTTGTCACAAATATGTGTTGTTGTGCATGCCTAGAGGTTTCCTGACTTCTGTTGCCTATTTCATGCCAAAAGGGTCTTAGAGATGCATATCTCCAAACTCGATTATTACTTGAGAGTTTTGGGTTTGTGGTTTGTTTGTTTTTACATTAGTTGATAACTTCATTCTGTTTTGTCCTCGCTGTGTAATCCTTTAACAGCTCTACCACCCGAGCATTGAAAAGTACAATTTCGTCTCTTTCTCCCTCTCCCTCTCTATCTCTCCCAATCACACATGCACACACACACACTTTATTTTATTAAAGCTTATAACCACCTGCGTTGACAGTTTTGGCAGAAGTGCACTGCTGGCAGTCAGTCTGATAAGCAATGACTTGTGATTGCAGTAACGGCAGTGGCATGTGAAGGTACTGACAGCTCTGAAGTCTAAAGTGTTGATTGAAAATATGCATTTAAAAGATGCAAATTTCCAAAAGAAGTGACAGTTGTTGTGTTGAAAGCAATTGATACAGCACTCTGCTTACCATTCGAGCTGGTTAAACAGCAGGATTTCCAGTTCATTAGAAATGTTTTTTTTTCTAAGCTCCCCAGCAAATGACCCTTTCTTTTGGTTGGTTACATGGAGCGTTTGTCCATTTCATTGCTAACAGCAGCAGTGAAATGCATTTAAAAAGTTTACTGAAGCTTGCCAGGGACTGACAGAGTGGTTTGAGAGATACAGCCTCCTTTGGACCCCAGCTGGCCGAGCCATACTCTGCAAAGTGTGCTACTTGTTAGCGCCCAGCAGGATTATAGCCACAAAATGCTGTTTCCTGATCCTCACCTTACTCTCTTCTGCCACACGTCTCTTCCTGAACTGCTTTGCCCTTTGCATTTCCCCATCAGAGTCTTGCTCAAAGTAGAAATCACATATTATTGAAGTTATGCACTGCTGCAAGCATCTAGGGACTATTTTGTGTCTCTCTCAACTTCCACAGCTTCAAGCCTAGCTCCTCCAGTTTCTCAATGACCCAAACTGGTCCCACTCCACAGTCCTGGCACCTGGAGATAGCCAAGGTACCAAACTTCCCAGGTGTCAAGCTGTGTGGCTTGTTCCTTTTCTCCAGGTCATCCTTCTGATCAGAGGGTCTGTCATGTGCAGGCTGTGGTGACAGAGTCACTTCTGTGACTCTAGAGACCTTCCTGGATTGCACCTTGTATCAGAGATTTTCACATCATCAGAGATCTTCACACTATGCCTTCCCCAGCAATGGGACTTGCTCCTTTTAATTGAGGTATTTATCTTTCCTTACAATGTTTTTCCTCTATAAACGTTGAAAACAAAAGACACTGAAAATCATTGCTGGACATTGCATGATGTGTGAAATCAGCTCTGGTGCTGGAGATAACTGAAAGGCCACCTTTTAACCCAATTAGAAGGCACTCAAAGCATCTGTTAGATCCTACACGTAAGATAGGCTTTCTTATATCTCGTTGTGCAGTAAATGCTGATTTTTGGAAGGGCAGCCACTCCCATTAGTCTTCTCACTTACAACTCTTCAGCTGACTTCTGGTCATGTTGTGATTTCTTACCCCCAGCGCAGTGCAGAGCCCCTCATCCGTTGGTGGTAGCTGTCAGTACTGGAATTAACACGCGTATAGTAGTAGAAGTGGAAGTTACAAGACCTTTCTTTCCATCAAAAACACAATCAATATGTCACTGGTGTACTGTAGCTGGTTTCTCATGGCCTGGGGAAGGCAATGTCACAGCCATCGTTAGTGTGTTGGAGAACAAGAGATGCTCATGTAACTGCTCTGATGATTGGCCTCTCCTGCAGATGCCGGTCAATCGCCTTCCCCGTTGTACTTCAGGCTCCTCCAGCCTTGGCAGCAGCTGCATTTCTAGCACACGGGGAACACAAATGGTTGCAGATGATTTAGTGTGATAAAAAGAAAGAGTTGATGTAATTGGTATAAGAAGCATTCTCAGGCACTCTTCTGCAGCCATGTCAGAGAAAGTAATTGCGCAAATGGAAATGTCCCCATTACGTCCTGCACACGTGGTAAAGAGAATGAAATACTGAAGCTGAATAAGTGTCTGAGGTGTGTGTCAATTTATCCTTAGAAAAACTGTGGAAAGATGTTAATAATATTTCACCACAGAGTCCAAAATATCAAGAAACACCAAAGTTAAGTTACATTCCTGGTATTCCACAGCCAGCTATGGTTCTATATTTTAATAGTCTTTAGTCTCAAGATTGCTTCAACACTTGCATACGCCAGCTGCAGTACGTTTGAGTCAAAATGGTGCTGTCTCTGTAGCCGAGCTTTAAACAAGAACAATGTTAAATACTGGATCTGAAGTCTTCCTGCATGCATTTCACGCCTCTAAGTGAGTTATCTCACCTTGTACATCATCATTATTATAGTAAATATGCACAAGAAGTTGTCATATAAAATTATACATGGATGGTTAAGGAAAGAAA
This sequence comes from Calonectris borealis, assembly GCF_964195595.1. Lineage (NCBI taxonomy): Eukaryota > Metazoa > Chordata > Aves > Procellariiformes > Procellariidae > Calonectris > Calonectris borealis. Next base: position 112,995,014 of record NC_134314.1, read on the forward strand.
ACAGTGCCTACAGAGATGTTCATTGCAAAGATTTAAGTTCTCTAGAACAAGGCTGATGTACAGAAATTAACTCTGCGACGACTGACATATATTATTCCCTCAACCAAATACTATATTTTCCCCAAAACAACAGTTCAAACTTAATGGGGGAGGGGATGACGAAGAAAAAACTTGACCTTAATTTCATGAAATTATTCTGTTATGAAAACGAGATGCTGTTTCTAGTACATAGAGCTGATATACTGTGCTTTACATGTTGAAGCCATATTCGAGTATTTCAGAAGTCACTGACACATACTAATTTCAACCCTTCTTGTTTTAAGGATGTGATTGCCTCTACTCTCATGGTACTTGCGTGGTCCCTGCCACAGTTTTGGTCAGGACATCTAGCATTTTCCCAGACAATAAGCAGACCTAGTTCAAGAGTTGACAGAGGCCAAAGGTGATCCCACATTGGCAATTTAATGTAGTTATCCTGCTCTAGAGGCTACAAGTTTAATAGCATAGACTCAGGCTATTCCATGTTAGGACTCTGCCAGACAATGGTCCTGAATAAATTTAGTATGCTACAATAGACTTAACCTGAGAGTATGTTACTTAGCATCTCAGTTTTCTATATCTGAGCCAATCACTACACAATTGTGTCAAACATTTAAACCAATGAAAATATGCTAGCCTATTGTGTTGATTGTGACACTAGTTTAAATGACACTGAAAAATCAAAGGATTCTCAAAATATTTAAGATTAGTTATTCCACTTACTGGTACAAGAATAGGCCTATCTGGGGGCAAGCACATAAGTTGTGATAGGGGTTATAATAAGAAATGATAATAACTCATTAGGAATACTAAGCAATCGTATGGATAATGTGACCACAAAACAGGCACTTCTGTGCATGCAAAGCATCCCTATGGGAGCAAAAATCCACTACTGTGAGTTTTGTATTAGGACTGCAATTCAGAAAAGTAAAATTAAGTAAAATAAAGACTCTTGAATCAGCAGTGTGAAGAGCTCTGTGGGGATGAATGAGATGAGGGCAGGCTTGCTGGCAAAAACAGGACGTCAAAGGAGCAGAGGTTGGGGCTTAGCCACTTTAGAAGGCTGTACCCTGGACTGAAGGGTGGTGTAAATTGAATTTCTCATTAAGAATTACTGTTGGACTTTGTCAAGCACCTGTAATCATCTTTGTAATCATCAGATGACGATACAAGAGCTTTTTCGTTATACAATGCACGATGTACTCTATTATAATTTCTAGTAATTATTTAATCCAGTGGTTTTCCCATCATGGTCCAGGCAGCTTTTTTGGTCCATCAGACCTTGAACAGTAGAGCTTCTTGTTAGTTATGAGAATTTTTGAGCAATTATACCAAAAATAGCAAGCCCATTACTTTACCCAGTACAAACAGGTGTGTCCTGCTGTTCTGATATTTACAAAACAACTCCAAGGTGGAAATAGTTGCAAACACAAGGGGGAACCAATCTGACAAGGGAACTTAAAAAAGAATAAGACCAAATTTATACTTATGGTATTGCAGGTTGTGAGCAGGGATTCATTCTCAGAAAGATGAAATCCCGAGCCCCTAATAAGCAAGCTATGCGATAAGCTATTTTTTCATTTCAACATGAATCAAATTTCACCAAAACATGCAATGCCAGACAGCATAAGTGTTTATGTATTTGGGTCTAAATTTGTTGAATAGAATAAGCTATAAACAGGACAAGATTAGATCACATGTTCTGGGAGTATTTAAGTGTACCACATTTGGATTGAACACATATATGCACACATAGTATGATCTATGTGTAACATATGTATATTAAAATAGATTTGCCTCCTTTTCCTTAGAATATTACTATCATCACATATTCGTTGAAGGGGATATGTATGTGAATGGAACTTACTCCAAAAATCATTAAATATGGTTCAAAAATATCATCTGCAGTTAGATGCAATTGTATAAACGTCCATATACTAACTGTGTAAATCTATAGCTGGTTCTTTGGGACTTGTAGTAATGTAAACCTCTTCCTTCATCAGTGAAAAGCACTTTGAGTTTTGTCATTTAATGGAGTCTCACAGACTAAACAATGCACAGTTGTTCTCTGTACTGAAGAGGCTTTGAATTACTATATTCAGATCCCAAAAACATAGAGTTTGCTTTCAGTCACAGAGAAGACTCTCAGGATACGCTTGCAGATGTCCTTAGAAAATGCTGGGTAACAGTGTAGACTGTGTCTGTAACTTCCAGGCCAAACTCTGTTCTCATTTACATGCATATGTGCACTTACAGAGAACAACAGGTCAGTATTTTCACAAGTGAATTTGTACATCACATTGTTTTCAAATGGATAAAGTGTTCAGTATTTTCTCTGAAGGCTGCATATTGCCTGTGAGCTGAAGGAAGAAGTCACCCCATGGAAATATCTTGTCTTTTTTAAAAAAATAATTTATTTACTAAGCAGTTCCAGGATGTAATCACAACTTTATGGTAGTTACCATATAAATAATTCTAGCTGCATAATCCTAACTTCCTCTTAATTTTGCTCGTTTGTTTAAATGCAATAGTACAATGATATATTCTTGCAGCCTTCTTTACCAGATTCAATGCAATGCACTGAAAACTGCAACATACTGTTGAAAATGAAGCTGTTGTCAAATGTTCTTCTTCAGTATGAACATGTACATAATTCCATACCTAGAACATCAGAGGCCATGTATAACCTCATCTTTACATGGAGACATGAAGGAGAAATGGGGCTGATACAGACAAACCATTTTGAAGCTGTCATTTGCAGTCATGTTTTCAAGGTATCTTGTGCGCCTCCATAACAGGCCTTGATAGAGGTTACTATTCATGTACAGTTATACCTTCTAAGATTTATATTCATGCACAGGTGTGTGGAAAGTGCAGCTCAAAGGTCCATGGGCATGTTAAAATCATAAGTATGTATCCTCTCAAACATATGCACACAAATACCTGCTGTTATAGAAGATTTCAAAAAGAATGTGTATATAAGACAAGTAGATGGTTATGAGTTTCTTCAACTTGTATGAATGCACAGATTAATATCTCGTCTTCATTTCTGGTGTTACTTAGAAAGAAAATCAGAAATGACGTCCACTGGGCTATTGAACAAATTCAGTTGAAAATGCCTATACTTTCTTTATGTGCTTAGCATCATAAGCAATGGGCAACCATGAAGTGCAGGCAGTATGTTTATAAAAAAGAGAACTAGTGGAAAGTTTTCTTGATAAAACACTTGTCTTCTGAAAATACAGATTTGACTAAATTATGTTTTGCAGAAATATATTGCTTTCAGTGCAATCCAATAAAATTGTCAAAACTTAATTTCAATTGGATTGAAAAGATTTCATTTTTACCTCAGATAGATATAAAACTTTTCAAGTGAGTTAACATGGATTCCTACTTCCACCTGTGCAACCCTAATGTCTCAAGAGAAGAGAGTCTTCTCACAGTTTGGGTTCCTATTCAGGCCAGGCTCTTTTCACAGGAGAGGCACACCCTACTATAGTAACCAGCCTCCCCAAATGCTCTGAACCCCCCGTACATCACAGGGAATATATTTTTCTGGAAGGCTGACTTAAGAAGGAATACTGTAGGGACTTTATGAATAAAATTTTAAGAGGTATCTCAGCGGCTCAGATAGCTAAATGTTATGGTTTACCTGAATCAATATTAAAGACTTCATTTCCCGTTGTCATCCATGAGTGAAATCTTTCAAATGACAACCACTGAAGCACCATGCACAGAGGGGCATTCCAGCATGTCTGAAACAGCTTCTTAAAAAAACCAAAAAACGGGAGAAGGAAAGGGGAGGTTTCCAAACATTGCAAAAGCCATTTCTGAATTACCTTTAACTCTTAATGTAAGTCCAGGTGATACCGAATTAAAATTAATTTGACAGACCTCTTGTTCTCTTTCCTCTTACAGTGACGAGGTCCTTATGTTGATGAGTAAAATTTTACTAGGTATTGTGGTGATTTCACTGGCAGGGTTTCTCACAAACATGATCATTGTTAAATGTTTACTAATGTTGTTAACTTCAAGGCTGAAGATTAAAACCTTTGCAAGTGTTATTCTTTTGTTATAAGCATACCCATGCTTTACAAAATGAAACGTTTTGATGTATTGTGTGCCCAGTCTGCCAAAACATTTGCCAGTGTGGGGTTCCAGAAATGTTAGTGGAAACTTGCTATTCTTTTTAAGCAAGTCACAATTTTACCCTAAACTCTTCACCCAGAAGGGGTTGATGTAAATGAAAATATTTCTACTCAGTCTGGTGAGAACTGGAGTAGAGTCAGAAGGATCTAGACTATTCATATATTCATATAAGTAGATTTGCCTAACTGCTTTTAAGTCTATAGTCTCCACATAGGTTTAATAGGAACAAGAGCAAATGTATTGCACAAATATGAAATTATTTACCTGTTATATAGAGGCAATATCCTTTTCCTTTTAACAGATATTGAGAATTATACTTAACCATACTGACGTATTGTACAGCAGTCAGTCTGTGTCTAGCCTCTGTTCATCATCATTAAAGTAAATGTTCTACCTTCTATATATTATTGGTAATGGAGACGGTAATACATGCATCAGTATTTAGGAAGTTTCAGCAATGTCGACTTTTCATCCCGATGCATTTTATAAGTGGATTTATCTATAATAAATCTATGAAACAAATGCATGCAGAAACACATTTCTGAATTTATTACTTCATTAAGTTAAGCTTCAGTAAGGTTGCTGAGGTAAAGTTAATATCAGGGCATGCTATATTGTACAGGCTTTCTAGATTTTTCTAAGCAATAGAAATAAATCATAGAAACATTCCTGGCTGTGTTGTGAAGGCTTATGGGTAATTACCAGTGTGGCCATTCTCCCAAACTCCAATGTTTTAGGATTAGTTCTATATTTCATTTTTCAGCACTAAAAACCTTTCAGCAGCAATAAAAATGTTGAATCCAAAGAAAAATCTAACAGCCCATAAAAAGAAATTGACATTGTCTTTATTTTTTTGTGAAGCAGTCATATTTACTTACAATTTCTCATTTCTAAATCTGCCTTTTTAATCACTAAACGTTATAGAGATGGGCCCAGTCTGCAAGCTCTATAATCTACAGGGACCTTCTCACAGGACTGTGAATTGGGGTCCAAATATACAAAGAAAGTCATAAATCCTAGTTAGAAACCTAACTTGTACTACAATCCTACCAAAAATTGAGACACCTCTATGTCATTGTCCTGGACCTTAATTTTTGAAAGGAGATAGTACCTTGAGGAGAAAGCTTTCTTTATTCAGATTTGTCAACTATTTAATGCAATTTTGTGAAAGTAGTCTTGCTTTTCCAACCTCTTTGGTCCAGTTTTAAGCTGTTGAAGTGACTTAAGAGCCTAATTAATTTGAACTCCTTCAAACTATTTCTAAAAGCCACGCAGGCCTTTAGGAGTTTCATTGAACATTGGCAGATCCAATCCCTCTGCCTGTGGCACCTAACCAAGGCAATGAAATCAATATCTGTGGTTGTTCTAGGCACCTTATATTGGCAATGGGGAGAACCAAGAACCTCTCAGATGTGACTGTAGTCCCACCTAAAGCAGCTCAGCTACATGGATTGAGTTCAAGATGCGATGCTTAAGCCACTTTTGCAAATGGCTCTGAGCCTTGAAGAGAACATCTCTAGAGATGGGTGCCAGCATTTTGGGGAGGGTCCTGCTATATCCTGAGCTGCTAGGTAAGCATCAGCTACAGGAGCTGTATAATCATATGACCGTGTTGCTGCGGCTGTTCCGATATACTTGGCCTTGCAGTGGGGGTTATCAGCACAGGCCCAATACCACACCAAACTAATTTTACATCTAATGTTCCTGGCATGTATTTGCCCAGCTCAGAGCAAAGGCAAAGTAATCTCCCCAGAGACTTTACCCCTATAGACTTTTTTTGTACATCTCCTCATTGCCAACTATAGCGTTACACTCAAACACTGAGTAGAGGGGAAAAATCACCTCCCTTGATCTGTTGGCAGTCCTCTGCCTAATGTAGCCCAGCAGGCTGTTGGCCTTCTTTGCCCCAAGGGCATATTTCTGGCTTCTGTTCAACCTGGTGTCCACCAGGACCCCTATGTCTTTTTCTGCAAAGCCACTTTCCAGCCAGTCTGTCACCAGCCTGTCCAGGTGCATGGGATTATTCATCCCCAAGTGCAGGACTTTTTATTTCCCTTTGTTGAACTTCATGAGGTTCCTGTCAGTCCATTTCTCCAGCCTGTTTGAGGTCCCTCTGAATGGCAGTGCAATCGTCTGGTATATCAACCGCTCCTCCTAATTTCATATTATCTGCAAACTTGCTGACAGTGTGCTCTGTCCTATCATGAAGGCATTTATGAAGACGTTAAACAGTACTGACCTCAATGTAATCCCTGGGGTACACCACTAGTTATTGGCATCCAGCTGGACTTCATGCCACTGATCACCATCCTGTAAGCCTGGCAGTTCGGCCAGTTTTCAGTCCACCTCACTGACCACTTAGGTAGTCTGTACTTCGTCAGTTAATCTATGAGGATGCATCACAATCTGCTTGGATCTCTCAAGTTTACAGGACAATGTACTCTTTAAATTAAACTTTATTTTATGAGCTCATTAGGAAAGAAAACAAACACGTCGAACAAGGGCTGAATCCCCTTTGTACAGACTAGTCTAACATGTGAATTCATTAATTCATCACTTTGTTAATTCATTAAGTTTCTAACTGACAAGTTCTCTAATTCATAACTTGTAACTCTTAACTCATAATTCATAACTCGTGCACCTAGGAGCAAAATAATTACCTAGCCAATGGTGAGAGCGCTCATCCCTCTTCCTCCATCACAGTGTAGGCGTCCGCCGTATCACACAGGCAAGCACGAAAGCCTCAGCAGTCCAGCTGCTGTTAGCTTCGCTTCAAAAGCTTTTTTGGTAAGCTGACATATTTCTACCTTCCAGCTTGGAGATTTGGTCTATACCATTTCCATAAGTCATCGTACTATGAAGAAACTACCAGCCCCAAATGCCATAAAGTGCTATTGCCCATTGCACAGTGGCTACATTGAGCTGACAGAAATTTACCATACGCAGTATTTTCAGGGCTGGAACTCAAACGGGTTGGAGAGGAGTTGCTTGACCACTGGGCAATTGTAAAAACAAGCTAAAACTAGTTCAGCCCAAGGCAAGTCCAGTCCTGAGACCCTGCTCTGTCAGGTCAATAGGCCGATGGCCTTTCAGTAATAAAGGCAAAAATCTTATCTCCTGGACTACATGGACCAAAGCAATGCATGGAGTGAGCTGTCTTCTCTGGGACGTCCGATCGTGTACTCCTCTGTTCTTGGTGCATCTGGGATTGAACTGTCACGTGTGCAATGTGGACCATCAGGGCATGATGCAGAGCAGGTACCACACCACATTAGCTAGGTGGATGATCCCACAATTTTATTCGTGTTGTTCTGTGGACTTCACAGGCGGATATAGACATCTGCATATGCTTGAATCCCTTTTTTTACCCTTTCCCCCCTTTTTCAGATAAAACATAAAGAATTTTTTAAGACTTTTATAAGATTCCAGTTTATGAAGTCTTACAACAAAGCATGATAAACCCAGTTCAAGTTTTAAATATTGTGTGGAAACATGTTTGACAGCTACTTGAAGATTTTAGCTCACTGTTAGAGGTTATCTGCATTTCTAATGCTAGATTTGTTTAAAGAGCAATTAATCATTTTTTTCTGTTTGTATGCTGCTAAACACCCGTCATAATATGTAGCTGCATTTTCAAGATCAAGAAGATTAGAACTATTCAAGGATACCCTATTTATCTTTCTGTCCTTCGAGACAAAGTTATCAGAAGTTATGGATGTTTGTGAATTATCAAAAGAAAAATGCCTGTAATGAAAGTTACAGAAAAGACATGTAATGAGCAAAGAAAAGTAATTTAAATTCAAAAGAATGAAATTAGATTCCATAATGAAAGATGCTGTCATATTATATGACAATACTTTAAGTCATATAATGACAATATATTCTTATTGCAAAAGAGTGATCTGAATTGTGTAGAAATGGAAAATATTTAAAGAAGAGAACTGTGCAAATATGATGATTCATCATGTTTCTTTTTAGATAACGACATACATCAGAGCTTTGAGTAGGAACTGATGGTTCTCTGCTCGTCTTTCAGTAGGGTTTTTTGATAAGCTAATTACAAATTTAACGATTTAAAAATCTAGTCTCTTTAAAAAAAATCAGAGGAATTTTCCTACAAACTGCTTGTTAACCTTGAGATTGCTACAGTAAGAAAAATTAACCTGCAAGAGATTGCTACAGTAAGAAAATTTTTTTGTTTGCTTGTTTGTTTTGCATCCTACACTATTACTTATCTACTTTTAATGGTGTGTATCATTAGGAAGATGAATTACTTACATTGTTTGCACAGTATCTCAGCACAGTGTTGCATTTGTGGCGGTACATGATTTTGAGCACAACATTTGCATCTGAGTGTGTTCCACCTATGAATCTGTGTACTCACCGAAGCCCAAAAAGCAGCAGAAGGATGAGAGTAGGAAATCAGAAGATTGATAGCAAGTCCTGAACTTTGAGTGTTTAGAAAAAGTTCTACTCTTACGTGCAAAGGGACAGAATGAAACCAGAGTTAAATGCATGCATCAAATACAACTCAAAGCACCATCTGGGATCCACTGGAACCTTATTGCTCAATTTGAGCCACTCTTTACTAGGGCAAATTCACTGTCCATACAAAATTAATGATTTGGGTAAAAGACATTAGATTTCTGATAATTTAAGCTTCGCTTTTTTAAAGAGGTTTTTCTTTAAAAACTGTTCAAAGAAACATTTTATTAGGGCAAGCTAAGATCAAAGAGGTTACTTATATTTTATCTCATAGCATCCAAACTCTAGCTGTTTGGGCCAAACAGAAGTTTCTGGCCTTTTGAAGGGAATTCCACTAATGTATTTAATTTAATTTCATTTCATTAATACATGTAAAATTATGTATTTTTGAAGGCAACATTAACATTCCTCAGCAAGAAATTTCTGGTGGCAAGTCATCACCGTACGTTCAAGTCTAAGTAATGCTGATTATATTAACATACCTCTTTTAGCTCAAACTGATGAAAAGCACATACACGCACTTATTTGCATGGGGAGAATGTAGCACTTTTAACTACAAAGCTATGTGTTTAGTATCTATTTTGCCAGCACTACTAGAACCGGAGTACTGACATTAATTGGATTAGAAAAGTTTGTGTGTGAGCAGGCTAAGGAGAAAGCTGAGACCTCACAGGCTCCTCAGCTCTGATGGAGCTCCAGATGACTCTGCAGTATGGTTTGGAGGTGAAATGGAGGAAGGAGAACCTGATTTAAAAAACAAAAATCAGTCCCCGCAGGGACATTTTAATTAGTTTTTATTCAGTGCCTTGTGATTCAGTGAGAAAGCAGCTTCTTCAGAATACAGTTGTGTTTGCCTGTATTTCTTTCCCTCTCTAGCCTCTCTCTTGGGGCAGTAGATAAACCACTCCTAAAGTAGAAAAGGAAAGGAAGCAAATGGAGGAGAAGGATTTACTTTCATCATTATTGTAATTATATTTTAAGTCTTAATCACATTGACTGGTATTCTGGATGTGTTCTAAAACATTAATAATACTGACGAGGAAAATACCAATATATTACAGTGTTCCTAAGGCAATTGGGTTTGCTACAAGCATTGCAATGTGAAATGTTATGGCTTGTGTCATGCAGGAGGTGCTCCGACTTGAAGATCAGCATAAGCCCACGGCCTTAAAAAGCAGGATTTTTATGAATAAACAAGCTATTTTGATGCTAATCACCTGTCTCACTCATCTGCAAATGGAAACTGCAGTTTGATCACAGATGTTGCCAGCAATGTTGAAGATAAGTACTGAGTTGCTGAGTTTACAGAAACAATTTAAAATGTTTTTGTTGGCTAAGCAAAATAGTCAGCAAATAAATAATTTGAGCCCTACCTCTAAATATAAGAAGAAGACATAAAAGGCAGAGTCTGAGCTCTATTGCCTCCTGTATTTTCCATTCAGTTAAGGAACTAGTAGTGAAATTTGCCTCAATATTGGTCTCTTTCACTCATTGCTTTTCTATTTCAGTGAAGCATAGCTATGAAACTAAAAGAAGTATTTATTAATCAGATATGGAAAAAGCATCATTATGCTGTGATAATTTGTACTAAGGTGCATATAGCTAACAATTTTAAAACAAAAAGTTAATTGTGATTTATTTCTCATGTAGTTTGAGTCTGATTCTGTACACAGGAAGTAAAAGTGAATTTTATAATTAATATCAGGGGTTTATGTTGGTAAACTATCTCAAAGTTTTGCTGTTCAGTTTCAGTCACTGATCACATAAAATTTAGTTTTCAGCTTACAGTTCTAAACTATATTGCACACAGTTGCATTGTGTCCTAGGTTTCTTATGTGGACAACTCAAAATGACAAGAATTACTATAGATAAGTCATTTAGTAACCAGATTCTCTATATAAACCATCTCACTGTTACAACTTGGGGCTGTGTGTAAACTAAGTACTAGTTTAATCTGAGTATCTGTTCTAAGCTATATTCAGTGCAGAAGACCCATAAGTATCTAAAATAAAAGAATTTCATCTCTGTCTTTCTTCACAACATGATAACTCTATATATTATTATGAAAGTCTAGATATTCATTCAAAATGACCACCTGAACAACTTTTGGACCTCCTTCTCTTGCTGACAGCATATAAAGAATCTGGAACGGGGTGAAAGAAGATCTGGCTCCCTATATTTTAATAAAGATATTGAAGCCTACCCCAGTATAAAAGTCAGCAGTCAGCTGATATAAAAAGCCAATTTCCTGCACTAATAAAGGAAAACTTGTGTTAATGAAATCTTTCAGCATTTCTTTGCTAAATAGGACCCAATTCTGCATTTTTTACAGCAATTCATTTCATGCAATGACATCCTAGCCATCAATACCAATAATTTTTCTAGATATTGATTTAACAAACTATGATTACGAACATAGACGTTTTGTTGGTTTTTAAAGTAATCTGATCAGCTGATCTAAAACATATGTTGACCTGGAAAAATCTCACTTGGCTTTGTACATTAATGATCAGTACTATGTAACTAAAGATTTTGCTTTGTGTCCCACAGCGAAAGGTCTCAGGGTTGCTGAATATAATTTCCTAAGACTAAGATGAAGCGTCTTTTAAATTTCACCTCATGATCTAGAGCTGGTGATGAGAAAGAAATATGGAGGCTCCACAATTCTTGAGAACCTATAAAACACTGTGCTGGCTTTAGCATTTATCAATTTTTAACTACTGCTACAAGGCTTCAAGCAATCAATTATTTCCCAGCTCAGAGAGAGACTCAGAGCTATACCAGATAAACCAGAAATCAATTTTACTGCCTTGTGGCTGGTTTCTAAATATGTTTCTCCTTACCACACTTAAAAACAAACAAAGCTAGATTTTTTTTTATTTTTAATCATAGACATGGCTGAATTTCTTTCATACTTCACTTGATGTTAAAAATTCAGAAAGAGATAAACCTTTTCTTTGTTGGGATATAGATGCATCATCCTTTTATTATTGCTTCCTAAAGAAACAGAGAAACAAATCTCTTCTTTTTCATTTCCTGAGTCTGGCAATGAATTTGGGAACTATTTTTCATAGCAAAGTATCTCTTGGCTATTTTTTTATATCACCCTTCTGGAGTTCTCTGGCATAAGGGAAGCATTTGAGCGGCGTAAAGGGTGCAATATTCTGCTAAGGAACCATGGGAGTTATGATGGTAATTATCAGCGTGTTAATGAAAAACATAGTCTTCTCTAAAGTATGAGCAAACCCTTGCATGAAATTCAAAGAAAATGTTATGCTTTTTAAAGAGACAGCAATATGAAAATATAGTTTTAACTTCTCCCATGCCAGCCTCTTCACATGACTGCCTGGGTCTCACTCTGCCTGACACCAGCTGAAGTGCTGGGAGCAGCACTGGGCACAGCAGCCCATGCCTCCACCAGGAACACAGGCACTTTGACCCAATACTTAGACAAAGCCTTGGACTGTCAAATTAGTTCTCCTCACTGAGGAGAACTGCAGCCCAAGGTACATTACACTGTGCTTTTCAATAAGAAGAGAGCTGACAGTGACCCTGAAAGTAACTCCTGTGGTGTGGCTATCAGGCTTTGCAAACATGGATGCTTTTACAGGTAGACTGAACAACTCTTTATTTAGGGGGAAGTCCATAGCCCAGAAGGGCTCCATTCCTCTTCTGTTATGCTTATCAGTTCACATGTACCACATACCTCTGTCTTAATTTGCACTGTAGCTCCATGGAGATTGTTTGTGCATGGAAAAAAAAAAAAAGTATTTATTTCTACTTTTGAAAGATTTGAAGCTTATGAAACTTCTAAGGGTTGTTATTTTTATTTTTTTCCTGTTACCAGTTGTGTACATGGCTGTACTCAAGTTCTAGTGGATTTTTTTCACTCCTGAATCACAGAAAAACAAGGAATGGTTGAGGTTGGTAGGGACCTCTGGTCGAGCCTCCTATAAAGCCAGTTGCCCAGGACCATGTCAAGACAGTTTTGAGTATCTCCAAGGATGGACACTCCACAACCTCACTCCACAACCTGTGCAAGTGTTCACTCACCCACACGGTAAAAAAGTGTTTCCTGATGTTCAGACAGCACCTCCTGTGTTTCTGTTTGTGCCCATTGCCTCTGGTCCTGTCACTGGATACCACTGAAAAGAGCCTGGATCCATCCTCTATGCATACTCCCTTCTGGTAATTATATACATTAATAAGATTCCCCCTGAGACTTCTATTCTCCAGTCTAAAAGGTCCCAGCTCTGTCAGCCTTTCCTCATAGGAAAGATGCTCCAGTCCTTTCATCATCTTAGTGGTCCTTCGTTGGACTCTCTCCAGTATGACCCTGTCTCTCTCGTACTGCAGAGCCCAGAACTGAACACAGTACTCCAAGTGTGGCCTCACCAGTGCTAAGCAGAGGGGAAGTATCTCTTCCTTTCACCTGCTGGCAACACTCATAATGCAGCCCAGGATACAGTTAGTCGTCTTTGCAGCAAGGGCACCTTGTTGGCTCATCTTCAACTTGGTGTCCACCAGGACCCTCAGGACTCTTTCTGCCAAGCTGCTTTCCAGCTGGGTGGCCCCCACCATGGGGGGTTGGTGCGTGGGGTTACACCTAGACTTCACACTTCTTGTTGAACTTCATGAGGTTCCTGTCAGCCCACTTCTCCAGCCTGATAATGTCTGTCATGGTTTAACCCCAGCCGGCAACTAAGCACCACACAGCTGCTTGCTGACTCCTGGTGGGATGGGGGAGAGAATGAAAAGAGTAAAAGTGAGAAAACTCAGAGGCTGAAATACAGACAGTTTAATAGGTAGAGCAAAAGCCACGCACGGAAGCAAAGCAAAACAAGGAATTCATTCACTAGTTCCCATCGGCAGGCAGGTGTTCAGCCATCTCCAGGAAAGCAGGGCTCCATCACGTGTAACGGTTACTTGGGAAGACAAATGCCATCACTCTGAACGTCCCCCCGTTCCTTCTTCTTCCCCCAGCTTTATATGCTGAGCGTCATATGTATGGAATATCCCTTTGGTCAGTTGGGTTCAGCTGTCCTGGCTGTGCCCCCTCCCAGCTTCTTGTGCATCTCCAGCCTTCTCAGTCAGTAGAGCATGAGAAGCTGAAAAGTCCTTGCCTTAGTGGAAGCACTACTTAGCAACCACTAAAACATCAGTGTATTCTTAACATTATTCTCATACTAAATCCAAACCACAACACTATACCAGCTACTACGAAGAAAATTAACTCTATCCCAGCTGAAACCAGGACAACGTCACTCTGGATGGCAGCATGACCCTCTGGTATAAAAGCCAATCCTTCCAGTTTTGTGTCTCTGCAAGCTTGCTGAGACTACTCTCTGCCCCATCATCCAGATCATTAAAGAAGATATTGAACAGGATCAGACCCAGTCTTGACTCCTGGGGTACACTGCTAGTTACTGGCCGCCAATTAGACTTTGTGCCGCTGATCACCACCATCTGGTCCTGGCCATTCAGCCAGTTCTCAGTCCACCTCCCTGTCTTCTCATCCACCCCATACTTCATCAGTAGGATGTGAGGATGTTATGGGACACAGTGGCAAAAACCTTCCTAAATTCCAGGTAGGCAATATCCATTGCTCTCCCCTCATCTAGTAGGCCAGTCATTTCATCATTACAGGTTAATAAGAATAGACCCTCTGCATGTAAATGGTATATAGAAACCTGAAAAAGTAGAACATATTCAGTCTTTCACCGCATTTTGCAACTGCTTTTTATCAATATTGAAGTCAAAATTTAAAAAAATTCACTTACTAGATACCACTCTGTATGACATTTCTTCTTTGCCTAAAAAATATCACTAGTTTACTTTAAAAGATATAAATATCAAATTTCATGAAGCCTGGGAACAGGACCGATCAGTTTCAAAGCCTGTAAACGTAAACTGCTTCATGTATTTATTTTCTTCCCAAATCCTTTCTGGTTCTGTCCAGCTCAGCCTGGACAATGTCTAAAGGGCAATGACATTTTGACCAGTGGTGAATGCACAGGAGACCAATGGCAAGGAATATGTACAACTGTTCGAAACATTTTCATTGGAAATGAGTCAGAGGTTCAAAGCAATAATGCTCTGAATCCATTTCTAATATAAACTAGGACATGCTCAACTGTTTAAGCCTGTCTTATCAGGAGATTCATTGCCACTACAGGGTCATTATCTGCTCCAGCAAAGGCATAAAGCACATGTTTGCCTGCAAATATTCCTACAGTACTTTGCAGTGAGAACAATTCTGCTTTTACCTTTTACAAGCTGAGCCATTTGCCTATCAGCAATAACTCATTTGTATGTTCTTTCTACTCAGCTCATACATAAACAATCCCACTCTGGTCTGACTTGTAAAGCTATGTTTTGAGGCTTTGCCATCAAATTCCAAAATAAGTTTATTTTCCTGTATACATTTTTACCTATGAAAACTTTATTAAATAACTAAAATACAGAGACAGAGTAAGGACCTATTTATTTATACTTTTCCACATGCACAAAGTGGTTTAAAGTGTTTTATGCAGCCTGTACCATATAGGATTTCATTAAAATTTAAAGTAAATACTGATGATTTACAATTCCATATATAAAACCTTTTTTTTTCTCCCAGAGAAATGTATATACTATCAAATTTCACACTATGTGAAAAATAAAGTCTTTCAGTACGCTGAAACCTCACAGTGCCAGTAGCTACAGCTGCATTGTAGTTAGACTTCATCGTACCATACTGCAACCTGAAAGGGGCCACCAAGGACAGAAGTTTCAGTATAAGAAAAGCTGACCAGATCTGTGACAGCATTTTGCAACCTGTTTGTTCTCATGAAGTGACTGTGTTCATGAATACCAGACACAACCTGGAGCATATACAAACAAATATATATGTGTCAGATCAATAATTTTGCACAAGCTTTAATTCCATCCAAACAATTTTAACTCATATGTGAAATTTATCTGAGAGTTTTATTTTGCTTCTCTTTTAAGCAGTTGACATGACACACCTGTTGACTAAAGACTTCATTAAAAGATATAACATTGGGGAAAAAAGAAAGCTTTTACACTTAACTTTTACATAAGGTTGGTAGTGAAGCATACAAAAGGGAAGAAATACTATAGCAGAATTTGTCAATTCAATTTTAAATCCCCTCTACTTTGTGTGTATTCATTACATATGCGCAGTACGCATGGACATTCAGTTTTAATTACATGCTCACCTGCTATTTCTTTCACAGGACTCATATCAACTCACCGGACAGAGTATGCACAATTAATGAGGACATCCCTACCTCTGGATTTTATCTCCCTTATTAAATACAGAATCCTATGACTTCTTCACTTTACATGATTAAAATCCTGTTATGGAATTATTAATTTCCTCAAGGACTTTCTACTACATTTGTTGCTGTGACCAGTTCATCAATACACATTTATTTTGCAACACCTGCATAAAACTGAGCACTAACCACTATGTAGAAACAGTGAAGCACAAAGATACTACATTAGTTTGGAAAATAGAACTAACCCAACATTCATAAGGCCTGGATTTGGAAAAAATTAAAATTTTATATTAAAGTGTAAAATACAGGTTTTATATTTTATTGGCATAGATAAAACTGACTTTATTTTCTGCCATGAATCCTTATCACATCTGCAATTCAGGACTATGTGTCCATCTAGCCTCACATAAAATGAGCCAGACAGCTTTGACATGGCAAAATTGAGTTGCCTCAAGATAGGACCATACAATCATGGGATAATTCAGGTTGGAAAGACTTCTCTGATCTATCCTCCAGCTCAGAGCAGGGTCAGCTCTGTCATCAGACCAGGTTGCTCAGGGCTTTATCCAGCTGTGGCTTGAAGACCACCATGGATGGAAATTGCACCTCTCCGGGCAACCCTGATTGTCTTCAGGGTGAAGAAGTTTTTCCTTAGATCTGGTCTGAACCTCTCCTGTTTCAATTTATGCACATTGTTTCTTGTCATCTCTCAATCCTACAAAGAGCCTAGCTCCATCTCTTGAGTCCCCTCCCCATAGGCCTTGCTGAGGCCCCAAAACACCCCTTCCCCAGCCTTAAGCCCTGTTCCCAGAGTCCCTCTTCCCAAGGCCTGGCCACCTTGGTGGCTTCCCCTGCACTCTCTCCAGTCCAAGACATGAAACAAAATACTTGTTTCCTGTACTGGGGAGGGAGGGATGGGGGGAGCACACTCAACCACATATTCTAAATACAGTCTGATGAGTGCTGAGTAGAGGGCAATAATAACTTCCTTCACTCTAGTAAGCTCCCTCCCTCATCATTCCTAGTTAAAAGCTCCCCTCAGTAAATCGGCTAGCTGCTTGGCAAAGATGTTTTTGCTGCGCTTTGTTAGGTGGATCCTACCTCTTCCCATCAGTCCTTGATATTTAAAAAGGGTTGCTTGATCCTGAAAGTCAAATCCCTGTCAACAACACTAGTAGTGAAGCCACTTGGCAACCCACAGGATCTGTCTGCTCCTCCCTAAGCCTTGTCCCTTCACCAGCAGGATCAAGGAAAAACCACCCATGGCTTGCACCCTCACCCCCAGAACTGCATAGTCACTCCTGCTATATTCCGGGTCTCCTCTGGAAGTATCTGGATTAGGTACTGCTTACCTTTAGGCAACTAAATCCTGCTTTTAGTGATCCCATACAAAAAATGTTGAATGACTTGCTCAGGATTCTATAGGAATATTGTACAAGGGGTATAGCCAACAATCTTGGGCTAACATCATATTATGTTAATGTCCCTGTGTGAAAGTCTGGTATATTTACTACGTGGGACCTACAAGAGTGTAAAAAGTTCTTGGAAATAATACACTGCTTTGATTCAACCCCAGATAAAGACCATCCTTTCCACTGAATAATATAGATGAATTAAGGAGGAAAACAGAGTAACATAAATTCTATTAAGACTGTTGTATATTATTATAATATGCTTTTAACAGCTTTTTTATGTTTAATTTCTTTAGGTTTTACAAAGCTGAATTTCCATTACATTCATTTCCATATGGCTTATGAGCAACTTGGGGCCTCAGCAACTCTTCACAGAATTCTGCTTCTTTTCTGACAGTCTTAATAGCAAAAATATTGATTTCTGTGATTCAGACTTTTGCTAGAATTATGTAGAGAAAAAGATGGCCAGTAATGAGAGGTAAAATGCTTTAATTGCTATGCGCCTACAATCTCTGTCCCTCTAAACAGGGAGACTGAGACTAAAAATCTTTTTGAAGCTCCAAAAGCTCAACTGACTAGCATTGACATTAAAGAAAAGCAGCTTTGTTGAGAGCAGTAGTATCCTGTCATCATTTTAGGACACTGAAAAAACAGGACAACCATGAGGAAGTAAGTCTACTTTCCAAGGTGGACAGAGTCATTGGCCTATAGCCTAAGGGTGAGGATGGCATTGTAATTTACATGTTTTATCTGGAAGCTCTACATTGGGCTACTTTTTAATCGAGCAGTAAATTCTTTTACCTGACAAGGATGAAATTGGTTCTGTACTGCAGCAACAGTGTCTGGCCAGTGAAGAGAAAAATGCATAAAAAGCAGATTTTTCTGATGGGGGCAGACTCAGCCTTACCTGTGTATTATGATATCCTGTATGCAGGAGAGGAAAGGTAGGGAAAATGCAGGAAGTTCGAAGGAGATGAACTTTGCCTTGGAAGTTTTCCCTGAAAAAGGGACAAAGGCAAGGTCAAAATATCAACTTGCAGATCTGACAGCTCCAATAAGAGAGTCAAATCAGAAATATTAATTCCATTTCCTATGACATCCCTCTAATTCAGATTAAATTGCTGTTACACTTCTGAATCAAAAGATTTGGTTTTGAATCAGCTTGACACTGTGTCCGGGATGTCTCAGGAATTTGGGCAACTTCCACATGCTTTCCTTGATGGGTAACTCGTCAGATGCACCATTCACAATGACCTTGCTTACCTGTGCAGTATCACGTACCGCATTGTCAGGGGAGTGTCCTTCCAGCACAAGACACTGAGACCAACCTAAGATACTGTCTAAAGAAAAGAGGTAGGCAGAAGCAGAGAGACAGTGGACGTTCCAGATTAATTTGAGCTGTCTTGCAGTAAAATGTTCTGAGTTCAGGGCAACGAAAAATGTTTTGATTTTGATTAAATAGATATGTAATTCTTTTGGTAGGAGGAATCTAAAGAAACTATATTTCTTGAAAAAAAAGAATGCACATTCTTAACCTGGTTGTAGTTATTGTGTATTAGTGCCAATAAGCCTACACCAGCTTACTACTGTTATCATGCAAGAGGACTTGAAAAGAGAGTATATAAAGTCACCTACATATCTATTTTTAATCTTTCTGTTTACTTTTAACTCTTCTGCCATTCTACAGCTCAAAAAGGAACAAGTGCATTCACCAAAGATACCTTTTTGGTTTTTTAATTACCAATTCATTTTTCTTCCACCAGTCACTGAAGGAATAAGCCTTCCACCATTAATGCCCATGTTCTCAAGTGATAGCTGTCCAGCCCCTGTAACACAAGGGCTTTTCTGACTGAGCTGTTCTGATCATCACCAGTGCATGCCCTTGAATCATGACAGTGATATCATGGTGCTGACAGGAAATAAGAATATGCAAGCATATTGACAGCTAAAAATACCACACCATGCAGACTTGTGAGGTTGAAAACATACCAATTTTCTGAAACAAACTTTAAAGAAACTTTCAAAATTCAGATAAACAGTTTCATTTATAGTGCTTTTTGGTGGTTTGTGGAAACTAAACTCTTTGCCTAACTAGATTTGTATGAGCTTTTTCTACTCCATGTGTCAAATATACGCCCAAGTCAAGAAATACCTGTATTCTTTGGTTGCTTTTAATCTCAGTTTTCGAAGAGCCATTGAAAAGATGCTTTTCTTCAGCCTACAGCATTTATAAGAGTCAGTGGCTAAACTAAAAGTGAATTTTTGTCACACTGATCAGTTAAAATGCCAGTGAGTTAAAGAACTTGAAAAAGAAAAAAAAGCAACAACAGTGTAAGAAAAAATCCATGCTGTTTTGATAGGGAGAGAAAAATGATCCCACAGTATCAGCATCCCAGTAAGATAGCACTAAGAATTCCTTATCTATAGCAGTCCATCCAGTAATATTCAGGCTTACAAAACAGTTTGAGATTGGTCAGTTCTTGGAACAGTAAGAAAGTTTAAACAGTAAGAAGTTTAGCAATAAAAGGGATGAAAAAATACAATGCCATGAAAGCTGCATATTCTGAATTTAAGTTTCTGCATTTTAAACAGAATAGAAATAGGCAAAACACAGAAAATTATTTGTTTACCCATAAAAAAATTGGTATTGCAACAATATTGTGCACAGCAACACCTGTGCAGTGATACCATGTGGATGAGATCCTCAGGTGCCTTCTCCTGTTGAAAACAACCACTGTGTTCTGTGAGCAGAAAGAACTAACCAGGGCTGTTGAGGCATCCTGGTTTCTTGGTAGCTATAAGAGACCTGAGCCTACCCTCCATATGGAACTTTTACAGCAAAACTGGGCTCCACATCTATAAAGTAAAGGAAAGGGCAAATTAATCTGGTGAATCTCTGCAAGTTTCACTCCTAATGCTCAGAAAATTTGGCTCATTGGTGCAGACGACTTTTACTCATGCATTTTGCCTACAGAACAACCAATTTTTCTCACTCTTAGTCCCCGATCAAAATGCCTTGATCCTTTCTAACATATTCCTTGAACCTTAAAAGTTCAAGGAATTTGAACTAAAAATTCCTTAAAAGTGCCACAATTTAAAACCTCCTGAATGCATGGCCCTCCAGGTGTTTTCATATAAAATATAAAGAAGAAAGTAAGGCTAATTCATACCAACACTCAATGCTTGGACAAATCTCTGAACATCCCCCCACAAAACCCAGAAAATGCACTGCAGGGATCAGTCCTACAGGGCTAAGAAGTAACGTGTTGACAGAGTAGATCGCTTAAACTGGCTTCTTCCGTCTCAGAGATCTACTGTTCTGCTTTTTCGTTCCTGAGTGGCTGAATAACTCTTCCAAATACTGAGTAAATACATCTTCACTAGAATTCGCTGAGGAACACATTTGCCTTTCAAAGACCTAATAAATTTAAACTCTTAGGAGATTTCATGGAGTTACCTTGCCCCCACTATATCATGATTTCACAAATATCCAATAACCTGCCTGTGGAACAGATACACATGATTACAGCACTTCACTTCTTTCTTCTTTTTCTTCCCTTTTTCATCAATAACTTCATCCAAGCACCTCCTCCTGAGAGGTTAACAAATGCTCCTTTACACATTGTTATATAGATGTTCTACTGTATAAAAGCTGCAGGAATCACAGGAAGCAAAAAAGCTGAAAAACAGCTTGCAGGGTGATGCTCAGGTCGAGAGCATTAACATGAACCTTGCGTGGTTCGAGAGAGAACGGCAAGCTGGAGAGGGTGGTTCTTTCATAACAGCACACAGCATTGGCAGGAATGATACTTGAACTTCCTTTTTAAATACATTTTCATTTTAAACATACCTTAGAAAGGCTATTAAAGAGGAAGCGTTGAGGGCCAAAAGACTTCTGGGCTGAGGAAAGAGGCCGTGTAAAGAGGGCCTTAATGGATTTAATTCTGTTTAATGTTTAATTCTGTTTGGCTCAAAGGCAAATTCAGAGATGATAAGTCTTACGCACAGTTATCACTCTGAGAGAGCCTGCCAATTACAAAAGAACCAACAACTTGAAATCTCAATTAGACAATTTCAAAAGAGAAATTACACACACTAGCAATGAAGGTAGTTAACCACTGGAAGAAAATATTGAAGGAAAAGAGTATCCTCCACCTCTAAACTCTTTTACCAGGGACAAGGTGTCTTGTCTGAAGCCTAGACACCACGCAAACATGGGGATCTGTGTTCAACACAGGAATAGTTGGATGAAAATCTATGCTATGCTACAAGATGGAGACAAGACAGCCTGATTTCACAGATTACATGCTTAGTTCCCATTTCTTTTTGTTAAAGATGGGGTTAATGTCAGTGGCATAAGTGCTTACACGCCTGCTGCATTCAGCTAATGCAGAGTACTTTTAAAGCCACAATTTTCCGGAACGTTTTAGTCTGATACTTGGAAGAAAAGCAAATGAGAAAAGGACTAGACTCACAAGGCAAGTGAAAAAGGCAAGATGAAGCTCAGTGTTTTGAGAAGACCTAAGAGGGAAATTTTCATCAGTTTCGTTTTACTTATCAGTGTATTCAAGAGAGCTCCAGCAAGACAGAACATCCTTAGCTAGTCAAGCAGAGTATTTTAATGTTCACCTTGCTATAAATGTCAATAGATCAATCCATTCTTTAAAATGATCTAGCATTAAATAATAAAGCAGCTACACAAACTGTAGAATTATCACAGCCTAAGGACACCAAACAAACAGACAAAATGGCCACACTTAATTGTATTAATCAATCAATCTTCATTATCCCTGTTTCTCCTGATTTGTTTTCGGTACATTTTATCCATTCTGACTAAATTACCTGCTCAGTTTTCAAAATGTTGCTGTGGTCAGCTGTGAGCCGCTGCCCAAAGTGGAGGCTACCACCCAGTTTGGCATGGTGCAGAACAACAGGAGAGGCCTTCTCAAACGAGACCCAGTGCTAGGAGAGCCGAGGTGCTGCAGGTTAGATCAAATATTACTGGCAATGCTACTTATAGAGGCTTATTCAGTGTCTGTCACTGGGCACAGTGCTGGTGTCCAGCTAAACATTTAAAAGAGCCTGCTTATGGTGTTTTGTTCCTAATTTCTTTTAAAGTAAAGGGATAAACCTTTGCCAGTCCTCACACTATTTTTTTTGAGTTGCTCCTAATTAACAAATACTGAAAATATGGACAATTAAAACCCATGTCAGAGAGGAAATGGGAGGTGTTTTGACAACATTCACCTTTACATCAGCAGGCACAGCTTAGACCCACCACTAAGAGTCAAGGCTGAATCCTATTCTGAGTCTCTCATCATTTTCCTAACATAGATTTATGATCAAGAGAGAAGATAACAGCCGAAGACAATGGAAACCCCTCTAGCGTTTTCAGTGTGTCTGTGTTTTGGTAGAGCCATATCACAGTACAGTCAGGACTCTGCAAAAATGAAAGCACTGGTCACACTCCTCTCAGTGCTGTGAGCTGTTTGTAAGATCACTGTCACTGAACATCTTCTTGCTTGCAGCTAATACACATTTCCAAAATAAAAAGAAAGCTTAAAAAATATCAAGCCTAGTTCAAATTAGGAAAGCTTTTTTATCCTGTTATTTTGGAATTTAGTTGTTCCATCTATGGCTTAGCTATGAGTTACTTCATCCCCCACATTGCTCCACTGATTGCAGTGATGGGAATGGGAGTTTTAATGACAAAGACTTAGCAGAGGGAAGGATGGCAGATTCGGGACAAATGAAAATGATACTTGTGATTTACATTCACCAGTCCTTATGAAGCAGTAAAATACTGCTGTCTCAGAGATTTCAATAGTGTCAGAAAACAGTTTATTTTTTCACTTAAATGTTTTTAGTAAAGTCTAGGAAAACTCCTTCAACAGTCATACTCACACTATGGTTCTCTATCCATTTTTCACAAAGGGCTATATTTTGGACCTAACTCAATCATCTGTGATATTTAAAGAAAAGACTTTTGGGTAAAGCTGAGAGTTTTTTCACAATGCCTAGTTGCTAAGTGAACAAAAGAAAAGTCAAGTTAAAATCAATGATGCTTCCTACTCTCCTGAAAGATAACATGCAGGCAATAAACTACTGTGTAAAATGGTACTGTCAACTGAATGTGGGGCTCTAATGGCTTTCAGTCTTTGTCATATATATCACACATCTTTGGAGTTAACAAAGCAGAACCAAGGTCCTGAAATACAGCGTTAAAAATCCCTCTGTCCTCTGCAGATACCATCCTTGGAGACAAAGGCAAGGAGAAGTAAATTTGGAATTGACATTAAGACAATTCTACTCAAGGCTGCATCTAATCCATAACCCACTTTTGTATATTGGAGATTGCTGGTGGGGACAGGAAAGTAAGAGGGTTTTTTATTGGAAATCTTAAGACAAAGAGGTGGAGGCAGAAAGCAAGGAACACTATGTTGTAAGTGCATGACATGGGCACATACATATTAAACAACTATTTGACGTCAGTATGTAACTCCTAAGGACAGGCTGGTGAGAACCAGTACAGTGCTACAGAAGTCAATGTAGCAATGACCATTTGCATAAACTGAAAATATATCATCTAGAAGGTAAAAAGGCAGAGGTTGTGGCATGTGCAGGGATATGATCCTCTCCCATGTATAAGAAAACAAGCCCAGTTTGCTCTCTTTTTGTACTGGACAGAGTAAAAAAGTAAGCTTGACGGAAAAGTTTCTTGAAATATAAGACCATACCATTAGTAATTCCCATGGACAAATGCATGTAAAGAGCCCTTCAACTGACGACAAAAACACAGAGGCATTTTCTTAGACTACAGTTTTCAGTTAGTAGATGGCCTTTTTGTCCTTTTTCTATAGATCATAGGTATAACAGAGGTTATACTTCTAATTCTACTTGCTACAGCAATATGCTTAGGACCTGGCATCAAGAGGCAATGGGCACAAACAGAAACACAGGTAAGTCTGATCATAAGGAAACACTTTTTTCACTGTGAGAGCGACTGAGGACTGGCACAGATTGCCCTGAGAGGTTGTGGAGTCTCCCTCCTTGGAGATATTCAAAAGCCATCTCGACCTGGTACTGGGCAATGAGCTCTAGGTGGGTCTGCTTGAGCAGGGGGGGTTGGACAAGATGACCTCCAGAGGTCCTTTCCAACCTCAACCATTCTGTGTGATTCTGTGATTCTGTGACATTATAACAGGAAAAGGAGGGCATGTATAGATGGAGAATTAATGTGGTTGCTATAACTATAAGATAAATTGAGCAGGAACAGAAGGCAGAGGAGCCCAACACTGACGTGGTAGCTACTTTCAAGTCCTGTTTTGATTTAGCAAAGCCAGATTCCAACTGGCTGCTCACCAGTACCTATCCTTGCTGAGTAAATTGTAACTCCTATGGCTCTGGCTAAATGCCATTGGTGCGTTCTTGCACAGAACAGTCCAGCAAGAGGCATTGCCTTTTGCAGAAGGACTAATTTGCAGCATGAAAATGCACCTGTTCCATTCTGTGGTTCGAGAGTCTGACTGATGCTTTTTTCAGTTAGCCCTGCATTCCCTCCTGTCTGCAACGAAATGTGGTGCATCAGGTGCACTTGGCTTGGAGGGCTGCTTCATGCACAGCTGAATTCCTCATGCTTTTTGCGTGCACTTGAGAAAGAAATAGCAGGGCTGGAGAGCTAACAGGATGCATAAACCCTAAGCCATGTAATTGTCTTCACTTGCTGAGGTTAGTGATGCAGGAGAAAAAGCCAGAGCAAAATCCATTAGAAATGGACTGCAAAATAACCATAACGTTCCAAAGAAACCAGAATTCTAAGTCTTCCACCCACCCATTTCCAGCCACAGAGCAGACCTGGGTGCAGGATGTATTCTGCTTTTTTTATCTGATCTGCCAATTCAGTGTTTCATTTGTGAATGAAATATTTTACGCAAAGATGGTGCTGGGTCGTGAACGGCCAGCACTTGTTTGAGTTGAAAATGAGCAGTCTGTTGGAAATTTCAAATAAAGAGGCACTTAGAGTATATAAGATTTTATGGAATGAAAGAACAAAAACGTGCAAGATAAAGAAGTTTCATACAAGTATAATTATTCTGATGCAAAATCTTGAGATGTAACTGTAGTTACATCACTTAGTCACTTAGTATGTCTTACAAAAAAAACCCCCTCAATAAAAAGCCTGATACAACTGTTTGAGTAGATTAGTGTGGCTACCTTTCTTTTCACACAACCACATTTCAAATCATTATGTAAATATCTAAAAATGTCACAATAAAGGTCACATCACTTATTGTCAAATGTATAGTGAACATTGAAAGAAAAATATCTTCCTTTTCAACTGAAATAATCTCTTAGCGTGTGCCTCTCCTGCTGACATTACTTATGGAAGGTTTTACAGACGGGGTAAATTCCAGCGTATTTGTCATAGGTAATTATGGCTTCTCCCTGAAATTGCACCAAAAAAACCCTGATTATTATTTCAACATCAACCATCTTGACAATTACAAATATTTTCTCCATAGGGGAAGTGGATGCATCATGTCATATTTATACATAGCTTCATGCTGTTGGAAATATAAGCTGTTAGCATTCTCTCTAGGTTTCTTGTTTACTCCTCCTATATGAAAATTTTACTAATTAAAAAAGAGAAGACTCCCAGATGTAATGTACATCAACACAAGTTCAGTCTGGGAATGTGGCTGCTAGTTTCTCAACTGTGAAACAACTGCAGTGATATTTCAATGACTTCAGTAAAAATTATGTTCTTAGAAAATTCAGAAATACAATAGTGTCTTACTGCAGTAAGGTATGGCAATGTAAAAATTAAGGCACTCAACGAACCTTAGCTCAACCCAGGATAAGTAATATTAAAATATCCAAGTGAGAAAAAAGTGTCTTTACCATTATAGTCTGACATTGCAAACAAAATTTATATCGCTCTAAAAAGTACTGCATTCATATTCCTGTGGTGGGTTGATTTGGCTGGATGCCAGGTGCCCACCAAAGCCGCTCTATCACTTTGGCTGGACAGGGGAGAGAAAACATAACAAAACAAAAGGGTTCGTGGGTTGAGATAAGGACAGGGGTATCACTCAGTAATTACTATCACGGGCAAAACAAACTCGACTTAGGGAAATTAGTTTAATTTATTACCAATCAAATCAGAATAGGGTAATGAGAAATAAAAATTAAACCCTAACACACCTTCCCCCCACCCCTCCCTTCTTCCTGAGCTTAACTTCACTCCTGATTTTCTCTACCTCCTCCCCCCCTGAGTGGCGCAGGGGGACGGGGAATGGGGGTTGCAGTCAGTTCATCACACCTTGTCTCTGCCGCTTCTTCCTCCTCAGGGGGAGGACTCCTCACACTCTTCCCCTGCTCCAGCGTGGGGTCCCTCCCACAGGAGACAGTCCTCCACGAATTTCTCCAGCATGAGTCCTCCCCACGGGCTGCAGTTCTTCACAAACTGCTCCAGTGTGGGTCCCTTCCACGGGGTGCAGTCCTTTGGGAACAGACTGCTCCAGCGTGGGTCCCTTCCATGGGGTCACAAGTCCTGCCAGAAAACCTGCTCCAGCATGTGCTTCTCTTTTCACACGTCCACAGGTTCTGCCAGAAGCCTGCTCCAGCGTGGTCTTCCCACAGGGTCACAGCCTCCTTTGGGCATCCACCTGCTCTGGCGTGGGACTCTCCACGGGCTGCAGGTGGATATCTGCTCCACCGTTAACCTCCATGGGCTGAGGGCGACGGTCTGCCTCACCATGGTCTTCACCAGGGTCTGCAGGGGAATCTCTGCTCTGACGCCTGGAGCACCTCCTCCCCCTCCTTCTCCACTGACCTTGGTGTCTGCAGTTGTTTCTCTCACATATTCTCACTCCTGTCTCCACTGCTGTTTGCTGTTGTGCAGCAATTTTTTCCCCTTCTTAAAAATGTTATCACAGAGGTGCTACCACCATCGCTGATGGGCTTGGCCTTGGCCAGCGGCGGGTTCATCTTGGAGCTGCTGGTATTGGCTCTATCGGACATAGGGGAAGCTTTTAGCAGCTTCTCACAGAAGCCACCCCTGTAGCCTCTGGGTTCCAAAACCTTGCCATGCAAACCCAATACAATTACGTAAGGTTAAAGGCAAGGATAAATTTGTTAAGTGCTTCAGAAATGCATTCTCATCAGGTTACAACATATTTCTCTAGCTTTTTGTAATGTTTGGTTTGAGAATAATGAAAGATTCCCATAATTTATTTACTTTATCATAATGGCACTGCACGAGAGACAAGTGGCAGTTGTATTTCATGTTTGCCTGTATTAAAATACTCACATTACCTGAGTTGTCCTTTTAACCTAATCTGTGAAAATTTCATTTTCCAACTTCTAAAAGTTCTGATAGCTGAACTTTGGTTTGCCCAAATTCACAGTATTTATCAAGCAAAACATAATGTACAAACCTCTGTATGCATGTAAGATTAGATTGCACTTCTCAGCCATGTTCCTCTTTAGCAACCCTGCACACACAGCTTACCCAAATGTAGTGTAGAGTTGAATTTGAAGCATATTTCCTCTTTTGGGAAGGTGAAAAAAGTAAAACTTTTTAAAGTTTTCACTTTGCTGTAGCAGTCATGCACAGACTGTAAGTCTAGCTCTTCTAGAACTGCTGCAGTCTGATTTCTTACTGCAGTTCCCTCTTTATGGATCTCCTAGACCGGAATAGACAAACAAAACCAGGTCATTTGTAATTAATTCTGATCTTCCAGACGGTTTGAATACTCTTTAGAACTGTGAAATACAGTGGATTACAGTTAGAGTTTTGCTATGGCAAAGCCAAACCTGTGTTTGTCATTGAGAGACTAAAAGAAAGTTAATATGCTCCATCCAGCTAAAACCAAGTCATATAATACAACATGCTTTTAATATACCAATATAACAATTTTTTTGGGATGTACCAAGAAAGTGAAAAGGAAAGAACAGGGCATTTATGTATTTAACTGAGAATACGACACAGACTTTTAGTATTTCTAATAGATGCAATATTTTACTTCAAACATAATACTGAATAGCTTCACATA
The DNA here is from genome assembly GCF_964195595.1 of Calonectris borealis. Classification (NCBI taxonomy): domain Eukaryota; kingdom Metazoa; phylum Chordata; class Aves; order Procellariiformes; family Procellariidae; genus Calonectris; species Calonectris borealis. Next base: position 113,023,439 of record NC_134314.1, read on the forward strand.
CTATGCAAAAAACAATATTCATAATAGAATTTCTTTTTCCTGAAAAGGTGCCTTTGAGGCACCTTTAATGAGACAGTGTTCTTGTTAATGCTATTATGTGGAAATATTCCCAAAATACATACAATGCACAAAATCTAAAAATAAACAGGATAGTTTAAATTTTATTCAGTAGTTAAATATTTTAAAACTTATAAAACATCTGTCTTGAGCTACTTGTCCAACCCTCCTCCCTTTTGCTGCCTGCTTCATCACACCGTTTGGTAGACAGAAACAAAGAGAATATCTGCCATCAGGTGTGTGATATGAACTGAAGACATTTAGGCACATCAAGATGTTTTTTCCCTTTTGAGAAACTCTCCTTATGGAAAGCTGCTAATTATCCTAAATCTCCAGGTATCTGAACTGATATTTCTAAAGTACAAGCCAGTCAAAAACCAAAAAAACCCCAACCCTTGAGATAGTGTCAGGGATCTGCTATGATAATGCCATGGAATCATTTTTATACCACAGCATCAGTCAGAGATGAATCGTGAACCCTACATCAGTTTCAGTCTCCACACTAACACACAGTAAGTCCTACACCTCTTTCTCCAATTTTTTATCTCTTTTTTTATACTAGGGCTTCATCAGATCTGAGCTAGGGATATGGGAATGTTAGCTGGATTTTTCACCTTACCCACACACACGCACAAGCACAGCCATCCGCATGCATACTACTGCTCCATATGGTATAAGGCAAGCAGCTACACTTAATGCAGATGTATCTAGCATTTTGCTATCTTTCAGATCAAGGGAAATGTCACAGACAAATCTAGTTAAGACTTAAACTCTAGAGTTTTCATGTGGCCCACAGGTATAACAAAACTGGATAGGTTCTGCATATTTTTTTACCAATTTTTAAATTTGTTTTTATTTCAAACTTTACTGAATTCTGGGCAGGTGTGTGGTGTGGCGAAAAAAAAAAAATCCAGTATCAATTAATCAATTGCATATGTGAATTCACATGAAGCTACTCTTGTCAGTTGCCTGAAAAAATCATTGGCCAAAAACATCACCCAAAATCAACACAGTCCTTTTATTAATTAATTTAACTTCACAAACTTCTGGTGAATAAACCCAGAGCCAAAGTCCAATTAAATATCTGTTGTCATGGAATGTGACTTATGCCAAACAAATGGAAATCTCTAATAAAGACAGAAGTAATTAGAGTGCATCAACAGTGACATCCAATGTCTAACTTCTTGCCATCCAGTTGGCACCAACGTTGAACTCTGCTGAAGTCCTTATTTTGTGCATTCAGCATTCAGGCACACTCCATTCAGGAGCTTGGAGTATGGGGACAATCTGGGGGAGGACACTGGCCTGGGGACAATCTGACCTTCTTCTGAGTCTGCATTTGCTAAAATACAGAGGTTAGAGAGGTCAAGTAAGAAAGGCGAGAAGCCAGGAAGTGTGGGATTGCTGCTGTCAGACTGGTTGTTTTAGAGGCTCCTGCCTTGTGGTTATTCAAAAACAGCATAACGATGAGGGAAATGAGAGGGAAATGGTTTGGTTTGGTTGAGCTCAAGCTCAAACCCAGAAATTCAGCAAGGCTTTGTTATCTGTGGCTCAGACAGAGGGGTATACAAAATATATTGTCAATGGGAATAAAATAGTTTGATGAGAAATTTAAAATCAGCCCAAACTGCCAGAAGAACAACAATCTAAAAAGACTTTAAGAATGGGAAAAAAACAGCAGAGCTAAGGCAAAGGGGTATAGGGGAAATAGGAGCAGTTCCAGGGACACACAATGATCTGTTATTCTAATTGTTCTGCTTATTATTCTGTAAATACTCCACCAAATGTTCTCCGTGGTTATCAAGCATATGTTTTGAATGCATTACGTGAAACAATTAGAAGCACGTGCTTCCTTTTCTTTTCATAGAAAAATGCCAATATTAATTTTATTCTCACAGTCTTGCCAGAGTTCTCCTTTGGCTAGAAACTTCCCATGCAGCTGTATTGGACTCCAGTCCATTTGACCTCTTTCTGTTAAGTTCCCCTTTGCTTTTGCAGGTTATAAGACTGGCGCTTCTTTTAGCCTTCCTTGCACATTTCTTCTGCACACCTTCTTGCCCATTACACTATTACACAGAGACCCTGACCCTTGTAACTCCAGTACACCACCTATTTCTTCTGCATCCCTGGCAGTGTGCACAGACTCATTATGTCTAAGGAAGGTCTGGGTTTACAGGTCCAGGGCAGCTCTAACACCTGGGACAGTGAGGTCTATCCCCACCAAATCTTGACCGAGGATTACCTTGGTAAAATCTTGCCTGAGTTGTTTCCCTCTTGCACTAAGCAGGGATGGCAGCAGCGCATATGCCAGCACCAACCCTGCCACAGCAGAACTTGAAGTGCATGTCAGAACCAAAAGAACCTCCTGCCTGCACAGCAGCACTCTGGGGGAAGAGCCCTGCCAGCTAAAAGGCATTAGAGCAGCCGCTGTCGCAGGTTAACCCTCACACACAGTGTGGCATGTGGTTAACGAAGCAGGAAAGCAGGAAAAAACTTATGGACAAAAGGAAGTTTACAGTTTATCGGGTATTCTACTTGCTTCTCTGTGGACATACACACAACCTGCTAGCAGCAGGTTTTCTCACAGAAAACCTTCTCAAGAAAAGGATATCATGGAAAATCCTAAAACCCACTTATATCATAATGATTATTAATGCGACCCCAAGCTCAATGAGAACAGCAGGTCTTTATGCTCCAACATTTGCTGTTCCAAAGAACTCCTGGATAGAAAAGCAATCTGGAATAAATGTTCCTTTCAATACTAACCTGAGGTGGAAATATAAAATGGTCATGTATAGAAAACACACAATCCTGAAGAGAATTTAAAATAGCTTCTCCAGACCACACCAATCATATTGTAACTTGTCCAAATTCAAATATCTCAGTCACTTTTTTTTCCAAAGGTTTTGAAATTTGTTGTTGATGATGAACATGGGAAAAAGAAGTATTCATGATTTTCATAGGGGAGAAAAAGTCCTGCTTCCCCCTTCCAGAAAAGAAATTAATGATTTAGGGAAGAAAACTTCGAAGTAGCTTTAAACTATTCTCCTTGCTTCTGTAATAAGCAGTCTTTTGCCAGCCTACTGTGCGACTACAGGAATGTCTGTTTGACAGTCCAGCACCCATCCAGGGGCAGCTGCACAAAAATGGTTGGCAGAAGGCGCCCATTTTGAAGAGAAGCTGCAAGGGGCGAGAAGAGGGAAAGGAGACCCTGAGCAGAAAGGAGACCCTGAGCAGAGTCATCCTTTTACAACACATTAGACCAAGCTTTTAAGAAAAATTGGTGTACCTTGTATTTTTACTTTTGACACTTTTAATTTATGACCTAAACCATGGAAATTTAGAAAAGAATATAAAACAACTATAGTATCTCTGTAGAATTAATAAAAACACTTTTATGATTCTATCAAACAAGGATTGTTAACAAAACTCAAAGGTAAAGAATTATTTTTTGAAATAATATCTATTTTATTGTTGATTTGCTTTTCCCTTTAAACCCTATACAATAAGGTAAACAGTCATTTTTAGTATATTTTGGCAAACCCTTCAGCAAAATCTATTTGACTAGGCCTTGAAGAAATCATCAGCAATTATGGGAAAAGAACTTCTTGAATGATGAAACAGATTACTACATTGAAGGAGGACAACAGCATATGTCCCAGTTTTGAGGCAACAGGATGTGATTTAAAAATTCATCTCTTCCTCATATGATACTGTGACAGGCCGAAAAAGGTTTGACACAAAGAGGACACACAGAATAATCCCTTCCACCACAGCATGCATGTCCATATAATTCATTTATTTTATATTTATTTTTTCCTCCTTTCTCTGGATGGGGACATAAAACTCACCACTACAACAACGGCCAGGCTTTGTGAAAGGTAAGCCAGGCACTCACGTGGGAGCCTAGCTGATGGTTTTTTACAAGGCTCTGGCAGCCCGCTCCCGCTCCCAGCCATTTCCACACATCTCTCATTTCCAGCACTGCTTGGAGTTCTCACTGTAATATGGTGGCTTTACAACCCAGCCTGAAAACAAACACCATAAAATCAAATATTTTAAAACATAAATGATTTGCAATATTCATTAGTAGGGAAAACAGTCACGGGGAAGCAAGATACAGTTTCTGGGATTTTGCTAGCATTTCTCTTGTTAAATCATTCCAGCACTGACATGGGAAACAGCTTTACTGACACCTGCACTGCATGATCCACATAACTCACTAATAGCTCTTCTGTTTACAAAATAAATAAAACAGTAATCCAAAATAGACAAAAATATGTAAATTTTTCTGGAAGCATCAGCTCTTACTTTACGTTGAAGACAACGTCACCATTAAATACAAGTTTATATCTCAGATGAGACAATGGAAGTTAAAGGCACTCAGTACCTTGTGGGACAACACTATATGATATTACAAAAAACATATGAATTTTTCCTTTAATTCATATTATACTTTACATCAATGTCAACGTCACAAAGTTGCCTGTTTTAAGATGAAAGGTTGTTTCCCTGATACAGAGACTGAATAAACTCTATACATATTCTGTCACATCACTATACTGAAATTCTTCTGCTTCTCTGGATCAATTCAAACCCATATTAAAACATACTGATTTGGTGACAAGATCTGTTTCTGAAAAGGGCTGGAATGAGTACTGGAATGGAAGGGCTCATCCTCCACTGGCAAGCACTTAACTACCTGCGCTACGGATATGCAAAACTCATCTCAAAGGAAGAAAAGTTTGCACATACTGGTCTCAATACTTTCATGGGTATTAATCTGGAGCTTCTGCTTCAAGAACTATCAGAGATTGTAAATTTTTTTTTTTTAAATTTAGTTTGTCACACTGCGATAATGAAAAAGAAGGACGAAGACATCAGGTAATTAGAGGATTATAGTGATAAAAGCCCTATAAATAATTTACTGTTTTCCAGTTCTGACCCCAAATCACCTGCTTACAAAAAAGGGAAAAGGAACAAAAGAAACAAATGCCCCTGCAGCTGGTGGCAATGAACTTTACACAAGCAACTACATCAGCCGGTATCTCCTACTGGCAAAAAAGCAGTGAAAAGGGCATCCAAATGCAGTATAAACCATTTGCTAACCCACCAGTTTACTGCAGTATTAACAGAAATGCTTACCACAGATTTTCGCATTCTTTTTTGTTGCAGAGAGAATAAAGCCTATGACACTCAATTGTGACTATCCCAGCCATACAGCAGGATATTGTGGAAGGCAGGTTGTCCAATATATCATATGCAAAACACTGCAGATAGAGTTACCCCTGACCTTAAGCAGAAGAGCATTCAACATGTGCAGCAGCTGATTTTGTAACTGTACAGCCCTCCAAGCATGACTCCACCTTTATCTTCAATATGACTACCAAATGCAGGCCGATCAGTGTCCATCTGCACACTGCAAACTGCTGCCGAAAAAAATAAAAAGATAATTAAGCCAATATTTACACACATGACAGAAAGGGATCATTGTACATATTGCTCAGTTTATTCTGCAAGCAGATCTCTGAAATAAGTTCAATGCATGGCCCAAAAAATAGAGACTGTATGTCACATATTATCATGATTCAAATTAATGCTGTAGTTATAATGGGGAGAAATACTCCATTAAGTTGGTTGGAAAGTTGTTTGGAATACAGGAACTGATATTTTGTAAAATAATCAGTGGGTATGGGGTTAGCAGAGTCATTCTAGATTTGTAGCACGTAAATGAGATCAAAATGTACCAGTATTCATTTTCTTGTGGCGGGAGGAGGGGAAGAAGGTGACTTTAAAATCCTAACTATAAATAATAAAATATTTAAAGATATGGCAAAGGCCAAAATGTGTCATTTATATAAATGGCTATAACAGGACTGACAGAGAGAACAGTTTGTCCCCTCACTCTGAACTTCAGCGGGAGCCCGCCTGGCTGGCCTATGGTGGGGGGAGGAACCTGAAAGTCACAGAAGCTTATTGAAGACTCATGCCAGTAAGTGCAATGTTTAACTCCAAAATATTACACGTTTTAAGTGCAATCTTTATATACAGATTATGTAAAGTTTTCAAGTGGTCATTATGATCATGTCATTTAAGTACTTGCAGAGGGAGTCTATAGCATTTAGCAAAGCATGGCATGCTTCAACCCCACAAGTTCCTGTGGTTGAACCTGGAGCATTTTACCCTCTTTGAAACATCCTGCAAAAGTAAACATTTAGGTAAAAAAGTCAGGCAGCAGTTAGCAACTCCCATCGCATCTATATTTACGCTTGTTCCTAGCAGCTGGGTCCAGGCAGCCAGAGGTATTTAAGAACCAGAACTTCCTCCACAGTCAATGGCAGGTAGCTGCAAAGCATCTTGGAAAACCTGAGTCTTGGTCCAGTCAACAAAATCTGGACCAGTACACTGCAGCGATCATTCTTGAAATGCTGCAAGTGCGTGCACTTCATTTCCACACCGCCTTAAATCCCACCTTCATATCACAAAGCTAAGCTTATTGGTTGCATCTGCCAAACTATGTTGTGGCCATGAGGACTGTGTTACCAAAGTGTGAATAGCATGTAGTACCACTGTCTCATGGATGGTAACTCAGATAAAAAAGAAAATGTGAGAAATATTCAAATGACAACTCTTGTGACTTCCAGTTAGGTCTTGCGTTAAAACAGTTTGCAAAATGAATGCAAAAACTAGCCTAGAACAACTATGTAGGGTCCCTAGAAAGCGTGTAGCCGAAAACCACATCCTATTTGCTGGTTCTCACATTTTAAGAGCAGTTTATCACACGTTTAGAAAACACACATTTACATTCTAGTAATTAGCAGTCAGCATTCTGCCATTTAAAGCTCTCATGCTCAAGGGGAACTCAGAGCTGATGTCTCTGCACGACTTTAGAACTGCTCCTGAAGCTTGCATATGGAAAGGAATACCCTGTGTTGTTTCATGTCTTTGTAGGTTGTGATCTCAACAAGCTCATAAACATGTCTAAGGCTGACTATAATTTATCTTGATTTAGCAAGTCAACTAGTATAAAGTGTTTAAAATAACTGCTAAGTTGTCCTCCAATTTCCAAAAGGCATTTTTGGTGCCAAAAAGTAGTGGAAATTCTAAAGAAATATTAGCAGAATAGGTTTTTCACTAGAAATCGAGATTTTTAGGGATAAAAGAAATTTAAAAGTTTGCAATGCATATTGACTTAAACACTGGTAGATGTCAGAATTACACACAGATCATGGAAAAAACTGTATTTCAAGCACCATTAGCATTCATTTCTGTGTTACTATTTTTGCTTATAGTAAAATTCACTAATATAGTACTGTCTCAACAATTCTAAACAATAAAAAATCTGAAGTCAGGCACTATAAACAATCTTGAACTTTTCTTTTTCTAGACTTTTTAAATTTGTATTTTGTTCTTTTATATTTTCTTTCTGACTTTTGAATCTGCACAGTACACATTTTCCAAAGTTTCTTTTGCAGCCAAAAGAGGAGGTTTTTAGATGTTTTAAAATAAAAATCGAAAGGCTTTCATACTCCCATGCCCCCAGGAACTAATGCTTTAACAAACACATCAAATAGCTTGATACTCATTATGGCAATGTAAGTTTGTTACACAGGTCATAAAATACCTGCAAGAAGTGTCTACATAATGCTGATATCTTGCTTAGATAAAAAATACAAGCAGATCTGGCAAAATTTTTCTTCTTTGGTGCATGTCCAGGTATTGTAAGTCATATATGTATGGAGATTAGCAATAGTTTGACTCTGCAGGGTATTTTCTAGTGTCTTCTCATGGCAAAATGCCTTTCAAGCTTAGTGTCACTGAGACAGTAATATCTTGCAGGTATGGGAAAAAATATATCTGACAACAAGATGCCATTATGTCCCCTTTGTTTAATGTGAAAATTTTTGTGAAATAACGTGAAAATATTAAATGAAGCTTTTTTTTTCCTTAAAAAACAGCTAAAACAATAATATTAGTATAGGAAGACAAAGCATGGAACAGTGAAAGTGGGTAAGCATGTCTATGTAAATGAAATGCATTCAGAGCATCCTAACTGCATGGCCGAGGATGGTCTAGTTACCTGCCTAATCCACTACATGGCAAAGTTGGCAATATGCTGTTTTTATCCATATTTATATATCATTTTTATAGCTTCAAATGCATAACTTATATTGGAACTTCAACAAGACCAAGCAGCTCTAGGATAAAGCCTATATTAATTATCCGTATCAATTTTTTGGGAAATGTGGGGGGGCGGTGTGTGTGCAGCAGAAGTGCTCAGTTTCTCTAGATTTCAGGGCTGTCTAGATTTTAAGAACTGTGTGAAAAGAACAAAGAAAACACCCTTCTCTGTAGTTTCAAGAAAAATCTTCATTCGAAGCTATGAAAATCTTCCAGTGGTTTCCAAAATGGGAATGAATTCAGCAAGTGCTTGTATTTTCAAGGCAGGGCTTGCTGCATCTCACACCACAAAGAACAGAAAAGACTCAGAATTACAGCAGAAGCTTTAGTGAGCTATGGATTTCATTGCACCTTCCTGGGCTCGTTAGTTCAGCTAACAGCTTCTCCTTGTTAAGAGGCTCTGTGGGTAGCAGCAGCAGCAGCAGCAGCAGTCAGAGATGCTAAAGCAGAGGAACCTGCAGAGACCATGGTTCAGGCTGTATCTTGGGCTGGAGATGACACTGTAAACCCTGCTTTGGGAATGTTCCGTTTATTTTAATTTTATTCACATTTCATTATGATTTTGTTTTCACACTCAGGCCAACTTCACACCTCTCAGGCTTACCTTTTGTACCTCAAAGGAAACTGAAGAATTATTGGTCATATGCTGCTTTTATTTACATCCCTTTAACCCCCATTCAGGCAGGGTCATATAGCTGTGAGGGGAAAAAGATGCCCTTCGTATTAGCATCCCTCTGTGGAAGATTTTTCATTTGCTTCTATATTTAGTCATTTTGAGCAATAATAGAAACTGAAATCTCACCTCCTGGAATACAGTGGCTTAAACATTTGAAATGCTTTTCCTGGAGGGTGCTGTTAGCGCTTCTGTGGTTTTTTTTTCCTCTCCCAATCCAGTATCCATTTCTTGCTGTACTGCATAATGAATATGAAACGTATTTTTGATGGATATACATTCAATCAGCAAAATGTCCAGGTTCAAAAATGAAAGCAACAACAGATCCATAGCTGTATACACACATGCATTGCCTTTGCTCTTCCCCTGAACACAAAATCTGATTGATTAAAGGGGAAGGCCTTAATAAGGTCCCAGTGTGGTGTAAGGTTAAGCAGTGTGGGGAAGATCTGAGGATGTAGCAGAGTCACCCATACACTCTCTACCACAGTAGAAGCTGTCCTCAGAGAATTAGAGTCCCAGAAGAAAATCACTAAAGTAAGGGGACTGATCAGTTTTTCCAGAACTGGATCAGTTAGCAACTTGAGCAAGCCTCTGCTCTGATGGTGTAAGGGGAGAAAAGTTTTACCTTCTCCAGACAGTAAAAGTGCAGTGTCTGGGGAATTTGTTTCTGTAGCAATAGTCCTTGTCCTTCCTTGTGCACCTGTGTCAGAGACAGAGAGCACAAACATTCTGTCTTCCTTGAGCTCTTCACAGAAGCCCAGCTAAGAGTTGCAAAGCAGATACAACATCATCCATTTAAAAAAAAAAAAAAATTACTTCCACATACCTTCTCCATGTTCATGGCACTAGCTGGCATGGAGAAATTTAGGCTGCTCCTCCACATGGAGGGGTCATTGCAAATATCCTCTACTACAAGAACTCCATGTTCTTCTCCCCAGGTAACAGCTTCCAGCTGACAAGTTGTCACAGTTCGGGGGGTTAGTGTCACAGTTTGATGTCAGTTTGTATCATGTAACATAGCTATGTATGAGGTACATATATTTTGGAATTTAATATATTAAAGACGCAAATTGTGATGTAAGTCCCTACACTAGCTTCGTGGAGCAAGGCTGAGATAAAATCGACATCATTTAATTTGACATCTATGCACAAATCTCACAGTGTGTGTAACAAGCAGTATAGCACTGATGACTATACACCCTCAAGAAGTGGAAAGCGATCTCTGTATTTTTCATGTTCTTCTCTCTATAATATCTGAAAATATTGCACATATCCAAACCCAGAAATAAGACTTATAGCCTTCCTTTTTTCTCTCACTTTGTACTTCCTTGATGGGCCACAGGAAATACCTTGTTTGGTTTGTATATTTTGGCTGGTTTGTGTGAGTGGATGCGTTGTGTGAAAAAATGATGTGGAGTCAAAAAGTGATAGCTTCACAGGCTGTTTTCAGAGTAAAAAGGCTCATGGACGGTCTGATCTCCCACTGTACTGAATTTCGTCATAATTGTTTACCTGTCTGAGGTATTTGCTACTCACTTGCATGAGCTTTCCTCGTGGTTGACGGTTTCAATTTTAAAGCTGAAAATTCCTCTCAGAAAAAATCTCCATGGAGATTTTAAATATCAGGATAAAGACCTTGAATTACCCTGTATTTTTAATATTTGGAGGAGTGTACAGAGCAGAACAATGGGGTGGGTTTTTGGGTTTTTTTTAAGACCAAAGGGATTTCTGTCCTTGAAACTATTCAGACAATTTTCAGAGTGTGAGACTTCATTCCTAGGTGTAAAGAACTCATCTAATTAGTTTTCAAGGTCAGGAAAGTATGTGTCAGTGTGTCCTACTCTGTGCTGGCAAGGATAACAGACAGGCTTGGGTTTTGGCTTTTTTTTCATTCCTTGTATTGTTTTTGGGGGGATGGGTTCATGATTAGTTGTTTCAGATTTGTTTTTCTATGATATCCAGGGAGGATCTAGCATTGGAGAGTAATGGTGGGAGAAAGCATGGTGGAAAACAAGTTTTCCTTTTATGTTTTAATCAGTCAACATTCGCTAACCATGTGGGTTGACTTAATGTGCAAAATACATACATACAGCATGTATGGACAGATACAAACTGATGAATTTTACGCCCTAAAATGCTGTCGTGTGCACCACTTTCCTCCCAAAATCTGATCACAAAAACTCGTTGCTGAGCTCAGCCCAAAAAATGAAATCCTTTGTTACTTTAGCAGTAGTGTTCATGTTCATGTACTCACATGAACAACAACATGCCAACCATAAGGCAAGTGATCCTGCAACTGTGTTGTTAAACTACAGCTAATAAATCCTGATGAGAAAAAGGATATCTTAGAAAGGACTCTCATATTACACAAATCAAAGCTGGATCCCACCTTCTAATCCCAAAGTGAAGGCAGAGAAAGCTTGTTTCTTTGTCCAGTATACTATGTACATACAGCCTTAACTGCTTCGTGGACATAATGAATACTATCTGAGGAGATTAAACCTCTGAGATGTGATTGCAAATGATCATGTTTCATTTGAACACAAAGCAAAAATGGTTAATATTTTGCTGTGACCAATTTTCTATCAATTGGAGTTCTCATTTCCCAAATGAAAAATTATCCTTAATAAACAAACTGTTATTAGTTAAACAAATAAAAAATACCTAGAAACTAGAATCTCTGTTTTCTGGGGATTTCTGATACTACAACCACTTTTCTTCAGGAAAAGGATAGTTTCTAAGCTGGGTATGTCTGTGAAAGGTAACTGTCACACATTCAGTTTATCAGCTTCTACTTTCACTCTGACAGGCAGGTGGTCAATAGTTTGACAGTGATCACAGCTACTTACACCGCACTTCTCTTAAGCTTCACATCTGCATAGTATCATTTTCAAGATGAAATAATGAAGTAGTAGGCTTAATTAGCTTTGAAAGTTCTAGTGTAAAACTGCCAATTTTTACTTCATAAAGCTACCACCTATCTCAGGAAATGGAGTAGACAGAATTTGCTCTATAAATCCAAATGGCTGAAATTATCATCTTCAACTCAATGCAGTTACTTACTAGTAAGTTATTTACAGTGGGATACAATTCTTAAACAAAATTTTCCTTTGAGTGCTTGAAGTTTGCAAGCAAACCAATAATTGTCACAATCCCATCTCTACTTTGATAGAATTGCAAGAGCAAATGGGGTCAAACTCTGCCTTAGCCAAAATCTCCTTACCACTCTGTAGGTGTTATGCCTCTATTCATATGGTTGGTGGACAGTGATCCCGGTTTTCAGGAAGGAATACCACTTATATTTATAACCTCAATATTTTTTGAAGATCACAGGTGTTCTTGATGAATAAATTAAAAAAAAATATAGAAACAAAGTCATTCGTACTTTGTCTTAAAGAAAAAGTAAGTCAAAACAAAACAAAACACCTATCAAATTACCACATTTATAATGTAAATGTAAAAAAAAGTCTTACTAAGGTAGTTATTTTTCCTCAGAATGATTTTTAGCCTGACACAATTTAGTGGATTAAATAAACAAAATGTTCTCTTTTATTCCAGATGTTAGGCTAGATATTTCATCCAGTTGTTACTGTTTTGCCACAATCTAAGGATTTCTATAGGCAGAATAACCCATGACGCCTTCTGAGATGCTTCAGCTCCCATCACTCAGACAGTTCTTAAGCGCAGCTATCAACATTAACATCAGTGCACAGACACACAATAATTACTCTTACATCCTTACCTGGAAAAATTGAACTATCATTAAAACTATTCACATTGTAGACAAATGACTGAGAACCAGGTTTCACCAGCTGAAGCACCTGGCTGTTCCTGGTATGCAGAGATCAAGTAAGCTGCTCTGAAATCCAGGTTAAGAATAGGAAGTTGACTTTTGGAAGGTGCCGAGTAAGAGTGGATAGCAGCATCTGATTCTAAAGCTCTGAGTCTTTACCCTTTCTGGTAAACAGCTGAGACTCCATTTAAGGCAAGGGAATCAGAGATATTTTTTTTTTTCTCTTAACAGTCATGAAATTGTTGAAATTATCATTTTCATCTTACTGTGCTTTATTTTTATCTGACAGTGTGGCAGCAGGAACTCAGGGAATCAGCATATTACTTTTCTTTTTACGTGTTACTTTTTAAATTGCAAGTTCCTCAGGATCTGATGATATTAAAAAAGCAGAGAGGGAAGAGAGTCAATGGGACAAGTGACAGAGATCTTTACTGATGGTGACAAGTTTATCTTGTACATAAAAATGGTTTGAAAGTTCTCAGTTACCTGAAAGAGCTTAAATCAGCATTTGGTGGCTGTAATCCCAACAGACACACACTATTAGATTCTGGTAGTAGGGCGAACAATATTAGTCCCCAACACTGAATACAGCAAATTCATAGGCTGTTTTTAGGATGGCACTGAATTTAGTTAAAAGGCAAGGCTTGATCCACTAGTCCGTGCTCTAACATATGATGAATAGTAACATTTCTGAGTATATTACTTTACAATACAATACTTTACTGGGCAATACTATCATCAGCTTCCCCTTTTCCCTCTCCAGCCCCAACATACTCTTTCACCACACAGGTTGGTTTACAGACAAACACCTATGAAAAAAAGTCAGAAAGAAGATGCTGGACTATTGATTAGCGATGGTTCAATGTAAAACCAGTTCATTAGGTACAGAAACATTTTCAAACCTGATGAGTTTGTTAACTTCTAATATAGTAGGCAAATAGATTATTTGTCACTGCTACAGCACTAAGAAAAATCTTCATGAACAGACTAGTATTACTTTGATAGGTCTCGGCTGTCTTTCCTTTGAGTGCTAACTTTTATTCTTTTTGTCCTAGGTAATATATGAGAAAAATTTTCACATTTCAGTAAAGTATAAATGTTGTGTAGAGAGTGTGAGTGGGCTGAAACTGATGCCCTCTTTAGTTAAGCCACAACCAGTCACTCAGGCACTGAGAACTCCTGCCCTTCCCTGCCTGTGCTAATGGATATGGATGCACTAGATTCACAATGGCTTTGTTACAGACAAGCATTAAGTCTCTGCTCCATAGGATCATATATTGGCCGTATGGCCAATTCTTGATTTGGAGGCAAGTTCAACTTTCTTTTTTATGGGGTAAGATTAACATGGTTTTGGTTAAGTTGCCATTTGAAAATTAAGATTCCCGAAAGACCCTTGTTTATTTCAGTACAAATTTGGATCTCTCACATGTACAGTGACCTTCTTCTAGCACTTAAATTTAGCTAGATTCCATGCTGATATTATTAAATCCAGCTTCTGCTCTCAGTGTTGTTGATCTTAAAAGACGTTGACTATCACTGATGTTATACACCAGTAAAAGAGTTGCTTAAGCAGTCCTGCTAAGAATCCACCCAGAGAACTGGATGAGGAATTTGCTTTTCGTGCTTGGTGAACCCTATTTTGTTCCACACATGATTCACCAAGCATGTTGTTCAGTTGGAGAGATTTCTGTTTCTTTGTGCTACCATCTCAGCTGATCTAGCAGACACTGCAGAGTGCCTCTTCCAGCTTGGTTTGAATACTGGGGCATAGATGTGAATGAGTGAAATAAAGGTAAGGGGAGAAGGATGTTTGTCAGTCTTTTCAGATGAAAGTATTCAGGTCTCCTCAGGTTTGATCACATGGTTTCAATCGGATGAGAGGCTGTGTGTAAACAATCAAGCTGTAGCTGTGTCTTTATTTTCTACAGTTGTATATGAATAACCAAAAGCTAGAATATATTTCTTTCACTTCATATGCAATATTACTTATTTTTAATCCTGAGTGCTCTGTGGCCAGTCATGTATTCCTGATTTTCCAGGGAAATCCTAAAGGCTTTATTTTATGGATAGGGGTTGCAATACCAGATTCTACAAATAGTCTTATCTAGAAGACAAAAGAGACAAAGATGGAGCTAACTGTTAAAACAGATTACTCTCTAATTTTTAATGGCATGGAGGACATGGACAGATTTATGAAGCTGACGGTACTTACATATAAAGCCAAGGAATGTCTTTTTTATCTGTGTGAGAAATCTAAAGCGATTCCTACTGACAGTAATTGCATCCAAATCTAAATTCATTAGAGATGAAAAATAAACAGCACCCAAAACATTTCAGAAAAGTTATCCTCAAAAGTATGTGTACACTGGCAAGGCTTTTTAACAAGAAACTTAAGACGGAAGTCTTTCATAGGAACATCAATAGGTGTTGCTCCAGTACTAATAAATAAATCAGCACACATTTATAACAATGCAATAGGATACAATTAATGGTTCAGAGGCAGTAACAGTCTAAAGTTTGTAGCCAATTTCCTATTAATGAAATATTATCTGTTCTTTAGAACTTAGGTACTTAAGTAAAACTCTATCTCCATCTTTGTGAATATATCTTCATTTAAGGAAACATTGTGTGTTACATATACATGCATAGACGTGTCTTTAAAAGAGTAATTATGACAAAGGCATGTAGAAAGAACAAAAAGTTGTCATGTCAGCAAATAAATATATAAGCAATTAAAAAAAAACACAACCAGTAAGTTGTGGGGCTAGGTAAAGAGCAATATAAAGGACTTTTTAAAAAACAAATCTGGAAGTATAAAATATAAAAGCTGGTACCTATAAAGAGAACCTGAAGGAGAACACTGGCCTTGTCAAAGTTTTTATTTGTTTAAAACAATTGAGGGTAATTCTAACAGCTTACAGGAAAGCAAGACCAAGCATGTACACTGGAAGGGGACTTGATTGTTCTATCCAAGTGACTCAGTGTGTGAAACATCTGAGGCTTGGAAGGGAGTAAAATGGGTCTTAATTAATCTATATTCTAATATTTTAGATGTCCTGCTGTGTATACTGCTGATTGGAAATCTAGGCTATACCTTGTGCCTCGTAATGCCAGCAATACAGATGTTGAATCTTAGTG
The DNA here is from genome assembly GCF_964195595.1 of Calonectris borealis. Lineage (NCBI taxonomy): Eukaryota > Metazoa > Chordata > Aves > Procellariiformes > Procellariidae > Calonectris > Calonectris borealis. Next base: position 113,039,284 of record NC_134314.1, read on the forward strand.
GTATTATTAAAAAAAAAATCACCATGCATGTTTTACTTAGATTATCCATTTGTCCTGCTTTCAGCTGGGATAGAGTTAAATTTCTTCCTAGTGCTGTGGTTTGGATTTAGTATGAGGAGAATGTTGATAACACCCTGATGTTTTTAGTTGTTGCTAAGTAGTCTGGTGGTCAAGGACTTTCAGCTTCCATGCTCTGCCAAGTGCACAAGAGGCTGGGAGGGAGCATAGCTGGGAGAGCTGGCCCAGCTGGCCAACAAGGTATTCCATCCCGTGTGACGTCATGCTCAGTATATGAATGGGAGGCTTGTTCCAGGAAGTAGCGATCACTGTTTTTTTGGGCATTGCTTGGTGGGCAGTGAGCAATTGCATTGTGCATCACTCATTTTGTATATTCTATCATCATTATTATTATTATTATTATTATTATTATTATTATTAATTTTCCCTTCCTTTTCTGTTTTATTAAACTGTCTTTATCTCAACCCAAAAGTTTTCTCCCTCTTACCCTTTCGATTCTCTCCCTGTCCCACTGCGGGGCGGCTGGAGTGAGAGAGGGGCTGTGTGGTGTTTGGCTGCCTGCCGGGTTAAACCACAATACCATTTAAATTATTTATCCTTTCTGTGGCCGTTTTCAATTTCTGAAAGGCCAAAAGACTTATATCGAGCTTTTAGAAATCTAACATATTTTTCTACTTGGAGTTTCCATTTTTCCTTTTATAACTTTATGGTTCATTGGGGAATGTGTGGCAGGGAAAGTTGTTCAAATGTCCCAGCATTTGAAGTAAGCAGATTAGTAAATGTTTAAACTGTCAAGCATGACTACTATTTTTCATAAATAAAATATCTCAGTGTTTAAAAGGACTGTTGTTCAGGACTCCCAAGTTGTTCTCTCCCCTTGGCTTGTGAGCACACTTATGTCCTAAAGGATCAGTCCCTCAGCACTCAGTTGTCTTCAGCACTTTTGCTAAAAATCATGTGCTCAGGCTTGCCTAAGCAGGGAATAGGCTGCACAGTAGTCCACCATGTGAATGAGACTGCTTCTGTGGCAGGGAACGCTGAGTGAAAACGAGATGAGCTATCTTGCTTTGAGTAGGATGAGTAGTCATCCCAGGGGTTAGTTTGGAGTAGCTTCTGTGCTGTAAACTCACACCCACCATTCTGCACCCTAACTGCCTCATGTACACAAGATCTCTGTAGCACACTGACGATCAGAAATGTAATATACAGTTTTCAAGCATGGGTATATTGGATTGTAGATGGGTATGTTTGTCTTACAAACACAACCCCTTTAAACTGAAGGGGTAGCACATAAAAAGTTGCATCCACAGATGGCAGGCAGCCTAGGGGCAGTCAAAGGGACTCAGAAGAGAGTCCATGGTGATGAGCACGGTGTGAAAATCTAAATAAAGGAGAAAAACAAAATCAAAAAGTATAAGGGATGAAAGAAGTCCCAGCTAAGATGTGTACAGAACAGTAATTGCTGAAATGTCTGTTTGAAGAAATCATTCCTCACATGGAAGAAATCTAACAGTGCAGGCTAACATTGCACTTGCAACCTTATCCCAAAGCACACAGAAGGAATCACTGTTTTTCTTTGTCTTACAACGTTCACAGATTTTTATATAGCAAGAACTACTATCATCACCAAAAAATACCTCCTAGATGGCATAATACATAGACTCTTTTGAAGACTATTGATGGTGGGAGTCTGTCATTCATGCCTACATATTTGTGTATAGTGAAAGAACATACATTATCACCTTTGAAGAGCTGAAATGTTCAGTTGTTTACCATATGCAATGTAATTCCTGACTAAATATAAGGAATACAAAATCTGCAATGTACTCCATCATTAAGATAATTATATGCAATCTTACTATAGTTGGGATATCTAAATAAAGTATAAGTCACAGATTTAACTTCAGTCTGGGACCATGTATTGTATATAGATTAACCCCCAAATTTCAAGAGGATTAAACATTATTTAAGTGTAAGACTCTGTATCTAAAATTTAGTAAAAAGAATTATTTCTAACATCTACTGTAAATTTGGAAACAATATTTTTAACTTTGGTTAAATAACTACTTTCTATTTTTTATTAAATTCTGTGTTATCTTAAAAATACTTGTTATCTATAAGTTGCATTTCTGCACATCTCATGTAAATATTATTGTACCTATAGTAATGTAAACATTTATATCTTTGCTTAAATTAAATGTATACAGTTCGCTGATTTCTAAGCAGGGCAGTTACATACCAAATAAATTGTAAAACCCAAGCAGAGCCATATAATCCTATGTTAGGAGACCGTATGGCACTTTGTTCTTAGCAAAGAAACAAACATATGCCCTTTTCTTCAGAGGATCTCTAACTGATTGCCAGGGTCACACAAAAACATGGACAACAATGAGGAAGCAAAGTAAACCCCAAATAAGGCCTAATAACCTCTATTTTCCAATTCACTCGTTATTTCTTACGTCTCATATGATCCAGGACATTGATTTCAGGACTCTTTTCCCACTCCCAATTATTTAAAAAAATGCCTAACTAACTAGATGAAAACACACTTCATAGTGTTAATTGCAGTTTACCTTTATTAATGTACCCATTCCCTGAGTCATATAATAAACTGAAGAGAGAGAGCAACAGCTTTTCTTACATGTAATCTGCAAACATCACATTGTTGCTCTTAGGTACCTGGCTAATATTTCTATAGCATGAATTCTAGATACTGGCAATACCAAGCCTTAGCCTACATCTTCTCAAAATTGTAATCCCTTTTAAAACCAGTATGTTTTTCCGCATATAAAGGTTGCATAACCACGTACTGTGCCTTTACTTCCTCCTTTCTGAGCGTTCAGCACCTGTGACCAGACAATTGTCTTGAATCTCTGTTGTAGGAGGAGCAGCTTCAGGCAACCCTAAGGACACCTGAGCTGGCACTCTGCAGCGCTCTCCATCGCAGCAAGGCTCCCCACAGCACAAAGGCAGCACAGGGCAGCTCCCTCGCCACCACCCACCCGAGCTCTTGGGGTATGTGTAAAAGAGGAACAGTGTCATGGCTGGCTACAAATTACTAGGATCTTAAATGACCCGCATGATATAGAACTGCCCTCAGGCTCTTTCTACTTATTTTGGAGATCAAAAGAGCACAGTATTGCTCAGGGCTGTGTTTTAAATGGTATTTAGATGCTATAAGATTCAAGTGGGTGCTTAGTGAGGCTGACAAATATGCCTAAGCATCTGAAGTCCATTAGCCTCCTGTTTTTCATGTGTAAACCTACGCACTTTCGTAAATTTACCATATAAAGCTATTTGTGTGTGAGGGTGTAAGTGGGTGTATGTATATATTATCACTCATGTACCTACTCTTCTGAAGCTATGCTGTTCGCTGCTCAGCTACTGCTGAAAACCCAAGCTGCTTCTATCTTTCAAACAAGTGAAATGGTGAGCAACTATGAAAACTAAGCGATGCCCATTATGTTCAGCTGAACAGTCAAAAAGTTAACAAGCTAAGAGACACTTGTCAATAAAAAACTGTGAAATTTTTTTGTTTAAACTGGCAGTTATAATAGACATTTCTGAATCTAATGCTGAAGGCAACCATCTCGCTGAGATGTGATGTCATGTATGACAGGAACAGTGTGACAGACTTGCAGAGGGGAATATTAACCTGCCAGTTTACCACTGGTGGCAAATTTAAGAGAGAGAAAGAAAATATTAATATTGAATATTTATAAAGCATTTGCTTGCTTAACTGTTTCTTCCTTTGAGTGTCATTCCAGTATAAAGTACAGCTTAAGAATGCTTCTAATGTGTCACCAAAAAAAAGGAAAAGTGCCAGATCTCATTGCTAAGTCCTTGAGCCACCTAGTCCCTTGTGAGAAGAGATTAAATGAAAGGAGTAGGAGACAAAGAACACTGTATGATTTCATCTGAACTTCAGATCCTGGCAGCTCTATTTTGCTATTTCAGACCCCGGCAGCTCTATTTTGCAATTTCAGATAAGTACACCCAGCACTTTATTGAGTTATAAATTGCTTTTCCACGTTGTTTAAACAACACGGGGAGCAGATCTTCACTATTCCCCTACGTTTCAATCAAAGTCAACTTCAGTTCTTTCTTGCTCATTTTGTATTTATGTGCTGCATTTCTGCAAGCAATGCACAATGTATTCCTGGGTATTTGATTGTATTACATTTCATTTGTCATATACGTAGCTAGGCCAGTCAGGAACAATTACACAAAGTGGTGCCGTAACACTTGGTGGAAACAGTGCGTCTTTGAACGTAGCAGTTACATTGCTGATAATATAAATTATACGCCATGTACACAACACTTGGTATTTGTCAAGGCTTTCGTACTTAAGTGCCTCTATTAGGATTAATATGTTTCAAGAAAGCCAGAGCACTTCAGCAATTAATCAAGTTTCCATAATTAAGGTAACCTTGATTTAAGCAAATTATCCTTAAAGCTCTCATGAATCAACGGTTTAGATAAAACTGTTAAGTCAGTAACTGTGGTCTGTAACTGGATTCTTAGAGTTGATTTATGGAATAATTTCCATATGTGAGTCCTCCCCTCAATACCTTTAAAATTCAAATCTACTTACCAGTCCATACAACCGTTCTGCAGAGGACAGCCCTGGGAGCCACCTTCCAGCCCGTGAGGACTTCTCAGGGCCTAAGCCGCAGTCACAGTAACCTATGGCCACAGCTCCATTGGCTATATAACGCGCCTCAATGCAGTACTGCTTCCTCCTCCTTAAGTGTTTATTGAAAAAACACCTGTCTATATGACTGATCTTAAAGTCAGGAAAGTCAACAGCAAACTTCTAATGGATTTCAATGGGAATAAAATTGGGTCATACACAACCATCCTATGGGTTGAATTAGCAAAAGTGTCATCCATCTCTGGAGCCTCTCATAGATGCAGAAGAGGCAGAAATGTTTAAACTTGCCAACCTTTCATTTGAAACATCAGGGAAATATTTTAGGTTATTTAATTAATAATGTGAAATGAGATGAACAAGAGAACCTACAATCATCACGTTCCAATGGAAAAAAAATGGTGGGAAAAGGAGAACTAAAGAACAGTTTTCATCAGACTGTATTGGATTCACTTGGTTAATCTCCAAAAATAAATAAAAAATAGGAAGAGGAGAAACAAACACTAATTACCTTGAAGACATATGGTAGAACAAGGGTCTAGGGAAGCAAGAGTTCAAATGCTTTTACACAGAGCAGTTCAAAAAAATTTGCACAAAAATTGAGTAAGTCCTGCATGGAAGACAAAGTGAAAATCTATTGGCTGTGAAGACCCTAGAAGGTGTTTTGGAGCCTTTTACAAATCTGTTCTTAAAACCTTTGTCTCGGTGGTGGGCACAGAAGAACACACAAAGAATAAAAGGTAAGCACTCTTCCTTTAGAGGAAAAGTAGAATGTCAGTATGATTCATGGAATAATTTCATTCAGGGATTTCCCTCTCCACGCTTATAAATGTGTGTTTACTTTCAAAACTAGACATTGCTAGCCAAATGGTCAGATAACAGAGGCTGATCTGTTGTGTTACAACGGCTTGCACCACTGCTCCATCTCACCTAAAGGTTTAACAATTGTTATCAAGCAAGTCATGAGTCCCAAATTCCTTACTATTCACACCCACTGAACTCCAAAGCGTAAGAAGAAAACAAAATAGAATTGATAGCAGAACTTGTGGAAAGCAGGATGAAGTGTGAAGCACTTCTTTTAACAAGAACAATAGTATTGCAAAATTTCTCTTTCTTTCATAGAGGTGTTTATCAAATGAAACCAGAAAGAATACAGTCTTAAGGAAACCTGGACCTAATCCAAAGTCCATTGAAATAAACACAACGACTCTTATTGATGTCCATGAGCATTGTTTTGGGCCCTGTGTATGAAAAGCAACATTTCCTGTGAGGGAAATCAGCAGACCACGTACACTAGCAGTATAGCTAATAATGCTCTCCCAAGGGAGCAAAAATAATAAAGAAGCTTGCACAAACAGGTTCTGATTCAACAACGCTCCTGCTTGTGCGTGACAATCAAAGATAATTGCAAAGAAGATAGGTCACCTTCCTTCAAGCCACACTGGCATTCATTGTTAAATTCATGGTGAGATGAAGCTGATGCAGCTGGATGAAAAATTTCTGAGATAGATGCTGTCTATCTATAGATAGATGCTGGGATTGAAACATGTTTGAGAAACATTAAGAAGTTTAAGTAAAAAAAAGGTATTTTAAGCTTTCCAGAAGACCAGCTGCAACATGTTCAATTTCTTCTCCTCGATCTGTGGTCCTAGATCTCTGCTGCTTTAAGTGCCAAAGTATGTTTCTGCTCAAATCAAACTCAGTATTTGTCTGTCTAGATGCATCTGTGCAGGTTGTTCTCTCTGAACTGTTTGCCAGGCAACACAGCAGATTTAGATGACCGCAGTTACCTCCCTCACGTACGTAAGGCTGGAAAGTAAAATAGATCAGGACCTCATAAAGAAACAGCATAGCCTGCGGTGAGTCAAAGTGGATCTCCCACCAGGTAATCTGACAGGGGTGTGAGCTGAGGGCCACTCTTTCCACAGAAGTTGTGGATGATGTTCCTTATTACCTCCAAATGTGAGGTTTGCAATTGTCAGAATCACACTCAAAAAGCATGAAGTATTCTATTGCACGTAGCTGGCTTCAAGGGATTTGAAGACTCATCTTCTGGAATCTCAGACTTTTCTCAATCTTGAGCAGAAGGCAGCTGAGCCCTTTCTACCTGAGTCCCTTTCTCCTAGTCAGATTATACAACATATCAAGAAGCCATTTTGTGTATCATCTCAAGACTGAGACAGTGAAGCCTGAGAAGAGTTAATGACATTTTGGTGACATCAAATATAAATGTGAAGCAAAACTCCCAGGATATAATCAGAACTCATTACTTAAACTTTATTTGGAATCTAACACCAGTTCCTTATTGTATCTTGGGGTTTGTATCTAAATGTAATGCTCATGCCAAAAGAGCAAAAAGCAGATGCCTCTTGAATTCAAGTCTGTTAGAAATGTCTCTGCCACATTTGGTATCTAATGCTGCATAATGCATAAAAATAATGTATATGTATTTTGTCAATGAATTCTAAAATGTATCTCGAAGTACTTTCCAGGAACACCCAAATACAGCATATCAAACTTAATCCTGAAATTGGATTCACAAGGACAGATCTCAAAAAGAAGCCTTGGTTTATCAGAGAATATGAAAAAAACCCACCAAGCAGTAACAAGCTTAGCTTCATGATCATAAAGTGTCCTCACACTTCTGGAGTTTTTCAATGATTTACAAGAGGCATAGTAAGCCACTGGCACATATCTCTCTACACATAACAGAAATCAGAGTCAGAAAATAAGAAAATGACTGGGCATTGGAAAAGAAGAAAATATTTATTTTTATCTGAGCTTTGCTGTAAATGGACCATCAATAAAGCAAAAAGATGTACAATAACTATCTCAGGTGAGAAGAAAGGCTCATTAGCAGAATAGTGAAAAGGCAAAGTGAGAAAGAGATTGTCAGTTAAAGGTGAGAGGCCAAAGCAGAATGGAAGCACTCAGGAACATACTCCACAAGGTAAAGCTCAGCTACAGCACTGAGAGTTTAACTTATGACTGAATTTATAACTGAACTGAAAAGTCTGCTGAAGGCAAGCTGGAATAGTAATGCTAAAATAAATGACTGTATTGTATAGAGAGGGAATCCTCTTCAGCATTCACAACCACACAGGACCATACTTGCCACTTTAAAAGCAGGTACCATTTTCCCATGTGACAAAACTACTGTTTGCATTTTAAATTTCACTTCTTCTCTAAGAAGACATTATCCCATACTGGATTTGGCAAACAATTTAGCACAATTCTGTTTAGAATTAGATATATTTTTTTTAAAAGCAGAAGAGATGTGCATATGAGTAGTAACGTGCTATTGCTTTTCATGAGTGGTTCACAAACTGACTTGATGAAAAGAAGAAAATTTTTATATATTAATAATAAATCAATTATTTTCACGTGCAGGAAGACATGAAAAATTCAAGGATTTCAATCAAAGATGGACCTAACTGTTTCAAGATTAGAAGTAATTGGTAATCTATCACATCACTAGACAAGACGTTCCAGAGGTTAGTAACTCATTGCTAAACACGTGCAGTTTATTTCTAATCTGAATTTCTAATGTTTGGTTTTTTTCCTGTTCTTTTCTGTTACCTTTAAACGGTCATCTGCTGTGAGGTACATTTCAACACTTCTTAAGCTTTATTTGGAAAACAATTATAGGTTATAGTGCTCAGGCCTCTAGTGAAAAGGACTTTGTCTTTGGAACTTAGATCAGGTAGTTCATGATTATTTTCTGCATACTTCCCAGTTTTTTTAACATCAATTAAAGGCAAACTTTGACACATTTGTCTTTCTTATTTCACATGCAGAGATAATATCAGGATCATACTGACTGCTCTATTCTTGCTCACATACATAAGGATTTGATTCACTATCTCAGTTACAGCACTGAAATAAGAACACATGTTCAATTGCTATTGCCAGTATTTTGCAAAATTTTACAGTGCCGAAGTCTTCCAACAGTTTGTATACTGAGTTTATCTAAAATTGAGGCCACAGGAAACAAAGAGCTCCAACACCACAGAGACCAGAATTCATCAATGCCCAGAGAAGGAAGGGGCTATTTTGGAGGAGCCTATAGACACTGTTCACTTGAGCAAGCAGTGAACATGGGAGTCAAGATATCCGTTTCTTCCTGGAGGGAGAGCAAGAATGCCATTTTGACTTAATTATGACCTACTGTAGTAATGGAGAATTTTCCAGTGGGAAGAAAATCTTAATCCCCTGTCTGTCACTTCTCCAGCGTTAGAAAAAGCAGTGTGATACAGTGCAGATGTCCTGTAAAAAATTTGCTGATAGGCATGTGGCAGAAAAGCAGAATTGCTGAGATTTTAAGCTAGTCCGTCTAGCCCTTCATCATTCTGCAACCTTGATATCTACAACCCATTAGTCCTGTCATACCTAGAGGACTCAATATGAATCTGAATTTCTCCATTCATATCAATGTAGTATTAACCTTGGTAATGTTAATCTAAACTTAATGCTGTTACCTCCACTACTGCTAAACAGAATAATCAAAAAATGGGCAGTCTTACACAGGAAGCTTCAGCATCCTCTTAAGAAATGACCTTGGTTTCAAGTGATGTTTTATTTTCAGATACAGTGTAGCATTAACACCTACTACTACAGTGTAGAGTTAACACCTACTACTTCAATTTTTATGCTAAAATTATCCCTGTCATCTGGTTTGCACGATGTGTCTGAGGGCTGTCCTTTTTCTAAAGATACATAAACTTCAGGTTTCAGATGCTCTTTGACTTGTAAAAAGAAAAATTTTAAAAAAGCTATTTTGGAAGTTAGCTATTTCGTTTTCCATACCTTTGATTTTAAAAAGAGAAAAAGAAATAAAAGACATCCTACCAAAATTTTCAACATTTTCTGTCTGTACTCTGTCTAGAAATAAGCGAGAACACCTTTCTGCATGAGATTCTGGCACTTCTTTCTTCAAGTTTCAGTGACTGTTAAGGAAAACTGAGGTGAGTAAAAATGAATAAAACATGGAAAAACATACTTAGAATTTTCCTGATTTCAGACTAAGTTGTGTGTAACTTCTGGCCCAGCATTTCTCCTTCCCCCAATCAAACTTATTCTAGCTTTTATTCTTATTTCTGGATAATGTCCTAAAACTGATTCTAATTATTTTATTAACAAACAAATAACTGTGAAAAAATCCTGAAAAAAAAATTTGCAAAAAGAGGTTATATATTTAAACATAAATCTAAGAGCAGTAACAGTTTAACATCTTTCAGTTCCTACCCCTGACTAATAAGTGGTCAGCAAATAAGTTCCCATTTAATTTATCATTTGTAAAAATATACTCCTACAAATTACTTCAAAAAATTCTCATTAGTTAGCATTTCCCACATGCACTGCAATTAGATCTGTTAAAAGGTAAAAGGAAACATTAAAACTCAGGTTTCTGTGTGAAAACTTTGATAAAAAGCTATGAACTGTATTAAAGTGAAAATCTATATTAATTAAAGGGAAATACAAGAGACAGGACAAAGAAGTGACAAATTATAACAGAATTTGTGTCACCACATAAGTGTGTACTTATGTGCATATAGGTTAATGACTAAGTACAAAAAGGATTTGTACTTTGAATGATAAAGTATCAGAGAATTGAATCTCTCAGGTAACTTTCCTCCCTTCAGAAAAGGAAACTATAATGACACCTTGTGCTAACTCAGAAATCACACAGTTCCATGAAAAGCCTCTACAGTAACTACATAAAGTAAAACAAAATTATTAGATGTACTACTTGATTTTCTTCACAGGCTATAACATTGAACAGATGGTGGTCCGTCACTCGTCTGAGCCTGATAGTTTTGTTGGCTTTAAGTAACTTACTGTGACGTACAGCCCAGTGAAAGTCAGCTGGTATGAACACAATTGTTGTTATGATAAGTTACGACAACTAAAATACAAGCTCTGTAAGAGCTCCTGTTTCACAAGACAACCATGAGAATGAACAGTTGGAAAAAGGCAAGTCAAACATTCCTGACACGGCTCTCTTGTTACTAAAAAATTCAACCTCTAACACAAGCTGTTAGAGCACTCTCCCCTTAGATGCCTTTCCTCAGGGCCATGTTTGAGGGGCTCGGGCTAAGTGACAAAGAGTAACAAAGCCTAGAGCTTCAGCTGGAGAGTGGCTGTAAAGGGACTGCCAAAGAAGAGGGACATGTTCTCACTGGAGAAATCTGTCTGCAGCCTACCTCTTCCAGCTCCACTCCCATCTGAAGCTCTAGAATGTCTCTCTCCCAGAACTAATCATAAACTTAACCCTAACAACAGGCAAGGGCTTGAGCCTAAACCCAAAGAATTCTTCAGGGGACACCCCTTTCTCCAGCCTACCCCTCCCCTCAGCAGCCCCTTTGTCTCCCAACACAAGTGGACCTCTAAGCTTTTTCTCTCTCTCAAGCCCAGCCCTAATATTAACTGGGTTTAGTTTGAGTGAGAGGCATTTTCTAAAGCTCCAGCTGGAGTGGGGCTGAAAAGGGGTTGCCAAAGCAAGGGGTAATTTCCAATCACATCTCTTCTCTGAGAACTTCTTCATTTGGCTTAAATATAGAGGTTTTTGCTAAGGCTGCCAATGGAAGGCACAGGCTGCCAAGAGGGGTCCTCCATTGAGAAATTCCTCATTAAGGACAGGGATGAGGGGCTTGTGCTAAGGCTTAACCTGGGCCTAGAGGTACCATTTGTTTCTAATAAGGGTTTGGTTTTGCTTAGGGTTTGGTTTGAGAGAGACACAGTCTAGAGCTCTAGTGGGAGTGGAGCTATAAAGGGGCTTCCTTTTGCAAAAAGATTTGTCCCCTGAGAACTGGCAATTAATTGCTATGAACCTTCTTTACCTTCTCATTCTTCCTGCAGCACATCTTAAAGTTATCAGCGAGAGTTTATATTGAAGAGAACATTTGTTACAGGGTACCAATTAGCTTACGTTGTAGTACTTCATCATCTTCTGAGACTGTTAAATATTGGGATCACTCCTTCCGTGTTTTCCTGCAAGCTTTCATTTCCATACACAATTATAGTATCAAGGGTTGTTTGGATTTCCTTTCTGGAAAAGGAAAACATGAGAACTGGCATTTCGTTGTAACAATCTGTGAAAACAATTACTTTTTTTAGCCTAGATCTAGACCTCAGCAGTGTGCACTGTTTATCTTGTCAGTGCTTAATAACTTAGGAGAACATACTTAATACACACAGCAAGACTGGTCAGAGGTGGGAACTAACAAAGCTGTACGAAGAGGAAAGCTGCAGAGACGAAGTTGCTGAGGAGGGAACTTCAGTGTGCCGGTAGTTTGTGCTCAGTAAATTTTTCTAGCTTTTTCCTCCTAGTAAAAATATGGAGAAAGTTCTTCCTGGCCCTGATGTAGCTGTAATTTACACCTTTCTGCTTCTATCTGCAATGAAGCAGCCCCCCTAATAGGTAAAGGCTACCAAACCATGGCAAACAAAGGTAACTAAATGTCCTCAAGCTGAAACAGCAGGTTTTCACACAACTGCAGATATCCCCAAAACAATTGCAAAATCGGTACCTGGCTTATATTTCCTGATATGAGAAACTAATGCCAAAAGAAGCATAATTATCTGTCTGTTTTCTGGAAAGGCAAGATGTATAAGTCATATTGGGCAACAAGAGAGGTGCAGCCTACAAGCCTGCAGCCGTGTGTACAGCAAGGAAACAGGACTGGTCCAGGAACAATGTGGATAGTTCTGATTCTATTGGGATACCCTGGAAAACCGAATTCAATGCAGGGAGCTGTGCCAAAAAGTCCTCACAGATGATCCAGTGTGTAATATATTGTTTGACTGGCTCATGAATCAGCAGATGATTGACAAGGAGAACTGCCAAACGTATAATTACATCGGGCTTTGTAACATTAACTAAAAAGCAGGAAAAAATGAAGCCTGATAGAAGTCATTCATAACTTTTATCACTTGTCATGCAGCATCCATTAAGTGCAATGCCAGAATGTATATTATTTTGCTCTAAAGATGCTATAAAGATCAGTATTAACTGCTGCTGTAGAACAACAATGGTAATTTGTCCTCCACTTAACCTTCTCCTAAGCCCCCGTCAAATTAATTCCAGGCTGGTACAAAACATTACCTATACAACGGCTCCCAGAGCATCAGCATGGGAACTGCAGTCCTGCTTCGCCACATGGCTTGATGGGATCTACAGATACCGGAGCATGGATGCAACAAGATCTGAACATCAGAAAAACATGAGCTGTGGATGGTAACTTCTAAGTGATTCCTTACAAAGATTGTATTGTACTAAAAGTCTAGGTTGGTTCAAGATTGTCCTGCCTGCATTAACAGAAGTTAACTTAGGAACTGAAGATTTAACAGAGCCTTGGACTAGCAGACAATGCCTCCACTTGAAAAATAATCACGGATGCACTAGTACAACAAAAACTTTGTTCTCAGACGGAGCGTCTATTCAAGGACCACAGTCCCTATTGTTGAACTGAAATTATTTTTTTTTTTTTTAACCGACCTACGCGTAAGGCCTTCTAACATCTCTCAAGTGGCAAAGTCTAGTTACAAAAAAATCTCCAGCATGTGTTCGTAAATCAAATCCAATTGTTCTACTTTTTCCTATTATTCATGTCAACATTATAAATCCCCCATCCGACCCTAATATTTGCTTTAGAAATATAGGAAACACCTTAATTCATCTCCAGTCCATGGTAAAGGCATGAATGTCACATTCTAGAAAAGGACTTTCGATTGGTTTAACTTTCTATTATAATTAGAAATTTTTCAGCAGACACATGACTTTTGAAGACTGCTTTTCATTACATTTTACTAGTTAGAAATATGTTTTTACAGGGGAAATAAAAGTAGAATAAAAACAAAACCGACATGGAGAAATGGTAGTGTGAGTGCAAGAAAAGAAAACAAATGTTTTGTAACATATTCTTATACATATATTGTTGTAAGCATTCTTAGTGATGCTTACAAGAAAATAACTATTTCTGCTTATAGAGGAACAAAAAGGTGTACCACTAATTGCCTGAATTGTACTACTTAATATATTTCCATGTCTGTATGCATTTGTATTTCATGGCCTACTAAAAATACACTAATTAAAGCTGTTGACCTAGAATGAAGTAAACTGAGCAATAAATAGACCCTATCTAAATCAGAAATTAAAATGCAGAGTTGCTACACAGGGTTTCTCAATTCTGTGAGCATGGTAAAAACCATAATATGATAAAAAATACTTTGCAAATCATCAAGGTAGTCAGATTCTCACACGTGAACTGCTCCAGAAGAACAAAAGAACAGATCTAATCCTGCAGAAGTTTTCTCCCAAGCTGTTACGCTGAAATCAGCAAGATCATTCATGAAAATAAAGATTTCATTTTAAGTCTTGGTCCTTGGGAAGAAGGTCTAACTGTGCCTTCACATTTTACATCATCTACATTGTACCAAGCTTACAGGAAAGCAAATGATGATCCTATGATTATGTCCAAAAATGATCAACTGAATGAAGTAAAAATTTACTTTACTGCTGAATGCAAAGAAGATGGGAACAGAAGGTCAACGGCTCACTCCATGGAGCACTGCACAGCCTAGTTTAGAAAATTAGGATTAAAATAAGCAGTGTTTTATAGGAACGAATGACATCTAATTCGTAGCCAGGACAGAAGAAATTGAGTTATGAGTATGTTCTACTGGAGAGGCTAATCACTTAAAGGAAGACATGATCAGTCAGTAGGATTTTGGCAAACATTCACAGAGTTGTAGTCCTCAAACAGAAGGTGTCAATGGTAGGAGGAAAACAAGCCTCAGCGTATGATATGCAACAGTACAAAACATCTACCTCCATTGGGATGCATGGGAGAGAGGACAAAAACGGTAGGTCTTCACTGCCTTGAATCAGTTACAACACCTGGAAGGAGCTGAAGAAGAAATTCTGTGAGGCACTATAGCAGCCAGATAAGGCAGGAGGTGTAAGGGATTAACGGGCAAATACTTTTTGTGGCAGGGAAATACAAAGCATGGATTGCAGGAGCACTAAGACTCATATCTCAGATGAGGGACAGAATGGAATGAACATCAAGAGCTTGGTAAGAAAACAGTATCTTGCTAAGGTGAAGTATTGGAAAAGTTAGATGGCCTTCTCCAGTTAAAAGAATCAAAAGAAGGCTTTGGCAGTGAAAGGGAGAAGGCAGCACTGACTCTTCTAAGAGAGAAGGTTGTATATGAAGAAAGTGAGGCCATAAGTCCATGACTTTTTGCATGGGAGGGAAAGGCGAAACATAAAATAAAATACACAGCCCAGAAAGTAGTCTTGGGATAGAAGCTACGGTAGCAGCAGCAACTGGAGAAAGTAACCATGTCACACCATACAGAAATTAATTAAAAAAAAAAATACAAATACTAAAGAACTTCCTCCTGAGAAATTTCGCTGGTTCAAAAAAAGAAAAAAAAAAAGATGTGTACTGCATCTTTGCCAGCTTTCTTGTATGCATTTCTCCACTTTTCCACCAAGATTGTTTTCAGCCTTGGGCAAACCTGTGAATGCTTGTCCTCACAACAGTCTGAAGTGTTGGTAAAATTCTCTGATATGCAAGCTTAGTACGCTGCATGATGTGGAGAAGGTATCTGAGCTTATAGCATTTGAACAGCTAAGAAAGCCCTCAAGAACTTCAAAAAGACTATGTTGCATGAATCGAAGTCACAAAGAAAGGTTTATTATTCTCTTTGAAGACAAAATATTCTTGTAAGGAAAAAAGACGACATTTATTTCTTTATATATATAAAATTACTTCTTATATATAAAGTTTTTTCTTTAGATATATATATATACTTCTTTCACCAGTCCTTGTGCATAAAGGTATGAACAACACCATTTTCTTCTTAATATACTAGAAGGGGAGTTCTGTGAAATTTAGATGGATTGACAAAAGTAGTGCATTTTCAACAGCCTCAGTGTTTGTCCTTCTTCAGAAAGGTATTGTAGTGATTTCTTTTTCTTTGTTTTAATGTCTACAGTGTTACTTCTGGAAAGGTAATACTGGAGCGAGACCAGGGGATTCACTGCTCTGATCCTTTTCATAAAACAGGGAAGGTTTGTCATTAACAATCTGTAGTTGTACAAAGCTGTAGTCAACAAAAAAAAAGTTACAGTCTTTCAGCAAATATTCTTCCTTTATTTTATGCTACTAAATAAATAATAAAAAAAAAAGCAACAGGATTTTTGTAAGTCAGATTCCATGAAATAGCAAAACCAGATATTACCTGTTCTGGCTGATCTCTAAAGATCTGACAACTGGTTTCAGTCTCAGTTGTCTCTTTGACATAGATGGGAGCTGTATGTTTTGAAATGTTTTGCCTTGTCTTGAACCACAGCAGCTTATTGAAAAAGGAATAGAGAGCATCAGTGGGATAAATAGGCTTAAATACTCAGAGCATATGATCTATTTCTGAGTACGTTTGAATTTCTTTGGTGAATATGCATGTAACTACCCAGTTCTGAGAGTAAGTGGAATGGTGTTTGCCCACCTTCACAGTATTTTTTTTTCCTTTTGTTTAAATGGAATTTTCTGTATTTCAGTTTGTGCTCATTGCGTTTTCTCCTTAAGAACTGCAGGACCTCACGTTTCAAAAGCATTTTATAATTTCAATCCTAAATATATTTATAACCAGTTTTATACAAATTTTCTGTGTGCAAACACAGTCTCAGATTACATAGCTCTTCTCCCACCCTGGTATTTCCCTTGACATATTTATAAAGTAGAATCATATCCCTCCTTCCTTCTGTGTTTTGCTAAATCAAACAAGCCAAGCTCGTTTACTCTTTTGCATGATACTCTTTCCTTTCTCTGATCATTCTGCTGTTCTGTGCCTGCTCCAGTGTGTATTAATCATTCTTTTACATGGACAACCAAAATTACACATAATTCCAAATGAATTTGCAGTGCAGGATGGTACTAACATTTCACCTCTTCTAAAAGGCTCTTGTGCATTTACAACTGCAAAATATTAGTAATGTCCATATTCTCCATCCAAAATGCTATACTGACTTTCAATCAGATTAGACCGTCAGCAAGTTCTCTTGTGCAAAAGAAAACATAGAGAGCAGCCTCATTAATCTTGCTTTTCTAAGAATGTGGAATTGTATTCCATTCTACATTTATCTTTGCATCTTGTTTTCTTTTACCAATTGTTCCACAATAAAACAAGATACTAGGATGAGACTAACAGATCTACAGTTTGGCTAGATTACCCTTTTCCCCCTTACTTTCTTAATCGTACCTGGCCCATTGCAGATTCCAAAATGGAATGATTTCAAGAGGACTTGGACTTGTACTTCTGTCCAGCATGCCTGTTTCTTTTCAGTGAATGATTTTCACACTGAAGAATAAAGGACTTCCTTTATAATTTTGTTTAATAATATATTCAGAGTTCGAGAACCATCTATGTAAATACCAATGAAAAATAAACATAAAGCTGCTTGTCCTTATTTCTACAGTTCTTTGGACAACCCTTCAAAACCATCAGACAGTTGAACGACCTGACAACTTCCGAAGGAGAAGAATCTCCTGTGTGCTCCCAGTCCCTCCTGCCCACAGCACTTGCGTGTCACCTCACTCTCCCCAGCATGTGAATTCCAGCAGAATACTGTTGAATGCCATGATTCATTCCCTGCTGTGGATGGCTGCTGTGAAACATCATTTTGAATCATGGTTAATCACCACCTGCTTGACCATCACAACTATGTTATATAGCTACCAGATGGCAGCTACAGAAAGTACACCCAAGGCTTTTTTCTCTACCTACTTATTAATGCCATATTCTCCAGAAAAACAAAATGTATTTGAATCCTGTCATTTGTTTGCATTTTACTTTTATTTTACTTCTAACATGAGGTTAACACACAATAGACAGACTTAGAACTGTGCACTTTATTTCCTTATTAAGATACCAAGCATTTTCTTGAATTTAAGACTAAGAACTGTGCACTTCTTTGCGGAGGATATAGTACATTATAAAAATACGTAAGGAGGAAACCACTATTAGTCAAATGCAACATATTTTTAATTGAAATATGTTTTTTTACACACCATGGCTGAGAATTTCTTATCTGTAGATCAGTTAAGGTGGTAAATGACACTCAAATTCATAAATTGTGAGCCTTTTGAATGTCTAACACAAATCTTAAACACTAAAGTTTCTTCCAGAAAAGAAGGCAGTTATGCTCTCAAAAAAGTACAATACTGGAATTATTACTGAGTATGCAACTAGCATCAACGATTCATCCCTTCTCAAATTGCCTTCAGAAAAGACTACTTAGCATCCACAAGACCTTTTGAAAATTATGGAGCTGTGATGTTTAATTAGGTCTTTTCTTATCCATGGTCAGGTGGGGGTTACTGTGGCTTTCTCACGGCAAAACAAAATACACCAGAATTATGTCATCTTTCTTACAGGCTACTACGTTGTTTTCTACTTGAGGAAATACTTGAAAACAGTTGAAGCCTAAGCATAAGTAGAATTCTGGGTGCCCTTATTTAAAGCAATATTACAGAGCACATTTGACTTCCTGTGAAAAAATATAATGACTGTTTACCTGCTTCTGGAGGAAGTAAAAATAAATATCTGCCAAAGTCTTCAAAATCGTCCTAATGGCAACAAAGTACTTCAAAGAGTTTTTCTGAATAAGGCATATGTATCCAGGTATGCTTAGGAACTTTAATTGATGAAATGTAGAACTAGATGATTATTAATCCTGTATTTTTTATGATCTCCCTCACTTATTGACCACTGATGCTCCTTAGATCAGGCTACTTATTTTACAAGTTTCTGAGATCTTTCAAACAGCCATGACATAAGTATTCATATTTAATTCTAGCTCCATCAGACAGAGAACTTTCAGGAACAAAGTTAGCTTTGTTAAGACATACAAATGATATCAAAGGGGCTGTAAAGAAATATTTATTTAATGCAATTAGTACTTTAAAGCAGAACAAGGAGTTAACCATGCTAGGGACAAAGAAGACTATTCAGGGTTTCCTTCGGTTAATACCGAAAACAAGGATATATTCAATGGTGTAAGCAGTAATGAATCCATGAAAGGATTTTTTTTTAATTTATTGAAAGTGTACATGACCTGTGTAAGTAACTAGCATGAAATCATGGCTCTGCAAGTATTTCATTCATGAGAATATTTGATGGATAAACACTCTGAAAATGAACTGAAGTGAACATATATAGAAGAGTCAGAAATTAAAAGCTTGAAGGATTTGTTTTCTGCTTGTCAGTACCAGGAGTATCTTACAATGTTTTAATAATGGTTTGACATTAATGGTAATAATAATTTTAATTAAAGAGAATAGCTAAAATGTAATTGTTATGTATATAACACATATACATATATATGTATACATACATATATGAAAATAGATTTCAAGACATGAAATAAACTTCCACCAATATAAGAATGATTTCTTGCCCATGAATACTTCAGTGCAAAAAAGTCTATTATTTCACATTATCACTCAAATTCTGTATCAGTGACCCTGGCACAAGAAGTGTACTAATGGAACGTGTTGATTCCACAGCTATTGGGAGGCATCATCGGTACAGAAAAGGGACAATGTTGGCAACAGGAATAGCAGAAGTGGGATGAAATTTCACTGTACAAAAATTTCACATTGGTCAAACGCTGGTAACAAATTTCTTCTAAATATTTGTATTAATAACTTTGAAATACCAGACAAATCTAGCAACCTTTTCTGGACAAACACTCATCTAATTGAATACCTAAAATTTTTATATTAGTCAATCTTAAGTCGTCATTTTATGTCACATATTTCTTAAACCCAACATGACGAGAAATAGGAATGCTGACCCATTAGAAAAGAATAGTTACTATTTATTTTGATTTTTCACACCTCTTACTTTCAAACAGTGAATACAGTAGTAATAAAACATATTAATCCCAGCACAATCAGCCTTCTTTTGTATCACAACATCAGCTGAATATTTCAGAATGTGAAAGAAATATAACTAGATTTTTGAGCCTTCAAAAAATTATGTATGTGTTTTATCTCCAGACATTGTAAATAGAATTGGCGAGGAATTTTTCTTATTGATTTTTTAAAGAATCCTCTGAACCTCTTTCAAATTCCACTTGATTAAACTAAAACATTTGATTACACATTTTCCCTATTTTCTGATTTGAAGGTGAGGCAAGTTACCTTAGCTCACTTCACAGTTTCTGACCAGAAAATTTTGGGCACTTGGTAAAAACAAATTCCTTCACAATTTAAATTTAACAGAGGTGGACCAGCATTCACATCTAAAAAAACATTTCACCATTTTGTGTTTCTTTCCATCCTCTGAAGGAGCTCTTCATTTTGGGCTGAAATGAAGGGCAAAACTCTTACTTGAGCTCCATGCTGCCCAGACAAGCCCCATTGGAAACCCCTGGAAAGACAGAATAAAATGAAGTTACACCCATTGAGCACAGATTGAACAAAAGAACTTTGAAACAGCATCCCCTTCTGCAGACTTGGGGAATGCTGTTTATTATGACATTGTGAAAAACAGTGATTTTATTGCAAAGTTCATCTGCACAGTTCATTCAGAGCTTTGTAGTAACAGAAATAGTACCCATTTTTCCAGCAAGTTGTCTGAATCTGAATTTGAAACACTCATAAGTGGAAACACATAGCACAGTTAAAATCTGCTATTCCTTGACAATAATAGTTCTACAACACCCTTCCATAGAGTAAATGTTAATTGGCTTATCACGTGAAAAACAATCTCCCCAAATTAAGAGCAGTTTAAGAGTTAAGTATTACAGCTTTGTGAATTCCCATGCAATTACAAGGACTATGTAATATTTTTAAAATAACTTTCCTCAATACTCTTTTTAGAGCTGCAGTGAGGGATAGACTATATCGATTTGATTAGAGGAATATTTTCCTTCCCTTGAGATTGCCTTCCTACACATCTTTTGCAGAATGATTCATAGGGCTCAGTCATTTAGAATTGCAAATGTGGTATGGGACCTCTTGTCAGTTGACAAATGGTTGTAGTCACATTTAAACAAAGAAAGAAAAGACAGAAATTATACCATGGAAGAGATTAAACTTCACTCATTCTAACCATCACAACTCCAGCGCTCCACACTCATCCATTGTTGTGATTACTCTAATTAAGGAACTTCACTGGCTTACTGGGTCTCTTAGTTCATATACATGTCGTCAGAAGTGTATCTTGCCTATCCATGCTGGCAGAAACTGAGACGGAAGCCATTTTGGCTCATGAAACGCACTAAAGTAGCTGTCTGCATTGCTTATGCTTGAAATTTTGTTGTACAACGTATTTAGTGTGCTTGAGTAGTCGACTTGGAACAGCAATGTGGAAATGTCATTCACCTGTCATGTAAGCTGAACTTAATTATACAATAATTGCACATCCGATACACTGAAAGTGAAAGGAAGCAGAATTTCCTTGTATTTACCACGAAACAAACATGTATTATTCATTCACTTAGTTACTATACTGAAGTACTATTACAGGCATTGCCATTTTGTTTTAAGGTACTTTGCTTTAAGTAATTTATTAAGTAGTGATGCAGATGTTTATAAAAATGCTAAACTGAAGTTCTGAAACAAACTATTGCAAAGAGTACATGAGACTGACAGTCTAATTCGTCATCAGATAAAATAGGCAATTATTAATGTTGGGTACGACTGCTGAAAGGAAATTCTTGCACTTTTCCACAACTGAAGGTAGAGATACTCTCGAGGTGTCTTTCATTAAAAACAAACAAACAAATAAACAAAAAGTCTCCTAAAAGTTTCAAGAAAGAAATGGTCAAGGTTTTACAATACTTTGGTTCTGTATGTCAGCAGCTGCTGATTTGCTGAGGGTGAGCACTATCTCATGTCTTCTCTTACCATTTCCCCATCATGGTTTACTCCAGAGCATTCAGAGTGGTTGGTACTGATACCAGCACTTAACAGTGATGCTACTGCCTCTGTATAGTTGCTTCATCTATACCCTCCCGGCAGCTCCCGGGTAGCATATGGTACTGTGCTGACTACCTCTCCACAGTTGAATCTTGTCCTTAAGCCATTGAATAGACTATTCTGCGATAGGAGGGACTTCATGGAAATCACATCAGAGGTGACAACTAACAGAAACAGGAAGGAAAAATATGCCATTGAAAAGCAAAGATATACACAACAGCTTAGAAAATTTAAGGGATTTGAAATATTGTTTTATAAGTGTACCATAAAAATCCACAGCTAGTACAGCATGCACCTATCCATCTCAAAAATAAGGCTTACATCATTCAGTTGCCTCAGTTTAATCTAGTCCGTTCTGAAACAATCACTGCAGAACAGGAAACAAATGTTTAAGATAAACATATTAGTGAAAATCAACATCATGAATAGTATTAAACAACTCCCAAAACATTTGCTAATGTACCTACTTTCAGCTTACAAGATTTTATTCTGCCTGGTTGACTGAAACAGAAATGAGCAGCTGTACTCTGTCTAAGTGATATGAGATATTCAGTTGTTTAAATTAGAGACAACAGGCCCTGCATAAATACATATACAACCTTTTTTTAAAGGATCCCACAGCCCTTGAAAGGGCCATAGGATGAAAGTCGAGCCAGTGTGGAAAGACACTGCTCTTTACAGAGCAGTTCAGAGAATAAAGTGAGAAAATAAGAGCTTTGACTAAACATGGATGATGGACCTGCAGCTAATTGACGAGTTAAATCCAACCGTTGTGGAAACCTGAAACCTGTGTGTGATGTGCAGAACATTAGGGAGGGTGGATAGTCACCACCATGAGGTTAGCATTGGCCATGTACCAGGAAATGTAAGTGGCCCCCAAAGATGAAACATTCCCTTTTCTGCTATCTCACCCCCAATGGGGTTTTTTCTCTTCCTTCTTATTCAAGAAACTGCCTAGCCATATAAGAAAAAGGGGCCTTGCCTGTTGGCTGGCTCCTCTGCTCTAAATCTCACCTATGTTATTGCTGTCAAAAGATCTCTTTTAGTCCAGTTTGAGAGAAGTTTCCTGTCAAACTGTAATAAGACTGTCAGACTAAAGTAATGGTAAACAGAAGATCACAGATGCGGCATACAGAAGAAAAAGCAAATAGGGAAAGCCTCTTAATTCTTCATCAGCTCACTGGAAAATCATTTCCTTTTAAATTGAGGAGGAAACATGAGCATCTATATTAGTTTGCATGCTGGAGAAAAACGCCTGAGCAAACTCTGACAATGGACATTGCTATACAATTTAAACACTTAGTATTGCAAGTAATTAAATGCTCCTCCACACCTTATTCGCTTCTCTTTTCAGACACATATATAGTAATTCACTTCACCATATAAAATAGATTTTTCTACTTATAGGAGAATATGAGTAAATATAAATTGTGTCCAACTACAAATGGCTGAACAGGATATTCACAGAGTCAGTTTTATTCAGTTAATACACATGCCTGAAATAGAGCTTTACCTTCCATATAGTCAGTGACACCTATATGGCACTTGAGTGCTTTGATTCATCCTCTGGAAACTCCACTGACTGATAACTCCACAGTTCACTAACTCAAGCCACTTTTATTGACGTGTACTGAAAGAGTAAGGTTCTTTTCCATGACACTCATCAAAGAACACTGGGGTTTTGTGTATTGCTAGTTTTCCACTCTAAACCCTGCAGGCTTTTATAGAGACAGAAAATTTTGTGAAACTTCTAACCAGACTTCAGAATGTAAGAATCTGTAGTATCCCTTTGGAAAGATAATAAAGTTTTGGGCTCAGAAAGCCAACTGCACCACAAAGCCTATCATTACAGAGCTCAATCACAGTAATTGGAAGATTCACCCAACTATTCACATTCACCAAAACAATCTATAAGTAGCAATATCCCCTTTTAGTTAGATATGGCCAATACTCTTCAATAAAAAATGTCTGAATATAATTCAGGTGGATAGACTTTCGGAATTCACTGGACTAGGCCTGGGCTAGAAGTAATGCATAGGAAACTTTCAGAATTCACACGGTATTTGTAAGACCATGACAATTATTTTCCAGAGTCCTGTGTATATGAGGTGAATTTTTTATAACTCACCCTATTTGGATCATCCAGATTTATTTTAATGTCTAAAGGAAATAACTCATTCAGCACAATAACAAGGATTTATTGCAGCCTTTGTGGGACCACACTAAGTGGAGCAAGCAATTGAGTGTGGTCTTTTTTTCTAATGGCATGACACATATACAAGGTTTCCCAGTGCTCTGTATCAACTGATGAGTGAAGCATCAATTCAAACATACAGAACAGCTTCATGCATTCAACAGCAGCTCACTCAGGGGCATAAATTTTAGAATTTCTTCTATTCAGAAGGACTAAATACAATATACTTGTATATATAACTAGATATGTATACAGCCACTTGTATGTATAACTATATACGTATATATAGTTTCAGATGAGAGCAAGTACCGGAATGCTGGGCAAGAGAAATGCCTTTAGATTTTTCAAAAGCAATGAAGAATATTTAATAAGAACTTCTACAGGTGTTAAAAATTAAGAAAATGCAATGCTGCTTTAGCATTTTATTATTAATTAAGCACAATGTGCATTTCTCTGTGTTCAGTCCCTTTGCATCAGCAAGGGTGTAGGACAGAGGACAGAAATTCACTTACCACGTTTCTTTAAAACTGCAGAATTCCAGAAATGCAAATGTGATCATGTTTTCTTACAGCTGGTAAATTGTCACAGCTAATGTATTCTTTAATGATATGAGTACAGTGAACAACAGTTACTGCCACTCCCTAGTGCTCACTGCTTTCTCGACATTCAAGGACAGACTTACAACCAAGGAAAGCATCAGACAGTGGAGGTGTGAGCTGGGTATAGTGCTATATTCAGAATGTCGCCCACTCTTGCAATTTTATCACACATTTTTTAATAATTTATATTTTTCCCAGCAGTGCAAATGCTTGTAGTATCATATAAGTATACATTCATGCAACTACTTGAGATTTGCAGTTTTCATTAAAAAAAATAAGGCTGGTTGTAACCTCAGATCAGCAGGACTAGTAAGAGAGAAGGGCTAATGAGAGAAACTAAGAGGGTATTTAAAATTATTGCTGCATTTGGCCTGTCTCACAGTTCCACAGAGGGGTGCTAACCCATCGATTATTAATTTTTGTGAACAGCACACTACACCACTACAAACCCCACCTTGGACAGACAAACACTGAGAAAGACTACTGTAGACAGGAAACCCTCTTATATAGGTTACTACTGTCACTCTAGGCCAGGGGACTGCAGTTGTTAACGTTCTGCATCAAGTAATGAGTTTTTTTAAGTCATCACTTTAAATCAGATTTTGGAAAGATGGAGTAGCAATGTGATTCAGGTATCATTAGCGCATATCCAGCAAAACTCACAGTTTCTTTCTGTATTGCCAGAGTGTTAAAGAAATGGAGCATAAGATTTCTCTCACATGATCATGCAATATATAGAACACTTACCCAAGACACTGTTTTTACCCGTTCCTAGATGTATGGGTCATATCATACTATGTAAAAATGTATTGTAATTAGTATTGATATTTTCCTGATAACACCTAGTTCCTTTCACTTGCAGGTCTCCATGTGCTTTATACATACAGTGTTTCCACTTAATCAGAAGCAAAGAACGAGGCAGATAGATAAAGGAGTGACAGCAGGACAGCTCAGTATGCCAGTGGGATACAGAACTCAGATCTTCAGGTCCTAGTGCACTGCTGAAGGCCTTAAACAACTGCTCTTTCTGACTGCTAGTTAATTGCCTTCTCATGAATGGTGTAAATGCCTCTTCAAGCAAATCCCATTAGCATTTTCTTAGAACAATGCCCTGTCATCAGGAAAATTACTCATTTGACTACATACGTGATGTTAAAATGCAGGGCATTTATTACCTGTGTTAGTGAAACTTGTTATGATGTTATCTTCCATTCTAAGTATTAGGACTACAGCAAATACTGCAAGCTGGTACATGTCCTTTTCCTTAAAGGGGCCTATTCAAAACACCATGAAAATGACAGAGTTACTTACTGTATTATTTTCACAGTGATGGAAATGCATGAAAGCCAAATAAAAACAAGAGCCATTTTAAAAATTTATTATAATTCTTTTTTTCCCCTTTAAAATTCAGTACTTTGCTCACTTCAGAAGAGGCCGCATGTATACTAGCTGTGGTGCCTTCTTTAAATTGGGCTTATAATTTAGAACATAAACTGAGACTACATGCAAACTGCTGAAAGACTTTCCCACCCAGGATATTTAGAAGACCAACATACTTCTGTGCAAAAGACAAACTTTCGAGAGACTAGTTTTACTCAATATTTGCTGGCTGAGTTGCAAAAGACTCTTGTTTCTCAAACCTCCACCTTCAGCTGAGCCAGTTAAAACATTTTGACCTTGATCCTCCTTACTCAATTATAACCCTGCCTCACAGATGTATCTTCTCACTGTTGATTCTTCACACTTGAAAGACCACACAGAAAACACAGTCTCTCAACAAAGTTCTTGTTTTCTCTTGTGGTATCTTAAGCATGTCTTTGTTTCTTTAGTTTACAATATTTTATTATCACTGCAGCAAAAATCCCACAGAAGGCCATAGCAACAGGCTGATTTTATGTGTAGAGTGATCAGTCATCCACGGCTGGAAGGAACAGTGAATCCCAAATTCATTTCAAAATCTAATGAAGTTGGCCTCTCTAATCCACTTGATGTATCTACTAATATTAGGCATAGATTGAAATATAAGATTTCTTCCTCAAGACCTGTCATGATCATTTGAATCAGGGGTGTTTAGAACAGAGGAAAGGAGGTCAAAAAAGAGGAACATGGTAATACTTTCAATGACACAAAAATTGATTAAACAAAAGACACAGGATACAGGAAGGGGATTTTGATTTAAAAATAAATCAGTTCTCAATGATAGCAATAATGAACTACTGTCACAGATTGCCTGGGGAAGTCTCAGAGTCACTGCCTTTGGCAGTTTCTAAGAAAAGGATAGCCATCCACAGCATTAAGAATGGAAAATCCGCCAGGAGTGATATAGGGAAAATATTCCTATATTGGACTAGGTGACCTCATGAAGTTCCTTGCAATCCTATGCCTCTCTGATTCTGGCAACTTTTACCTACATATCACACCATCAATCTAGTCACAAAATACTTATGGAAAGACGTATCCATAGACAACTACAGATTTGAAATAAAGAAAAAAGATCAACTTGGCCTTATACTGGTATTTGAAAGAAAAACTCTATTTAAAGTTTAATCCACTTCCCAAAAACTATTGGAGTATTTAGGGTGCTGCTCTTTAATAAACTAAAGTCAGATGTGGGGATTGAATGGCTGTGGTAAGAACACACGTTTATTTTCCTTTGCAGCATTCATTGTTTATTTCCATTAAGTTTACTCTATTTTCACAGCACTAAGGCACTTCTGCTTTCTGTGTTGTATTGTCTTGTTACTATTGGGACATCTTACCCACTGACTTCATTCATTGACTATTTTATCAAGCATCAGATAGAGTCATTGTATATTGTCCACTCAGTTTTACAGTCAATATCCCAGGACCTTCGTCAAGCCCCAGTGTCATTACAGCTGCTGAAGACTTATCTCAGTTTCCACACTGCATGAAATAGAAAGAAGTTGGAATAAGAGTGGGTATTAGTCACAAAGCTTTGCTGATGTCTCTTTCCATTTTCTCTTTTGACTATTCTTTGGCTTGTTTCTGATGTCAGAACTGAGTAAGGAGATAATACAGTGCTACTCTGACAGCCCTCTGCTAGCTGGAAACGCAAGCATGTTCTCTGGAGGTCATTTCTATCTCTTATTGTAGGCATAGCTACAGCTGTATGTTCAAGGTGATTTAAAGAGAATTATTTTAATGAAATGGTTACTGCTTGTGCCTTTGCTAGCTGTTCAGATTTTATGGGTTGAGAAAGTATTGCATCATTTAGCAAATATAGCAACTAAAGTGAAAAGCAGCTGGTTATGGTAAGGAAACAAACCAACAGAAAGAGCAATAATAATTTAGGTTGTGATTGGAAAAAAAAAAGTAATTTAAGACAATGATTGTGAATAAGCCTGTCATTTCAAGCAGAATATTCAATTGTCTGCTAAAGCTAATTATTAGCGCATTTCAGCACATACCTTTCCCACTTTTATGGCCATATGGCACCCTTACATGCACTCCGAGCATATATAAGGGGTCTAATTTAAATTACCTCAAGCACTTACATAATGCTTTGTATATTCAGAAATCTGTCAGATTCGTGGCTGAATATACTCTGGTCTTTTCAACACTATGACTAGAGAGACCATCGGGAGCCAGCCAGAACCTCTCTCCTAGCAAATTATAGTTAGTCCTTGCACTGACAGAAGGTGTAGGTGCAGAAGCTCCTTTCCCCAACTCTGCTGCCAGACTCTAGCAGTAGCTTAACATCAGATGTTTCTCCTTACCAGGAGTCCGAGTTTTGATTCTGAACACTCTATTCATGAGTCCATCTAGTGTATAGTATGAGATAGTATATATCTACATACACATATAGTACACATATGTGTATCTCTAAACTCTTTTTTCCCCCTATTCTAATCATAACAGTTTTTAAAGAGATTAAAAATATGACAGTTTGGCATTGATTTAAATAATTTCCTAAAGATTAAAACCCACCAAAACCACTAAAATACTTGTATACGTATCTTGCTTAGAACTTGGCTGCAGAAGCTAAATAAAAACTCCTTCCTTTCAAAGGGCAGGGAAGTTTTGGAGATGATATGAACTGCAGAAAACAATTGCTTCCCTTGGTGAATGATACTGAATTCCCCCAAAGGATTTTAGGGAGGCTGGGATTCTCCAGAGCCTTGTGCAATCTTCCACACACTACCCTTAAGCCTCCCTTAATGCTCAGAACGCGCCATATTCAAGGCTACAACTGGTCACTAGAATCCAGGGGCAAACATAAGCGTTTAGTGGAGAGTGCGAATTCACTGGATTCTCCCTCTGACTTAGCCTTCAAAAAAGGTCTCTGCCTCTGTTTCCCTCCTCAGGCTTAGTTCTTTCAGACTTAGGCCCATGGAAGCTTCTCTTACTTTTGCATTTATATAGCGCTGGGTGGTGAGCGTGTCAGAGGATAGCTACGGGGGGAAAAGAGTCTAGTGCTGTGCAGGATCCGTGGGCCGTACAGAGTTCGCAACTGTACCCCCCACAAATCTGCAGACGCACAAGTAGAGAGTGACTTTTTGAATATTCTGTTTTTCAAAATCTAAGATCAACTGGGGCCTTCAAAATATTTCATGTAAGTTAGGAAAGGATACATTAGCCCTTATACTTTTTTGTTTTTCAAATTACTATAGCAAGCATAAAATTAAAGTTTCCTGCAAATACCTCTGATCATTCCTGTTTCTGAACTACACCACAATTTTTCTGCTAATACAATATTACCGCCATCAAACTTAACAAACCAGCTGCCAGTTCAGAAAAAGCATTGTGCTGAAACATTGGCACACTATATCAGTTTGACGCAAACAGCTATAAACTTTCAAAAAAGTAAACAACCAACCAATCAACCAACTAACCAACAGCCCATCCCCAAACCAGTTCATATATTAATTGACATTTGCAGAAAAGTTCCATTTTGTTGCCTTTGAGTAGCAAAATTCTATTGTTAACATCCAGTAATTTCTCTGTGAATACATTTTTATTCTCTTTATTTTTTTTCAGGCTATTCTTTTCCACTGCTATTCTTGCTGCATGTGTTCTTATTACTGGAAACAAAAGTCTAGTTACACTGGATGAAAATAAATATTAGTCATTCCCAGTATGGGAACGTTGGTTAAAAGCACCGCCAGATGAATAAGGCACCTTGCATCTGTTATATACTTTGTTGATCCTTGGGTGAGTGCTCCAAGGAGATGAGTATCATGTATTTAGGAGAGTTTCCCTCTCAAAAATAAAATACCAGTAATTTTTGAAAGAAAAGACCTTAATATTTCTGTTCTGGGAAAAGCTGAAGAGGAATGAAACTGTTCCTTCTCCACTCCCATTCCAGCCCTGTCTCCGAACTGCAAACATTTCCCACAGCACCACCTGCAGAACTATCCAGCTGGGGGGCTAAAATTATATCAGGGGGAAAGATTAAGCATTAAATCTAGTATGTTACTGAAGGATGACAGTAGTGCTATCTCTGCAGATAGATTAATAGCTGCAATTAATCATAGAATCAGAATCATAGAATAGTTTGGGTTGGAAGAGACCTTTAAAGGTCATCTAGTCCAACCCCCCTACAAGGAGTAGGGACATCTTCAACTAGATCAGGTTGCTCAGAGGCCCGTCCAACCCGACCTTGAACGTTTCCAGGGATGGGGCATCTACCACCTCTCTGGGCAACCTGTTCCAGTGTTTCACCACCCTCATTGTAAAAAATTTCCTCCTTATATCTAGTCTAAATCTACCCTCTTTTGGTTTAAAACCATTCCCCCTTGTCCTGTCGCAACAGGCCCTGCTATAAAGTTTGCCGCCATCCTTCTTATAAGCCCCCTTTAAGTACTGATAGGCTCCAATAAGGTCTCCCCGAAGCCTTCTCTTCTCCAGGCTGAAGAGAACTCCCCAACTCTCTCATCCTTTCTTCATAGGAGAGGCGTTCTACCCCTCTGATCATTTTCTTGGCCTTCCTCTGGACGCGCTCCAACAGGTCCATGTCTTTCTTATGCTGAGGGCTCCAGAGCTGGACACACTATGCATGTAGTAGTTCAGTTACCAGTTTGCATCCAGACATATAGATGTCTTTTTGTGTATCATAATATGGAAGTAAGACTTAATGCTCTTACAGATGTTTGGCTAGAGGTAAGTCTGGGTAAAACTGAAATCCCTTTATGATATAACAGTAGCCTCAGACACTGATTTTTCAAGAAAAACTTTAACTTGGACTTCAGTCTTGCTTCTGTTGAAAAAAAGATGAATGAAAGATAACTGTATTTCTAGTATTTCAATAAGGAAGAGGCATCAGATGCCTCTAGTAGGGGGAACACAAGTATTTGTTACTTTATATGCTGTGTTATATGTGATGGGTCTCCCATCTGGCTTCCAGCAGCTCCTACAGAAGTACATCCTACAAGACATCCACTCCTCTACCTGCCAGCCAAGTTCCTCAGATGCTCAAGGACATGTAAGGTGGCACTAGATAGCTATGTTTAAGAATCTGGATCAGTTCCCAGATTACCTGCTGGGCTTGCTGAAGATAAAAGTATGAGTGTTAGTATCTGAGATCATCATTATTCTTTACTGCTGGTGGAAACCATTTTAAAATACATTCTCTGGCTAAAAGACAGTCTCAACTTTGTAGCTTCATATCAGCAAGAGCAGATACACCAACTGGTCCCACATTACTGTAGAAAATACTTTTCCATTTCTGCTTTCTCATGCTCTCCATTCTCACTGTAGTGCTGAGTTCACTTCATTTAAAATCCTACTAAAATTGCTTCAATTTAAGTAACTAAATTAAATTCCTACCCAAAGTACTTCATTGACCCAGTATATCATAATTAATAATACACTCACCATTCCTCCTCGCTGGTCTTAAACATAAGCCCATTGCTAATTTGTTTACATGTAATATTGTAAATTAGTGTAGATGACAGTTGCATGGCAATTTTCAGTAGCTGGTGAAAGAATTCTGTTCTTAATGCAGTAATTTTTTTGATAGTTCTTTTTATCTTGTAAGAACGAACGCAAACTAATACTGTCTGTCAGAGACTAATCAGACTAAATCATTGTTTATTATTCTTTAACTTGAAT
Source organism: Calonectris borealis (assembly GCF_964195595.1). Taxonomy (NCBI): domain Eukaryota; kingdom Metazoa; phylum Chordata; class Aves; order Procellariiformes; family Procellariidae; genus Calonectris; species Calonectris borealis. Next base: position 113,070,811 of record NC_134314.1, read on the forward strand.
TAAAACCTTGAATTTTTGAAATTGTGATGAGTGGTTGGTGAAATTTTTATTCCATATTGCCTTTTGGTGTGTGATTTCTACTTCCATTTCTGATTAGAAATTCTGAGTTAGAAATTTGTCATCTTTCTTTTATTTTCCTTCCCCACACACTTAGTTTTCACTAAGTTTCACTGAGGTTTGAAAACATTGTGTGAAGAATTATTTCAGGTGTCTTTCATTCACTTCCTCAATGCTATGACTATGAATTCCAGAGCATGGCTAGACAAAGGCAGAAGAGTTGAATGGAAGATGAAACAGAGACAGGTGAGGAAAAGTGGCCATATTTCTGATCCTTGAAATGGTTCCTTCATGAGTTCGACCCTCTCATTTCTGGAGCACCTTCTAGACAATGCTTGCTGAAAGCTATTCTCAAGTGGTTGACTTCAGTTCTTCTAATGTATATGCTTCTCTCAGCAATAATGTCCAGGAGCTATAAATCACTGCAAAACTCTGCAATGTCAGGCTTGAATACTCCTTTGCGTTTGGAAAAAGGTGTTACTACTAATAGTATCAATCTTCTGCTCTTGTGGGTCTGATCTTACTGTAAAAAAAGGTTTGTAGTGCCACAGCTACAAATTAAACTCTTTCATAGAAATAAAATGATGGAATCCCTTGGGAAAAGAGTATGGATTTACAGATGAAGAAAAGGACTAAGAACAATACAATCTAACAGGGGGTAGGAATATACTGTGAAATCATTAAACAGCCCCACTTATAGAAATCTTCAATTATTTTCACATTCAAAATATCACGCACAATGAGTGAAGGATGACAGACTTTAGATCATCCAAGGTTCGCATTGCAGCTGTATGGATTTATAAAATTTTAGTCTTTCTTGAACCATGGAAAATCTTAGTCTAAATTCAGTAATTCCAGAAAACTTTCACTATTGAATTCGATGACGGGTTTAGGTGAAAAATCAAGTATCCGTTTTTTTCCCCCACACATAAGGCAACCATGAATATTTCATGGTTACCTGTGAATACAAATATTTATATTTATTCAAGGATGATGTTTACAAGAACAAAAAAAGACAGAGAACAGCATGTGATAGGTAGCATTACCATGTCTAGTTCACAAGAGGGCTGCTAGTTCTACAGAGGCTTAGGAACTAGAGCAGAGCTAAAGCATGGCCATACCCAGTAAAATAATTGTATTGATTTTAATAAACATGCTTGTCATCTGATAAGCATATTTATCATAGATAAAGATTGTTCTTCTGAAGACCTTTCATTACAATTTTCTTATGGTCTCAAACAACGAGCTCACAATTATTTTTATCACTTTCCAGCACAGGTAATACACACTAAAATATACAAGAATGAAAAAGTAATCTTTATTTACATGTATTACCTTCCAATTACTCCAGCATAGGTTCTCTCATACACATTGCTATTTTTATTTTGTGCTTTATATACAACAACGTAATCAACACAACCAATCTACATTGGACATATGTATTACTTTTTTAAAAGCTATTAGCTTTCCTCAAAAAGATGGAAATTTTTATATAAGACAAGTAATTTTTATACAGAATAGTTCAAAACAGGCTGGCATTTTCTTCCATATTCAAGAAAATTTACCAAATTTAGACTATTGGACCTTTAAAGCTAAACTCTGTGTGTATGTGTGGTTGAGTAAAACAATGGTTAGAAACCAGCATGCGCATGGCTGGGTGGATGATTTATCAGCCAACCGGTAGAGCTCTGAATATTTGCCACAGGCAATTTAGCTGCAAATGAGTATTTCATTTAGCCTGAATGTGCATGCATTTCTCTGGAAAAGGAGATGGGCATTGATTTGGTCCTCTGTATGGGTATAGGCATGGGTGCAGAGGGGCCCCTGCCGGTTTTGCTACATACATTACAATAAAGAGTGGAAAAAAGGGATTTGCTACCTTTTGTCTGTATTTCACACAATCTAAAAAAGCACGTTGCTGATATCCATAAATGTAGAAGAAGTATCTGAACTCTCCTTTAAACTATTCTTAGGAGTACAGGATGGTTTAAACAGACTCTCTAAGCAATTTTGTTCACATTTGTTTACATGTTTTTGCATGCACAAAAACAACTTTTTGTAGAAGTGACTTGTCTCAAAATTATTTCAATATGAGGTCCAAGGGCTGCTTCTGAAAAATCACATCCTAGTTGGTTCAAAAGTAATTGTATTAGAAAGGAACAGAAAGGAGACAACGATGTTCTTTGTTGGGCCAACAGTATTTTTTTAATTACCTATCCTTCAAAGAGTTTAAGAAACCTCACATATGGGTCAAGCCAAGCAATGCTAATTTCCAATACAGGAAAAAAATTGTCAAGAACTATGGTACTTTGAATAAATGGAATAAGGAAAATGGAAATAAAGATTAGACCTATGATTTCAATAACGTATTTCTACCCATTTAAAATTTTAAGACAAATGACAAAACATTGTACAAAAAAAGAATGATCTGACACATTCTCATGTACAGACACCCTTCTATTCCTTTATCTTTATAAATAATACTTCACTAGAAATATGCTTGGTTCATGCAAGCATATCTTGCTTCAAAGAGGAAAGCAGGTATCACATACAGATACATGCGGATGAGACCAGCACAATCAACTTGTGGAGGGCACTGAAAACCTTTTAAAGTACTTTGACAATCATAGACAACTATCACCCCTTCACAGATCACAAAATGCACACTGAGATAATTATTATTCCTATTTTACTCTTACCCAGGTGCATTGTACTTCACATCGTTGATCGTAAATATCAAGCTTTCCTGTTCCCTCCACTATCCCTCATCTAAGACTATATCAAACCAGAAGATAGACGATTCATGAGATTTTCAATTTTTCACAAATGACCAGTGAAGTATATACATGTGAGTAGGATGCTAGGGGAAAACAGAGAATAAATTAAATCACATATATGCATTCATATACATACTATAACTTCAGCCCACATATCTCAGTTTTACTTACTATGGAGAACTCTGCAAATAATTGTCACAGCTACCAACACTACTACAGCTTTATCAGTGCTGGCAGCCCTAGTGTAGATGGCACCCTAGCAGCTGTCAGCAGCATCATGTCTATTAAACCAGCTCAGTGCCAATCTAATTAACACAGTGCTGAAACAGCTGCTAGTGCTGGAGAGCTGTGAATACTGCAGCTCCTCATATCACTAATGTCAGTGGAGATGCAATAGTGGGAATGTTCTGTAAATGTTCCCTAGTGCAGAACAAGCCTGTATTGGCAGTGACCTGGATTTCTGTCCTTGTTGGACATAATACTTAAAGGGAGGTGTCAAACTCAACTCTGTACTTACAATCTAAAGACTCCCCATCCTACATGTTTCCTTATAAATTTTGAAGTCCTGGGTTTCTGATGACAAACTCCTTCATGTATCTGACTTTAGCACTGTATATGATCCGCCTGTTATAAAGAGAGCTGTACAGACAATGCAACCCATGCAATTGTTGGTCAGCACTGAAGAAAACCTTGTGAAAAGGCCAAAACTATTCTGGTAACAGGCCCCAAAAGGGCACTATCTGGTTTTATTATTTCTTAATGAAAGAAGAAGGAGAATTCACTATTTTTAGACTACTACAATGTAGTACAATTGTATATACCTCAACAGAGGACACAGACAATCTTCAATGTTTGATGCCTCCCCTCTCTAGTCACTTGGATCAATAAATGTGCTACCGTATCTTCGAGAGGCTTTTGTGACTTGTCTGAGGAAATCATTATAATCATTTTGTCTTTTAAAAATGGCAATTATGGAACAATGCTTCAGGATGAGAAAAACAGATGAAATACCAACTAAGTATAATGAACCAGACAAAAGTGTCAAAAACCCAAATTGTTGTAAATGTGCTTCCTCCCTGGGGGAATGGCCTCCACCAACCTGCAACTCATCTGTTACACAGAGGGTAGGGGAAAAAGACAGGTCAATGAACTCATTGGAAGAGGCAGAAGAACCTTTTAACTGATGTAAAATCATTTTCTCCTTGAACAGAAGGGATGTGGAAAGATCTCCTCTCTGTTTCTGGGGCAATACCGTAACAGTCTTCCCGAAAACAGGGCTCATAATAAAGACACAAGTGAACTTTTAGGAGGGAAACAGGAAGACATGAAAGACAAGAGTCCAGAAAGCACTTAGGAGAGTTCATATTTTGCAGGATTGAATTAAAGAGAAGAAAGCTCTGCCTGTTGTCTCTAAATTAATCAAAATAACCTTTTCTCTTGGTGTACTGCAGAGATACAGCTCAGGTTTAAGAATGATTTATTGCAGTGAAAACACATTCAGGACAAGCATTGTCTCTCTTCCATACTTGCATAGCATAACGGGACCCTTTTGAGTACTGCCACTATACAAACATCTGATGACCCTTTACTGTGGCTGAAGGCTTCACATTTTCTCCAATAAACTGCATAACTTAAGTGACCCACTTAAAACTTTACTATGAAAATTTTCCTCAAAGTCACTCATTTATTTGGCGTACTTATATGAAATGATAGTAGAACTTTCATATTCTTTTTAAGGGTAGACTTGATATGTGCTGTATCCACCTCCACAATACGGGAGTAAATGGCCATTTCTCACTCAGCAGCAGAACTAGGGTCTGTGAGACCTATACTCCTGCCCCATTCCCAAAACATGATGGCTGGGATTTCTGGACACAGAGTGAAATCTCCATTCCAGTACATTAGGAATTAAGAGAGTCTATCCCCACACATAGCACCCAGTGCAGATGGCCTTCTTCTAAAGCTCCTGCTGGCACAGAGTAGTGGCAGATTGTTCTAAGAGTGATAGATTTGGGGAGCAACAAAAAAGCCAAGAATAAAAGTTACATCCAGCTTTGTTCCATGTGCAAAAGGAAGTCTATTATGTGCCCCTTTTGTTTCCTCTGTTGCAGGAAGCAAGAGATTTTAAAGGACTGAAGTTTAAAGACAGATGCTATAAAAAAGTAAACATTATTTTTTTTCTCTTGGCTCCACAGAAATCAGGACTTGCCATTCCATTGAGATTCCTTGAAAAGAATTTTTAATTTTGGGCTCTGGTGATTATGCTACTTCACAGATATGAACACCTGTAAAGTTTGAACCCTCGTTTCAGTTTTAATCTCTTAGGAGACTCACGGTTTCTGAGAAAACAACAGATTCTTTAAGCTCTTCTCTGTGGGGATATTTGTTTGAGTTCTTGTCTTTATATACTTAGAAATTATATGCCCTTTTCTGCTAGCTGTGTATTTTAATCACAGTTATGTCTGTGTATGAATATATGGATCTATACACACAAATATATTCTGCCTCTTTATGTCCACGCTCTTGTTATTATACCCACAGAAACAACAGGGCTTGTGGTGCTTTTTGCCTGTGTGACCTGCAACACTCCCACCAAACTACAAAGCAGACACTGTCTTTCCATTTTATACATACAATGACCAGGGGCCTGAACACAGTGGAAATCTAGGTACCACAACAACAGAAATACATATATATACTAACAACATGGGTTTTTATTCTCAAATCAGAATCAATGACAAAGAATCCTTTTCCAAAGGACTTGCACACCATTCATCTCAGGCTGATCTGCTATGCCAAGATGCTTTGAAAGTCAAAGGAAATGATCACGTCACAAAAATGTATCTTTCTCCCTCCAATAACACTCACCTGCTTTTAAATCAAAGCTAATTGTTTTTGTTTTGTTACACTGACATATTTAAAAAGCAGTAATAGCTTCATGTTCTACACAGAACCAGCCAACTGATATAATATGCCAAAAGCTTTTTTAACAAAATTATTTTAAGTTTTATCATTTGTTGCTGAAGATAAATATTGCCTTAGAGAAGACTCCAGTAGCTATTTAACAGCCTGCCACAATAATAAATAAGACACGAAGTGAAGCAGAATACATATTAAACTGCATCTGCATCCAACACACTGTACCGTGGCTAAGCAAAGGGAGAGCACTGCATCTATAATTCAGCTTTCATAAATAAAGTATATCCACATGGTCACTCTGACCAAAGAAAATTACCCTTTATTAAGACAAAAAGTATAGCAAATTTATAACCAAAATCAGCATTAAATTGTGAAATCTTATATGTCAGGAAAACAGTCATGAAAATTCCTTATTTCTGTAGCAGTCTCATGACTTATCCAACCTTTTCAGTTTCACATTGATGTCACTTAACCAGTTAATAATTTTTCACTGTTACTTGCAATTTAATCCAGCTTTATTTTTAAATACCCTTTAAATGCATGTTATATAACTTTCATTATTAATTTGATGTGTTAGAAAATATAACTGCATTTGTTGCTTGTGTGATATTAAGTTAATTGCACATCAAATAGATTTACCTATGATATAATTAATAAAACTAAATGAGTATTCTTTTTATATTTACATTACAGTTAGCTTTTAGGCAGCACAGAAATGTCAAAGCAATGAACAGCCTAAAGCTAGTTTTTGGCTTTTTTTATTGGCAGACCTAAATAGAAATATCCTCCAGTAATGCCCAGAGTTGATTTAATACTCAATCTGCCAGCTAATCTTTATAAGTAAGTCAAAACACTGTAAAAGAAACTTGTCTTCAAAAAACTTTTTCTTCCCATCACCTTGTATTTTGAGTTAATATCCTGAATATAAATGTCATGATTTGCCAATAAAGTACAAATGGAGGAAGACACAATGAAAGCCTTTTACTTCTTTTGGCAGAGGAAGGCAACTGCATTCTAGTAATTTGGTCACCCGTGCTGTTACCATGGTTGAAGGTAACTCAGAATATTAATTATTCTCAGATTACGAAAATAAGAGCAAATGTTCTAGATTCCTTGGAAAAAAGAAACAAGCTAAAAGTGCATTCACAGTAACAAACACTAGATTCTTGCAAAGTTTTTCTTTTACTAGACTATCTAGGAATATTCTTTGATCATGAAGTTTTTCTATTTATTTACTTGCCCTGTTTCTCCTAGTGATCTCCTTTTACCTGGAACGAATGTTTATGAAAAAAATTAAATGAGAAGGAACATGAAAATAAACATGCATTAACAAAAGGAGAATCGAGTACCTCTTGACTGTCCTTGCTATAGGCTTTGAATGTTTCAATGCTAGCTGAAGCAACCAGCAGGTAATCTTGCTGTAGTTGGAGCAATGGAGCAGAAGTGCAGATGATGGGAACTACAAATGAGTCAGGGACAGTGGATACGCACTCTGACATACAACACAGTCTTCAGAGCTTATACAAGGGGTTATACACCATCATCTTACCATACTTCACCTTTTTATTTGTTCATATACTCTGGAGCCCAAGTCAGGCTCCTAGTAAAATGTCAAGCCAGTTCACAGTTTCTGTAAGTTAAGCCCAGAGGAAACAACAGTGAAAGATGGGAATCACTGACATCAGAGCCAACTCCTTGTGGTCCTGGCCATACGTAAACCACATCTGCCCGTGGACAGACAAAACACAGTTCTGTGAGGTGCCACCTGGGCTCACCCAGGTTCAGCAAGGGAGCGTTTGGCTGTGCAAAGTATTGCCTAATATGTTGCCACGAACGCAATCATTTTTAACAGGATATCATGCCAATTCCCAGTGCAGCACCTAAGCAAGAGAACACACATGAAGTAACTGGACAGGAAGAAATCTGAGCCTGCATAAAAAGCTGACATACAGAGGCAGCAGCTACTGAACCACTTCACCAATCTGATTTCAGCAGGCCTAGCTGATATTGTATGCAATCTTACTCATTGCTTAATAGTGGGATTTTTGTTTATGTACTTGTATTTCATACTCACTGTGCAGCTTTTTCTCACAAAAGTTCATTCCTACACTTTTCACTCAGGCTGCAAAATGCATTACTTTTCTTTAGTATAATTTTCTTCCTTTTCTTTTTAAATGCATTACGAAAGTTATTCTATAAATAAGAACAATGTATTCCACTGAGTCATTTTCTGAATGGAACAATCACTTAAAGGGTATTTTTTTGTTCCCACTCAGGGAAGGGTGATGGAGGTTCCCTTTAAGAGACTTCTAGAGAATAGACTTATCTTGCTATAAATTGCCTGGTATCTTTATAATTTCCCATTTAAAAAGACAAAGAAGAACTTCTTGTTTAAATCCTTCCCTCATGCTTCAAAAATGTGACAGAATGGAAAGAATACTTTTTGTCTAAATTAGCTGAATGTTGATCAAGGGAACTGATCTAATTTTGGGAACTTATTATGCACCTGGCACCAATAAAACATGTACGAAAGGATTTTGTACTCATTAATCCATATTTTATCCATATTCAGTACGGTTCTGACAAAATAGTAAAGGGTCGCTTAGAGAAAGGATTTTAGTTTTGAAGTAGTCCTCTGCAGACTCACCCAAGCTAGCTCTGCCTTTGCTAAACCAAAAAAAAAACAGGAACTTGGTGGGGTGGCTGAGGGCCAAGGTGTCTGGACATGAGTTGCCTAAGATTTGAAAATTGTTCATGTTCTTGCCAGGGCTCAGTGGATCTCAAGAAGTTCTTTTACATGTTTCCTATGGACACAAATGATATATATGCACAGCACGGACACTTTGTGCTTATCATGTCAGCAAAGAAATTCTTTTCCATGCTGTAAACATACCCCAAGAAGCAGTAACAGAGAAAGGTATAGATAAATCAGATGGCTGGGATCGAACACGCAGAGCTGAGATGAATGGGCATGCACACAAACATTCAAACACCTTGACCTCTCTTGCTAAGCACAAGAGACATTAAATTGCCTTTTGAGTCATTAAAATCTGAACTAAAACATGGAAAAACTGAATGGACTCTTTTGCAAATATCCAATCTTGGGAAAGGAGCAACCTATTAATTGTTAAGAGAAATAAATGTTGGTTATGAAGAACAGATTAGTTACCTGCAGAGGACACACCTGAATTAAAATTCAGTGTGTGGCTATAAACTGAAACCATTTCACCCAGGCATAACAATCACTAAAGGTGAAATTAAATTAATCACTAAGAAAAAGGTGGCCTCGGACACAGGAAGAGTGTTTCATAACTTTGAAATTGAGAGACCTGGAGAAGTGGAGAAAGAACAAAAAAAGGGATATATTCATCACACTCTAGCCTATGTCAGAGGGACCCTATGAAAATTATGCTTTTTTCAGTGTTGTAGTCCAAATATGGCAATATTTAAAACCTTGAATTTTACACTTCTCTTTCTGTTGTCTTGAATCTTGGAGTGAGATTGTCAATTTTTGTTGGCGTCACTGAAATCAGGGCAGCCAGTCAGAAGTAGATGGGTCGAAGAACTGGGTCCTTGCTTTTACCAAAACTTCTGCAGCTTTAAGACCACCCAAAGAAGAAATGACGGAGACACCTCAAACCCTCATCTCTGTCTAAGGTAGTCAAATTGGTATGGGCCAGACCACTCCCCTCTTAGAAAGTGTTGTAATCAAAGCTACATGGCTACAACAGTGCCATGGGGGCACTGATTTCAGGGGAAATCTATTTAATGGAGTATAGATAAACTACTGAGTTTTGAAAGTTTTGAAAGCTAGGTTTGAACTTGTAAATTATTTCATTTCAAGCTATGTTTGTAAATCATATGTAAATTTGAGACATGTGCCATGAGTCTAAACTCATTTGGCTTAAAAATAAGTGGCACATCTAAATCAAGAAGGTTGCACTGATACAAAAAGAAAATACATTAAATCTTTTCACAGACAGTTTAAAGGCTAAACTCTAGCCTATGTTCTCCTTACCTACAAAATGCCACTACTGCTCCCTTTCATCTCATAAGTGGATCATGTATTTATTAAATGAGTAATCTCTTTATGAAATGAACTACTTGTGTATTAAAGTTCATATTCCGGCTAGTTCTAAACTTTAAAGCAAACCCAATGAAATATTATTACAATAGCATTCCCAAAGAGATAATGATGGGATGAGTGACAAGATGTTAGGGTTTGTTTGGCTATACACACATATGCACACATATTCTCACAAACAAGCAAGTAGAGGAACCAAGGAAGGGGTGGAAAAGACATATTTATCCTAACAGAGAAGAAGGTATGCTACACCCGGTAAAAAGATCAAGCAAATTACTTCCCCTTGGGGTAACAGGCATTGAGTTACAAACTGCTGCAGCATAGCTGCACGTTGCTCGTTCTGGAGAGATGAACAGACAGGCACAATCTAGCACTAACTTAGCAAACTGAAGAGGACAAAGAGACAAAGAACTCCAGTCTCTTTCAATATTAGCCTTCATCTTAAATGTCTGCTATCTTGTAGCTCATTAGGCAGTATCATTTTGTCATAAAGTTCCTTAATGTCAGTGAACATTGCTCCCAAAGGTGGAGAAGGTTGCAGTAACAAGCAGGGGCTTCTATGCTTTGGTTGATGATTAAAATAACCTGTCAGTCTGTAAGAACAAGGCTATGGCCATAAACTTTCTCTTCTGTGATTTCACCTTTTCATTAGAATCAAGAGTTTTGTTCCAGACCTGTGGCACTGAGCCAGGAAAATAGGACTTCAGCAAAATACTGAACACATAACAGAAATTGCAGTGGAATACTCCTCTGATGCTTTGTGGAAGTAAAATGATATGAAATACATTCTAAAAGACTGCAAAAGACGGTTGTACATTACATCCTCACATACAGCATTATACTTAGAGAGGAAATCAGAAAAACAAACTATGCTTAAAAACCAATGGACAATAAAGCTTGGGAAAAAGAATCCAAATAATTGGCTTTTCATCTGTTTTACTGATGACTTCTTTACAATTTGAACTCTCTTTACAGAAAACTAGAATTCACAAGAGGTAACTTCTTTTGCCTTACTTTGTTTCAAACTGCTGATGCATCCAGGTAGATTGCTTTTTTAATGTAGAATCAGGGGGAACAATTTGTCTCTAAACGCAGAAGTTATAACTTGAGTGATGTGACATGGAAAATTAATAATGGCTGATGGCTACAAGCTATCACCTAATAACAAACCTCCTGCACTGCTGATACAACCACTCTGTGAAGGTAAAAAGTTCATCACTACACCCACATTAAAATAGGCAACTATAGGTAACTCAACAAACTCCCCAGTAACAACAGAAATCTGAAATACTGAATCAGTTATAGACAAGTAAAAGTCCCAAAGAATTTTTCAACTTGATGATTATTTATCAGGATGTAGGTTGACCTTGCAAAGACATAAGCACATACACGTGTTGAAAAAGCTACAAAGTCTTCCAGTTCAGCTAAAAGGGGTCATTTTACTTACACCCACACTCCAAGCTAAAAATTATATTGAAATAAAAAATAGTAAGATCACTGATCACTGGAAATAAGTGTCCCACATGTAATTTGGCAAGAATATAGAACTGGAACAATTGCTTTAAAAGTGTAAAAAACAAAAAGAAGTACTAATACAATTTATATGATCCCTAACCTTGTCAAAAAAAAGAAAAAAAGCTCTTTTGATTTTAATGGTTTCTGTCTGCTTTAATCTGCATTCCTTTGCTCATAAATTAGTTTAGTACATCTTCTTTTAGTACAGTTGCTGTTTCCTGTGTTTATTATTGTAGTCAGATCTGCTACATCTTCAAAATTTTTTCTAAAGCCTTGCACACCGTTAAAGTCAGACTAACAGGGCTACAGCTGCCCGCAACCTCTATCCCCCTCCACCCTTCTTTAAAAGGTATATTTGGTACATTTGTCATCCTTCAATCATATGGAAACTCTGGTACTAAAGAACTATTAACATTATTTTTAAATATTACTATTAAAATAAAAATTACTATTATAAAATGTATAGCTATTCAAGTGGTTCTAATTTGGACACTATTTTCCACCAGCTGCACTGCCTCTGTGTCATCATCTTTACTAAAAACTAAGGCAAAATTGGATGTTAGTAGGGTTAGTTACATGCAACAAGTTTAGTGTGTAGGTCACTCTTTGAAAGGCTATGGCTGCAGTGTGTACTATTTTGCCTCTAATTAAATAGTATACTCGGATAAGTTGTGTTTACATGGAAATAGCTGATGGTAGGGATATAGAAACGGATTCTGTATAACCCGTTCTATTTAACTCACAAATGATCATCCTCTTTTTCTTTTTGGTTTTTAAATGAATTGGCATAAGACATTAGCTCCATGTTCGTGACCATTCATAATTCAATGAAGACAGAATAGCACATATGAAAAGCTTAAAACAGCATCACTCATATAATACAGATGTTAGGACAAATACAAAAAAAGGACCTGTATAGCCATTTAAGCTCAAGCCAAGACAGCATCAAAATATACTGGTATTTCTTCTATTCTCCCAGATGTATAGCTCCCACATAGCCACCACTCTATATAATATACATTTCCACTGTTCTATTGAAGTGTTATGCCTAACTTGGTCAAAACACTTGAGGTTAATAATTGCAATGTTATTGAACATAACCCTCTCACTTGCTGTGCTACAAATACTCTGTGTATTGAGTTTAACTTTGTCTTCTAGTGATGCATGAACTCATCAAACTAGTAAGCAGTAACATTTACTATGTTGCAAAGTGAACCTATTTTGAAACACATAAAACAGGTTGACGTCCCTTATTTTAATTGAAGTATAGATATGCTACGGTAATATAACATCTCTTTATAATGCCTTGAGTACTTTTTTTATGCAGCATTTACTGTGTAACAGACATTAAATCTTTGGAGAGCTTGTGGATATTGCTGGTGTGCTCTTCTGGCCTCCCTAGAAATATTCAAAACTCAGACTTAAGGAGTTCTTTGTTTTGTTTCTAAATGACTCTTACTTGGAAATATACTGCTTGATCACTAGCTGTGATCTGCTGTGTATTCCTGGATGAACTGTGCAGGACCTAGTGCACCCAAAATGAATATTGATTGTTTGGTTAGAGCATCGGCCTGGAACATAAAGGTTCTCTCTCTGCACTGATGTCCTTGCTTTAATCACTTCATGAGTCTTATTGTGACACAGAGCTGAGATGAATTTTCCTAAGGCATTTTTTATCCCTGGATGAAAAATAGCATATAAGAACTTAACATTATTATTAATGGTACTAAAACTGAACATACTGACAGAAAATCGTTATTTTCTGGATAGACTGTTACAAGTATTTCTCAGTTATTCTTCCTTCCTAAAGAAAATATACTGTCAAGTTTTTTAAAAATATATTCTTAAAAACATTTAGTCAGGTTACCAAGACCAGATATATGTCTGCAAACCTAACTTAAAGCTGGTTAGTTTTGGCACTATAGAGAAAGAATGCAGATTAGATTCTTTCATCTCTCTCAAGATATTCTTCTCAAGTAGAACAAGACTCCAGTGTTTGCGTTGCAAGTAGATCTTGTCAATACTATTCTGTGAATATATTATTCCATAAATGTTGCAATTTTTCACTGAATATAATTAAATTAATATTTTGCAGTATTCATACTCATATAAATTATTCAGATAATAATGGTAATATTTATCAAATAATTAATCCTTTCTAGTGTTTAACCACTTCTAGCTGCAGACAAAGTACGCAGAATGTTTCAGTCTATACAGAACAAGCACAAGTTATCATTACGATTAATCAAATGCATTTCTATTTATCTTATTTCTTACAAGCCTATGACCCTGCTCTTACTATGAGTATAATGAAGCCTCCTCCAAAGCTTCTTGCAGTTAGTGGGAATATTTCCACTGATTTTCAAGGTCTTTGGATCAGATCCTAGTAATGCTGATGATAGACAGATAGCCCTATTTTTCTGACAAAAAAGTGAAAATAAACGAATTCATGTTCAGGTTCAGAAAAGCCTCCCTACTCATGAAAAATACTAAACATGGACTTAATTTTAAACACGCATTTAAGGCATTTCCTAGGAAGAAAAGAAATGGGATTTAAGCTTATTTTAACCTGATAAATACGTACTACATTGCATGTGCCACTGTCAAAAAAAATCTTTCCTCATGATTAAATGTAAATTGCTGCTTGACCACTCAGAACACCAATAATTACCAAGACTAACTACACTTGTGTTATAGAACAAAATTGACTAACCCAGGTCACTTAACAATGATCTGAGTTGTGTTGTTCTTTTATCTGAATTAGGCTTGGCAAAACAAGTCTTCAGGCTTCTGTTCTCTAACTGATTCAACATCAATACAGAAGAATATCACACTTGGAAATAAGTTTTAATACCATACTTTTCAAATCACATATAAAAATGCAGATATTTGATGAGAATAAACTTCCAGACACAGATACCTATTATATTGAGGAAAATATATACCAAAAAACCTCCCAACTCAGAGTCAAATTCCACTCTCCCAACCTCAGTCTGCACCAGCATCCAACTCACACACAAATTCACTTGAAACAGTGAAGTTGTGCAGACATTCCTGTCTCGGACTTCCTCACACAACCACATTTCAGCCTTCGTATGTTGGTAACTGTTTTTAGCTTCTCATAGGATTGAAGGAATTTGCTGTCTGCATACAATGCGTGATCCCTTGGACAAGAAACCAGCTGATTTATCCTTTACCTGGAGTGCAGTCAGGTTCCCTTCTGCACTCAGCATGAAAGACCTTGTGAGATATTTTCCTGTCACCGAGAACCCCAAACATTTGTGAAATGCGAATCAGACCCATACCCCCAATCCCACATACAATGAGGTAAGAGAGATTTTACAATAGCCAATATATTTTCAGCCTGTACCTCAAGATAAGGTCATAGCTTTTTCACAGACTTTGAGCAATACAAAAACCAGGACTAAAACACCCTACCAAACACCATAAGATCCAAAATAAAAATCACAATTTTTGCTGGGTATCATCAACACCCTCTTTTTTCTTTTTTTCTTGGAAGACTTCCATTCTTCCACCAATTTTATTATTTTCCCATGGAACAAAAGCATTCTAGATGCTTGTCTTATAATAAGGCTTTAGTGAATAACTCTAGTTTTAAAGATTACAACCAAATTATCTTTTTCTTCTTTCCTACTGAGATTCCTGACTTTTGTAAGCCTCTGGATTTCATCTCTATTGCGGGAGAACAATAAAAAACTTCTTGCTTATGAATTTTTAAAATGTGAAATGCAAGTGCAAGAGGAATAGAATTTGAACACACGCTATTACACTATGAGCAATTACCCAGAAAATGTAGGGTACACATACAAATACTTATGCGTTTAAGATGATTGCTAACCCTGTCTCACAAAGCTGTTTTTTCCCGCTGCTTTATTCCGCATTCCCTTGGTCATAAGTTAGTTCGATGCATCCTTCTTTTCACTGTAGTTGTTTTCTTCCTTCAGAAACAAGGTAAAAAACCCTATGTATGTTCTTTCTGTTTATCCACCAGCAACATATCTATAGCTTCTCTGCTAATTTTTTTTAACTTTTTTTGCCTTGAATTCACTTAAAGTGCATATTCCATATAAACCCCATTTTCCCTTTATAAACTATAAATAACTATTTTACCAAATATTGTTTACTGGATGTATGGATTTCTGATATTTTGACTTATGAAGCAAAAGCAGCCACCTGAAAACTCCACAATGTATATTTCATGTCTACTTGTCTGAATTATTTAACCATTACCTCACTTCACTTGCTTCAGGAATGATATGTAAGAATCTACATATTAATTAAAATGGCAATTCAGGTAGATTACCATCACATCTCTGTATGAAACTTTAAGCATTCTGTGTTTCTCTGCTTTGACAAATAATGCTTTATTTACATGCAACATATCTAAAATTTATTTTGACCATGAAAAATATATCCCTCACACATAACAATACAAAGTATTGAGTGAAGCATATTAAAACAAAGACATGTTCACCTAATTCTAAGGTCTTTATAGTTTAAAAATCACCTACTAAAAAGCTATGAATGTTTTTGCCTGTGAATACAAGAATTAGCTGCATTTTTTTCCTCAAAAGAAAGCAACAGGTCTGCTTGCCAGGTTCTTGGCAATTGCAGTTGGTATTTGAAGAAGTTTTCTCTTTCTTAAAAGAAAAACTAGTTCCAAATCTACAAGTGACACTGCAGTAAGGGGGTACATACCAGCTACGATCTATTGCAATGTCATCTGCAAGGTTTCACATGGGATTGTTTTGTACAGAACTAAAAATAAACAAACAAAAAAGCACACACAACATCCACTTCACCTCTAGACTTTTAATTGAGAAGATGTATGTAACCTGGGATGCAGCGAAGTATACAGTGGAAATCAGGGCTGATAGTCAAGCTCTTTCATGTTTGTCTCATAAAAGCAAGGCTTACACTTCTATTTTTTTGACAGACACCAATTAGAATGAGCCCTGATTTTAACAGTAGTTCTGCAGAACAAAACTCCATGTAGCTGGGTGTTTGTATAGCAATCATCATTCCAGATCAGCCTTTTTCTATTTAGTGAGGAGCCGGTGCTGAGAGAGAAAGCAAAATGTGCTGCCTCGTTTGGATCAACAATATAACCCTTAGCAATGCTAAAACTGATGTACCTTCATGAGTAAATTGACTCACATGGGTAACTTCTAACTTGGCTGCATAATGATTATGCAAGCAACTTCATGGGATTACTCACATAAATAAGGGCTCACTAGAGTAACTAAGGGCTTCATGCTTTAACTTTGTTTTTCTTTCCCTTTAATGTAAGGCTCCTGTAACTTGTAACACAACACAACTGCAAGCAGACATCAAGGGGGAAAAAAAAAAGTATGGGCTAACTTAACAGAGCATGCAGGAAGTAAAATTTCTTGTTCAGCATCATCCTGGCAAGACCATTCTCTAGGCTGAGCTAGCATGAACTGTCCAAGGAATAACTGCAGTGTGCACTATTGCTATACTAGCAGGAAGTCTGCTGCACACAGTTAATTTTTCCTGCTGGCAAATGCCAATTCTATGCCAAAACATGGTGTTTTCATTTTGTTTTTTTTTCTTTCATAGATGTGCAAGTACTTTGCCAAAAAATTTGTACTCAGTAGTTTATCGTATTTAGCTCACATCCCACATTTCTCATGCAGTTGTTGGAACTTACAGGACTGATATTTACTCACAAAAGACTACTGAAAAGTGCTAATTTACCCTGTACACTGTATTACATTGCTTCTACTTCTGAAGACAAAGTCCAAATAAAAGGCAGGAATGCCCTTGACTGCAGAGGAAAAAATACAGCTGCCACAGTGACTCCTTCTGTTGCTCCTGATGCTGTATATATTAATGGCAACATCTGTTGACATTAGCAAAGAGGAATGTAGAACTAAACTTACCATCAAGAAATCATGTTTTTTGATAAACAGGCAGTAGTAGCTGTTTTTACAGCTGGGTGATTTCCTCTAACTGTGGGACCAGACACAGTCACTTCTTATTTTGGACACTCCAGATTGTCTTATAGAATCATAGAATCATTAAGGTTGGAAAAGACCTCTAAGATCATCGAGTCCAACTGTCAACCCAACACCACCATGCCCACTACACCATGTCCCTAAGCGCCTCATCTACACGTCTTTTAAATACTTCCAGGGATGGTGACTCCACCACTTCCTGGGCAGCCTGTTCCAAGGCCTGACCACTCTTTCAGTAAAGAAATTTCTCCTAATGTCCAGTCTAAACCTCCCTTGGCGCAACTTGAGGCCATTTCCTCTCGTCCTATCGCTAGTTACTTGGGAGAAGAGACCAACACCCACCTCGCTACAACCTCCTTCCAGGTAGTTGTAGAGCACGATGAGGTCTCCCCTCAGCCTCCCCTTCTCCAGACTAAACAGGCCCAGTTCCCTCAGCCACTCCTCGTAAGACTTGTGCTCCAGGCCCTTCACCAGCTTCGTTGCCCTTCTCTGGACATGCTCCAACACCTCCATGTCCTTCTTGTAGTGAGGGGCCCCAAAACTGAACACAGTATTCGAGGTCTTGAACAATGCTAGAATGAATGAAGAACAGAAAGAAGTGTTGAGATTGCACCTTTTCTTATGGTAAATGACAGTAGTATTTGCATTCTTCTGACTCTTCTTCTGTGTGCTGCCCAATTTTTTTTTGTGCGCTGTAGTCTGAGTATGTCTTCAAAGCACCTTGATAAAGGACGTGCTCAGGATTGCACTCCTCTTAGATTCTGTACTTGACTGCTTCCTCTGTGTTCCTTACCAGGTAAGTTCTCATGGTTACACCCAAACTTCATCCCACTGGCCCAGAATAGTAGAACCACAAATTTTGGTAACTTCTCTGGGCATGACGGGAACAGGCAGTCCCACGCTTACCCTGCAGATGGTCTCCACACATTTTCTTGACACACATTTCTAACTGCAGCACCATGAGCACTTGGAAATTCTCCTGCTTGCTTTGCCTGCTCCTAACAAGCCACTTCAAAGACTTCAGGCCTCTCTTGTCTGCTCACCACTCTAACATGGCCACATGTTTGTACCTGTAATGCACTCACGCAGAAAAGGATTGAAAGGGCTATGAACATGGTACCAGCCACAGGTGAAATTACTTACATAAGGGACTTTTCTATTTGGAGAAGATCATAAAACAGTAACATTTTGGGCTATCAATAAAAATACAGTTGTGTGATAAAATAGGGAGTTTCAGGCTCCCTTCTTCCCTCCAAACAGTGAGCAGCAACCTCTAGACAGGACCATGGAATGGTCTTGACCAGAGTCAGCATTGCATTGCATGGATCTGGTCTAAAATAGCTCTAAGAAAAACCCAGCCTCAGAAAAGAAAGCAGAAGATAAATCCTGTGACTATAACCAGACTGAGTTTATAAACTCTGTATTTCTCTTCAGTGAAGTGGCATTAAGACTATAGCTTTGATTTCTGTCCTGGGGCCTTTTCAAGCTGGTTAGGTCATTGTTTTAGAAGTTTGAGGTTTATTCAGGAAGAGATCAATTCAAGAATGGAGCATATATTTTAGCTGGTCAAGAGAATACATGGCACAAGGTTACGTCTGTCAGTGTGTGAGCCAATGTCCATTGAAGCCCATGGACAGCTTCACTGATATTGCCTTCCTCATGAGGCCATTCTTCAATGCCCTTCAGCTGGTTAAAAATACAGAGTCTATCCACTTAATGCCACTGTAAAGGAGAGGATGTTTGTCCCAGGTAGTATTTCATGCTCTGATAGCTGTCCTTCTGAGGGAGGAAGTGTCCATGATGAAAGTGTTTTTCATTCTGATCAGGGCAGAGCAAAGGTGTGATGCTGCACAGCCTCTCCTTCTCATGGGGAGGGAGGTCTGTATTCGTGTCTGGGTCCAGACCATGATGTTCCCTTTCTCTTGCAGCATGAAGTGTTGAGGCACATTGAGCAATGCAGAAAGCGCAAAAACATAACTTGCTGTTAAAAGTTAGAAACTCTGTATCTGGACTCTGTCAGCACATTCATCCTCTCTCTCCCTGTCCCATGAAAAAGTTTGCCTTCCCATTTTAACCACAGCTTTGATGACAGAAAAACACACGCTTATAATCCTCATCGCAGTGGCACAGGGAGATGTGCAGAAAGGGTGGGACTGATTGTGGATGCCACCTGTACAGCCATGGAAAGTCCAGGGAAAGTCACACACATTCATGATCAAGACACAGTGCTTAGGGACCTGGACAGTCCTCCTGGGGCATGAAGGTCCTAGCAAGACTGGCTTCAGAAACCCCAGGCCCTGGACACCAGGAGGAAAGTCTGGAGGAAAGAAGGTACACCCTTAGTGCAAGAGCATCCAGTAGGCTCAGGTGGAAGAGGAGGAGATTAGAGAATACTTAAGCAAACTGGACATAAACAAGTCCCTTACGGGCCCTGAAAGGGTGTACCTTCAACCATTGAGGGAGGTGGCAGATGGCTTTGTGAGGCAACTATCCATAATCTTTGAATGATCATGGTGATGGGGAGAGGTGCCTGAGGACTGGAGGACAGCAAGTCCACCTAGACTTCACAAAGGCATACCACACGGTCTGCCAGAACAGCCTCATGGAGAAGATGAAGAAGCATGGGGTGGATGAGAAGATACGGAGGTGGACTGAAAACTGGCTGAGTGGGCCGGTCCCAGACCATGGTGAACAGTGGTACCAAGGCTAGTCAGAAGCCAGGAACCAGCAGTGAACACCAAGGCAAGGGGCACTGCCAGCAGGTGGAGGGAGGTGGTCCTTCCCCTCTGCCGTCTCCTGCTCGGGGCTCCCCGGTGCAAGACAGACATGGCCACCCTGGAGAGAACCCCCAGGCCAGGGCCCCCCCAGGGCCCCTCCCACTTTCCGTTGGCCTCGGAATCTCGGTCCGTTGGAGCCAACAGCCACCAGAGACAGCAGGACGGAGCTCTGCTGGCACGCAGCAGCGCTGGGAGGAGGCAGGCTCTGGCCCAACAGCGCTGCCGCGGCACCGGCACCAGCACCCCGCTTCCCAGCCTCACTGTCCACGCCTGGGCAGCCTCCTTGCTGCACGGCGAGGGTCCTCCTCTCCCGGGCAGGATGGGACAGGCCAACTGCTGCTGCGGCTCCAGGTGGGCTCCCCCCATGGCTCGGGGACACGCGGGCACCCGCGGGCCCCCAGCAGCGGCCTTTCTCATGCCCGCCGCTCTCTGCTTTGCAGGGAGGCTCTCACCGATGCCGAGACGGTGCTGAGCGCGGACGTGCGGCTGACCCGGGGCCGCAAGAGGAGCGAGAGGCGCCTTCTCCTCCTCCAGGAGGAACTGGTGGTCGCCAAGTTGCAGTAAGACCCCCAGAGCCCAGCTGCCTTCCCCCAGCCCTGGCCCTGGCACCAGGGCAAGGACACCCTGGCACCTTGCTGCTGGGTGCACCAAGGTCCCTCCCAATGGCAGGTGGGGGACAGGGCTCTGCCCATGGGCACCCCAAGGAGGCCACCTCCAGCTCACTGCCTGCCTCTCCTCTGCAGATGTGGCACCACCCTGCGCCCACAGCTCCGCCTGCCCCTGGACCAGCTGTGGGTGCTCAGCGGCGGGAAGGAGGCAGCAGGAGAGGAAGAAGAGGAGGAGAAGGAAGGCAGCCATGAGGACAGCACCTCCATCATCCTCGCCTGGCCCACCGGCTCCTGTCTTGCCACTTTCGGGTGAGTCGTGGTGCCACATCCCATGGCAGGGCACGAGAGGTTCCCAACCATGCCCAGGCCATCCTGTGAATGGCCTCTGCTCCCCCGTGCAGAGCCTGGGCAGGGAGCGGGCAGCACGCCGGCAGGGAGGGATGGGGGGCATTTCCATGTCCTGTATCCCCTGGTCACCTCTTGGTGCCCAGACGGGACGGGCAAAAGCAGTGGCTCTGGCAGGACAGAGGGAGCCAGGCCTTCAGCAGCGCCTCTGTCCTGGCCCATGGGGCTTCGTCCTGCCCCCGTGTCCTTCCCCACGGGGCAGGGCTGGGTGGGCGCCCGCCTCTGCCCACGGGCTGGGGGGCAGCGGGGCCTGACGCTGGTTCTCCTCTCTTTCTGCAGCTCACGAGCGCTGAAGGAGCTGTGGCTGGGCACACTGCTGGGGTAAGCTGGGGGGATGCTCCAGGCACAGCCGGACGGGGGAACACAGCTCCCCAGCTGGGGAGAGGTGCCCCCATGGCTACTGGCAGCTCTCAGGAAGAGCTGCCTGACAAGAGAGAAGAGGCAGCTTGGGGCTCACCCAGCCCTCTCCCTGGCCCTTCCCGCTGCACAGGACATCAGAAGGACCAAAGAGAGCCCGCGTGACCCGTCTGACATCCATCAAACTCCTGGAGAAGGAGATGAGCCGCCGTCATGCCGTGAGTGTCTCTCTGCTCTGGGCTCTGTCCCCAAGCACCCCTCCTCCAGCCCAGCAGCAGAGGCACCGCTGCTCACCTTCTGCCACTCCTTCTCTCTTGCCCAGTGGAGGACATTCAGCGCCAGCAGCCTGCAGAGGCTGATGGAGGGCCAGGCAAAGGTGAGAATGGCTGCCTTTCACCCTCCTCTGCCTGTGCCAGGGTGTGCCCCGAGTGGGGTGAGCTCGTGCAGGAGGAAGGAAGGGAGGTCCCATGGTGCCACTCGGGGAGCACAGAGGGTTGGGGAGCCACCAGCAATGCCGGCACGGAGGAAACCTGCCGCACAGGACAGAAAGCCCAGGAGGCCAGAGGGTCCCAGCTCTGCCGCCTTCAGGCTGCTGGTGCCGGGCGGCAGCTCGCCGGTGGCCCCTTCTGCTGCGGGGCTGCTCTCTAAGCGCAGCCTGGTTTTTGCAGGATGATCCCAAGCAAGGGCCTCCAACGGCCCCATCTGCCAACAGACGGGGACTTTGTCGTTCGCCAGGTGAGTTTTGGAAAGAAAGGCATCCTCCTGCAACCTGTTGAGCTGTGCTCACTTGTCCCTTGAGTGTCGCCATGCAGGTGGGGCACCCCAAGGGAGAACAGCACCTGGACGAGCAAGGACGCACGCTGGGCAGCGGCCGCTGGACGTGGTTCTGCAGGGATGCACAGCCTCTGCTGCTGCCCACAGCTTGCAGGAGGGCAGGGCGAGGCCTGGCACAGGCTTTCCTGCTGGCAAGCCGGCTCTCAGGAGCCTCCGAGACAGAGCCGCGGCTCCAGCTGCTGCCTCCCTGCCCGTCCTGCCGCACCGCTCAGCACCGCGCTGCAGGCAGGGCAGGGCAGGGCAGGGCAGGGCAGGGCAGGCTCCGGGAGCGCTGGCCTGGCCGTCTCCATTGACGGGCTCTTGCTCTCTTTTCCTTTGCAGCAGCAGGGAGCGGCAGCAGCAGGAGGAGGGGGCTGCCCTGGCCCTTTGCTCTGCGGCGGAGCCCGGACGCTGCCCAGGCGCCAGGGCAGGCGGGCTCCGGCTGCAGCAGGGCGCTCTTTGGACAGCCCCTGGCAGCCCTCTGCGGGGAGGACGGCACGCTGCCCCAGCCCATCCAGGTAAGCCAGTCTGGACAGGGGGTCCCCAGCCCTCCCTCCGGCTGCTCCACAGGCCGTGTCCCCAGGGGCTCCGCGGAGGGGCGATTGCGCTCTTCACCCATGGATCACGCTTCTGCTCCCAGCCCCTTTGCAGGAGGAGGGAGCCCAGCCTGGGCCACAGCTCTGGCCCTGGCCACCGCTCTTGCAAGGCAGCTCCTCAGCCAAGTCACTGTCCTCCTGCATCTCTTGCAGGAGCTGCTGGCTCTCCTGCACCAGCAAGGACCGACGACGGAGGGCATATTCCGCAGAGCTGCCAGCAGGACAGCCTGCCAGGACCTGAGGGAGGCCCTCGACCGCGGCGCAGACGTCGACCTGGGAAGCCAGCCTGCGCTGCTGCTGGCCATCATCTTGAAGGTGAACGCTTCTCTCCTGCTGCTCAAAGAGCTCCTGGCTGCCCTGCAGTCTTCAGAGGCTCACACGCAGCCCTTGGCATTGCAGGACTTCCTACGAAGCATCCCCGCCAAGCTCCTCCTGACCCACCTCTACCAGGACTGGATGGCAGCCATGCAGAAGACCAGCAAGGAGGAGAAGATCCAAGAGCTGAAAGCGTAAGTGTGGCCAGCAGCCTGCCTGTTGAGCAGGAGCCCTGACCGCTGGCTGAGAACACCTGGAAAGCTGCCCAACCCAGCCGCTGGCTCCCACCTGCCTTGGGCAAGCTTCGGGGACAGCTCTGGGCAACAGCTGCTTTATTACCGTTGTGTTCCTGTTCCCCCAGCGTGGCCCAGAAGTTGCCTGCAGCCAATCTCCTCCTCCTCAAGCGCCTGCTCTCCCTCCTCCAGAACATCGCACACAACGCCTCCACCAGCAGGATGACCTCCAGCAATCTGGCCATCTGCCTTGGGCCAAACCTCCTGAGCCCACCCAGCGAGGACCTGCTCCCGCTCGAGGCCATGCTGGAGGTGACTGAGAAGGTATGCTGTATTTACCAGCCGGCTCCAGCCTTCCCGGACCATCAGAGCTTGGCTCTTCAGAGGTCCCTGCTGGCCCCCTCTCGTCGTTTAACCCGGCAGGCAGCCAAACACCACACAGCTGCTCCCTCACTCCCCCCCGCCTCAGGGGGACGGGGAGAGAATCGGAAGGGTAAGAGTGAGAAAACTCGTTGGTTGAGATAAAGACCGTTTAATAGAACAGAAAAGGAAGGGAAAATAATAATAATACCACCACCACCAGTAATGATAATGACAATGTTAGAATATAGGAAACGAGTGATGCACAGTGCATTTGCTCACCACCCGCGATGACCATGACCCATAAGCAAGGAGCCATCGCTACTTCCTGGAACACGCCTACCATTCATATGCTGAGCATGACGTCACACGGGATGGAATACCCCGTTGGCCAGCTGGGCCAGCTCTCCCAGCTATGCTCCCTCCCAGCCTCTTGTGCACTTGGCAGAGCATGGAAGCTGGAAGTCCTTGACCACCAGACTACTTAGCAACAACTAAAAACATCACGCTGTTACCAACATTCTCCTCATACTAAATCCAAACCACAGCACTAGGAAGAAATTTAACTCTATCCCAGACCAAACCAGGACACCCCCTCTCTCCTACAAATGCTGCTGGGGGGGCTGCCTCAAAGAGCAGCCCCACAGCCACTGCCGTCTGCCCAGAGGCAAGGCTCAGGAGCGGGAGAGGCTGCTTGCTCTTCTTTCAGGCAGCTGGCTTGAGACCAAGGGTTTCATGCGTGCAGGTGAACGCGCTGGTGGAGTTTATGATCGAAAACTGCGGCGACATCTTTGGGGAGGAGATGGCTGGCCTCTCCTGTCCATCAGCCAAGGAGTCAACAGCACCCATGGACAGATCCACAGGTATGAGGAGTAACTGACTCTCTGTTGTCACAGACTGGCGCTTGGGATACCAGAAACCTCAACGTCGAGAAGACAGCTGCTGTAGGGCTTTGGGTGGGGTTTGCTTTAGGCGGTTTTTTACTGCCAAGAAGTCACTTTGCTGCACCTGCTTTTGCTTTCTAGACCTGCATTTGGAAGAGCAAAGCGGCCCTGCAGGCAGAGCAGACACGGACCAGCAGGCAAAAGCCTTTCTGCATGCATCCCTCTCTCTGCTCGACGTCCTCAGAGAAGCCGGGGGAGACACGGTGGGGGAGTCCCAAACGGCAGAGGTATGGCAGCTCCACAAACACCGTGACAACATGTCTCGGGGAGGAAGGGACTTTCTGAGGAGGCCAAGCAGCTGCTGTGCCTCCTCCTGGCAGCCGATCTCTTGTGCGTTTGGGGTTCCTCCTCCCCCCGCAATGATACAGAGTAAGGAAAACTGCAAAGGTTGTTTCTCTAATGCATTAGGCATGTGCTTAATCAAACAAAATACCTACAAAAAGACAAGAGGGGAGAAGCTGTCAACATGAGAGGGCTTTTGCTCACATCCTACTTCATGGCAGCTTCACCAAGTCTATTTTGGGGCGGCTGCACTCTGTGAAATGTGCACGCTGCAAACCAGCACCTTCTCTCTAGAGCTAAGGTGGCCATTTGGCAATCAATCGCTTCCTACTCCAGGCCGCCTCTTGCCACCTGTTAACTCCAAAATTTCGGGTTTAGGCACCTCCAGCGTTGCCTCCAACCACCCCTGAGAGCGCGGCAGAATCCCTGGTACGCCCGCAACAACTGACGAGCCTTTCAGAGGAAAGAAGGTAAAATGAGCTCGCTGTGGTTAAAATAAGAACTGACTCCAGTGGGTTGTGGTTTTACCTACCTAATCACACTGTGGGATGGAAAGGTTTGCAGGCTCTCCTCAGCACAACGAACACCAAAGAAACCGAAAGAGAAACGAGGCCTGGGGAGAGAAGAGGGAAAGCCAACCAGAACTAAAAAGGAGGAAGAGAGAAAACATGCCGGGGGAGCGAAAACTGAAAAAATACAGGAAGGTCCAGCAGGTCAAGAAGCCCAGGTGTGTACCAGGCTCGGCTGCCCACCTTCCCCAACTCTCAACACTGCTCCAAGTCAGTCCAACTCGCTGGCAAGGGACGGCGACGCATGGTGCGGCGCGGGGTTTGGGAAGAACTCCGTGGCAGCTCCCCAGGGGCTCCCCATCGAGCCCTGCTGCGTGGCACAGGGGCACCGGGCATCTCTGCACAGGCACAGGGCTCTAAGGGCATTACCCGTGGGGATAAGGCGCCAGAGCCAGCCCGTAGCCAATGCCAGCAACAGCTCTCTCTTCTGGGCCACAAACAATTCCTTGTAAATGGTGGTCCCCAAAGAAAGGGCTAAACCAAGTCATGCCTATTCCTGCCTTTATGGGTTTATCGGAGCTTTCTGACTCTGTCGTTGCAGGTGCCGTTTTCCTGTTACCGCCTGAACCCCTGTGACTCCTGGGCCCCCCACCGCAGTTGATGTCCCCAATAAAATGACCTTTGCTCTCTTCTGACTCTGTCTGCCATACGATGTTCTGGACTGGGGAGATGTTCTTTGCTGATGAATCCTAGGGGAGCAGTTTGGGATCATCCCTTGTCCCAGAATCCTTGACAGCGGGCATCAGGGCTGAGTTCGGGTGCTTTAGGAGTCAACCCGCAGCACAGTCACATAGGACGGTGGAGGCCAATGGGACCTCTGGAGGTGTGACTGTTCACTCAGCTCTGCTCGCATTTTGGGTGACACACAGCTCGTGCTAAGGCCTGATGGATGCTGGGAGCAGTGCCATTAGCTCAGAGCGAGGGCAACACGGAGGCACGCACCGGGGCCAGGAAGGGCTGAAGGTCCTTATGCAGCCACCCTCACCTGCAGCTTGCTCTCCCCTTGCATACCAATTGTCGGGCATTTTCTTCAGAACCCCCTCACTCCTGGCAATTGGACAAACCAAACTTCCACGCTGGCCAGCACAAATACCTCGGCTCACCCAACAAGCTTTTGAAGCGGCTCCAACAGCAGCCGGACTGCTGAGGCTTCCAGGCCCCCCAGCGCGATACAGGGGACACCCGCACCCTGACGGAGGAGGGAGGATGAGCACTCTCACCATCGACTAGCTAACTATTTTGCGCACACCTTGTCGTGGTTTAACCCCGGCAGGCGACTGAGCTCCACACAGCCGCTCTCTCACTCCCCCCAGGGGGAAGGCCCAGGGGACAATCGGGAGGGTAAACACATGGGTTGAGATCAAGACAGCTTAAGAATTAAATAAAAAACTGTAAATTAAAAAAAAAAAGCAAACAAGAAAGAGAAAGGAAACTAAAGCCCAAGAAAAACAAGTGAGGCAAAGGAAAGCAATGGCTCACCACCAACCGACCGATGCCCAGCCAGTCCCTGAGCAAGGGCAGCCCCCGCCAACCTCCACCGCCCCCGTTTCATTGCCGGGCACAGCATCACATCCTGGGGGATATCCCTCTGCTCAGTGGGGGTCAGCTGTCCCGCCTGTGTCCCCTCCCAGCATCTGGTGCACCCCCAGCCTGCTCGCTGGCAGGGCAGTCAAGAGGAGCACAAAAGCCCTTGACGCTGTGGAAGCGCTGCTCAGCAATAACTAGCGCATCCCTGGGTGGGCAACGCTGTTCTCGGCGCAAACGCAAAACGTAGCCCCATACAAGCGACTGGGAAGAAACTGAACTCTGTCCCAGCCAAAACCAGTACACGGGGGCAGGAGTTACAAGGTGCGAGTTAGGAAGGAGAGAACCTGTCAGTTAGAAACCGCAGGAATGAGGGAAAGCCTGTCTTAGACTGCTCCGTGCAAAGGGGATTGAGCCCTTGTTTGCCGTGGTGGTTTGTTTTCTTCCCTAAGGAGCTCAGAAAATCCAGTTGACTTTACAGAGGACGTTGTCCTGCAAATGGGAGAGATCTGGCTGGCACGGGCAGAGGAGAGATGCCCTCTCCTGTGACGTGATGCAGTAAAGATGGGATGCCCGCTGAGCAGTGCAGAAAGCACAAAACGCGCAGCTGCTGGTCAAAAGTTGGAGTGAAGGAACAAAGAGGGAGTTCTGGGGAAACTCCCTCTCTGGACTCCGTCACCAAGGTCCATGCTCTTTCTCCCCGTCCCCTAACAAGAGGTAGCCTTCCCGTTTTGGAAAGAGGTAAGATGCTCTCATTGTCATCCTCATCACAGTGGCCCAGGGAGAGCTGCAGACAGACGGAGGGACTGACTGTGGATGCCCCAGGCACGGGGAAAGCCACACACACCCCTCAACGAGGCACAGTGGCTTGGGGACCTCCTTGCTAGGCAGGTGGCAACACTGCATTGGTGCTGCTTGGAAACCCAGGCCGCGAGTGCTTCCCCACAAAATCCCTGACCAAGAAGCAAAGACCCGCGCTGGTGAGCACCAGAAGGCAGGACCGCGCACAGGACAAGCAAATGCAAACAGTTGCGATGCCCACTTCCCCGTTGCCACAAGAACTCATTAGTCCCGGTCACAGCTCGGGACTGATTTTGCTGCCTCTTCAAACTCTCCTGGCCTTCACGAGGCTATGCCAGTATTTGAGGCTGCTCTAGCTTCTGCCAATCCTCCTGGGGCATGACGGTCCTAGCAAGACCAGCCTTCTGACATCCCAGGCCCTGGAGACCTGGGGTTTCCACGGAAAGGCTGGAGCAAAGTAGAGGTACCCTTAGCGCCAGAGGATCTGGTAGCAGCAGGTGGCAGAGGAGGAGATTAGAGAACACTTAAGCCAAGTGGAGATGCACAAGTCTCCAGTGGGCCCCCATGGGCTGCACCCTCGAGTGCCGAGGGAGCTGGCAGATGGGCTTGCGAGGCCACTCCAAAAGGGAGCTGTGCCTGAGGACGGCAAGAAAGCAAACACCACACGGGCTGATGAGCACTGCAGTGGATGGAAGACTGGCTGAGCGGCCGGGCCCAGACCGTGCTGACCAGTGGCACCAAGGCTACTCGGAGGCCAGGAGCCAGCGGTGAACACCAAGGCAAGGGGCACTGCCAGCAGGTGGAGAGAGGTGGTCCTTCCCCTCTGCCGTCTCCTGCTCGGGGCTCCCCGGTGCAAGACAGACATGGCCACCCTGGAGAGAACCCCCAGGCCAGGGCCCCCCCAGGGCCCCTCCCACTTTCCGTTGGCCTCGGAATCTCGGTCCGTTGGAGCCAACAGCCACCAGAGACAGCAGGACGGAGCTGTGCTGGCACGCAGCAGCGCTGGGAGGAGGCAGGCTCTGGCCCAACAGTGCTGCCGCGGCACCGGCACCAGCACCCCGCTTCCCAGCCTCGCTGTCCACGCCTGGGCAGCCTCCTTGCTGCACGGCGAGGGTCCTCCTCTCCCGGGCAGGATGGGACAGGCCAACTGCTGCTGCGGCTCCAGGTGGGCTCCCCCCATGGCTCGGGGACACGCGGGCACCCGCGGGCCCCCAGCAGCGGCCTTTCTCATGCCCGCCGCTCTCTGCTTTGCAGGGAGGCTCTCACCGATGCCGAGACGGTGCTGAGCGCGGACGTGCGGCTGACCCGGGGCCGCAAGAGGAGCGAGAGGCGCCTTCTCCTCCTCCAGGAGGAACTGGTGGTCGCCAAGTTGCAGTAAGACCCCCAGAGCCCAGCTGCCTTTCCCCCAGCCCTGGCCCTGGCACCAGGGCAGGGACACCCTGGCACCTTGCTGCTGGGTGCACCAAGGTCCCTCCCAATGGCAGGTGGGGGACAGGGCTCTGCCCACGGGCACCCCAAGGAGGCCACCTCCAGCTCACTGCCTGCCTCTCCTCTGCAGACGTGGCACCACCCTGCGCCCACAGCTCCGCCTGCCCCTGGACCAGCTGTGGGTGCTCAGCGGCGGGAAGGAGGCAGCAGGAGAGGAAGAAGAGGAGGAGAAGGAAGGCAGCCATGAGGACAGCACCTCCATCATCCTCGCCTGGCCCACCGGCTCCTGTCTTGCCACTTTCGGGTGAGTCGTGGTGCCACATCCCATGGCAGGGCACGAGAGGTTCCCAACCATGCCCAGGCCATCCTGTGAATGGCCTCTGCTCCCCCGTGCAGAGCCTGGGCAGGGAGCGGGCAGCACGCCGGCAGGGAGGGATGGGGGGCATTTCCATGTCCTGTATCCCCTGGTCACCTCTTGGTCCCCAGACGGGACGGGCAAAAGCAGTGGCTCTGGCAGGACAGAGGGAGCCAGGCCTTCGGCAGCGCCTCTGTCCTGGCCCATGGGGCTTCGTCCTGCCCCCGTGTCCTTCCCCACGGGGCAGGGCTGGGTGGGCGCCCGCCTCTGCCCACGGGCTGGGGGGCAGCGGGGCCTGACGCTGGTTCTCCTCTCTTTCTGCAGCTCACGAGCGCTGAAGGAGCTGTGGCTGGGCACACTGCTGGGGTAAGCTGGGGGGATGCTCCAGGCACAGCCGGACGGGGGAACACAGCTCCCCAGCTGGGGAGAGGTGCCCCCATGGCTACTGGCAGCTCTCAGGAAGAGCTGCCTGACAAGAGAGAAGAGGCAGCTTGGGGCTCACCCAGCCCTCTCCCTGGCCCTTCCCGCTGCACAGGACATCAGAAGGACCAAAGAGAGCCCGCGTGACCCGTCTGACATCCATCAAACTCCTGGAGAAGGAGATGAGCCGCCGTCATGCCGTGAGTGTCTCTCTGCTCTGGGCTCTGTCCCCAAGCACTCCTCCTCCAGCCCAGCAGCAGAGGCACCGCTGCTCACCTTCTGCCACTCCTTCTCTCTTGCCCAGTGGAGGACATTCAGCGCCAGCAGCCTGCAGAGGCTGATGGAGGGCCAGGCAGAGGTGAGAATGGCTGCCTTTCACCCTCCTCTGCCTGTGCCAGGGTGTGCCGCAAGTGGCGTGAGCTTGCACAGGAGGAAGGAAGGGAGGTCCCATGGTGCCACTCGGGGAGCACAGAGGGTTGGGGAGCCACCAGCAATGCCGGCACGGAGGAAACCTGCCGCACAGGACAGAAAGCCCAGGAGGCCAGAGGGTCCCAGCTCTGCCCCCTTCAGGCTGCTGGTGCCGGGCCGCAGCTCGCCGGTGGCCCCTTCTGCTGCGGGGCTGCTCTCTAAGCGCAGCCTGGTTTTTGCAGGATGATCCCAAGCAAGGGCCTCCAACGGCCCCATCTGCCAACAGACGGGGACTTTGTCGTTCGCCAGGTGAGTTTTGGAAAGAAAGGCATCCTCCTGCAACCCGTTGAGCTGTGCTCACTTGTCCCTTGAGTGTCGCCATGCAGGTGGGGCACCCCAAGGGAGGATGGCACCTGGACGAGCAAGGACACACGCTGGGCAGCGGCCGCTGGACGTGGTTCTGCGGGGACGCACAGCCTCTGCTGCTGCCCACAGCTTGCAGGAGGGCAGGGCGAGGCCTGGCACAGGCTTTCCTGCTGGCAAGCCGGCTCTCAGGAGCCTCCGAGACAGAGCTGCGGCTCCAGCTGCTGCCTCCCTGCTGCCTCCCTCAGCACCGCGCTGCAGGCAGGGCAGGGCAGGGCAGGGCAGGGCAGGCTCCGGGAGCGCTGGCCTGGCCGACTCCATTGACGGGCTCTTGCTCTCTTTTGCTTTGCAGCAGCAGGGAGCGGCAGCAGCAGGAGGAGGGGGCTGCCCTGGCCCTTTGCTCTGCGGCGGAGCCCGGACGCTGCCCAGGCGCCAGGGCAGGCGGGCTCCGGCTGCAGCAGGGCGCTCTTTGGACAGCCCCTGGCAGCCCTCTGCGGGGAGGACGGCACGCTGCCCCAGCCCATCCAGGTAAGGCAGCCTGGACAGGGGGCCCCAGCCCTCCCTCCGGCTGCTCCACAGGCCGTGTCCCCAGGGGCTCCGCGGAGGGGCGATTGCGCTCTTCACCCATGGATCACGCTTCTGCTCCCAGCCCCTTTGCAGGAGGAGGGAGCCCAGCCTGGGGCACAGCTCTGGCCCTGGCCACCGCTCTTGCAAGGCAGCTCCTCAGCCAAGTCACTGTCCTCCTGCATCTCTTGCAGGAGCTGCTGGCTCTCCTGCACCAGCAAGGACCGACGACGGAGGGCATATTCCGCAGAGCTGCCAGCAGGACAGCCTGCCAGGACCTGAGGGAGGCCCTCGACCGCGGCGCACACGTCGACCTGGGAAGCCAGCCTGCGCTGCTGCTGGCCATCATCTTGAAGGTGAACGCTTCTCTCCTGCTGCTCAAAGAGCTCCTGGCTGCCCTGCAGTCTTCAGAGGCTCACCCGCAGCCCTTGGCATTGCAGGACTTCCTACGAAGCATCCCCGCCAAGCTCCTCCTGACCCACCTCTACCAGGACTGGATGGCAGCCATGCAGAAGACCAGCAAGGAGGAGAAGATCCAAGAGCTGAAAGCGTAAGTGTGGCCAGCAGCCTGCCTGTTGAGCAGGAGCCCTGACCGCTGGTTGAGAACACCTGGAAAGCTGCCCAACCCAGCCGCTGGCTCCCACCTGCCTTGGGCAAGCTTCGGGGACAGCTCTGGGCAACAGCTGCTCTATTACCGTTGTGTTCCTGTTCCCCCAGCGTGGCCGAGAAGTTGCCTGCAGCCAATCTCCTCCTCCTCAAGCGCCTGCTGTCCCTCCTCAAGAACATCGCACACAACGCCTCCACCAGCAGGATGTCCTCCAGCAATCTGGCCATCTGCCTTGGGCCAAACCTGCTGAGCCCACCCAGCGAGGACCTGCTCCTGCTCGAGGCCATGCTGCAGGTGACTGAGAAGGTATGCTGTATTTACCAGCCGGCTCCAGCCTTCCCGGACCATCAGAGCTTGGCTCTTCAGAGGTCCCTGCTGGCCCCCTCTCGTGGTTTAACCCGGCAGGCAGCCAAACACCACACAGCTGCTCCCTCACTCCCCCCCGCCTCAGGGGGACGGGGAGAGAATCGGAAGGGTAAGAGTGAGAAAACTCGTCGGTTGAGATAAAGACCGTTTAATAGAACAGAAAAGGAAGGGAAAATAATAATAATACCACCACCACCAGTAATGATAATGACAATGTTAGAATATAGGAAACGAGTGATGCACAATGCATTTCCTCACCACCCACGATGACCCATAAGCAAGGAGCCATCGCTACTTCCTGGAACACGCCTACCATTCATATGCTGAGCATGACGTCACACGGGATGGAATACCCCGTTGGCCAGCTGGGCCAGCTCTCCCAGCTATGCTCCCTCCCAGCCTCTTGTGCAATTGGCAGAGCATGGAAGCTGGAAGTCCTTGACTACCAGACTACTTAGCAACAACTAAAAACATCACACTGTTACCAACATTCTCCTCATACTAAATCCAAACCACAGCACTAGGAAGAAATTTAACTCTATCCCAGACCAAACCAGGACACCCCCTCTCTCCTACAAATGCTGCTGGGGGGGCTGCCTCAAAGAGCAGCCCCACAGCCACTGCCGTCTGCCCAGAGGCAAGGCTCAGGAGCGGGAGAGGCTGCTTGCTCTTCTTTCAGGCAGCTGGCTTGAGACCAAGGGTTTCATGCGTGCAGGTGAACGCGCTGGTGGAGTTTATGATCGAAAACTGCGGCGACATCTTTGGGGAGGAGATGGCTGGCCTCTCCTGTCCATCAGCCAAGGAGTCAACAGCACCCATGGACAGATCCACAGGTATGAGGAGTAACTGACTCTCTGTTGTCACAGACTGGCGCTTCGGATACCAGAAACCTCAACGTCGAGAAGACAGCTGCTGTAGGGCTTTGGGTGGGGTTTGCTTTAGGCGGTTTTTTACTGCCAAGAAGTCACTTTGCTGCACCTGCTTTTGCTTTCTAGACCTGCATTTGGAAGAGCAAAGCGGCCCTGCAGGCAGAGCAGACAAGGACCAGCAGGCAAAAGCCTTTCTGCATGCATCCCTCTCTCTGCTCGACGTCCTCAGAGAAGCTGGGGGAGACACGGTGGGGGAGTCCCAAACGGCAGAGGTATGGCAGCTCCACAAACACCGTGACAACATGTCTCGGGGAGGAAGGGACTTTCTGAGGAGGCCAAGCAGCTGCTGTGCCTCCTCCTGGCAGCCGATCTCTTGTGCGTTTGGGGTTCCTCCTCCCCCCGCAATGATACAGAGTAAGGAAAACTGCAAAGGTTGTTTCTCTAATGCATTAGGCATGTGCTTAATCAAACAAAATACCTACAAAAAGACAAGAGGGGAGGAGCTGTCAACATGAGAGGGCTTTTGCTCACATCCTACTTCATGGCAGCTTCACCAAGTCTATTTTGGGGCGGCTGCACTCTGTGAAATGTGCACGCTGCAAAACAGCACCTTCTCTCTAGAGCTAAGGTGGCCATTTGGCAATCAATCGCTTCCTACTCCAGGCCGCCTCTTGCCACCTGTTAACTCCAAAATTTCGGGTTTAGGCACCTCCAGCGTTGCCTCCAACCACCCCTGAGAGCGCGGCAGAATCCCTGGTACGCCCACAACAACTGACGAGCCTTTCAGAGGAAAGAAGGTAAAATGAGCTCGCTGTGGTTAAAATAAGAACTGACTCCAGTGGGTTGTGGCTTTACCTACCTAATCACACTGTGGGATGGAAAGGTTTGCAGGCTCTCCTCAGCACAACAAACACCAAAGAAACCGAAAGAGAAACGAGGCCTGGGGAGAGAAGAGGGAAAGCCAACCAGAACTAAAAAGGAGGAAGAGAGAAAACATGCCGGGGGAGCGAAAACTGAAAAAATACAGGAAGGTCCAGCAGGTCAAGAAGCCCAGGTGTGTACCAGGCTCGGCTGCCCACCTTCCCCAACTCTCAACACTGCTCCAAGTCAATCCAACTCGCTGGCAAGGGACGGCGACGCATGGTGCGGGGCGGGGTTTGGGAAGAACTCCGTGGCAGCTCCCCAGGGGCTCCCCATCAAGCCCTGCTGCGTGGCACAGGGGCACCGGGCATCTCTGCACAGGCACAGGGCTCTAAGGGCATTACCCGTGGGGATAAGGCGCCAGAGCCAGCCCGTAGCCAATGCCAGCAACAGCTCTCTCTTCTGGGCCACAAACAATTCCTTGTAAATGGTGGTCCCCAAAGAAAGGGCTAAACCAAGTCATGCCTATTCCTGCCTTTATGGGTTTATCGGAGCTTTCTGACTCTGTCGTTGCAGGTGCCGTTTTCCTGTTACTGCCTGAACCCCTGTGACTCCTGGGCCCCCCACCGCAGTTGATGTCCCCAATAAAATGACCTTTGCTCTCTTCTGACTCTGTCTGCCATACGATGTTCTGGACTGGGGAGATGTTCTTTGCTGATGAATCCTAGGGGAGCAGTTTGGGATCATCCCTTGTCCCAGAATCCTTGACAGCGGGCATCAGGGCTGAGTTCGGGTGCTTTAGGAGTCAACCCGCAGCACAGTCACACAGGATGGTGGAGGCCAATGGGACCTCTGGAGGTGTGACTGTTCACTCAGCTCTGCTCGCATTTTGGGTGACTCACAGCTCGTGCTAAGGCCTGATGGATGCTGGGAGCAGTGCCATTAGCTCAGAGCGAGGGCAACACGGAGGCATGCACCGGGGCCAGGAAGGGCTGAAGGTCCTTATGCAGCCACCCTCACCTGCAGCTTGCTCTCCCCTTGCATACTAATTGTCGGGCATTTTCTTCAGAAGCCCCTCACTCCTGGCAATGGGACAAACCAAACTTCCACACTGGCCAGCACAAATACCTCGGCTCACCCAACAAGCTTTTGAAGCGGCTCCAACAGCAGCCGGACTGCTGAGGCTTCCAGGCCCCCCAGCGCGATACAGGGGACACCCGCACCCTGACGGAGGAGGGAGGATGAGCACTCTCACCATCGACTAGCTAACTATTTTGCGCACACCTTGTCGTGGTTTAACCCCGGCAGGCGACTGAGCTCCACACAGCCACTCTCTCACTCCCCCCAGGGGGAAGGCCCAGGGGACAATCGGGAGGGTAAACACATGGGTTGAGATCAAGACAGCTTAAGAATTAAATAAAAAACTGTAAATTAAAAAAAAAAACAAACAAGAAAGAGAGAGGAAACTAAAGCCCAAGAAAAACAAGTGAGGCAAAGGAAAGCAATTGCTCACCACCAACCGACCGATGCCCAGCCAGTCCCTGAGCAAGGGCAGCCCCCGCCAACCTCCACTGCCCCCGTTTCATTGCCGGGCACAGCATCACATCCTGGGGGATATCCCTCTGCTCAGTGGGGGTCAGCTGTCCCGCCTGTGTCCCCTCCCAGCATCTGGTGCACCCCCAGTCTGCTCACTGGCAGGGCAGTCAAGAGGAGCACAAAAGCCCTTGACGCTGTGGAAGCGCTGCTCAGCAATAACTAGCGCATCCCTGGGTGGGCAACGCTGTTCTCGGCGCAAACGCAAAACGTAGCCCCATACAAGCGACTGGGAAGAAACTGAACTCTGTCCCAGCCAAAACCAGTACACGGGGGCAGGAGTTACAAGGTGCGAGTTAGGAAGGAGAGAACCTGTCAGTTAGAAACCGCAGGAATGAGGGAAAGCCTGTCTTAGACTGCTCTGTGCAAAGGGGATTGAGCCCTTGTTTGCCGTGGTGGTTTGTTTTCTTCCCTAACGAGCTCAGAAAATCCAGTTGACTTTACAGAGGACGTTGTCCTGCAAATGGGAGAGATCTGGCTGGCACGGGCAGAGGAGAGATGCCCTCTCCTGTGACGTGATGCAGTAAAGATGGGATGCCCGCTGAGCAGTGCAGAAAGCACAAAACGCGCAGCTGCTGGTCAAAAGTTGGAGTGAAGGAACAAAGAGGGAGTTCTGGGGAAACTCCCTCTCTGGACTCTGTCACCAAGGTCCATGCTCTTTCTCCCCGTCCCCTAACAAAAGGTAGCCTTCCCGTTTTGGAAAGAGGTAAGATGCTCTCATTGTCATCCTCACGGCAGTGGCCCAGGGAGAGCTGCAGACAGACGGAGGGACTGACTGTGGATGCCCCAGGCACGGGGAAAGCCACACACACCCCTCAACGAGGCACAGTGGCTTGGGGACCCACTTGCTAGGCAGGTGGCAACACTGCATTGGTGCCGCTTGGAAACCCAGGCCGCGAGTGCTTCCCCACAAAATCCCTGACCGAGAAGCAAAGACCCGCGCTGGTGAGCACCAGAAGGCAGGACCACGCACAGGACAAGCAAATGCAAACAGTTGCGATGCCCACTTCCCCGTTGCCACAAGAACTCATTAGTCCCGGTCACAGCTCGGGACTGATTTTGCTGCCTCTTCAAACTCTCCTGGCCTTCACGAGGCTATGCCAGTACTTGAGGCTGCTCTAGCTTCTGCCAATCCTCCTGGGGCATGACGGTCCTAGCAAGACCAGCCTTCTGACATCCCAGGCCCTGGAGACCTGGGGTTTCCACGGAAAGGCTGGAGCAAAGTAGAGGTACCCTTAGGGCCAGAGGATCTAGCAGCAGCAGGTGGCAGAGGAGGAGATTAGAGAACACTTAAGCCAAGTGGAGATGCACAAGTCTCCAGTGGGCCCCCATGGGCTGCACCCTCGAGTGCCGAGGGAGCTGGCAGATGGGCTTGCGAGGCCACTCCAAAAGGGAGCTGTGCCTGAGGACGGCAAGAAAGCAAACACCACACGGGCTGATGAGCACTGCAGTGGATGGAAGACTGGCTGAGCGGCCGGGCCCAGACCGTGCTGACCAGTGGCACCAAGGCTACTCGGAGGCCAGGAGCCAGCGGTGAACACCAAGGCAAGGGGCACTGCCAGCAGGTGGAGGGAGGTGGTCCTTCCCCTCTGCCGTCTCCTGCTCGGGGCTCCCCGGTGCAAGACAGACATGGCCACCCTGGAGAGAACCCCCAGGCCAGGGCCCCCCCAGGGCCCCTCCCACTTTCCGTTGGCCTCGGAATCTCGGTCCGTTGGAGCCAACAGCCACCAGAGACAGCAGGACGGAGCTGTGCTGGCACGCAGCAGCGCTGGGAGGAGGCAGGCTCTGGCCCAACAGCGCTGCCGCGGCACCGGCACCAGCACCCCGCTTCCCAGCCTCGCTGTCCACGCCTGGGCAGCCTCCTTGCTGCACGGCGAGGGTCCTCCTCTCCCGGGCAGGATGGGACAGGCCAACTGCTGCTGCGGCTCCAGGTGGGCTCCCCCCACGGCTCGGGGACACGCGGGCACCCGCGGGCCCCCAGCAGCGGCCTTTCTCATGCCCGCCGCTCTCTGCTTTGCAGGGAGGCTCTCACCGATGCCGAGACGGTGCTGAGCGCGGACGTGCGGCTGACCCGGGGCCGCAAGAGGAGCGAGAGGCGCCTTCTCCTCCTCCAGGAGGAACTGGTGGTCGCCAAGTTGCAGTAAGACCCCCAGAGCCCAGCTGCCTTTCCCCCAGCCCTGGCCCTGGCACCAGGGCAGGGACACCCTGGCACCTTGCTGCTGGGTGCACCAAGGTCCCTCCCAATGGCAGGTGGGGGACAGGGCTCTGCCCACGGGCACCCCAGGGAGGCCACCTCCAGCTCACTGCCTGCCTCTCCTCTGCAGACGTGGCACCACCCTGCGCCCACAGCTCCGCCTGCCCCTGGACCAGCTGTGGGTGCTCAGCGGCGGGAAGGAGGCAGCAGGAGAGGAAGAAGAGGAGGAGAAGGAAGGCAGCCATGAGGACAGCACCTCCATCATCCTCGCCTGGCCCACCGGCTCCTGTCTTGCCACTTTCGGGTGAGTCGTGGTGCCACATCCCATGGCAGGGCACGAGAGGTTCCCAACCATGCCCAGGCCATCCTGTGAATGGCCTCTGCTCCCCCGTGCAGAGCCTGGGCAGGGAGCGGGCAGCACGCCGGCAGGGAGGGATGGGGGGCATTTCCATGTCCTGTATCCCCTGGTCACCTCTTGGTGCCCAGACGGGACGGGCAAAAGCAGCTGCTCTGGCAGGACAGAGGGAGCCAGGCCTTCGGCAGCGCCTCTGTCCTGGCCCACGGGGCTTCGTCCTGCCCCCGTGTCCTTCCCCACGGGGCAGGGCTGGGTGGGCGCCCGCCTCTGCCCACGGGCTGGGGGGCAGCGGGGCCTGACGCTGGTTCTCCTCTCTTTCTGCAGCTCACGAGCGCTGAAGGAGCTGTGGCTGGGCACACTGCTGGGGTAAGCTGGGGGGATGCTCCAGGCACAGCCGGACGGGGGAACACAGCTCCCCAGCTGGGGAGAGGTGCCCCCATGGCTACTGGCAGCTCTCAGGAAGAGCTGCCTGACAAGAGAGAAGAGGCAGCTTGGGGCTCACCCAGCCCTCTCCCTGGCCCTTCCCGCTGCACAGGACACCAGAAGGACCAAAGAGAGCCCGCGTGACCCGTCTGACATCCATCAAACTCCTGGAGAAGGAGATGAGCTGCCGTCATGCCGTGAGTGTCTCTCTGCTCTGGGCTCTGTCCCCAAGCACTCCTCCTCCAGCCCAGCAGCAGAGGCACCGCTGCTCACCTTCTGCCACTCCTTCTCTCTTGCCCAGTGGAGGACATTCAGCGCCAGGAGCCTGCAGAGGCTGATGGAGGGCCAGGCAGAGGTGAGAATGGCTGCCTTTCACCCTCCTCTGCCTGTGCCAGGGTGTGCCGCAAGTGGCGTGAGCTTGCACAGTAGGAAGGGAGGGAGGTCCCATGGTGCCACTCGGGGAGCACAGAAGGTTGGGGAGCCACCAGCAACGCCGGCATGGAGGAAACCTGCTGCACAGGACAGAAAGCCCAGGAGGCCAGAGGGTCCCAGCTCTGCCGCCTTCAGGCTGCTGGTGCCGGGCGGCAGCTCGCCGGTGGCCCCTTCTGCTGCGGGGCTGCTCTCTAAGCGCAGCCTGGTTTTTGCAGGATGATCCCAAGCAAGGGCCTCCAACGGCCCCATCTGCCAACAGACGGGGACTTTGTCGTTCGCCAGGTGAGTTTTGGAAAGAAAGGCATCCTCCTGCAACCTGTTGAGCTGTGCTCACTTGTCCCTTGAGTGTCGCCATGCAGGTGGGGCACCCCAAGGGAGAACAGCACCTGGACGAGCAAGGACGCACGCTGGGCAGCGGCCGCTGGACGTGGTTCTGCAGGGATGCACAGCCTCTGCTGCTGCCCACAGCTTGCAGGAGGGCAGGGCGAGGCCTGGCACAGGCTTTCCTGCTGGCAAGCCGGCTCTCAGGAGCCTCCGAGACAGAGCCGCGGCTCCAGCTGCTGCCTCCCTGCCCGTCCTGCCGCACCGCTCAGCACCGCGCTGCAGGCAGGGCAGGGCAGGGCAGGCTCCGGGAGCGCTGGCCTGGCCGTCTCCATTGACGGGCTCTTGCTCTCTTTTCCTTTGCAGCAGCAGGGAGCGGCAGCAGCAGGAGGAGGGGGCTGCCCTGGCCCTTTGCTCTGCGGCGGAGCCCGGACGCTGCCCAGGCGCCAGGGCAGGCGGGCTCCGGCTGCAGCAGGGCGCTCTTTGGACAGCCCCTGGCAGCCCTCTGCGGGGAGGACGGCACGCTGCCCCAGCCCATCCAGGTAAGCCAGTCTGGACAGGGGGTCCCCAGCCCTCCCTCCGGCTGCTCCACAGGCCGTGTCCCCAGGGGCTCCGCGGAGGGGCGATTGCGCTCTTCACCCATGGATCACGCTTCTGCTCCCAGCCCCTTTGCAGGAGGAGGGAGCCCAGCCTGGGCCACAGCTCTGGCCCTGGCCACCGCTCTTGCAAGGCAGCTCCTCAGCCAAGTCACTGTCCTCCTGCATCTCTTGCAGGAGCTGCTGGCTCTCCTGCACCAGCAAGGACCGACGACGGAGGGCATATTCCGCAGAGCTGCCAGCAGGACAGCCTGCCAGGACCTGAGGGAGGCCCTCGACCGCGGCGCACACGTCGACCTGGGAAGCCAGCCTGCGCTGCTGCTGGCCATCATCTTGAAGGTGAACGCTTCTCTCCTGCTGCTCAAAGAGCTCCTGGCTGCCCTGCAGTCTTCAGAGGCTCACCCGCAGCCCTTGGCATTGCAGGACTTCCTACGAAGCATCCCCGCCAAGCTCCTCCTGACCCACCTCTACCAGGACTGGATGGCAGCCATGCAGAAGACCAGCAAGGAGGAGAAGATCCAAGAGCTGAAAGCGTAAGTGTGGCCAGCAGCCTGCCTGTTGAGCATGGACGGGTAGAGGCGTGGGTCTTGCCTGAAAAGGGACAGTCTCCTTAAAAAGATGTGTTTTCTGGCAGCTCGCTGTTGCTGGTGCAGGGTTAGATTTCTGGGGAAGGAGCATGGATAGGGGGCCTTCCCTTGCGTGGGCTTGGGTGAAATCAGGAGCTGGGAAGCAACACCATGCTTCCTTCTTGAAGCGCGGGAGCCCTGACCGCTGAGAACACCTGGAAAGCTGCCCAACCCAGCCGCTGGCTCCCACCTGCCTTGGGCAAGCTTCAGGGACAGCTCTGAGCAACATCTGCTTTATTACTGTTGTGTTACTGTTCCCCCAGGGTGGCCAAGAAGTTGCCTGCAGCCAATCTCCTCCTCCTCAAGCGCCTGCTCTCCCTCCTCCAGAACATCGCACACAATGCCTCCACCAGCAGGATGACCTCCAGCAATCTGGCCATCTGCCTTGGGCCAAACCTGCTGAGCCCACCCAGCGAGGACCTGCTCCCGCTGGAGGCCATGCTGGAGGTGACTGAGAAGGTATGCTGTATTTACCAGCCAGCCGCAGCATTTCCAGACCATCCCGGCTCTTCAGAGGTCTCTAGTGGCCTCCTCTCTCCAACAAATGCTGCTGGGGTGGCTGCCTGGAAGAGCAGCCCCACAGCCACAGCAGTCTGCCCAGAGGCAAGGCTCAGGAGTGGGAGAGGCTGCTTGCTCTTCTTTCAGGCAGCTGCGTTGAGACCAAGGGTTTCATGCGTGCAGGTGAACGTGCTGGTGGAGTTCATGATTGAAAACTGCTGTGACATCTTTGGGGAGGAGATGGCTGGCCTCTCTTGTCCATCAGCCAAGAAGTCGACAACACTTATGGATAGATCCAAAGGTATGAGGAGGGACTGAGAGTTGTCACAGGCTGCGGCTTCTGGTGCTATTCCTTGTGCTCCTGGTGGACACCTGTGCAATTGGAGGGAGCTGCTTGGCGCTCGAGACTTGACAGCAGTGCTTTCCTACTGGTAGGCTTCGCACATGGTCAGAGTGATGGGATTCATACAGCAAATGTCACTTGCTGATGTTTGGCATCTGCCCTTCACTTGCACTTGCATCAAGGAGATGCTTTGCAAACAGTGCTCCTACCTCAGTGTCATTTCTAGCGGGGCTGGGCATCGACTGCTGTCCTCGCAGCCCTGCTTCTCCCATGTGGCCTCTGGCCACTGCCTCTTGGGGCATGAAACCTTTGCTCTGCAAGATGAGCTGAAGCCTGAGGACCTGGGCTCTGACTTCGGTAACCTGCTGACAGAGATGTCCTTTTGCAACCTCTTCCATTCAGTGCAGCAGACATGACAGAAAACAGGGCATCAGAGGGTCAAGAAGACAGCTGGTGTAAGGCTTTGGGTGGGTTTTGCTTTAGCTATTGTCCACTTCAAAGAAGTCACTTTGCTGCACGTGCTTTTGCTTTCCAGAGCTGCCTTTGGAAGAGCAAAGTGGCCCTTCAAGCAAAGCAGACACAGAGCATCAGGCAAAAGCCTTCCTGGATACACCACCCTCTCTGCTTGTCCTCCACAAAGAAGCAAGGGTAGATATGGTAGTGGAATCGGAAACGGGAGAAGTATGTCAGGTCGACAAACACTGTGACGTTTCTCATGTATGAGAGTAGTTTCTGATAGGTCCAAGTAGCTGCAGTGCCTCTTCCTGGCATTAGATCTCTTGTGTGTTTCGTTTTTTTCACCCTGGAATGATACAGAAGAAAAAAACAGAAAGGTTGTCTCTCAGATGCATCAGGCATGTGCTTAATCAAACTAAATATCTACAAGAAGTCAAATACGAAAAGACAGATTTCGAAAGAAAAGGCTCCCACCTCAGAAGGTGGTATTTCTGCCAAAGGGATCACAGCAGAACTATGTCTCGGGAGGGGAGAAGAAACCCCAGCAGAAAGAAGTTGGCAAGCCTTTTCTTGCTCTCCTTTCCCAGCGTTTCTCTGAGCTCTATCCTACCCTCAGAGGCCTCCCAGTGTGTGGTGCCCCGGCCT
This sequence comes from Calonectris borealis, assembly GCF_964195595.1. Classification (NCBI taxonomy): domain Eukaryota; kingdom Metazoa; phylum Chordata; class Aves; order Procellariiformes; family Procellariidae; genus Calonectris; species Calonectris borealis. The sequence continues at coordinate 113,113,469 of NC_134314.1, forward strand.
GCAAAGGGCAGCCCATCAGCTCCTTCCGCACGTCAGCATGCGAAGGCTTGAATGTGCTGCTGCTGCAGCCCCCGTGAGCCCCCAGCCGGGACTGCAGGCTCCCGGTTGAATGGCCCCCACAAATTAACTGAGTGTCATACACCTATGTGAAAACTGTGTTCAAAAGTAAGGCCATTTGAAGAAAGGATATTATTCTTGCTGCAGATTAAAATCCTCTGAAAGTGACAGCAAGCTCATCAGTCTGCAGCTCTGCAAAAGTTAAGGCTAAGGCCAACGCAGGTTTGCCATTGCACTCTGTGAGACAATCCCATTAGAATTTGCGCAGTTGAGCAGTCATGGGTGTAGCTGTCAACTTCAGAGTAGTTTTGCTAACATCCTACTTCATCAGAGCTTTGTGAAGTCTATTTTGGATAAGGGGACTGTGCAAAATGTGGATAATGCAAACCAACCAAAGGGATCTTATTTTAAGAGCTAAAGCAATTTGGAAAACAGTAGCTTACTACTCCAGGTGTCTTGGCACCTGTTAACTTCAATATTTCTGGTTCAGGCGCCTGTACCTTTGCCTCTAATCACCCCAGAGAGCACGGGAGACTCCCCAATATGTCCAGAAGAACTGAAAAGCATTTCAGAGGAAAGAAGGTAAAATAAGCTCACTTTGGTTAAAATAAGAACTGATGCAAGCTGATCATGGCTTTAACTATCTAATAACACCGTGGAATACAAAGGTTTGCAGGGTCTTCCCAGGAAAATGAAAATCAAAGAAACAGAAAGAGAAAACAGGCCTGTGGAGCGGAAAGTGAAAGCATACCAGAAAAGAAAAGGAGAAGGAGAGAAAGAGAGCTTTTGGGTATCAACAACTGAAAAAATCCAGGAAGCTCAAGAAGCCCAGGTGTGTAACAGACTCTGCTGTCCATCTTTCAAAACTCTGAACACTGGACTAAGTATATGAACTATTTCTATGATGCACAAAGATGGCCCCAGATAGGAAGCATGTGCCTGTCTTTTGGAAAAAATGTATGTCAGGAGGAAAATGCTGTTCCCAATTTTGCAGTTTTTGTTTTGCACTTACTGAAGTTCTGTTTGCTCAAGGGTAAGCAGACACCCTGGCAAGGTCACAAGAGTCACAATTCTTAGCTATTTAACCTGCTACCTAAATAAAGAGGCAAAGTAAGTCCCACTTTTTTGTCCATGTCAGTTAGCAATCCTCACACTGCCTTGTATCATCTGAATGCCAAATATGCAGTAAGGATTTGTTCCAAGTCACTTTAGACACTAAGATATTGGCACTTTTTAAGAAGGCCAAATTTCACCTGAGGTAATTTACAGAGGAAAAAAAATTAAAAAGAGAAGACAAAAACATCTGGTCTCTCTACAGAAGGGCTCTAGTCTGGTGTCTTCATATTTTTTTCCATGCATGGCCCACTAGAGAGCAAAGCAGTCTGGGACGGCACAGTGCAAACTGGTAAAACCAGACAGCTCAGCATGGTGTTTTGCAGAAAGAGTGACTTAAGTTTCGGAAGCAACGCAATACCAGCCAGCTATGTTCCTCTGCCCGAGGCAGTGTGTTTTGCCTGCAAACCTGGGTTGCTTGCAAGGGACAACGAGGGATGATGCTGTGCAGTTTGGAAATAACTATATCATAGCTATCCAGGGCTCCCTATCGAGCCCTACTGCGTGGCAAAGGGGCACTGTAAACCTCTGTAAACTTACAGGTCTGTAAACAGGCTATTACCCACGTTGATAAGGCACCAAAGCAATCCCATAGTCAATGCCAGTAATGGTTCTCTCTTCTGGGCTATAAACTATTCTTTTTAAACTGTATTTCCTGAAAGAAGAGGAGTAAAATCGTGCCTATTCCTGCCTTTATGGGTTTATCAGTGCTTTCTGACTCTATTGTTGTAGGTGCCGATTTCTGTTACTGGTTGGATTTCCTGGCTGAGCCACTGTGACTCCTGGGATCCTGCAGTTGATGTCAACAATAAAATTCTATTTTTTCCTCTTATGACTGTGTCTGCCATATGATATTCTGGAATAGGTAGATTTTGTTTTGTGATGAATCCTAGTGGAGGAGTTTGGGATCATCCATCGTCCCAGAACCCTTTTTAGCAGGCATCAGGGCTGAGTTCAGAGGCTTTATGAGTAAAACCAAAGCACAGAATCACAGAGAATGGTTGAGGTTGGAAGGGACCTCTGGAAGTCACTTGGTTCAACTCCCCCACTCAAGCAGGGACACCTAGAGTTGCTTGCCCAGGGCCATGTCCAGACATTTTCTGAATATTTCCAACGAGGAAGATTCCACAACCTCCTTGGGCACCCTGTAAAAAAGTGTTTCCTGATCGTCAGAGGGAACCTCGTGTACTTCAGTTTGTGCCTCTTATCCTGTCACTGGACACCAACGGAAAGAGCTTGGCTCTGTCTTTACATCCTCCCTTCAGGTATTTACACACATTGATAAGCTCCTCCCCGAGCCTTCTCCAGGCTAAACAGTCCCAGCCCTCTCAGCCTTTCTTCATATGAGACATGCTCCAGTCTCTTCATAATCTTAGTGGCCCTTAGGATGTGATCCTTTAAAACTAAACAGCTTTCTCGGCCTCCTCTACCCTCCAGGGCTTTGACCCTTTAAATCATCAAAATATTTAAATATTCAAAAGAGGCTTTTAAATTGCCTGGAAACTATCTCTAACTAAAGGAGAGTGTCAACAACAAATCAAAAAGCTAGACAAGCAGATGACTCAAATGGGTACAAAATGTTCTCTCTGGTCTATCTTCTTCCTGCCTGCATTAAGAACAAACTTGCAAATTTAAACCCCTCATGACTGAGGCAATACTCCTGTTTCAGATTTTTTTTATTCAAAGTATTTAAAATTCATAAAGACTATTACATACAAGTCAAGAAAGATAGGGAACATGCTACTGTTTCACTACTTGATGGTAATAAATATAAGACATCATATTTTCCAGGGATGTAAGCTTATTTGGATTAGCAAGAAAACTGAAAAATTCAATATATTTTCCCCTTGGTACATCCACTAACATTCCTGCATCTTTCCAAATAACTACATACCAGTAGGCTATACAGGAAAATCACTGATGGGGACTTTGTCATCTCAAAGTAGAGTGGTGGTTTTTTTTTTTCCTGCTGTATCTCGGCACCCTCAGGAGACAAAGGACTGGATCATGTAAGCCTGAACTGAAACATCTATTTTGTGACCCAAATGGGAACACAGTAGCGTATTTTGACTACTTTTAATTTACAAGAGGATATCATTTCTTCACACTAAAGATATCAAAGGAGAATACAGAATGCAGTAATAGGACCACAAAACCAATTCCTAGTCCTGTTCCTTCTAACTTTCCACAATGTTCTCCCATTAACAGAGATATATTTCTCAAGATCTTGCAACTCGGTCTTCTGCAACATATATAGATATATACAGACATACATATATATATATATAAAAAAATTATGCAGTAGCTGCTATAAACGGTTCAGGAATTTGTTTGTATCAGGGTAGTCTCCAGAATTTCCTACGGTAGATATATACTTCCTCATGCTCCCAGGAACTCCATCGTGTTTACCATTACTGCTACCAGTCGCTCTTTTCCTTGCTTCTTTGGGTGACTTTGATTGGAGTCTTTGTGGTGGAAACTTAAAGATCCATAAAAAACTTACAGGGGTAAAGTGAAACAGAGTTTACAAAGATTAGCACTGGAAATTTCTAAATAGAGGGTTTCCAAAAGAAGAGAAGAGCATGAAGCTGGAAGTCAATCAGATCCTCTACACAAAACATGCATACCTGAGGTCAAGAAAGAAAAGCTTAAGAAAAAAATGATTATTTTATTCCTGCCACCTATGGGACAAGCACAAATTCAGGATTGTAACAGGGGATCACTATTTTCTTCAGATTCCTGCAGCTTACAACCTTTAATTTTTTGCCCTTTTGATATGTATCTACCTCCAAGCAAAGCTCAAAAAGCTGGCTGTATTGCTGAGGGTTGAGAATTTGTTTCCGTACTGCTTCTGCTTACTTCCCCAGATGGGAAAGAAGCAAGCTGGGAAAGCCCTTGGCCCCGCTGTTTCTTGCTTTTTGATGTGTCTAATTCTAATCCTGAGTAAGGGTGATGCTCATGAATATCGTATGTGCCTGTATTTCTTGTCATTTCTGTTATGACTCAGCACTCCTCAGAGCTGAAATTAATCTACTGCTGCACAGCATTAAACCACCCAAAACACCAGGAGGTGCAGTATTGCATGTCAGAATATTGCTAAAACTACGATTCAGAAGATGGCCTTAAGCGAGTCTGACTTGGAGAGATTCTACGTACTCCAACATGCTAGTGTGATGAAATTTAGCACATGTGAATACTTTGTGGTTTGTTTGGGTTTTGGGTTGTTTTGTCGTTTTAAATAAAAAACAACCAGCAGCATCACGTTGACAAAATCAATTCCTCATGGACTGTTCTGGAAGGTTTGTTATTTATGCCACATCAGTCTGGTTTTTATCCTTCTGTGTATCCCTTCCCACAGCTTTTTTCAGTGAAAAAAATTCCTGTTTTTTTCCTCCAGGTATTCACTGAAACACTCAAACAATAGACTTCAGTTAAGAAAAAATGCTAGAAACTTAGCATTACCCTCCATACCTAAAAGAAGGTGTTCTACTTAACTGTTTGACCAAAAATATTTGTATTTTAGGTAATTATTAATGCTCCTTTCAAAATTGGGCTATTGGCAAAGGAAAAAGAGTAAGTACTAATGATTGAACATAAATGGTCAGCTGTCCTCAAAGCAATCTACTCCAAAAATTACACCTGGAATTTACTTATAGAAAAATGGAAAAAAAAAATTCCACAGGTATGACAGTAACTGATTGTACTGGTTTTGACTGGGATAGAGTTCAATTTCTTTCTAGTCGCTTGTATGGGGCTACGTTTTGCATTTGCGCTAAGAACAGCGTTGCCCACCCAGGGATGCGCTAGTTATTGCTGAGCAGCGCTTCCACAGCATCAAGGGCTTTTCTGCTTCTCTGCCCTGCCAGCGAGCAGGCTGGGGGTGCACGAGCCGCACGAAGGGGACATAGCCGGGACAGCTGACCCCCGCTGACCAAAGGGATATCCCACACCAAATCTCCATTCCTGGAGATGGCTGAACACCTGCCTGCCAATGGGAAATAGTGAATGAATTCCTTGATTTGCTTTGCTTATGCATGAAGCTTTTGCTTTACCTATTAAACTGTTTTTATCTCAACCCACAAGTTTTCTCACTTTTACCCTTCTGATTGTCTCCCTCATCCCACCAGGGGAAAGTGAGCGAGTGGCTTTGTGGTGCTTAGCTGCCCACCGGGGGTTAAACCATGACACTGATGATGTCTGACCCAAGAGAAGACTTGGATTCATTAAAAGAATTAAATGCAGAGATTGTGATGTTATTGCTTAAACTGAGTAATGCCCTAACTCTCAAACTATCATTTGAGCTATATTTGGTCAAACACCCCGCTCAAAACCCCCAACACCAGAAAACCAAAAAACCAAACCCCACTTTTGGCACAAGGTTATATTAAGTGTGACAACCAGAATCCATTCTAAGTATTTCATCTGCAGTTCAGAAAGACATTCAGTCTTGCATTTAAAGTATATATAAATGCTGTCTTGATTGTTTATGGATTTAAGCAGAGGCTGAAGCCCTGCTACCTCCCATTGGGCTTGCATACGCGATTAAAATACATGCTGAACTCCATTTTGAGTAGCCCTTCTGCTCTGAATCCAGGCTGTTAGCCAGTCCTATTTCAGATGGGAGACATTGCTGGAATATCTGGCAGAAATCTGGGTCAAAACCGTATAACTATATGGGGTCTATTCTTACTGATAAAGAAATTATAAAGGATATTGTTCATGCCTTTCCTTGTAACAGCATAATCTTTTTTGACACGCAAAATACTCTGCTTCTATCACACAGAGAACTCCAAAGGCAGCTTCTAGCTAAAAACCTCAGCTATTTGCAAGCAGCTTTATTTTTAACATATCCAAAAACTATAGAGAACTGTGAGCAAGAGACATACGGTGTGTTCTATAAAGAGCAAGCAATTGCCTGCCAACAGAGTTGTTATGATTAATTGCCAGTTCAACAGAAGGTAGGAAGTTCTGAAGCAAAGGAGAAGGAAAAAAAATGGTCTGGGAAAATTTAAGAGGGTCAAGCAATTTAACTGGCCTGAAAATTATTTGCTAACCAATTAAGGCAAAAGAGAACATGATAAAGGTGGGTTAATCCATAATGCTTGGTGGATAATTACAAGTAACTGATGTACATTTCAGACTATGAAAGGTTTCTTAAATTTATTCTCTCTGCAGGTCTGAAGGCGAATAAGAAGACCAGGTAAAATCAGACTAATCCAAAAATAACAAGAGTTACCTATATTCACTTATAAAAGTAAATGCAAGAGAATTAATATGAAACTAAAAACAACTTTAAGAAATCAACTGCTCTTCAGCTGTTTCAGTTCACATACAGACACACGCTCACATTAAAAGCATATCCAGTCCACAAAGTCAATATTATAGTCTTAATTCATCCCACCCTTATTCATATGTGCTGCGATCTAGTCTGTCAAAGCATTTTACTTCTTAAATTCTCCGCTTTTGTTCCCTGTACAAGGTCTATGATAGCTTTTGAACAGTTAGTCAAGACTTGTTCATTCTTCTCAAAGTAGCCCTGAGGACTTCAAATCATAGAAAAGTTTAGGTTGGAAGGGACCTCCAGAACTCATCAAGAAGCCCAAAGCCCTGCTCAAAGCAGATCTAATTAGATTAGGTTACTCAGGATCACAGCCAGAGAAGTCTTGAACATCTCCAGTGATGGAGATTCCACAACCTCCCAGGGTAACAGGTAGACAACTAATAAGGTCCCACTGAAACTTCTCCTCATTCATCATGTTTCAGGTCCTGACTATCCTGTTGGCCTACTGGACTCCCTCCAGTATGTCAACATCTTTCTTGTACAGGGGGAGCACAAAACCAGACACAGAATTCCACATGCGGTATCACAAGTGCCAAATATAGGGGATGGATGACTTTCCTGGACCTGGCTAATGACCGAATGTAAGCAGTTAGCTGTCCTCAAAACAATCTACACTGGCAACTGCATTTGCAATTTACTCAGGGAAACAGAAAAAAAATCTATCTTTCTTACTAATACAGCCCAGGATGTAGCTGGCCTTTGATGCAAGGGCATGCTGTCAGCCTATGGTCCTCTTGTTGTCCACTAGGACCTCCAGATCCATTTCTGCAGAGATGGATCCTTTTCTTAGCCAGATGGACCCCAGCCTGTACTGTTACATGGGATTTTTTCATCCCAGATGCAAGACTTCACATTGACTTTTATTGAACTTCATAGCTTCCTGTCTGCCCTATTCTCCAGCCTGTCCTGCTCTCTAGCCTCCTGACCACTCCCCCCCAATTTGGTGTCATCCACAGCTTGCTGAGGGTACTCCTGTCCCATCATTCAGGTCATTAATGAAGAGATTAACTCCAACTGATCCCAGAACTGATCACAGGGGCATACTACTAGTTACTGGCCACTGGCTGGACTTTACACCACTGACCATAACTCTTTGAAGCACCACAGTCTAGTCAACTTTCCAGCCTTGTGGCCTGTTTATTCAACCTGCATTTCACCAACTTGTTGATAAGCTTATGGAAGACTGTGTCAAAGGCCTTACTACAGCTTTAGTATAGAACATCCACTGCCCTCCCCTCCTCTACAGCATCAACCACCTCATCACAGAAAGCAAAAGGTTGATCAGGCATGATTTACCTAATTCGCTCTGGTTAAACTAAACCCATGTTAGCTGCTACTACTAACAATCTTGCCTTTCATGTGTTTAGAACGTCTTCACAGAGTATTTGCTGACTGACCTCAGAGAATCCCATGGTCATAGAAGCCGAAGCCTTGCCCGTGACTACAGCCAACTGCCCCTGGATGAGTCCACTTCTGTTCAAGCCTTTCCTACTCATTGGAAGGATGGAGGCCACCAATTGGTCCCCCTGTCCTTCACCCTCTAGATTAACTCTTGATATGCTCCAGGTACTTAGCAGTAGCGCTGGTGCTCACATAGAAGAGCAGAAAGTGCTAATATTCCCAGGGCTGGACAAGCCTTGACAGCATCTTTGCAAAATCCCAAACCCCAAACCCTGGCAAGGACCAAATGTTCCAAGACATCAGATCAGCATTGGTGCCTCTGTGTTGCACAGCAAGGTGTGTTCTACAGCTATCACCTGCTTTTTCCCCAGACATGGGGACAGTTGGGTTGGGCATAGCTGGCTCTGATGCGTGCCCCGATGGGTCTTGTTCATCCTCACCAGGCACCGTATCTATTCAGTAGTTAGAGCTGGAAGTCAGAAGCTTCCAGCCCTCCCTACTCTGACAGCCACGCTTCGCTATCCATTTGACCATGGCCTCATGCTGGGCCACCGTCCTTGCTCGGGCTACTGCAACAGCAGATCTTCCGCACGGGTCCCATCAGTCTCCCCTTATCCCCGCTGAGGGTGGATCCCTGCTCCACATCCTCCCGCAGCCCCCCCACCGGTGCTCTGGGCGAGGCGCTGGGTCACATCTCCCACAGGAGAGCTCCCCCCTGCTGCCCCAGCCCCAGGCACCCTCTCAAGCCCCAGATCAGGGCAGTGTCACCCGGCCCCCCAGCGCGCTGGCTGGATCAAGGCCTCCGCTGTGCTAAGGGCATCAGCACTGGAGCACATACTCCCTGGTGCGAGGAGGCTGCACAACGCCCGGGCAGCCCCACACGGCTCCAGCGACTGGGCCCCCGCTGTGGTAACTGCTCCCTCCCGGCCCGCCTGCTGAGCTACGGGAGCCGCACGCTCCCCCATCCGGAGCCCGCCTGCCCCAACAGCAGCCGCCGGGGCCACACGGCCCCAGCAGCGCTGGAAGGAGACCGAGACCGCCGCGCACACCGAGAGCGCCGGCCGCAGGAGCCCGAAGCGCCGTGCGCGCCCCAGCCCCGCCGCCACCGCCGCCGCCGCAGGGCGCACACGGCGGCTGCGCGCAGGCGCCCCGGCGGGCAGCGCCGCTCCCCCTTTCCCGCGCGGACCCGCCTGAGGAGACGACGGGCGGAGAAGGGCGCGGCGGGAGCGGTGCGGTCCCGTCCCTACGGAGTGAGAGCGGCGGTGAGAAATTAACGCTGCGAACTTAATTCTGACTTCGAATCGGTCGGTGTTCCTTTCACGTGGGGCGTCAGGAGCGCCTGCCTCGTGCAGCCAGCAAAGCTCGTCCTGCGAGGCGGAGCAGCGCCCTGTTACAGAGGGGTGAACGTTACGTGCGAGGTGAACGTTACAGAGAGGTAAACGTTACGTACCGGGGAGGTCCGGGGAGCCGCCGCCATCAGTAAGGAGTTGTGATTGACTGATGAGTGAAGATGGACCACGCTTTGGTAAAACAGCGCGTTGTAGGTGCGTGTGGAGGAGCGAACCCTCTGAAGGCGCAGCAGCGCATGCGTACCCTCGCAGACAACTGCAGACCGAGGAATTGGCACAAGCCGTGAACATGAACTAGCAAATTATTATTTAACCCTGCCCCTCTTCCGCACTCATCCTTGAGCTGTCACTGCTGCAATGGGCTTATATTTAACTTTGTGAGACCTGGGCTTTTCCAGAGGGCTTTCGGTATCCTTGACTCCCATGGCCATCACCCCCTCAGTATGACATGGGGCCAAGTCCTTGTTCAGCAGCACTGACACACTTCATTTTAAGGACCATTTAGGACTTACATGCTACAAAATAGTCCTGCTGTTACATGGCACAGTTTTCTTGGATAATCCATGTCTGCAGACAATATAATCTATTCGTCAAAATAAGTACAAAATCCTGGTCCCATTGAGCCTTATGGGACAGACTTTTGTCAAAAAATTGTCACTAGGCTTTCCTATAAGAGGTCCACCTTCAGAACCTGGTGCAGGTTCTACCATAGGTGGAGAGGGCTGGAGTTTGCCTTGTCTTTCAGTTCTTCGGGTCTCTGAATCCAAATGTAAAATGTGAAAGAGGAGTGTGCTATTCATTGACAAATTAGCTGTTATAAAAGATGAAACTGATTATCCTGTCATTTAACTGCGACGTCCCCATAATTTAGACATCTCTTGCATAGGAGTAGCACATTTAGGAGTTGAGGATGAAACTAGCTTTCTCTTCAATTCACTGATGACATTTTCAATTTCTAAAGGCCTTCTCCCTTGTTCAAAAATAGTATTAGTGAGTCTAAAGAAATAGAACAAGGCAAGGCAAACCAGCTGAGGTGGAGCATGAAATTACATTTCTCAAATATCATTAAGATTGGGTTAATTTTGTACCACTGGCCATTCTTGACTTTAGTCACAAGAGTGGCTTCATTTGCCGACTTCTTGGTCAGTGGGTTAAATTTGGTCATGATGACTTTAATCATTACTTCACTGTAAAAGGTTGTTATTAGTCCAAGGTGATGGGAGCAGCAAGAATAAACAGCTTATTACTAATTTGTGTCAGTTATGTATGAACTTGGTGCTTTCCTTCTTTTTCACCCACGTGAACTCAAAATTGCTTTCAGCAGGCATGCCCCTATTTGCCATTTAACATGGCAATTACTCTCTTTTGCCTGCCTTTCTCACAACTGTGCCTTTCTTTGCAGCTATCTTTTTTCTTCCTTCCCTGTTGTGTGACACCAGAGATGTGTCTATTTTACAGATGAAAAGGTAGGTCTTTGCCAGAAATTCATAATCCTCTTCTCCTGTCAGTACTTACCCTCCATTTCAAGCTTCACCAATAACTTCCTACTTTTCTACAGTTGCCTTGCTTATACATATATATAGTAAAAAAAATCCAAAACTTACTCAACTATGTAAATGACACATTTTACAAACTGATTCTTTGTAATGTTACTATTATGTTGTCTACCTTATGTCAGGGAAAGGACATTGCGTTTTCATGCAGTGTGCTGACCCTGACTACGTTTCAAGGACATAATACTGGTAGTAAAGGCAGCAGTTAATCACTGGAAGGTTTTACCAGGTTAAGTGGAGGATTTTTCATCACTTGGAAAATTTAAATCAATGTGTGTTTTGTTCAACCATTGGTTAGTTGAGGAAGTGACCAGTTTAAATTATCGAGCCTGTAATTTGCAGAAGGCCAGACCTGCTACTTACAGTTATCCTTCCTGGGCTGAAAACGTCCACCTCTAAATGAATAAGAGGAATGTACATAGATAATATAAAGCAGGAAAGTAACTGTTCTTACCATGGTTGTATGTATGTTTGATTTATGAGTCATGAGAAGAGTTGCTGGAATTCCTTTCAGTTTTGTTAGAAAGATAACAAGTAACAGTTGAAAAACTTTCCCAAGAGAATTAACATTTTGGAAGAAAATTCATTTTCTTTTATTTTTTCCTAGCCAAAGAAATCATCAGCTAATACAGAATGATGGATATTATTTTCTTAGTAAATGTATAGCAGTACAAATCTTTGAACTCCAGACCTCTTGTAATAGAGAGCTAAGACAGATTCTCACAGTGCTCTATTTTAATTTGTCCTGGATCAATATAAGTGAACACTGAATATTTCTATCCATTTCATCTTAATTAGGAAGCAAAGAAGGACCTAGACGCTTTGCTCATAAGTCAGATAAGACTAAATTCAAAACTGTTTTCAGATCTGACAAGTTCAGATAAGACTAAATTCAAAACTGTTTTCAGATATGACAAACTTTGGCAAATATTCTCTATTTCTAATCTTGAATGGGATTAGGTCCAGAAGCACAAGCATAGTACAAGTCAACCAACTTTCCTAGTCAACTTACTCCTCTGAAACTATGGAACGTTACAATTTTAAAATAGAAGCCTAAGAACATATCATCAGTCCATTTTTCCCAGTTCTGTTTAAAGAGCTCTTTGAAAAGCATAGTTAACTTCTGTTTCATATGTTAATATTGTATTAAATTGCCTTATTGCTTTGTGATATACAGAAACTTTGACGTTGGCTTCTCTATTTTATTTCAAGAATCCTTTTTTCTTGTAAGCTTGAAAAAAGAATCTTTCACTTAAATAAGTTGATTGCAAGCAGTTTCAGTAATTGAATCCCTAGATATTTGTCTTTATGCTGGGAGGTTTCGTTTAACTTTTAATGGATTTTTAATGCTGAAACAGTTTCATTTAAAACTGTTGCCATAAAACATGTTAGAATTTTCTATTTTTGTTGCAGGTTTTTTTTCCCCCAAAACCCTTTTAAAAGCTGAGGTTTAAGACGATATTATTACACTAAGAAATACTGTAAAACGTATTCTGAGAAATTAGGAAGACTTCTACAAAACAGAACTGTTAGACTATCATGCTGTCGATCTATTGCGGAGTGTTCACCAGTACTAAAATTTTTACACTTAAATAATATTACTAATAACTGGAGTGTATTTTCAGTGGGAAGCAAAATCCTCTGTGACCAAAATGTATAGGCTCTGTAACTGGAAGGCCTATCTACCACAAAGTTAAGAAGTCAGTGGCTGTACGGCTGCACAGGAGTCCTGTCATCAGAGTGGCTCACCTAAGCCCACCACCTATTAAAGGAGGATAACATACTTCTGCCCCTTGCTTGCTTTAATTGCACTCTCTGTAAAACAGGTCCCAGTTAACCCCCCGCTGTTCCCCGGCGCGGGGTCAGCAGGGTGCAGACAGCATCCTTCTGTGCTGTGAATCGAGGTCTAATGGGCGAGCGGTCTGCAGAGGGGCAGGAGGGGTACCAGGGGTGACACCCCCTCCCTCGCAAGCCCAGGACACACTCGGTCCAAGGACAGGTCAGCCCCATAAAGGCAGCATTCAGGAACCAAAAGATGCAGGTGAGGGCTCCCCTGCACAGGACTGTGCTCCATTGTCTGTGGAGGGAAGAGGTTTGATGACTTTGATGTTTATCAGGATGAGTGCTTTATAAGTTCGTATACCCAAGAAGTACTACTTGAATGCGTTTTCTGCGTGCAGAGAGCAGGAATTTAGTTGGTGGTCCTAAGCCACCAAGCTAATGCAGCTTAAATAAGGTATTACCTGTTGGCTGAGCTATGGTAACAACAGGCATATTCTTTTTGCAAAGCAATTTGGCGAGATAAGTACCTTCTGACAAAAAAAGTTTTAAGGATAGGACAAGCCTTCCATGACTGTCTCTTGTAATTAATCATTCACACAGATTTTCTTTTTGACATAGTTTGACAAAATTTTGAAGTGTTCCCAAGATACAGGACAAGTGACTGGATCATAAGAGAGAGTTCAGATCCAGGTAGGTAAATATCCGAACTACTTCAGGTAGCATAAAACTGAAGTTTTGTTCCTCAAAAATCAGTCACAGAAATGAAAAGTTACCATTATTTTAATATGACAATAGGGAAGTCAGTGGCTTTGTTACTTACTCATATAATCTGGTCCTTAAAAAATATCTCCTGTTTTCATCATTGTTGCAGTGAAATTAATTGTTCTCTTCATGCATCTTTCAAACTCTCATACATCAATGAATATAAGATCAGAGTATGATAATCTTCAGGAAGAGTTGGTAGCTAACTCTTATGCAAAGTTGAAAAATTACCAAATCAGGACTTATACACACCTATCGACAGGGATTTTTTCTGATTTTTTTTTTTTTTTAAAAATAAGTCATTCCTAGAGGACTCTCAGCTCTTCCTAAGCTCATTTCCTCTGAAATCAATCCAAATTAAGACATTCAACATCACACAGAATGTGTCCTTAAGTTCCTGTATTCTGTTCATCCATTATCCTTTGTGTTGCTTTTGAGCCATGGGAAAGTTGTTGAACAGAAGGAAAACCTGTTTTAGCTCTTGCTCATACCATTCAGCTAATCCCGTGATCATACTCAGGAAGGTCCTCCACTGAAGTCAGAGCAGGTACAATGAAATCAGAATTCTGGATTTGGCTTCATTGTGTACATTCAAACACAGTGTCTGGAAGATGAATAAGCCAGACTGATACTTACAATGATGCATAGCCATTCTCAGACAGTTTAGCATAATACATTATTCCAAAATCTTTTGAAAATACCAGCTTTTGGACACTCATAAGGTTTGTAACAAAGAACTCTCTAAATGCATTTTAAAATATTTTAAGCTTTGTATCACTAAAAAGGAGACCTGAAAAATGAAGTCACTGTGACTTTGCAATAGTGGCCATGACAGCATACATTTATTTCTGACATTTGCTGTTATTCCCATGAAACCCATAAATATTGCAGACAGCTAGCTGGTTGATCAAACATTGCATATCTTAGCTTCTTCTATAATTTAGGGTTTTTAAAGTTAGGATTTGAAAAATAAAAACTTTTTGAACATTTCATACTTATTTCTTTGCAATCTTCAAAAGGAAAATCATGCACCCCACCCTGTTCTGCTCCATCCAGTAAACAGTTCCTCAAAGAGCAATGATTCCTGTTGTGGCTAATCAGTTCTATAATATTACAGATTAATGTGGAGTATCTTTTTCTGACTCCTGTTTATGTCCTTGCTCATAATGATTTCCTTCACCATGTTTTGGGATGTATCATTTAATCATTCAAGGCCATCACAGACATTTTGTCTCCTGAAGCAATGAATCCCACAGGTTACTTATAAATGTTAAATATATTTCCCAATAATTCTAAAACATGCCTCTTCTTTCCTCTTCTTTCTCTCCATTCACACTGCTAAATACTACAGTAAAAGGACCTCTAAACCTTATTTTTCCTGATAGCATTTTAGCTAGTCCTTGTATCTTAAAATTAATGAAAAGACATTTAGCAAAGCGTGTCAAATGCAAAAATAGGATTGAAGAATATAGAGATGTCATATGTTTGATTTTCCTCTGCTCATTTAAAAATGTTATCTGTATTGTTAACTTCTGGTGGAGGCTGGGCAGAAATTTATATTGCTATTTATGTTTGCTCCTAAAGAGAGGTTCTGCCTTCTCAGAGCACAGTAATTGTGCTCAGTAATTGAAGTACGGGATTATTTTAGGCTAATTTGTGTTTACTTACTTCAGTTAAATTTCATCTTTGCTACTTCTATTTCCCTCTGAAATGTTTCTCAGTCCTCCACAATTTTCACCTCTCTGCTGAAGCACTCTTCTCCAATAGTATTACCCTGTCCTGTTTCTGTCTTCTTCCTTCCCCACATCAAATGTCTGGGTTTGTTTGGTTTTATATTAGAAGTTTAATTTGTATCTAACGCAGATTTAGACCATTACATCAGATACTGAGCCAGAGTCATGTGGGTTTTGTGATGAGCAGTCCTGTCTCACAAACCTGTGGTTTCTAGAAGGACTTGACAAGCATATTGATAAGGGCTTGACTACTGCTTTTCCAGAAGGCTTTTGACAAGATCCTTCACCTAATGCACTTAAGGAAATTAAGACAGTATAAGAAGGAAGACAATTGCATGGGTAAATAATTGGGTAAAAGACAGGGAACAGAAGGTAGGAGTAAACAGTCAGTAAGTGGTCAGAAGGCTGTTCATCACCTTCATAAGCAACTTAGGAATAGGTATCAATGAGAGGTGAGGTATAAATGTTTACAAATAATACTAAGTTATTCAGGATGGAGCAACCGTCAAGAATTGCAGAAGGTGCTTACAAAACTGAGTAACTGTTTAAACGTATTTTACACCCAGATGTTGTATATGTAGTTTTATTTGCCTCATCTCAAAAAGACAGAACTGGATAAGGTTCAGAGAACAACAGCAAAGATCACAGGTATGGAGTATCTTCCAGTGAAGAGTGACTGTGCAGACCAGGACTCTTCAGCCTGGAAAAGGTCGAATATGTGACAGAGCCATATAAAACCGTAAATAGCCCGAGAAGGTTTTTGTTTATTTTCTTTCCCAATGGAAGAACTAGGGTTCATCAAATGAAGCTAGCAGGAAGCAAGTTCACACTGAGCAAGAGAGGGTGAATATACAATATGTAGTTAAACTGGTGGAAACCCTTGCTATAGGATGCTATGAATGCTAACCATTTACATGATCTGTAAGGGGGCACTGTAAAAAATCATGGAGAAGAAATCCAGTTGAGCTATTAAATACAAAGATTTCCCTAAATCTCTCTGAAGATGTCCATAAGCTGCAAACTCTTGGCAAGAGTGCATGCCAGGAGGTGTAACTGGAGGCTTGCATCCCCAGGCACCTGCTGGTGGCCACCACTGGCAACAGGACACAGGATTAGACGCAGTGCAGCCATGTCTTATGTTCTACTCCCTTCAGTAGTGGAGTTGTCACGCAGGTTGCTTTCAGTCCCCGAGACACTTGGAACAGCTTCTCTTGTTAAGTGACAATGGATGTTGTGCCTAACCGATGATATACAAGTCAGCGAAGTGACAAAAAGACCCAGCAGCTGGATATTGAAGCCAAGAAAGTTCAGACTAAGGCACAGTTTTTAGACGCAGAAGGTCATTTATGTTTGGAAACCCTTATAACAGCCATAGCACACTCCTGCTCATTGACAGCTTTCGAAGAAACAGACAGCTGTTCTCAAAACCCAGATTGTGTGCAGACACCACAGGGAAGCCCCACAGACAGGCTGTAGGTTGGATGTGCAAGTACTGACAAGATAGATTTGCTTTCTAGCCTACAGGCTGGGCATAACTTCAGTCTGAGCCCCTGTCCTAATGTGATTGATGAAAGGCAGCTTAGAGAATTGCCATTGTCATGAATTGCATTTAGAGAGGCATTTCCAGTTGGAGTCAGGTCTGTGTCTTTAAGATATCAGTGTATCTGAGATATAAGTGTAACTTCAGAGGCTTGTGTATTAGAAATGATCATACAATTCTTCACTGAGAGTCAGCTAACATATGATGATCCATACCTTTAATTTCTAAGAGCCAGCTTTTCCATAGCAACAAGTAAAGCAGAGTAATTTTTTTAAATTTTCAGATGCTAGGCATTTTGAAAGTTGCATTTATTTAGGCTCCTCTCCCTAATGAGTATCAATATATATGGGCGCAAGCCCAGCTTTCTGAGTCTTAGTCCCAGTAAAATCAAGAGGATTGTGTGTAGAGCAGCTACAACTTCATGTAAGTAAGCAGGGCAGAAATGTGCCATGAGTATGCTTTATTTCTTACTTCTAGAAATAAAAGGTTTAGATTGTGAAGAGTTCCAAACCTGAAATTTTCCAAAAAACTTGAAAAACTTGAAAATTAAGAACTGCTCTTTTAGCCAAGTCATATCAATTTCAATATCATCAACGTAACTGAAAGTTTACACTCTCCAGAAAGGTCAGTGAGTTCTAACTTAGCCGTAACAAAATTGTTGGGGAGACAACTTCTCAGTGTATTTTTTGCCGGGAATATGCTTTAATCTCTTAAAAGTCTTATTTTTTCCTTTTACAAAAATAATAAGCAAAAGGTAACAACAGAGAAGGAACATGCTTTCTTTCATTGAAACAAATGCGTTGAAAATATTTGTGTTACCCATTGGGATCTTTGTAAGGTTACATTCTTAATGAGTTTAATAATTTTAGCACCTCAGTATAAATACAGAATTAATTTATATTAATCCTAGTAAAGGACAGATCACTGCCAAACTACTGCTTAGTTGCTGTTTCAGTGTACTGCACTGGCAAAATTGTTAGCTCAATGAGCTAATAGAATCTGTTTTGAAATATGGCCTTGATTTTGTGAGCAGCTACCCAGCGTTGTACTCACAACATCAAATTCAGTCTATATTTGTCTCCCTGTCTGTAACAAGAGGATAATAATTTACTTCACAAGAGGGGTATAAGGATGGGACTGATCCTGTCAGTTCCTATATCTGTATCTTGCTCTATAGTCATAGGAGTTCAATACCTGGAGGAATGCATGGCTGAGCCCAGTGTTAGCAAAAGGCTTTGGAGATGAAAGCATAGAGTGCTATTTTTAAAAGATACATTATTCAGCCTTCAACTGTGAAATCGCTGCTGCTATGTAAAGAAAACATTAATTTTCCTTTAAAAGAACAGTGTGTGGGTTAAACATCTCTGATGGCAGGACTATGCACAGCATGTGGGCTTTAAGTACAGATATAAAAACTAGCCTAGAATACTTTTAACGTATAGTGAGAAAACTTGTACTATTTGGTTGAGCTAAAAACTTAGGATGAACTTTGAAGTTGATATCTACAAATGTACCTTGACACTTGACTCCTGCTGCAACCAGTGAGCATTAAGCACCTGAACACCTCACAGGAGCTGAACCTTATGTCTTGTGGTTGGTGCTTAGCTGGGATTTAGATTTAAATAACCAAAATTGCCATCCACAGAAACTATTCAACTGCTGTCCAACTCTGGACGTGCCTCAGGACCCTAGTGAGATAATTTTTAACAGTAGAGCTCCAAGTAGACCTCCAGGCATGTGCAGAAATTTCTCCTTCGTAGCGCTACCAAGTAACTCAATATTTTCCCTACAGAAGTTGCAGCCAAGTCCACAAACTAAGTGTTCCACCTTTTTTTCCCATCCTAATCTGGCAAGCAAGTAACAGCAAATGAACCAGCTCATACTGTCTAAAATACAGTCTTTAAGACAAAGACAAGGGAAGGAAGATGGTGGTGTCCCCCATCCCATCAGTTGAAACAGCAGCTTCATTTTTAAAGCTTTTATCCAGAGTTCAGATCTTCCTGTCCGGTGGAGTCAAGTCCGTCTCTGATTTCAGTAATCATCCAGAATATTATGTACAATGAGGAACACGTATGCTCAATATTTCCATAGAAGCTATTCTCATTAGCACAGAATACATAGTTAATTGGGACAGTGTGTACCTGGCTCTCTACCCCAAAACTAAAAACGTGCACCTGGAGAGGGAAGTGCTGGGGGCCTGTTTCATTTCTAAGGACAAGGTCTGTATTTTGCTTGTAGGTTGTAAAATGCACTAACAGTCCTTATATCTAGGACTTGGACCAAAGATTACTCCTCCGAGGAGAAAACAGTAACTGTGCACCACGTTTCCATGTTTTGAAAGCAAAGAGTATGTAAGAGTGCATAAGCATCTACCTGTATGAGAATCCTGTGTGCAATGCTGTTTCTAGATACCATTCAGCAAAATGCTTAGATGCCTGCTTCAGATATACTGAGTATTTAAAATTCAAAAACATTTTCCCTGTTTTTCTCTTTGCAAATTAGATGGTTTCCTGATCGCTTTGCTCGTTTTCAGGTACTCTTTTCAGAGATGCACAGGGAACCGTAGCACTTAGTGTAGTCCTGTGGACTTTGCTCTAGCAGAGAGGTCAGGCAGGTCACACATATACAAAGGAGGTATTAAGGCATTTAACTTTCTTTTGACACTACTGCCCCCAAAAAATCTATTTAACTCTCATACTGAAGATCCTGGAAATTCCCAGAGACACTCGTACTCCATTCTCAGCAAAGCCCTTTCTTCATTAGATAGTGGTCTTATTTCTGGGCAGGCTGCTTTCCTTTCCTCCTCTGCTAATTCAATGAATACCTGCCCCCCTAAATCTTCACCCTATATTTATTCTCAACATAGAAGGCCATCCACCAGTATCAAATCCAACTCTGTCATTGTTTTTCTCTTACTGACATGAGATACAGTGAACTATGAGTCACGGGAGAGTCCACATGTACACATTGTGGCTAAGGGGGAGGAAAAACAACTGTTGCTAATTTTCGTCTGTTATCAGGTTGATTAACTTTCTTCCAGTCACAATGATATCACTGACCTCAGAGGAAGGGAAAAAAATAGCAACGTAAAAGCACATTTACATTTCATGAATATGGTCATGCAAAAACTTTGGGCATGAATACACTGCAGACAGCTAATAGCCTTTTTCAGCAGAGAAAAATCATGCTTTGGGCTACCATGGCTACACTGCTATCTCTACCAGGGCTAGCCCATTCAAGCTACTTCCCTGGGTAATCCTGCCCCTGGCCATCACATGACCTTTTTCAGCCCATGAAGAGTTGAGTTTTTTTTCAAATAGGGGTTTTTCAAAGATAGACATAGAAAAGCAAAATGCAATCAATTCTTGATCAGCTCATTTTGTTCTCCCAGTGCTATGTTCTGTACATCCATGTTATACTTGAACTAGAAGTGACCTGTCACTTTTAATGCTAGAAACGTTTGAAAAATTGATGAGAGAGAGAGAGACATTCATTCTTCTCTCTGCTGCTGTCTTGCTCCCATTTAGGTGCAAAAGGACTCCTGGTACTAAGTACCAAAAGTCCTGTCTATTGTTATATTAATGACTGTGTGATCTCTTCTTCTCTGGTCAAAGAGAGTGTTCCTCTGTCAGACTGTGATTATTGTGCTATAATTTCCCCATAGGTGTCACTCATCTGACAGCATGCATTCAAATTACATTTCACTTTCTTTTGAATGAAAAAAAAATCTTGATTCACACATAAAATATTCATGTCACAATCTCTGGAAAAGTAATTGTGTCTTTAAGGTTCAGACATCGCCTCACCCCTGGGGGTTGTATATACCAGTTTAGATGGTATACACTGTTTTCAGCCACTGCTGTGGATCAAACACAACTGCTGGTTTGATTTCTAAGCACTGTCACTGTGTACCGTATGAATGTATATCAGCAATGTAAATTGTCTCAAAAGCTAGTATAGCTGATCTCATTACATAAAAGGGTCTTTTTTATTAGGGGAACAATAGAAAATGTAAATGTCTAGAAAGCTTTCTTGAGAGCTGTCAGGTAATCATCATACTCATGGGGAAGCTGGTGCACAGTCTTCCTTCTGTGAAAATCACTCCTTTCAAATCTATCTTGCCAATATAGCTCAGTATGGAAACATACATAGCTGCCTGGAACCGATACAGCAGTCACAAGCAACCTGATCCAGCTCCACCAAATCCAGCAGCGGTGATCTCCAGATCTCACTGGGATTTCGATCAGATCTGTGATGGACCAGGTGCGCCAGTGGTTAGACTGCACCTGACTATTTAGGAGGGTATGCGTGGGAGGCTGAGCACTAGTGGTCTTCTCCATCTAAGTCGTGTGCAGAGGTCGGCTTCACGTTTAGGAACCACCGCTTGATCTGAGCACTTAGATGTGGTAGGCAGGGCTACCATCGCCTGCGTGAGCCAATAGAGGACAACACATGTGATACTCAGCGCTGCCGCGACAAGATGTTTTTGGTTTGTCAGCCTGTCATCAGCCCAGCAGCTCCAAAAACGCCCTTTCCCATGGCTGGTAGATCTGCCCAAATGTGAAAATGTTGGCCCTACTTACATTTGTAAAACCTCTCCAGTATTGCCTTAGCGCGGTTTGGGACATTTTGCTATCTGTCCTTTAACCATCGTCTCTATGTTTCGATGTGTGTCAGTGGTTGGCTGTGCTCTGGCTGGTTAATATTTAAATGCTGTCCGTGCAGCCATTCACTTCACTGATGCAAATAATCTTGTGTGGCCTGACCCACTGCCCCAAAACCTTTGGCTCAAGCCCATAAATGCTGCAGTTCACTGAGCTATGCTTCTCGCTCGGGTGACACCCACAAAGATGAAGAAGGAGCCTGCTACAGCTCTGTTGAAATTGTTAAAACGAGTATTAAACAGTATTGACACAATTAGAGCCCAGCGGGGTTTCACTCTTTACCAACTCCTATGAATAACAGATACCTTTAATTCATGTCTCTGGTTTCTAACCAATTCCTTATCCATCTTAATAATGTATTACCTCACCCATATTTAGAGAACTTTTACAATAATCTATCAAGGGAAACTTTGTCAAATAGCTTTCTGCAAATCCAGGCATACTAGATCTATTAATTTAATTTAATAGCTGCTCCACATTGTAAAAGCAACCGCTTCCTTTTTCTGTAATGGTGAGAAAAAAAAATAATGCTTCAAGTCATTACGTTAGCCTCATTCTGCTCAGATTATATGATGTGACTGCTTCAAAGAACATTTTTTTAATAAAAACTGCCAATTTGCACTTGCAGAAAAACTGCTTTCGTGGTTGGTGTCCTTACCTCCTACAGTGCACATTCCCATTGAAGCTGCAAGTCCATCACCTTAAATAGCTCCTCAACACCAAAAACTAAAAATGGTGAAGAAAAATACCACTATCTCCACATTCTTCTGTGTGCCAGAGAGGTACTGAGGGTACTCATGGATCACTCTCATCTTTTTTCTTCAAAGTACAGCCCCTGCAGAAAAAGTATCATATTTTATTAAAAAAAAGTATATCCCAAACCCCTGTAGCTGCAGAGGGAAGTTTTAACATGTTATCCGTATGTTTTCAAAACTCAGAATATGAATAAATTTAACTCTAAATTCATTATATTTCTTAAAACCCAGGCATATGGAAATCGGACTCCTATTTAATCAGCTGAGCAGTGGTATTTTTCATCAAACAGGAACAACAATTGAGATGGTTTGTTTCAAGAGAACAACTAACTTATCCTTGAAGAGCAGTATTTGCCTCAGCTGAGTATTTGGTTCGTGTTGATTAAAAGGATAGGTTGCATTTTTGCATATAAAGCCATTTATCTTGTGAATCTGGAGTTAGCAGACTCAATATTGCCAGCAACTGAGAACTGAAAATAACATCAAGCCTTGTAATACTGTTAAGAATTGATGCATATTATGTTGAAAAATATCTTAATTCTTGTTCTCTGTTTAAAGTGAGAAGACTCAAGGACAGAGCAGCTTCTCTTTCATCTTGAAAAGGCTGCCACACGCTTTTTGTATCACATATTTGGAATTGTTGACTACTGCTAATCCAGATTCTGAAGGGGAGTTTTTGCCCTGAAGAAGTTGGTACAGCGATTCAAATTTCAAAGAGATCAGAGCAAACACTGTTTTCTTCTTTGTGTTGTGCGATTTGATGTACTACTTACATAGAACTTGTTTAGCATAACTTGCTTAGCATTAGTAGCTTAAATTTGCTGAAGCCTTAGGCTGCAAGCTGTGAACTTTCACCTAGATATGTTGAATATGATATAAGTAAAAGGCGGCCCCTGAGCCTGTTCAAGTCAGAAGATAAGGAAGCTACATTCATTAACAGAACTGCAATCTTAGAGATAAGAAAAGAAATGGCTCGCCTAGAGACAATGAAAGGACCCAGTGAAGAACGGGAAGAGCCCAGACCCTAATATTATTACGGTCCGAACTGTCACATGATGGATGGGGAATTTAGATTGTAAGGGTATAATTGCTCTGGGATTTCTTTGTTCAAGGTCCCTCTTTGGAGGCACCCAGCACTATTAATAAAAAACTTCATAGAAGAATCTCTTTTTAGCTTATTGATTCAGCGGAAACCTGGAGTTGAACCCTGTTATGGTAGCTGGTATGGGTAATTTCCCTAACATTTGGTTAACTTTGCATAAAATGTTAAGATGTGTCAGTCTAATCTGTGCTAAATGAAAGCAGCTGATGTTTGAAAATGTACTCTGGAAATGGCCGGCTGGCTGTTCACATCCAGGGTGAGAATCAGCGATCAAGTTTGAAGGCATTTTAATGATGCTAATGTTCTAATGTTGACTGTTAAATGAAAACAAAGTTTTGATTTTTAATGTGGAATATGGAACTGCTCCTAATGGTTTGGCTAGGACTTCCTGTTGTATCTCATAAATTCATACAATCAGATTAAGCTGTGAAAAATGAACTATTTGACCATATTTGTTTTTGATGTAGTAAATCCACCTGAAGTCAATGGAGCAAAATGACATGTAACTTTGACCCAGCAGCTATATTTGTTATAGTGAAGTCTGGCTTTAGAGACATGGTCTTTTCTGTTAACTGTTCTTTTTATTCTGACAAAGAATTATAGATAGGGCTTCGTACTTCTAAAAAATTACTGTTATAATAAATTAATGTCTGATCTTTTTCTATTATTAATATTGAATGAACTCTCAGAAACCTTTCATAGTTGTTTATGATAGTGCATAATTATTTAAAATTATATTGATGTGTTTTATTAGGAGCCCACATTCTGCAGAAGATTTTTCCCTCTATTTCAAGGAAGAACAATTTCTAGGGTTTAAAGAAACAGTGTTGGCACCTTTATTTTCCTTTAAAAATTGAAGAACTGTTAAGACTACAACATTACATAGGAATAACTTTTTATGGTTTTGTATCATCATTCCTTTCCTTCCAACAGGTTGAATGGTGTTTTATATATACTTATTGTTATTAGGTACTCAAAGGAGTCCTGGGAGTTCAACCAAATCTCATATGAGCAGACTTTCTCCTTGAATCTATGCTACTTTGCTTGACTCAGGAATGGAAACAAGACAGGAAACTCAGATGCCAAAAAGAAGTAGCGTTTGAAAGAGGAATTGTGTTGCACTCATGGTCTACGACCGATGAAAGCTGGATACTTTTCCCAGTAACTACTGGTTTTACTCTGGGCAAATCACTGAAGTTGTCATGCTACAGTTTTCCCTCCTGTAAAATAGGAGCATAATGCTTCCTTCAGTTACCTTTTGTCTCTCACGCCCTTGTTAGAGTGTTAATTCTTAAGATGCATCTCAGACTGTATGGCCAGAGAAAAATAAAGGTCTTAATCTTAATCAGAGCCTCTAACTGGTACCTGAAATTCAAATAATGAATGCTAATTCAAAGTGAAAATCCTTGGACTTTTTTTTTTTTTTTTAAAGTGTTGAGGTCAAGTTCGAGATCTTCTTATTTCACCTGAATGACTTTTCTTGGTTTTTAGTTCCAGTTATGTCTGAAAAATATTTGGCACTGTAGCCTTTAATGTTGCTCACTGGGGCATTCTAGGATCATTATGAAGCTGAATATGTCCTAAATTCAAGAAAATAAAAGAGATTTTTTTAAAAAAAAAGTTGTTCTTTCTTACAGGCTGCTGTGTTTAGGAGAAGAGAATAAATACTTCTCAGCTGTGTGTCTTTCATTTGGTTGTTCCAACTTCAAGCTTAGTAGGCACAGTCTTTTTTCATTTAATAGGCCAACCTCAATGTATTGTAATTAAAAAAGATAATCTTATTTTAGTGTGAAGTATATATCTGAATTTTATGTTATCCTACAATGATACCACATATGATTTATATGTGGCTGACAAACTGAAAGTTTACACTTAAAAGACTGGGGTGATTTTATTCTTTTTTCATTTTTACTCATTCATTAATTGGGAAAAGAAAGTAAGCAAGAGGTAACTGATCCAACAAAGAGAAGGCTTATGGGTTTGGGGCATCAGGAAAAGATGCTGTCCTTTTTGCCATTTCTGGTTACTCAGGTTTTAAAAGTGCATACAAGTCTCTATTATAAATCAAAGTTCCCGCCTTGTGATATAACATTATCATAAATGCAATCTGTTTGTAAGAACAAGTTTCTCAGGCCACAAGTGCATGTGGCTCTGTCTCACTTCCAAGAAAGGAGAAGGTTTTTTTAACAGCCACTCTTTGACGCCTAAATTAGGAGGATGCTGGTCTTTGTATTTAATGGATGGAGTACTGACGAGATCGATTCAGAGCACCCAAGTTGGATCCTGCTCTGAATCACTTCCTGCAGAAGACACACTTTAGACACTAAATAAACAGAAAACCTATGATGACCAGGGTGGTAAAATACATAACTAAGTTAGGTGCCTAGTAAAATAACTATTTTTGTAAAGTCTTCAGCCTGAGCACAAACTGGTGTTACCTGAAATTGAATCCTTGGAGGAAACGACGAGTGCTCTCAAACATCAGTGTTGCATCAAAGCATAAACTAGCTAAAGAAAGTGTAATTGCTTGGTTCAAAAATACATGTATGAGAAACAATTTTTTAGAGAAAATAGGAAACAACTTAAATGAGGAATGGACAGGAGCCAAAACAGAGCTAAATGTCTATTACATTTTGACCTATAGCAGAGGAGTCACTTAGAAAGTGTAGAGATTATTTTCCCTCAAGTCCTCCTCTAAAACAAAAAAAAACCCACCACTTTTTGAAAGACCAAAAAAGATTATTTTAGCCTTAAAATCCAAAGATTCCAGGAAATCCTGTGCTTGTTCAACTCTGCGGGTCAGCTACTCCACTAGTCATATCTTTCATAGTAGGCAATACATGATTCTTCAGAGGAAGCGTAAAGTAAATGACTTGCCCAGAAGGACTTTTTTTCCTAACAGCCAGAATTAGTGGGCTAGGTTGTGTTCGAAGGCTTCACGTTTACAGCCTATAGAAATAGTTTATCTTTTGCTTCATTCTGTTATAGCTCTGTACGTCTTCTGGGACCAGAATCAATACAAATAACAAAGTAGTATGAGAGCCTGCAACTAGGCTGGCTGGATAAAGTTGAAGTTCTAATAAATTAAGCAAAAGTTCTTCAGGTTTCCAGATTAATTCATTGACAGGAAAACACAGGAGAAGCACAAGTTGACTGACATTTGATCTCCAAAAGAAAAGTCTGCATTCTTCTTCTTAGTATGTCCACCCCTGTTCTACTCTGCATCACCAACGTAAGCGAGAGAAAGCAGCATACCAACATTTCTTCTCTATTTGCAGCAGTGGAATCACATTCTTCTCAAGTGCTTTTGAAGTTATATTTTTAGCAGACGCTCTTTCCTTTTAGAGTAATTCTGTTAGGAGTGTATCAAGGGTGCCATGTTAGCAATACTTAGCTATTTTACTAAATGTCAGAAACATACCAACAGCAGCTATGGCAGCAGGAGGAGAGCCTTTTGTCTGATCATGAAAGCTGGGATTGTTTTGACAGAGCAAGATGAAAAGTTAAGGAAAACACTGTGGTTGTTTTTATTTCTCCTCTTTCTCTTCTTAATGCTCTTGGAGTTAAAGAACATCTTTATATTTCCTTTTTTTTTTTTTTAATTTAATAAAAATGAAGAAATGAAGGCAAAGAAAATACTCTGCTTTTTGGGGTAGATTTCCAGAGGTGTGCTGATAGAACTAAATTATCCATCAAATAGGAATTTTTAACATTTGCGTGTTGATTTAAGTCAACAGGCACGTTTGCTTAATTATTTGCATGCAGGAGAACTCACTCCCAGCAACATCGGCCAGCTCACGCAGACACGCACACATGCGCGCGCACACACACATATGCACGCACACATACAAACACACAAAGAGCTTAAGGTAGAATAAAAGTCCCTGCAAAGGATGGTACTAGGACTTGGCTTCGCATAAAAATTCACCTCTTACAAAGAGGCTGTCCTAATCGGTTGTCATCAGTTTACACTGTATTGTGACAGTTAGGCCTTACCATCCATTCATCCGTCCATGCCCATGGGTGCAAAATTTCAAATGTCCCCTACTTATGTTTGTGGCTTCTGTACAAATAAACCTACAGAATGCAGTCCCACATTACCACATAGATCCCTTGCTACTATAAAAAAGTACATGAGAAAGCCATAAAGAATTTCAGATAACAAGCACAAATGATACAAGAGAAGCTTCAGAATGAATTGCCACAACTCAGAATGTGGAAAAACTTACTTTCTGCCCTTGCCTAGTTAGCCACCTTGTCTATCAAGTCTAAAAGGGGGAAAAAAGCAAAGAGAGAAAAGCAAACACAAACTATTGCAGTATGAGTCTGTGGTTTGGGAAGAAAAAAACTGCTAAATCCCTTCCTGGAGCTCATATATTTCTGCAAATATACAAATATTTTGCACTGCTTTCTAAACAAAAAAAATTACAGTTCATCATGAAACAGAACCACTGCTAAGAAAGCAGAACACTGATATAAAAAAGAGGAAATTTCTACTTCACTCCAACAGGAATTTAAACCTAAGGAAAGCATTTCTGATGTAAAAGCACTAATCAAAAAAATGGTCTGACCTTGCATGACAGAAGATGTGTGAAGAAAAATCATTTCAAGCTCCTTGACTGAGCCAATCAATTTGCTATCCTGCTCTTCCTGTGTTTTCTGGAGGTGCACTTCCTTGTAAAAAAGTAGGGCCAGACAAAAAAGAAAAAAATGATTCATAATCTAGGGATCCTTTAATGGCAAGGCATGTATTTTTCTAGCACAGACACAGAAATCCACTTGACATCCTATCAAGAATGGAAGAAAGATGACTTCTCTGTGTTTAGTCCACTCAATTCTAGAACAACAAGTTCTTTGGGGGATTCAGCACT
Source organism: Calonectris borealis (assembly GCF_964195595.1). Taxonomy (NCBI): domain Eukaryota; kingdom Metazoa; phylum Chordata; class Aves; order Procellariiformes; family Procellariidae; genus Calonectris; species Calonectris borealis. The sequence continues at coordinate 113,141,492 of NC_134314.1, forward strand.
TAAACATGGCACAAAGAGCAATTCACGTCTCACTTATTCAAGCCCTTCTCTGGTGTGCCTTTGAAAAGAGAACAAACATATTTGTTGCTAAGGAAGGCCATACAAATATTTAAAGTTCTGTTTGAATTAAGATTTTGCAACGTGAATGTAAAATGAAGTTGGTTTTTTCTCTTTTGGCAGCGGAGTCCTGAAGAACATCAGTGAGTGAGTAGCAGCTAACTTAGAAATTAGTACTTAATGGAGAGATAAAGGAACGATACCAGGACAGCCAAGATTCATTCTGCACTGATTTAGGTGCCATAGATTTTTGCACTGATGCAGCAAGAAAGCTTGCTCCTGGTTTCAGGTTGGTTAATAGAAAACAATTATTTAGATTACAGTTCCAGTAGAGATCTCAGCCCTAACTAAAGTCCTATTGTGCTAAGCATTGTAATATAGTATGGAGTTCCTGTTCTGAAAACTTGCTACAACAGGGTACTGAGGTATTAAATGAATCACTGCAAACCACATAGCACAGCTGATGCAGGCTCCTGTTCTCTAGTTCAGTGTCCCATCCAATGGGCTACTCAGGCTTGTGCAAAGGCTTGGGATTGTTGGGGCTTTCAGCTCCTTTAGTCTCTTAGGATTTTTCCAAAGGCTGAGCTTGTGCTTATTAAAAGTTTAAAAGAAGGGTGTTCATGTGAGCTGAACAATGAACTGGTTGGTCAGTGTACCAATGCAAGATTCATTCCTATGTGAGAATAAGTTACCCATACAGATCCAATTGTGTAAGTCACGGTTATTAAACAGCTACTGTGTTTGGATGTGCAAGTGTGTGATACTGGAATAAACCCCTCCATCATTTCCTTTTCATCACCTTCAGCAACACTTGGCCATTACTGCAGCTTATAAATATTGAGGAAGTAGTACTAGTTAGAAATAAATTTGCTGTTGCAATTTCCAGATTTAGAAAAAAAAAAACACACAGCAAATTCTGCAGCAATAGGGAAATTAATTTTTGACACTAAATGTCCCATACTAAAGAAGAAAATTAGCTAATATGATAGAAAGAGGCAAAATTTAAATTTATGAGTTTAGATCAAATGTTATGAATCAACATAAAATTGAATTCAATAAATAATTTAGTGTATGCCCGCACTGTCATTTTAGTCCATTCCTCTGGTCCCCTGCCCACGTTTCTCACTTGCCACTTCAGTCCCTGCTCCCGTTGGGAGTGAATCAGCTGGTTGGCACTGAGGCAAGCACAGACGCAGAGCTACGCAGCTCGCCGTGGGCTGCTCGCTGCTCCGGGCAGTACGGCTGCAGACCTTCTGCTCCCAGCAGCGTTAACCTTGAACAGTACAAATGCGTCAGTGGTAATATGCCAGTGTAGTGGTCTAAAGCATGCATTGACTTTCAAGGTGAGGGCCAGATCCCAAAAAAGACATGGGTGTTTGCAGTAGGAAGAATATAAATGCCTAAGAACAAATGAGATTGAAGGGGGTGGAGGGGTGAGGGGAGCAAGTATCTGAAGAGCCACAGGCATCCACGTTTTCTTCCAGTTAAGTTACGTAGTGGGCAAATATCTGATGCTGATCAGACACAGCGATGTTGTGTCTTTGATCGAGCTATGGTCAGTTTTCCTTCTCCACCTTAGAGATTGGCAGTTCAGGTACCAGCCATTTACGTATCTGAAAGCTACTAGGGGATAGCCTGTTGAGTAGGAAAAGACACATAAAATGGGAAAAAGTTTTTTCTGTGCTTTTTGTTCAGTGTGCTTGTCCTACAAGAACGGTAGTGGTCCTACAAGGTTCTGATAGTGGGCATCCTTTCATATGCCACCAATTTTGTGGAATAAAATGTTGTTGTTCTTTACACAGGTGTCCCCTCATGTTAATTCTATCGTTAATCCAACATGATTCAAAACTGGGAAAAGAGTTTGTCTTTCTCCATCATGTTTGCTTACACACTCTGTTGTCAACTGGTAAGTGTTTAATGGGTCTTTCTCTATTTGTCTCCTGGAACTGTCCTTCTAAAGAGTCATGCGGCAGTTATTAAACTTACAACAGGGAATACTGCACCCTTGCACACAGACATAAAACACAATGCAAGTTCAACATTCTTTACAGAGAAAATCAATAGATATTCTAACAAAGCAAAACCTTCAGCAGTTTCTTATCCAACTCACAAACCCCTTTGGTTCAGCAAGTACAAGATGAATGACAGATAGCACTGACCTAATTTCAAGAAAACAGCGCCAAAGCAAAATCCTCAAATGGCCTATTATTCCGGAAACCATTGAATTTACACATTCATTTGTCACTATATATGCGGCTGTGTCCTATTATATGGTTAGGACAGTTATTCTACTGATTAAATAGTACATCAATAAAGCCATCTAATGCATCATTATCAAAGCTTAACCTTGCAAGTATGTTAAAATATTGGCATTAATAGATTCTAAATTAATTAATATTTTATTAGGACAGTGGTTTATAAAGGTACTTATTTCCCAGGCAATCCACACTTCCTTTTTTGTTTCTTTCTTTCCTTTAGCTTTGCTTTATTGCCCTGGTAATAAAAGGATGTACCCCCTCCCAAGCCCACACTGAATCATTGCACTGCCACCTTATACTTATTATCCATATAAGAAGAGTTCATTAAAAACTTTTTTGAGACTTGATTGCTTTCTGCTTACATATGTAGAAGCTCTAATGTTGGCAAAAAGTACAATTGGGTGGTTACAGTAGAAGGCTTAAGCGATTACAGTATGTCAGTCTCACTGACAGTATGTTTCAATAGTTAAGAGAATCCCAGACCACAACATTTCCTCATAAGGAGTTGCAGCCAACTAACACCATCATCGCTGGTGTCTTCTGATAACTTTCTCTTCTTCTTCATTTACGTATTTCTTCCACTCTGCTAGCAGACTGCAGAAACTACTTATTGTAGCATCATAGAGAAAGGCTTCACTATCATTTCTGAATCCGTTTTCTTATGAAATAACTTTTTAAATCCATGTAGTAAAGGTGAAGTAAAGCTGATGCTGATACATTGATTTCACTGAGGTACATATAAATTGTTTATTAGATGACTGCTCACAACTAGATGTTACATGTGAATCTAGCCAGCGTGAATCACTGCGATTGAATTCAGCAAGAACGGCAGTACCATGAAGACAGGATGCCAAGGAAAGTTCTCACTTTTCACTGCATAGCGGAGAACTATGGTTAATATAGCAAGGAGTCGTGAAGTAAAACAGATGGAAGAAACATTCTGAGTGTTAGGGAGGAAGCCAGAGCAGTAAGCAGTAAAGTGAGATGACTTGTTTTGCATGAGCAGTCAGCATTCTGGTCAGATTTCTGGGTCAGATTTTATAAATATTAATTTTCCAATCCTATCTTTTTTGCTATTAAGCCAACAATATGATTATAGTATCAGAGGGATTAGTTCTGAGAATGGGTGTTTGTTACTTGTCTGGTTAAACCAAAACTTGAACTTTTAAAAAAACAATTCCTTGTCTTTTTTAACTTTTCCACAAACAAGAAAAAAAAGCCTACTAAGTCTTCGTGAAAGACGGCTGTGACTTGACCTACACAGTTGCAGAAAGGGTGAACCAGGTGGAGGGCTCTTAGTCTTATTAGTCCCTGTGCAGAGAAGGTGGCTAGCAACAGGCTGGAATAAGAGGTTGATCATTCCACAATATTCAGGAGTCCTATTGCATTATAGCAATAGGACTGCTGTAACAATAACTTCAGCACAACGATGGTATGGCTACTGTGCACGTTAACCAAAGGATAATCACCTCTTCTAATTCTCCAGTAGTTGAGCAAGACTTGAGTGTTGTTCATCCAGATCATAAAATCAGTACAGGTAATGGTATTGGAGCTTGTGAAAATGAAAATCACAAGTATCTGTAATGTTTGTAGTAATGTACGATAGTTTGAAAATTTTCTTACAAATCTTTTTATAAGCCCCAAATTAGTCAAGAATACAGAATATCTACTGTTGTTTGACATCATCACTTAGGATTTTTCAGATACCTGACAGCATATTTTTAAACTATTTTATCTCCATTGAGCCTACCACGTGTACCTTTTGTGGCTACCTACCTGAATTATAGGCAAGAAAATTCAATCAAATTAGCAAAGGGTGGTAGATTATTTGAATAATTGTTTTCTGAGCATCAAACTCTTACAAATTTAATTCAAAACGACTTATCTGAGACCACTACAAAATCCCTCTCAGCTAATATCTGGATATAATGGCATCAAGAATCAAGAAGGAGAGAAATATGGGTTTGAATTGAGACCCACTCTGCTGCTAGGACCTAATACAGGGAAAACTTTTAAAGAAGTGCTTTATCTGAATGGAGAAAAATTCTTGTATTTGATATGCCGGAGGTGATGACACATTTAAATCTGTCCATTTAAGGTGAGGAACGCCAAGAACTGGGTTTCTGGGCTTGCCCATAAGCTTTTACAGTCCTGCTGATTTAGGGACTTCAGGATTTCTCCTATTTCTCCCAAAATAAGTGAGAATTTCTCCACTGATTTGGATCAGCATGTGAACAGACTAGTAATGAACAGATACCTTCACTTGGAGGGAGCGCCTTACTGAGGGGAGGCTCTGTCTGGCCAGCCTTTCAAAGACCTCCATTATCTTCTGTTTTGCTGTTTGTGCTGACTCCTCTACCATACCAATTGCCAACTACTGCAGCAGCAGAAATAGCAATGAAAAATTACAGTCTCAGTGCTGGAGGGGTTGGCAGAGCTACCGCACCTAGGAAGTTTTCAGGCACTAGGTCCACAGCATCTAGGGGGCTTAAAGAGAAGCATGTTGAAGCATGGGTAGGATGGGGAACTGCCACTGAGCTCCTTCAATGCAATGCAATGCAATGCTATGCTGCTAAATAGGCTCATCAGGTCCTCCAGGTGGGACTGCTAAATGCTTCAGCGGGTAGCAATCACAAACCCCAACTGCTGACTCCCGTGTGCAAGCAAGGACAACATGTTCCCTACCTAAAGGTTCCCTCGTACCCACTGTAATGAACTGGCAAAGAATCAGTGCTAATTTGGCAGGGTGAATGCTTGTGGACTTGAAAAAGAGCCTTCATCTGATTTTCCAAAATGCAAAAAAATGTATATCATGCTATCCTGTTTCAAAGTCTATTAGAAGGTAGCAGTGATGTATAGTTCAACCTAGTACCTTTCACAGTGACTAATATGCAGCTTTCCTGGTGTTCACTAGGATGACTGGTGATAATGATAATGATGAATATGCATGCAAAATATCTGAGGTTTTTGGAAAACGGTTGCCTTTGACTCATTAAGTACACAGGCTTCACCAGCAAGATAATGTGTCAAAAACTATTTCTGAAGAACACAAGCTACTACTTCATTTAAACAACCCAGGATAATTTTAAAATGGCTGAATGTGCCTGGGGATTGCAAATGTAAAGCAAAAGTAAATTTTCCCTCCTTTAAGACTTGTCTTTACATTAGCCAAGAAAAGATTAACGTTATTCTCACTGCAGTCATATCTCGATTTTATACTCTTAGAATTTTGTGATGGTAATAAATTCTTTGAAAAATTAGTATCCCCAGTATGGAGAACTGCAGCTGATGTGCTAACTGCATACAGGGAGAACCATGGCAGTTTGCTTGTAACATTTAACCTGGAAATGTAAAAAATAAAGTAACTCATTCACTGTGTAATCCTGACATAAACCAAAATAGACACAAAATAATAATACACAATCAAGTCCAATGCATGGCTTCATGAAGCAGCAAGCGGATGTGACTGGCTCTATACTGAGTTAATGCGTAGGCTGCTTCCTTCACTGAATGGAATCAGATGGCAGATAGTTAACTTCAGGCATGATGTGTCTCAAGTATATTCAAGCTTGAAATATAATGAAACGAGTAATTGGCATTTACCCAAGAAGTGCCTGTATTAAATGGACGCTCAGAAGAAGCAAGCGATATAAAGCAAGCATAAAAGCTAAGTGACGCTCTTTTCTCCTAGGGAACTGTAAGAAGTTTGGACAACAAATGAATAAGAATAAAAGCATAGAAGAACCAGTGTAGCCAATCTCAAGTATCACAGTAAAGGGGGGGAAAAGGAAGGAAGGAAAAAAAAAAAAGGCAAATAAAAAAAAAAATTAAATACTACATGAATAATTGTGAAAAATAACATTTTCTCTAAAAGGAATTGACTGTATCTAGCCATTCATCTTCTAACAATGTCAACACATACTTCTGCTTCTGTCTTAGAATAGCTTCTTTAATATTTAGGAAGTGCCACTGTCATTTTCCCCCTCTGCCTTTCTGGTTGCATCCTTTATGACTGACTGCTTGTTGCTAATGTCAGTGTCCTCAGGGAGAGGAATCATCATCCCCCTTCAGTTCCAGTCTGAGGCCAATGAGCATGAAGAGAGGTGGCAGTTTGAGGGACTCTGCAGCATGGAAACATGTCCAGCACGGAAAGAGAAGAAGGACTCCTCAGTAAAAAGCATTTTGGTTTTTTTCTGCCAGTCTGTTAGGGAGATGTACTGGTGCTTGCATTTCCTCCTAAATGGGAAAATAAAGAGCTATCACACCTCATTTTAGTTGTTTCAAATACAAAAAGAATACCAAAAAATGTTGTGATATTCTTGGAATTAAAAATATTGCATTTATAGTGCATAATAAATTAAGCACATCTTAATTTGCAATATTGCACTAGGAAGGAAAATTTATCCAAACTGCATCTGCCTTTCACCGTCCATTATAAATGCATTAATAAAAACAGGCTTACCAAATAATCTGACAAGGCCTAGAGATAATAACAAAATGTCATCTACCTTTACAATTATATGGATATGCCTGCACAGGCCTTCTTGTTACCTGTATCCTTGAAAAGACTGCCCCTGGGTTGCAGCCTGCCAGTTAAAGTATGGAGAGTTTGAGAAACACAACTCTTAACAAGGAAAATATGAATCTCCTGCAAACGTTCCTGGTAGTAAATAGAAGGGATGTCTCGGCACGTACAGCAACAATGCCCTCATCTGCCATCCTGCTTGCAAGCCATAGCCAAATATGTTTACTGGGTGACCAAAAGTAACTTCCTATTCCTGGATAACAGCTTTATCCTGTTATACTTGAGGCTGCTTTAACGATGCTAAAAATACAGACCTCATACGCGCTAGGCTAACGGAATTGGGCCCCCACTACATTATGGCTCAAATTTAACATGATACATGATGTCAAAGCTAGAAAATAATTTTGTTTCTTAAAGTGGGCAGGAGATGTGATTTAAACTGCCTGGGTTGGAGTCCTGTAATCAGTCATCCAAAATAAATTTTATTATTTAAGACTTATTCAGAGGCAGACAAGCTGAAAACCTATTCTTACACAATGAAAAAGTTTATAGGTTCTCATAAACATGTAAATTACTTCTTCATACACGTTCTGCACACTGATTTCTTTTGTTTCATATGGAGGACTTTCTGTTGTACTTTGTGACCGTGCTCAGCATTTTCTATTTGCAAACACCCCACACTAAGGTTTTCTTTGTCATTAACAGCACCAACCTAAAACTACTCTCCACACATGACCTGCGATGAAAATATTACTTTGGTACATAGGCTTGAATTAACATAGAGTATTTCACCTAAACTCTCCAAGAGCACCTGACTTTGTGTAGATACGTGTTTGCTATTGCAAATATGTTTGCTAGATTTTGCTATTGTTTTGCTGCAGATGGGTGCAAGCGAATACTAGCTGTGTCACCTGTGTTCAGAGCTGGATGGTGGGATGCGTTGGCTTGCAAAAACGTTAACACAGGTATACGAGTTTCAGAAAGAAGTAGGAGTGCAGAAGATCACACCTCGCTCCGCACGTGGTCAGACCTATGGGTAGTTCCCAAATCATATTAGCTTACGTTGTATGAACTACCAGCTGCTCTGTGCTTACAACACACATGCTTTCACTAGTTTCTGGTATTAGGAAAGAAAAGGAATTTTTTGTCTACTCAAAGAATAGGTATAGCACTAGAGAAGTTCACTGCTCGGTTTGGGAAATGACTTTTATATTTTCTTTTTTTTTTTCCTTGAAGCAAATTTTTGGGCTCACAAAGTTCAAGTGAATTTCTTATCTGCTGAGATATATTCTGTAATCTTTATTAAATACTAATGCTGAGCAAGAATCACCACTTCTCTGTGCTTATAAAAAATAGTTGTCCCTAGAATGTGTCATACAATTATTCTCTTTTTTCTCTTTAAGATTGATTTAAATACTTTTAAATATGACATCAGCCTTGAAGCTTTTCATAGGAACAAAGACATATAGGTCAGGAGTGTGTCAAAATGACATTTAAATGTCAGACCAGCACTTTATTGAGATATGAAGTAATGTCTGCCTATTCACTGAAAAAGTATTTAAGTCTATTTCAAGTGATCAAAGACTGTTCTCCAGTAATGATGCTTTTGAGTGGCTCCAGGAAGATGTGGATAGAAACTGAGATAGATTTGATGGGGAGAAGTAGTGAGGAATAAAATTAGGAATTGTCTACCGGTCTGACATGAAGTCAACATGACCACATTACATCTGCACTTGCACAGGATGAATTAAAGCAAAGAAAAATCAAATAAAGAACTTACTTTTGTGAAGCACCGTAGCTCAAAAATAACAGAAAAGATCAAATGCCACAAAGTTGGAGACAGAAAAGACTTCTTTAACATAGCTCAGCCAACATTGCCTCCACCAATTTGTAATGAAAAGTAAATGCAGAGGGGGCCAGGGACTTCTGTGCCAGGAATCTGCAGTCAGAGATGACAGACGATGAGGAAAGAAAACAGCGCTATTGAAATGCAAAGACAGAAAACTAAGTCTAAAGACTATTAAGCGAAAGGTCTTGCAGGGAGAATATTATGGAACCGCAGTCTGATTTTATATCCCCCAAATGAGGGATTGCCTTACTTACAGCTTCCCCCCCTAAGTACTAGTTTGAGGTGAAGACCCTCCTCCTGGTTCAGGCCTTCCCAGCAGAGAAGGTGAAATGGACTTCAGCTCCCTCAAGCATTGCCCTGGCCACGGGACAGATTGGGGTAGCCGTGAGTGACATGCAAGGACCCTACTCCCAGGCAACAGCTTTCTTCATCAGTGCCACCAGCCATCCCTACCTCCTTCCGTCACATTTTTAAAAGCAGGTGTCACACTCGGGGAAGGACCCGCATCCCTGGAAGAGGTGCAGAGTTTCTCCTCTGTTCTTCCAATGAGCTCGTACGTGTGTGTGTGTCGGCACCTTGGGGCGAGTTCTGTTTCCATGGCCGAGATGTCCTTGGCTGCTGTGGGACCACCCAGGAGGGCACTGACACATTCTGGATGAGATGCAGGTACCTGTCTTCTAGGAAGAAAATGGACCACACTCATTAGCTAATTTCTCCTACGCAGGTCACAGAACAGCTGTCAGCTAATTACCTTCCCTGACTGGTAGCCTAAATTGAATTTGAACTAGGAGTCTGCAGGTAAAAAGTTTTATAGTCTATTTCAAATCTCACGCCTTTTTTCCCTACTTTGTTGGGGTTGGGGAAAGGAGAGGATGGAAAGTTTCCATGTCTTCCTCCCCACAGATTATTAGTTTTCACCCCAGAAATTCGTATTTTAACATTGTTGATTATTTTATGGACAATTATCAGTGTATTTCTTATGATGTACTTAAGAGCTCAGAAATTGTGAGCTTGCTATGCTGTACTATACTTTTAAATTACGGGACAATCTGCATTCATGTCGTGCTGTGAATTGACAATAAATGGGTACGTTAACTGACAGAAGGACACTATCCTTGTAGTCTCGTACACTTACTTTATGCTGGCTCTGGCAAATGCAGCAAGCAGACATTAAATGCTGCAGACTTTCAAAATACCCGAAGTGCATTTTTCATCCAGTATTATTTTTCACAATATGCTTAGGTGACACCTTGTTTAATATACACTGAGTAATATGGGGCATGGCATTTGCCAGCAAGTGAGAGAGCTCCACCAGCAAACATTTTATTAGGTGCATTACTACTTAGCGTTCACACCATCGTAATATTTACTTTTCCTTTTTATTTGGTGAATTACGAAGGGCTACACTGTGGCATTTAGCTTAGCCCTGCATAATGGGCTGTGCAAAAAAGAGAAGGGCCGAAAGGTGAAATGCATCCCTGAATGGCACACAACACAATGGAGAGCACAAAAAACAGTGTTTCTCTTCAAGGGGTGGAGGCTCTACTTTACATTTTTGGTGCCCGAATCCAAAAAGTGTTATGGGCACAGAGGCTATTAGCTACCCTACCAACCCCAGCTGCCTCTGAATAGGAGAAGCTCACAAACTCCCTGAATTCACGAGTCATTGTGCTGACGTTTAAAGAGGATCAGCCTCAGGTTTGCCTGGACTTAGGTTTCTTACATGTAGGTCACTGGGCTAAGTCACGACCATTCTTATGGGGGCTAGAGGAGGCAGGGGCTCCTTATGCCTTCTCTCCAGCTGTGCGGCTATAACAAAAACATGTCTTGACAGCGTAGGGTAATTTAAGGGACGTGCACAAAAAAACATTTCAGCAAGCATCTCAACATCAGGATTATGCAGTTCTGGTTCATCACATTGACATACATCTCCCCACATATCTATCTGTAAGCTCATCGCCTTCTTATTCAATTGAAAATAACTCAATAACCTGTCCAGAATATTTTAAAGACTATAGAAAGAAGAAATAAAACACTCTCTCCATACCTCTATGTTCTGGGTGTGTTTATCCCACACAGAGACATTCTTATACTAGCACCCATATGAGATGTTGTACCCACATCACCAAAAGCAATGCCATGAGGAGATGCTCTCCCAGAGACAAAAGCAGCATAGACACATTAACACTGTGCCCCACGCACACTAATAAGACCTGTCACTTGCCAGCACTAGCTAACACAGACTCTGCTTTGGGCTGACAGAGCTATATTGCTCCTGAGGACATGCAGAGCAGTCTGGGGATCTCTACAAGAATGTTGCTCAATTCAGACGTGACCACAGACATGCAGTATCAGGCCCATCAAAATGTAACAGTCAGGATGTACTCAAGAACCCAGAGGTAGGGTGAGGAAAAAAAAGGTTATGCTATTTTGTAAGCATGGTTCTGACTGGCACCATGTCCACAGACTCATCGTTCATCAGAAAATGAATATTCCCTCAGTGCTGGGGAAGGTTATGGAGATCATCCTGAGTGCCATCACACGGCACGTACAGGACAACCAGGTGATCAGGCCCAGTCAGCATGAGTTTATGAAAGGCAGGTCCTGCTTGACTAACCTGATCTCCTATGACAAGGTGACCCCGCTTAGTGGATGAGGGGAAGGCTGTGGGTGGGGTCTACCTAGACTTTAGTCAGGCCTTTGACACCATTTCCCACAGCATTCTCCTGGAGAAACTGGCGACTCATGGCTTGGATAGGCATATCCTTTGCTGGGTAAAAAACTGGCTGGATGGCTGGGCCCAGAGAGTTGTGGTGAACGGAGTTAAATCCAGTTGGAGGCCAGTCACGAACGGTGATCCCCAGGGCTCAGTACTGGGGCCGGTCCTGTTCAATATCTTTATCAATGATCTGGATGAGGGGATTGAGTGCTCCCTCAGTAAGTTTGCAGATGACACCAAGCTGGGCGGGAGTGTTGATCTGCTGGAGGGTAGGAAGGCTCTGCAGAGGGACCTGGACGGGCTGGATCCATGGGCCGAGGCCAACTGTATGAGGTTCAACAAGGCCAAGTGCTGGATCCTGCACTTGGGCCACAACAACCCCAGGCAACGCTACAGGCTTGGGGAAGAGTGGCTGGAAAGCTGCCCTGAGGAAAAGGACCTGGGGGTGCTGGTTGACAGCCGGCTGAACATGAGCCGGCAGTGTGCTCAGGTGGCCAAGAAGGCCGATGACATCCTGGCCTGTATCAGAACTAGTGTGGCCAGCAGGAGCAGGGAGGTGATCGTGCCCCTGTACTCGGCACTGGTGGGGCCGCACCTCGAATACTGTGTTCAGTTTTGGGCCCCTCACCACAAGAAGGACATGGAGGTGCTGGAGCGTGTCCAGAGAAGGGCAACGAAGCTGGTGAAGGGCCTGGAGCACAAGTCTTATGAGGAGCGGCTGAGGGAACTGGGACTGTTTAGTCTGGAGAAGAGGAGGCTCAGGGGAGACCTCATCGTGCTCTACAACTACCTGAAAGGAGGTTGTAGCGAGGTGGGGGTTGGTCTCTTCTCTTCAAGAGGGAATGGCCTCAAGTTGCGCCAGGGGAGGTTTAGATTGGATATTAGGAAAAATTTCTTCACCAAAAGGGTTGTCAGGGCTTGGAACAGGCTGCCCAGGGAAGCGGTTGAGTCACCATCGCTGGAGGTATTTAAAAGACGTGTAGATGTGGTGCTTAGGGACATGGTTTAGTTGTGGACTTGGCAGTGCTAGGTTACCGGTTGGACTTGATGATCTTAAAGGTCTTTTCGGACCTAAATGACTCTATGATTCTATGATTCTAGGAAGTGGAAGTTAAAGCCAGACATATTAAAATGAAAGGCACATGTTTTAACAGTGAGATTAATTACCATTGTAAAATATTACTAAGGAAAATAGCAGGCTCTCTAGCTCTGGGTTTCCTCAAGATTGTTGCTTTCGTGGAAAATCTGCTACTGTGAAGCATGTGTTCCTGGGCCTTTGTAGGAGGCCCTGGACAAAATCCCACTACCTGCATTATGTTGGTGGTCAACCCAGATACCTGGTTCCCACTAGCAAGGTACGTCACTCTTAAGGGGACCTTACAGTCCTGTGGCTGGTGGAGCCCATTCCCAACACGCCCTTTCTGCAAGGCAACCCTGCTGATCCCGGGCACAAACACCATGCTGCAGGAGGATGACAGAGAGAGAGCGGCAGGTTGCATGCCCATGGGTGCTGCCTCTCTGATCTGCCTCTCCCTCAAAGTGAAGGTGCAAAAGAGCAGCAGCCATGCTGTAAGACCCAGAAGGAGAGCTTCAGAGAGGCTGGAAGGAGCAGGGAAAGGTTGCATGGGAGGATTGGTTATACTCTGTGCTTCATCCTCCCTTCCAGGCCCTCAAAGCCCACGGCACCAGACATCTGAGAGAGACTGGAGACGCAGATCTGAGCAGCAGGGTCTGGATGAGAGAGGCAAGCTCTCATCAAGGTGACAGAAACCACAAGGGCTGGGAGGACAGTGGCCTGGGACAGATGGGATGAGAAGAGGGGGAGGCAGGGATGAGTGCTCAGCCGTGGAGCAGTGAGAGAGGACAGAGATCGTGACTCCCAACTAACATAGAATGGGAACTGCTGTGCTGACTCTGGTTCTGCAGATGGACCCCATCAGATCAGCATGTACCCTCATCACATAAAGGTATGAAGAACATCTGCAGATTGCCTGGGACTCTTCTTTCCTATGTGTGTTGGACTGGCCAGCAGCCAGATGCCCACCCAGCTGCTCTCTCACCCCCCCCTCCTCAGCAGGACAGGGAGAGAAAACAGGATGAAAAAGCTCATGGATCAAGTGTCACGCTTTGAAAGTCTGTCTAATCCTGTCTTGTTTCACACATCTTTACCTCTCTAGTTCCTTAAACATCGCTACTTCAAGAAACTGTACTAGAAGTTGGGAGTCTGCTCCTTTCCCTTCTTTCTTTGGTGTGTGAGGTAACTATCAGGGTAAGGTCACAGGACTGCAGACTGACAGGCACAAGGTCCTCTCTCCATAGTTTCAGCTGGCTGGACATGAGCTCAAAACCTATATTAGGAAGGTGTCATCTTGTACCTTATCAAAACTGCTCTCTCTCCTCTCCTGAAGAGGCCTAAGCTCTTGTACGGTATCTAACTTAATTTCTGTCCGCATCAGTATAAGCAGTTAAAAAACTTGGCTAAAGTTAATGGATATTTACATTAGTACTAGCAAGATCTGAATCAAGTAATATTGGCAGAACCAGGCCCAAAGGAAAGCCTGAAGGAACTGATAGGTTCCTCCAAGCAAGTGATAAAATTACTTTAAAAATTCTGTTCCTTTGACAGATTTCTCACGCTGAATATGTTATTACCATATATTGCTTCCTTTTTGTTTTTATAGAAACTTTGACATTCAATTTCTGAGTATAACTTTCAAACATTAGACTATATTGAACTTGTAGGTTCCTGGAAGCTGATGACTGACATCAGCGATGAAAGATGGTAAATACTGTAATTATAATTCATAAATGAGATGCTACAGCTGGGAGATGCTTAAAAAAATTAATGTTGCTCTTAATTAATTTTCAGTAGGAAAGAATAAAATAGTTTATAAAAAGTTTTAACAAAAATGAATTTGTAATTTTTTTGCTTTGGAAATAAATGGTGAAAATCAATTACCTTTGCAGAAAAATGCAAGATTCATGTTTTTATCAATCAATGAAGATCTGATTACACCAAAGAAACAATTAAAAAAAGGACAGCAGATAGAAAACAGCATTTTTTATTAATTTTGCTAGAATAGAAATAGAATGAACAGCAGCACTGCAGAACAACTCAGTATTTAACCAGTCTGTTGTTCTGTCGCAGAGTAGAGACTGAATTCCAAATAGAGGATATAAGTACTTAAGTGCTTATTCCTACTTTTTCCATAGCGTTGGATAAACATCTGCTTGTGGCACCCTATCTGCGAAAGGTGGAGTTTATGAGAAATGGTTATAGAGTGTTTTACAGATTAAAAAAAAAAAAATCCCAAACAGTTTCTTAATAGAACAGTAAGTATTATCATTAAATTATTTATCTAGTTTCCACTGTCAGCATTATGGGTGAGATTGCAAGTGACCGTACATAACCTATATACAGGACAAGGAAGTACAAAAGCTCTTTTTGGGGGCCATTCAGCGACACGATAGTCAATGAAGCCTTTGCACATGCTTACCCACCCCTGGCCCATCCAACGCAACCAACGTGCTTTGTTAGGGACAGAAAGGGACACAGTAAGGAATGGGCAAACAAAGCTCTCCTCTATTGAAGCCCTTTAAAACAGTGTATTCATTTTATAGATCATCTCTGGGGGATATATCTAAGATAGTCTTCCTGAGAGAAAACCAAAATAACAGATCATCAAAGTTACAGGTTGAAATTTTCCAGTTCCCCATAATTTGGCAAACTTCAACTGATATTTCTGACTGCTGGAAGCAAATGATTAAGCCAATATTTATAGACAGACTTTTGTTTCCCCTTTAAGAAAATACACACACGCTCAGAGTTTAGTTTCAGTCCACATATTTCAGTATCTCCTTGTCTTGCTTGTCTTACTTTCAAGGGTTGGCATCCAAGGGCTGTCATGCTGCTTCTTAATAATTTTGACATCTGGTCAGGTCATTTTTCAGAATTAAATGACATGCAGCTTTCATGTTTTCCTTTTTCATCCTAGATAAACTAATGCTGAAGCTTTCCTTTCACATATGGCAAAAACATTTCCATATCAAGCTCACCACTGTTCCTGTTTAACTAAACTGCAGTATGACTGGGACACATCACAATATGCAATATCACCCATATCAGAAAAATATACTTTGGCTCTCAAGAAGGTTAGGTATGCACTATTAAAAAGAAAAAAAAAAAAGATCAAATGCTTCCTGCATAAACTTTGGAGCAAAATCCCAACCTATATGCCTAGAGAATTGCCTGCTGAAGGTGTGAGCTTGGTCTTTTTCTAACATACCCATGCAGACATTTATAGGTAATTTGATGAACCAATGCATTAGGCCAAAAATCATCCCCATGATTGCCTAGCAGTCACAGATGTGAACAGAACAAGCATGCCTTTATAAACTGAGTCTGCTACTGGTGATCAGGCCAGCTTATAGACTTGAACCTTACCATAAAAATGATTCACTAGTAGCAGTTTTATAATCACTCAGTTCTGACTGATGTGGTCACTTTTCCATACTAATACAGTATTTTCAAGAAACAATGAACAGTATTTTTATTTATCATCTGAAGAGGTTCCAAAAAGAAACCTGGATATATGTTTTAACGTAACTCTCATTAGTATCTGCGTACAAGAGCACTTCAGGACCTTCCAAAGTGCGACCACTAAAACCAATTAGTATCCTTGCAGCGTGAGCTGCCATTCATCATGAGAAAACATCTGCGATCTATTCTTGTATAATTAGTATGCATTTGTAATGCTGTAGACACTTTTATTTCTGTGTAATTTTTATGCTAATGCTGAAGGCAGAGAGAACAAACTCCTCGCTGCTCACTTTCTCCCCATGAATGAAGACTCTCCTCCAGTTCAGCTGAGAAGGGGGCCAGCAACAAGGGAGGAGAGGTGTCTGGGTCTTCTTCAGCATGAGAGAGATGTCCACAGGGCATAGTGGAGCTTTGACCTTCTGAGACAGGGCCACATTGCTGCCTGACAATCAGGGCAGTACAGAGACACTGGGCATCTTGACAACACATTCATGAATAAACCAGTTTGTTGCACTCTTTTTTTTTTTCGGGGGTGGAGAGAGTATTTTTAAAGGAAGGGAGAACCTTTCTGTTTCTTGGGTTTGATCTGTTTCTAAGAGGAGAACCTAGCCTATTAGAAGACTATGCAAATCCCAGTTTTCTTTTTTAAATGGTAATTACAGTCAGTGTAACTCATTATTTGCACTGTGTGACATTATGTTAAATTCTTTTTCAGTTAATTTATTGTTTGCTACTGATCTCTAGTGCCCTTCAGACACTCTTGAAAATAATTATTTGGGTCTCTATTAAAATATTTTAATGAATAAAACCCCTGAAGTACTAGCTGATGACCACCAGCAATATTTTAAATAGGAACAGGCTTGGAGCTTCAGGGTTTTCTTATTTTTAACATTACTGGAAGAAACTGGAATGAAGCTAATGGTGAAAAAAAGCTTTCTAATGCTCTCTAATCTTGTGAGTGAAGAGAAAACTTAATACATTACTTTGTACATAAGCACTGTTTTGAAAGGCTCTTGTCTCATTGCTGTATTAAATTATGGAAAAACTAGATTAACAGAATCACACAAAAGTGTTAGTTCATCTTTCTACCAATGCAGTGTGTTTTTTAAATCCTTAACACCTGAAGTCCCATTTCGATTGTTATAAAGCAAAGCGAGGTTGTGTACATTTTACAGTGTAAAAGATAACGCTCTTATCCTGACTTCCTTTCAACCATGGAAACTCTGATGCCACCAAATTCTTGAACAGAACTGCATTAATTTGGATAGGGTGAAGCCTGAGATGAGAACAGACTATTCCTGTTGGGATATCAATAGGGGGATGGGGGGGGGGGGGGCAGAGAAGAAGAAAGAAAGAAAGAAAGATTGCCTTGTTTTGGATTCAATTAATCCATTTTCAAAATGGATAGAATCAATTGGAAAGGAGATGATTTTAAATTGGAATTAGGGTATCCACACTCCTTGTTAAAAGGTATTTCTCAAAAATCAGTAATGAGAAATAGCTTCTTATAGTGGCAAACCTTTGCAAACAGCTGTGGGAAAAGTCAGTTATACAGATCAAAAGTCAAAAATTCCAGATAATCAATAATGCAGCAGCTAGTTTTAGCCTGGCATTTTTTCTTCAACTCTGTTCAGCTGCTGCTGCAAACCATTCTCACCCCCTGCTCTGAATGGCAGAAGATCAGAGAGTTAATTATATTACCAACATATATTACAAAATAAAATTTCTGCTTCGCAGCATGTTAACTGTACTCATTCAGCCACCTCCGCCCTCCCCTCTCATTTTAGGTTGTGCCTGTAACAACATGCAGCTTGAAAATAATATTAAGTAACAGATTTAGTCACAGTTAAATTTCAAAACTAAGAGTTTCCTGCAAATCTGAATATTTCTGAACTGCATTCTAGGTCAGCATGTTAAAGATGGACATGAACACTTTTCACTATGACAGGATCAAGTAAAATAAAGTAAAAGGATTCAAAAGAATGTGATTTACTTGCCCTTATTTTCCTGAAAGCAAATTAAAGTATGCTTTATATAACTAAAATATGCTTGTGAATGGTTATGTATACTCATAAAGCCAACAGCTTCCTTGTTAACTGTTTACATAAAATGTTAAATGTACATACGTACTTAGCAAGGACAAAGTCAGTAGTTTAATGTTATGTTTTCTTCTGTGTCACAAGAATGTCTGGAAGAAACTGGCATATTCTTAAGGGAGCACATCAACAGTGCAGTGCCAAACATCATCAGATTGTGACTAATGCTCCATTTTACATCTTAAATATTTTTATCTTGTGTTTGTTTTGTGCTATCTGAAGTTAGGTTTCTGAGTGGGCGCTTCAGAGCAAATATAAGCCTGTATGCTTCACTGCAGTTCGAGAGCTCTCTTTTCTCCACAAATCCCCTCCTACTGCCTCCTTCCCATCCCCTCAGTGCCTTAGCCTCTCATGAACTAGACTCCGTAAATCATTTACCACCCTTCTTCAAGAAGGCTCAGACTCCATCACCCTATACATGTGAAACAACAGCAAGATGCCTCCTCCAGATGCACTCTACATAAGCAGTCTCATGAGCTAATCTCTCGCCTCTGGGAATCTCAGAAAATTACTCACGTCCTTCTTTACCCCTCCTTTTTATCTCTCTGCCCCTTCTTATGCTTCTTTCTCTTTCTGCTCTTTTCACCCGACAATGAGTTCGATGGGGTAATGCTCACGAGTCAAGTTGCATAAAGGCTGCAAAATATACCCCCCAGGCTTGACAGGTCCTTCAGGTCAAGAAGTCTGCCTCTGCAAAAGTGGCAGAAGACCATACATCACAACAAGTCCATTGGAGTGGCAGGCAATCAATGAAAATGCAATAATACCAATAAAATATGTACGAAGACTATGATGTTCACTGGTTTTGGGCTGCATCTTTGATAAGATGTCAGTGACAAAACACTAGGAGTTGCCACAAAGCTGTGACACATTGATTTTCCAAAATTGGGGTCTCCAGCTGTATTTCTATTAACAAAAAAGAAAACAGGCATTCTTCCTGTGCACCAGAGAGCTGTTGGCTAAGGAGTCAAGTAATTCAGAATTTGTGCTGTTTAATTTTAGCACTGCAAACTACCTAAAGCTCCTGTAAAGTAAGAGCTCATTAGGGGCAAAATTGACAGTGAAGGTACTTTCTGCAGCTAAGCTTCCAAGCCAAAATGCTTGTATCTAAAAAGACGAGGGGGGAAGGGCAGGAGAAAGTATGCTAAAAATATCTGGCCATGTTTTCTATATTGACAAGGGGCTGCTTAATAGAAAACCCTGCAGCAAAAGATTTAATCCATCTCTGATGTGCAGCATCACCTAACATTTTAAGGTGCAAGATTTTAAGATGCAACTTTACTTTCTTTCCAAAAGATTTCCAGAGTCACTGGAAACAAACCAATTTGCCTATGTACTGAAAGATACTAAAAGATTTGAAATTCGTATTTATAACTAGAGCGAACTTCTCAATGTTCTAGTTGTAAATGGAAGAAATGAGATTAGCATGTGAAAATTAAAAAGGGAGTATAGGAGTGTATGAACTTGACACCCTCATCTGTGCTCTGTGATGATATCTCTGCGGCTTTGGCAGAGTTGACTCTTGACTACATTTCAATGACATTCTGTTTGAAAATATCCTGTTTAACCATCTCCCTGTCTGTGCCAGAAGGTTCACTTGGCTCCTAAGAAGAGTAGAGACATTCCTACCATCTCTGCCATGTAGCCATCCTTGGGCTATGCCACATGAGCAGAATAAAAGAAGACTTAGCAAATCAGGCTATCTCCCTGTTTCTGCACAGGCATTATTTTATCCAAATATATATAATCAGGTTTTGGGTTTTTTTTTTGTTTTGTTTGGGTTGTTTTTTTTTTTTTTTTTTTAATGCAGCAACCTCCAGAAGGTAGCTGAGAATGAAAACATAACTGAGAAAGAAGCTGCCTGAGTTGGGGTGGGGGGTGGGGGGGAGGCAACAGACAGAGCTGCTCTCATGCAGGCCGACGTAGTTGGGACAAGCAAGCAGATGGAGTCAACAAGTGCCTTTACTCTTATTCTTTTGGGAGAACTGAGATGGAGAAGACTAAATGATTTGCCACTGTCAAAAAGTGGGGAAGAGCCTTCTTCCATAGGAAGTCATCCAACCTCCATTTCCTGAGTCCAGTAGTAGTGTGCCCTCAAGTCAGTGTTGCCCTATTACTCTATTTTAGTAAAATTTTCCATGCTCAAAACCATATTCCAAGATCAATCCTGTGATGCCAGCAAAGTCTTTACTTGCTGAGCATAAATACATCCTCAGCAGTCCTTAGACGGAAACTCATCTACCACTAGATCTGAAACTCTGGAGCTGCAGAAGGATCCAGTACTTCAGGGACCCATACTCCCAACTAGCAGTGCAAGATTAGTACCAGGGTCGAGACAGAAAACCAGACGTCTCTTTTAGAGAAAAAATAGAAGAGTATGTATTAAATTGGTCCTTGTTTTTCAACACATTCTTCTTTCTGGTAAGTTCTCTATGCCTTATTAGTAAGATGCACTGGTTGACTGAAAGAAAAGGAAACTTGAAGGAGCCAGAGAATACTGACTGACAGCAGTATGCTCAAAAAGCTTTCTTTCAAAGGAAGCTCATAAAATATGTAGCCCAGCTGTTCTTTACTTTCTAATCAGGCTTTCTGATATAATGAAAGTTCATCCAGAATGACACTTCCTCATTCATGTGGTGGTTCTGGCAAGAAAAGGGAAAAAGCAAATAATGGGAAAAGAAGATCAACTTAATCCATTTCAGCTTAACTGTGCAGGTGAACTCAGGAGGAAATGATATTAAACTGAAATCTGTGAAATTTTTGGCTCTTTTTACACAGTAAACATTTGTTGAAAATTGCCCTGTATTATTGATGCTGCTAATTAGCTAACTAAATACTCTGGTTGTGCTGCTACATCTGGCCCTTCTGTCTGCTTAAAATATAAATAACCATACCACTGTCCCCACTCATAACGTGATTATGTATCACGTGCCCGATGTTATAGATTGTACAGCACTGCTGCACCTTCCCCTGCAAGCATCAGAAAATGCCTGCCAGTCTGCTGGCCAGACTGGTTGTCCCAGTGGCAACAGGTTTGCAGAGCATGCCAAATTTAGTCATCTATACGAGCATCACCTCGCTGACAGCTACAGTGAGATATTCAGGCCAATTAGAATGGTGTTATTAATGGTAATCAAGGATTGACATCACCTCCTGCTCAGCCTATGTTATTTAATATAAAAAGAAGCTCAATTAGTTCTGCGTTCAGAGTTTGGGTTCACATTAACTTGTGCAAGTGGCAATTAATTGAGGCTTCTCATTTTGGTAGGTAAAAAAAAAAAAAGAGGCATTTGGGTAGTTGTTTTTACTTTTAATAAGAGCACATTTTACTCTTAAGGTCAAAAGTGTGACATATGTTCTATCTCATGTTACAAAAATAATGATGTATCGGGTCATCTGAGATATACAGGGATGAGGGGAAAAAAGGGAAAAGCAAGACAGAGAGACAGCTACAGGCCTGCCGTTGACATATGATCGTCTTTCTCAGTGCAGCCATCACTAAAATGCCAGGCTGCTAGGTACATTGAAAAATAAAACCACATACTAAAAAGAAATACTTCTTGTTTTGGATTGTGAAACAAAACTCTTTTGTAGATCAGGCATTTAAAATAACTGTTCTGATATTCAGGCAGTACCAAGCAGCGAGACAGCTTGTCAGTGCTTCCTTTATAAAACATTTCTTAAAAAACATTGCATTTCTTGTCAGTTAAAAGGAAAAACGTTTAAATCAGCTTGTCTATTTTTGAAATTAAGATCAGCAAAAATCAAAACAAAACAAAATAAAACAAGATGTTTCAACTATTTCCAAGTTCTATTTATACTTCTTCCTAGCAAAGAAACATTTTAACTTCTGAAGGAAAATCCAGAAAAGCCCGTATTAAGAATAATTTTATTTTAAGCCCAATACTGCTAATTAGGCTATTTTGTTGGCTCACAGGCTGGACAGTGAAGATGCATTAATTTTGAGAGTTAAGAAGACATCAGCAGTGTCATTTCCCATTACCTTCTGGGTAGCACATTGAAGAGCACGGCCTCAGGTCATCTTTTTTCTTCCCGTACAGAGCGCTCGGTTTGCAGTGGTATTTGCACACCCAGAGGCCAAGCAATCTGCAGAGAGGTGTCTGATCGTACCATACTCCCCAAAGCGGGCAGATAACCCGAGTGGCAGGCTAATTTATAGTTATCCAAATGAAGTACTGCAGACCAGACTCCAAAAGAAATTCTCAGCACCTTGCTCCATGAAATCAATGAGACTATTTGCAGAGTAAGAGTATGGGCAGGAGAGCAAGTTTCTGTCGAGTGAATTGCTCCGTCAGCTAAAACGCTTGGAGAAGGAATCAGCGTGAGGTTGCTGATGCACTCCGACCCAGCGCACTCCGAGCGAATTGGTCGAGTGCCCATCCTATATCAAAATGTTTTTGGCGGTGACTCACACATTTATTTAGAAATACAGTATCTGCTCGTTAATTCATTGACACCGGTGTTCAGAGCAGCACTGTCAAAGTCAGTAGGGTTACACGAGTATGAGACGGGCATCAGGCCAGCGGTATTTCATAACGAAAGCGATGACTGGGACTAAACGAATACAGCATCCTGCACAAAAGGCTGCTCAAGAAAGTATTTTTAGAAGCTTGCAGATCTGCTGCCTACCAAGTGACTCCCTCCGTTGAGGCACCCATTGAACCGCCTGTTTTACCGTAGGTCAGACCTGTCTCTAAAGGCCAGGTCTGACAGGCTGGCTGCTAATGCCAAGCCAAGAACTGGAAATCTGCGGGGCTTTCTCTATTTCTTGTAGACTGATGACCTTTCTGAAGCCTAATACAACATAAAATGTATTGATGTTTGAAGATTGCTCGCTATGATTGTATGCTGGCCATTTGTAAAAGCTTTGTACAGTAACTGTTTTGCTTGCTAAGTATGTTACACGGTATTTTGCTACAATGAGTGTAGTATGATGTAAAGCACAGCATTATGAAATAATGGCATCCATTAAAAAATCAGCATGGGTTCTGGCAAACAAAAAAGAAAGGAAAAACAGAGAATGTATTTCAATTTTATCACAGTTTTGCAATTAAATGTTTGATAAAGAGAAGAGCCAGATTCCTCAGGTTGCTAGTGTGCTTTTATAACAACCATCACTCCTGCAGCTTCCATCAGTCCTTGTTTGCCCATGGAAAACTAAGAAGAATTGCAGCTTTCATCATAGATTAGTGTATGAGATTGAAAAAGAAAAGACAATAAAAATTGCAACATGCTAGCCAAAAAACCACTTCCAAACAACCAGAACAAAACCCAGACATCTAAAATTCAAAAGCAAAAGATGACTCTGATTACAGCATATTCTTGGGTCAACCAAATAACTAAGCTTGAGAGTATGAGCCTTACATAAATATTTCCTAGGATCTGAGTTCAGTCATTTAGCAAGCAGGTGTTGTTAATTCTCATCCCTTCAGGTGCACCAGCGCTGCCCTCAGCAGCACCGGGCGACCCCATAACGAGAAAATGAGGTTTTGCTTTTTCTCCAGTTTCCTTTCTACCAAATCATTCTGACGGCTTCCAACATCTGGGGATCACACAATTTTTTTTCCTTGGAAATATCTGCAATCTGCTCCTTATTTCGAGTCCCAGGAAATAAGGAGAAGCAGTGGCTCCACGAGCATCCCTGTGGACTTAAGTTACTGCGGAAGTACCAAGAGAGCTGGCAACATTGAGTTTCCTGCTGTCTAACCTATGCCTCAGCCTGAACTTTATCCACCAGACTTAAATCTAAATATTTATTGTCACCTAAGCCTTATTGCAACCTCCTGTTATTAAAACATTTCATAGATGACATTTAAATAAATATGGTGGTATTATAATTACACATAGCCTATACTTATGAAATATTAGAATTTCTAGTTTGAGGTACTCTGAGTGTTTGAGAAATCGGGAGGAGGGGAAGAAGATGTGTGATTATTTCTAATTATCTGCATCCCTTATTGTGTCACGTGAAAAATTCCTTGGTACTATAAATTTATTTGTCAGTTTGTCGCAGAGTCCAAATGTCTCCTTCACAGCTTTGAGCTGATAAATCCACATGACAGTATGGTGCTGTGCAAGTGCTTGAAAATAGTGTAGCCATCCACGTGTGGAGGTGCATTTATGTGAAGGTTATAAACCTTCTGATCAACCCAAAGGCAATTAAACCAAGCGTACTGCTGGGAAACACGGCCATGTTACTTCTTGAGCTGGGCTGGCTTGTACAGACACACTGCAGGTACCTGCAGAGCGATCCCGCTATTTCTGGTTCCGGGCTCTTTTCTGTGTCCAACATTGTGGTGTCCAAAATCTTATTTCTTCCTGTTAGTGAATTTTGAAAAGAAAAGCAGTATCATTTATGGTGAGCCAGACGCACAGCTAGCAGCCAAGAAAGAGGGCACTGGAAGGAGTAAGCCAACAAGAAAAAAAAAGCCTTTTGGTGCTGTTGCCTGAAGCTTCACTGGCGTTACTCATTTCTGCCAGGCAGAAGGTTTAACTCCAGAGAACATCCCACATAACTGTCACGATATTTCTTCCATTGCTGCTACAGCTGCATGACATTGCACTGCACTAGATAGCACAAAACACAACGAAGCAAATGTCTGTTCTACCTGAGGATTAACATCTATTGTTAACCAGATGTCCACGAAGTCTCATAGAGCTGTAATTCTGAGCTCCTCACTCTCCCCCATGAGCATTGTTATGGTTCCGTCAAATCCATCACTCCTAAGACGGAATGACCCCTCCGAGAGAGGATGCCTTGCATCCCCAGTGACGTGGCAGTGCTGGCAAAAACAGCTGGCAGAGGGCAAGGGGGCATTGCAGCTTGCACAAAGGTTTGTACCACCAGCAGATAAAAAGTTGTGTACATCGTTCCCAAAATAAAACATTAATTTTAGAAAATGTTTTCTTTTCATCTGATCTATAGAAAGAAAGCAATTTCAAATACAAACCAAATTAGATATTCTCCTTACGAATATTTTCTACACTGGGCTTTTTATTGCAATCAAGTCTCCATCTGGGACAAAACACGTACATTAAAGTTTTGGAATATCCACCAAAAGGGAAATCTTCCTTTTCATACAGCGCCAAGTCACTGTAAGCTTAACATTGAGGAAATACTTTTGTATCTGCAGCAAGTAGTCTCTACAGTTATGGAATTCAGAAATTCTCCCTGCTGAATTTACACAAAAGATATAACTTACTCAGTTTAGCT
Source organism: Calonectris borealis (assembly GCF_964195595.1). Classification (NCBI taxonomy): domain Eukaryota; kingdom Metazoa; phylum Chordata; class Aves; order Procellariiformes; family Procellariidae; genus Calonectris; species Calonectris borealis. Next base: position 113,166,770 of record NC_134314.1, read on the forward strand.
TTTAAAAGGAACTGTTTTCCTGAGTTGGCATTTCCTGGTATAAATTTGCAAATGCTGCTTTCTAACATCCACTGTACTATTGCATATTAAAAAAGCCTATCCCAAATGCACTCTAGCAATATAAGTCTATCAGCTTTTGCACACATTTATCCAGCTGTCATTTATGTATACAGTGTTGTGGGTCTTAGGCCTGCTTTGGCACAGAAAATATTGCCTGTGATTTTTTTCAATTTTTTTTTCTTGTTGTTCCTGACAAATAAGAAAGTCAAAGAATAATTAAAGCACAGACCAGAACACAAATAACCTCATAGTAAACAAGTGTGCTTGAGCAATATAAATGATAATTTATTTTACAAGCAGAGATTAAAAGAGCTTGGCTTGTTCAGCTTCTCAAAACAATAGCTAAGAAGGGATATGACTGTTCCCTACAAATATATCTGGGTATGTAAACATGAAGGAAGAGAAAAATTACTTAAGCCATCAGTAAAATATTGGCACAAGGACAAATGAGTATAAACAATCCATGAATTAATTATGGTTAGAAATTAGGATAAGTACCTGAAAGTAGAAGAACCTGTGCTTTCAGACTGATTTATTAAAAAAAGGAGCTGCCCTATACAGTTGCTCTGTATAAATCAGCCTGAAAAGGAGTATGGTGGTCTTACGCCTCTCACCAACGTGCATATGTGTCAAAGCACGAGTATGTGTACATCTGACACGTATCCCATAACATATACATCCTGACATGTATCCCATAACATTTACTAGAAACTATAAAGATTTACTTCATTCTGCTTGTGAAAATAAAGAAATGAAGTGAATATCCTTATGCCATCTGTTTTTTATAGAACTAATTTTAGATGCTGTGAGGTCAGACTATTACTAACCTGCCCATAGTGAAAGGGGGTGAACAAGGAGCCTGCCCCTGGCCTCCCACACCATAAAAAGCCCACTCTGTCCACATGCTTCCCCAAAGCTGAGAGCACTTCTTCCCCCAAGGGGGAAAATATGTTCTGATCCAAAAAATAAAATAGTAAAAATTTTATCGTGGCACACCCGAGAGGTTTTAGAGACATTGTGCTCCCTCAAGGTAGTGCAAGTCCTCGTCTCCCCTACCATGACGCATGTTTGAGCTTTTTTAACTTGGGGCGGGGGGGTGTTAAACAAATATTTCTTAAGCTTGATTCTTTATTCCCCACGCATTTGTAAACTGTTTGTAAATGCATTTTTAAAATGACTGAGTTCATCCTATACTTCAAATTATTCACAAACATGTCCAATAAATAATTCTAGTTCTGCAGACTGTTTGTAAAATGCATATTTATCTGGAATTGAAAATTCATGCTATGTAGATAATTAGCCCTCACAGAGGGCTTAAGCAGGCCTGAAGGGTGCCTAGGGCTTGTGCTAGCTCTCGGCACAGGGATGCCTTTCCCCTAACTGAATTTACATTTCTAAATTTCTTGAACCATTTTATCTGGAAATCAAATCACCTCCCTGCTCCTCCAGCCCCGGCTTCCTACTTGGATCTCAGTACAATATTTGTTTGTTTTGATCACATCTCTCCTAAAATAATGAAATACACTCCTGCTCCCTCACTAAGTTAAAGCATACTTAAAACTGTATCTTAAATTCAGTTTAGAAACAAGTTAGCCAGCAAAAAATACGTGTCTTCCACTCAGATTTCTTGTTAGATGTTCATCTTTGAATTTTCTCCAGTGAATTTGATTTTCTCTACACTTACCACTTTTAGCTTATTTTTTTTATTTCTGCGTGCACTGTGCATTATTTAACTGCACATTTAGACCACTTCAAATGCAAAGAGACAGCCACTATTTAGTATGACTATTATTCTTTCAATACCAATCCCATTTATGGATAACACCACATCAGGTTACAATGAAAATATAGGATAGATAATTTATAAAAAATGAAGGAAATGTGTTCAGTTCCATAACCTCACAAATCACTCACGACCTTCAGATAAAAATTCTCATTTTTGCCTGCTAGGAGATAATACACATCATATAAGAATGATTTTCGACTCGTCTCTCCCTCATCATTTTTATCAATATTTAGAAAATTTATTTGTCAACATATTTTACTTTTCAAGAAAATGCAAATACTTTCAATTGTCAAAGCCCTGCTAAAACAATTTTGGCTGGAATATTTTTGAAGGGTGTTGGATGGTCTTTGAGTGGAAAGCTCTGGGACCTGTCAGACCTTCCAAATGTGTTATACTTTCAGTGTGCCAGTACTGTGAAAATTTGGTTGACAATACTGGAACGGATCTCCGCTGCACTGGACTTTGGACAAACTTTAAAATTACTGACTGATACTTAGAAGTATCCGTGCTCAGTTGTGCATACAAAGATGAACTGTTAGTGTTCAGAGAAATCAGAGGTTCTGTCAAACAGCCATGTATGCATCTAACTAATCTAATAAAAGCTATTAAAATTATATTTAAAAGAAAATAAATCACCTTTCAGATCAAGTGACCCTATATCAAAACCATTGCTATCAAATCCGAATTCTGCCTTAGTAAAGAGAATAGGACCAGAGAAGCTGAGAAAGCTGTAGGTGTATCTAGATTTAGGAAGTCCTTTTCAGCAGGACATGTTTATTGATATCCCTAGAAATACTGGGCTGCTGGCGGAAACATTACTTTTCAAGACAGAATTGCTGACTAGCAAATCTCATGTAATCCTGCCTAGCATTAAATACCTGCTTTTAATGGTGGCACTTTAAGGAATGAGTCACAACATAGAAGCTTAGATCCCCTGAACGATGTAATTACTGAGAAAGGGCATGTCAGGTAGAGAGTGTCCGGGCTCCACCTCGTTTTATTTCTGGAGCTGACAAAAGCTGCAATTTGTTACTTAGTTAAACCTGGCAGATTAATGACCTATCAAATTAGAGATGCTGTACACTGCATCAAAGTCACAACCAACTTATTCAGATCCCTTACCTATTAAATCAAATCTATAACTGAGCAAACCACATCACTAGTGAAAAGCATTCCCCGATCCACCACGCTGAGATACTAATCAATATCACCATCCCAGCCAAGGACTTCATTGTACTGAAGTCATGCAGGACAGCTATGGGTGGATGAGTTGCTTCGGTCTAAATATGCTCTCCCTGTACACATGCTCCATAAATATGCACCATTGGTATAAATATGCACCATTCCGAGGCTAATCTCTGGAAATAAACAGAAACTCCCATCAATGGCTACACAGAGCATGAGAATATGGATTATGAATCCCACGAAATCCTTGGTTTGAAACCCAATTTCGGAATACATCATCACAAGGTATCAGAGAAAGCTGTAAAATGCATTTCTACAGATTAAGCTCTCTTCTGTGTAGCACATGTGCCGAGTTTGATGCAGAAAGATTTTAAATCAACTGAGTGAGGTAGAGAAGAGTCAATATTCCTTTTGCACATACAGGCAATGATCCTCATGTGAATGATGAGATTTTTTTTCCCCTGAGCTAGTTCAGGGAGTTTGCTGTGGATCAGGTGAATCTGAGCCTTGTCAGCACTCAGCACATTAGTACCAGAACATGTATAAAAGGTAGGTGTAGATCTTGGAATAAAAGGAACGGTGGGAGGACAAAGATGGCAGAAAGAAGGCAGAAATAATGGAATTTCTGGCCACTTAACCGTACAAGAACAAGGAAAACATTAGTTAACTTCTTCATGAGTCCTTGCCAGGGCTGTTACCTGCACTGCACTTGCCGCTGGTACCTGTATTCAGAGGTGGAAGGAAAGCATGATTGCAGTACAAGAGAAATAGTAAAAGATGGGAACTCCCCAGCTGGACTGCCTTGAGGACATGGGTAGATGCAAGTATTTTGCAGGTGTTGGAGCAAAGAAACGTACAACCAGGTTCGTGACTAAAGAAGAAGGTCTTGACCAAAATTGTTCCCTAAGAATGAAATGCCTGAAAAGCATTCACATTCTGGATAACTTCACTACACGTCCTTAGAGAATACAGCATGAAATGCTTAGCCTGCAGTTTCACTAACCGTGTGTTTCTTCTATGTAGTCACTAATTCAGAATCCAGGCAGGAGGAGCAGGAGGAGTTCCAGTATCCCAAAAGCACCCACTGTTTCTGTGGGTCGGTGACTCTATCTGTTGTTGAGACTAATTAACCAGGAATGAGTACCCCTTTGTTCCTCTTCCCTGTATCTTGGGGAAATCACCTGCAACAAAACTCATTTCCAGAAAACAAAAACTCTCTTTGTATGTTAAAAAATTGCATGTTTCTGCCTACAAGCTCTGGACTGCTTTTGGATAGCAGGGCTGCCCAGGCTGGCGCTGTGCGTAGCTATGAGCAAAACCACACCATCACCATCAAAGCACTGGGACCATTGCGATAAAATGAAAGGATGGCTTTGCTGCAAGAAGAAGTCATTTTCAGTGGGGAAGAGAAACGTGATGCTGCATCTCACTGTCTCCGTAAAGGAAGATGCTGAAGTAGAGGGAGGGCAATGTTTTCTTTCTTTGGAAACACAACCCACACAGAACCTCACAGCAATCGTCCTTGAAAGCCAAGCTCTGGAAGAACAATTTCCAGGATTAACTAGTTAGGTGCAGTATTAATACTGTGGGCTTAGTCTGATTCTTAATTTTTGATTTGGACTTACAGACAGGCAATTAATTTAAATTAGGTGGTATCAGAAGGGATGCTGTTGTAGCAGATTTCTCATCTGTTAATTTAGAACTAGCAGCAATGGTATCCAGTCAAGTTTATTTTAATTTATGGGCATATTCAGTCTTCTGCTCAGAAGGAAGAGTAAACGTGGAATTGATCAGAATTTTTCAATATTATCTTTCTTTCTCCTTTTAATTTTGCAGCACTTGCTTCCAAATGTCTGTCATACAAACACAGCCGAAATGAATGGCAGAAGCAGTAAAATTCCCAGACTGTTAAAACTGATCAAAATTTGAGTATCCTGAATATTGGTAGAATTTCTTTGCCTTTACTAATAAGCTTCCTACACTCTATAGGTAGGGATCTTTTTTAATTTGAGTATTTCTTAGAATAAGTATATTCTCCCGAGTACAAGAATATGTCCTATTATTTGAAACATACTTGACTTTCTTTCAAAACTACATATCACTTCAGAAAAAGGGTAATATTAGAGGTGAAAAGTGGATAGCGCTATCATACTAGTTTTGTGGAGAGCCACATCTGACTCCAAGGGTTTGGTCTACTGCTGAACAAATTGCCCCGCCTCAGCACCCCCACCCAAGACTGGTTTTCTTAATTTACTCCAGTATTCTCAGCGGACAATAAAAACCTTACACGAGCAACCTGCCATGTTAAGAAAGGATCCTCCTGACTTGCTGTTCATTTTTTAAATGTTATGTTACTGAATCCTGCCTGTGGAACAGGTTTTAATATGCAACATTCCCAACACATCTAACTCCCCTTTACTGACCTGAGCCCCTGAGTTGTTCTGCATACGTCTTATATCTCCTTGTATAAAGGATACAGATTTTGCTAGAATAAAATCAGGACACTTTCACAATTTTAGCACATAAAAAATAAAATCTGGCAAAAGAAAGGCACTGAGGTTGAAAAACTAGTCATTGTAAGTTAAAGTGCCCCCCAAGGCTGATTATGCCATGAACATAAACATGAACACGCCGTGGACATAAACTCCTCTTTCCCACAGGAGTCGTGGCCACATTCCCCAAGCCACTGCTTGCTGTGTGGTCACTTTGTTGTACCACCACTGCTCATCGCGTGGCTGCATGCACTGCCTGCGCCCAGCTTCTCACGCTCCGGTTTCTGCAGTGCTCGTTACTGAATTGCCCCAGAGCTTTACAAGTTCTGATAAGCCTGTCTGTGTGAGCAGGGCGTCCCCCCTTTTGGGGGGACCAAGGGAGTCGAGGAACAGAAACACAGGACCCAAATGCAGTGATCGTGGTCGTAACAGCTTACGGCTAACAAGCCCAGATGCCTTATGGCGTCCTATAGACTCCTGCACAACTTCAGTCAAGCATACAGGCCAGGACCACATCCCCTACTTAGGTAAATAGAGACAAAGCTAAGAGAGAGTCAGGGATTTGTGAAGCATGAACTGTAGGGATGCATGCTGAGCAGGACGCTGCTTGTAGCCATGCCATGAAATGCTACACACATTTCATCTGTAGCCTCTCATTCTTACTGGAGCTTAGGCCCTTGTTTAAGTACCGTATGGCAAGTCAGGAGTCCATTTACTGAGTCTTCTGCTTAGGATGAATTGCTGGCTATGGTGGGTGCACCTTTACAGCACTTACGCAGCATCTCACATGTGCAAACAAATACATAGGAAGAGTTCTTACCATCACGTTTCTGAACCTGGATATCTCAGTTGTACCTATGTTGCATGTTAGGCACAGACCTTAATTTCTGATCTTACCTCTAAGACCTTGAGATATGAACTGTCTTCTGGAACTGAGCCGAGATTTATCTCTTTGTCAGATGACTTGCTCATGTATTTGAAGATGTTCAGCATTGTACTTCCAGGTAGTTAAGGCAGCTACTGGAGTGGCAGGCATGCACTGTAATAACTCAGAGAGAGAGAAATGAGGCTGAAGGAAAGGGGCTCAAAGTCTCATCACCAGTCCCTGCAGTTCAGGAGTACTTTGAGGCCACACATCTTGCCTGCCAGGAAAAAGAGTGACAAATAGACATTCAGAGTAACATTTGTCCAGACCGAATCCCTTTAACAGGAAGGCTGACTCAGGAGAATCAGAATTAAACTCTCTCCACAACTCCACAACTCTCCACAGGTAGCAGAATACCAAAAGCCAATCTGGGAATTCAAAGAAGTGTTTTGATTTTATAGGAAGGCAGCAAAGATATCACAGCAAATTGATATCGTTTTGGGGCACTCATTTTCACCTGTAACCTTTTGTGCTATTTTGGTCTTTACTAGAGGAGAAGTTACTTTGACTGTGCCACTTAAATTGACTAAGATTTATCACATTCTCCTAGCAATTTCTTTAATGCGCCTTCGGAGCATTATGTAAAAATTGAATAGGCAGAAGAGTCTGCTCCAGAGCTTTATGCAAACAGATGTCTTGCAGTATCTTTCCAAACCTCTTATCCCGTTGGAAATATCAAAGCTGCAATGTCCACTCAACGAGACTGTCAAAGTCACCTTTCATCAGCAAGGACAGCAGGACACAGCTTTCATGGAGCAGGTCCAGTAATAATAACATCAACCCCAGATTAGACTCTTGGGTAGCAGGGCAAACAGCCAAGTGAATACGAGCATTAGGAAAACAAAATTCCACAATCACAACCCATTGCTGGTTTCAGAGGGAGAGATTGATCTCCATCCAGGATTTCTGCAGAAGTTTTAATTATATGCAAAATTCATAAAATTTGTTCTGTGTTTTTACTGAGCTCATTAGGGACCAAGAAGGAAATGTTCTAAAAAGCACTAAATTACCTAAAGGACTCAATTTTTTAAAAATTATTTTAACCTACACTACTTAATGGTCCAACCTGTTTTGAAAAATACATGCTGTACTTCAATATTACATATGTACTGTCCAAATAATTCACTGATCCTCTATGTCAATGGTGGGAAGGATATATTCTATACAAAAGGGTGCATACAAACCCATTTGTTTAACAGAGTTATTAGATATTCTAATAAGCTCAGAGGAAAGAGAAGGTATGCTTCTCTTAAATGACATCTTATAAAAGGAAATCACATGGTTAAAAATGGTCTTTCAGTGAAGAACTGAAATTACAAATCAAATAAACAGGAAAAGATTCATTACATTCCTTATTTTTAAGAGAAAGTTGCTATCAAAGCTAGGTATCAAATACATGATGGATATACCTCATTCACCAAATATTTGGGAATATTTCTTCTGTGCCTTTTAAATTGGCTTTGGGAAATGAAATCATCATGTGAGTGTTACTAAGAAGCTCTGTTATACATCATATAATTGTTCTGCAGTGGCCTTATTTTATTAATGTATTGTACTTACTATCTCAAAAGGAACCTACGATGTAAAAAACCCACCTGTTGAACTCCCAACTCTTCAGTGCACGAACGAGGACAGTAGAGCACACAGCTCAGGATAAAAAGCTAGATAAATAGTAGATACACTGCATTTCACAAAGTTCTTGAGATATTGAATACATATAGTAAAGGAATATAAAAGAATTCATTTGTGACATGTGCTGCTTAGTTTAATAAACTCTGTAATGCTGGAAATACTTTTTCTCTCTCTCTGTATTAACAGAAGTATTGTTCCTTGTACTTTTTCTCTTTTCCCTAGACAAGTTTAAGATGAAAATTAACAGCTGAGGAAAATCTGGATATGAATTTATGGTGGGGTACAACAAATGGCAGCCTGTACAACTCACGGGAGGGCTAGATCCTATACAAATGGGCTGGTCTCCCCACCACAGCTAACCAGTGATGGCAGAGCCCGGTAAGACAATACTGTATATTGTAATAGCCTTTCACATCTAATTCAGGTATTTCTACTACAGTGCTGTATGGCTTTATCCCTAAGGTCATTTCACAAGGATTTACAGAGTTCAGTAGGAACGATACCTGGATGAGCATTCTTTTCAAATATAACCACTTAGGTGCTTTTTTTTTAAAGAAAAGCTTCTCACAAAATGCAACCTTAAATGGAGATGCTACTTACACTTTAAAACTGCCCTCTAGAGCTAAGTGAAATTTTGATCAGAAGATTAAACCTCTGCATTATATTCTCTCTGAAATCAAATAAAAAGTAATAAAGAATCTTCCTAGTGCATGGTGCTATACAAATACAGACCAGGAAAAAAAAAAAAACAATTACAATATTCTGGTGATTTAAGACTGCAGTACTATGTTGGTTAAAACTGAGCAAATAAATACCTTGATACGATTATTCAAAATATATTGTCACCTTTCCAACTTATTAAGTGTTTAAAAAGATATATCAGACAGTCTTAGAACCACACTAAGCTGCTTTAGGTTATCTCTAGAGGTAACTTAAAGATAAATGTTAATATTTCAGCATATGTACCTATGTAAACAAATATACTTATCTTTGGATATTAAGAACTCTATACTTGAACAAAAGAAGAACTTAAAAGCAGGTGACTCACTGGTTCTGAATGTATTTGATTTAATATTGATTTGATTTTCTAGATAATGTGCTCAATTCACTGGTTTTTGCATTTGATTTAGCAGATGGTAATTTTGATTCTGTATATGAGGTACATGGCATGGTAGGTGAAATGGCTGATAAATAGGGAATTCAACTGAATAGGAAATATATTTCATGTCACAGTTGACTTTCTATATAAAATATTCTTGTTCAAGGGGAAAAAATAGTGCTTTAACATGGCCTGTTGATTTCACCACTAGCTGTCCTTTCCAGATACTGTAATGTACAGTAAATATTTTAATTACAATATGTTTCCTCAGATTTTGTCTCTCTATGCGTTCAATATAATTTTAAATTTTCGAACCGAGCATCATTTCCCCTCTGATTCTGTGTCCCGACTTTCTCGGACAGAGGTATCCCTCTTCCCAGTTTGCTCTCCCTCTATGCCAGGCCTCTGGACTCAGATTACAGACAGCTCCCTCATCTCCAGTGTCAGTGACTAATTTTTTTCCTCTCATCCGGTTACACCTCTGATTTTCTTCTCCTGTTCACACTCCCTTCTATTTAAGAAAAGCTATGCCATTGTTGTATACCTTGTCGTTTCTCCTTCCTTATTGACAAATGCGTACAAGCCTCACCATCACTCCTTTGTTTGGAATGCTCTGGGGTATTTTTTTTCCTTCACTGCCCTGTTTACCCGTCATTTTTTCTAAATTTCTTATAATTTCTCCTTTTCTCACATCTTCTTATCATTCGTATCAGTCCAGGTAAACTCTGCTCTTGCCGATACCAGCCCTGCTTGCATCTGCTACCCTACTTTTGCCTCTGTGGATCCACGGACACGTTCCTGGACACTTTGTGCTCACCCTCCACCTCAGTCAAATGATTCAAAGAGGAGTAGAGTATGGATTAGGAATTTCTCACCGGCTACTTTGAACCACAGTTGTTCTCTTTGAAGCTAAATAGGCTTGTGTTCATTTCTCCCTCCATCAGTGTAAGAGTTTACACCTGGAGTTAGATGTACCTGCATCCCACCTCCATGAAAGGGAAGGAATTGGGGAACACAGAGGAAACCTGGGGAGACCGTTCCTTATCCCGAGGCTTGGGTTGGTCTGCCGGAGCGGCTGTGCTGCCTAGGACTTCAGAGAAAGAGGGAGTCTTAGAGAAGAGAAAAACGGGTCAAAAATAAGAGGAAAACGAAACCATCAGGGCAGAAAATCTCATTTAAGAGATATCTCTGAAGAGACGTTGGGTTGAAGGCCACAAACACTCTGCAACAAGAGGACATGGACCGGGAAGGCATCTCTCCACAGGAACAGCAAGAGGACACAAGCTGATTTATAAGCCCAGAAGCAGCAGAAAACATAACAAAATGCTTGCAAATAAACAACAGAGAAAGATTAAATGTTTCCTTTAACCTCCTCAAACTGTATTAACATGGTTGCTGACAGAAATTACACTGCCCAAAGCGGACCAGGTCACTTCAAGCCATTTCATGAGCCAAATCCAAGTTTTCCCAAGCCATTTTAATAATATAAAAGTGTTCATATTCTGATGATAGCAGATTTACCTCTGAACCAGGAAAAAAAGAAAAATGTTTGAAAGAGCAAAGGCACTGTTTGATGCATATTGCTCTGGGAAACCTGAGGCAACCCCCGGGGAGAGTGGAAAAGCAGCAGAGATGAGAAGCGCACACGGTTATTGTAGTACAGCACACCAAAGCTGTTCAAGAAGCCAAGTAAAAGCTACAGCGGAGGTGCCTGGAGGTTACAACAGAAGCCTTGACCCTGGAAAATACATTTTCTGTGAAGCTCCAAGAGCAAATATCATGAGTTGGAGGCCAAACAAAACCCATGAGAAGAAAGAAAAGAAGGAAATGAGCTCAAAAGAAATGGAGACTTGGTCCTTTGGGGACAAATGCTATGTTTGTAATGCCTGCACCCCATCTACACTATCATTTCACAGAGGGACAAAAATAATACATTTTACTAGGCAATGTGAGTGAAAATCTGAAAAATACCTCAGATTAGGTTTTCAAAGGTATCTATAGAAAGAATAGGTACATTAAAAAATTTCAGGAATAAGTGCTTTCATATCTCCCTTTGAAATTCGTAAGTGCCATGTAGGTGATTTTCAAAGTCTCACTAAAAGCTCAGCTATAGTTTTAAGTACTGAAGTACCTTGGAGACCATGGGCCAACATTTCTTAGGCTCTTTTCAAAATGAAATGCAATTTCTCATGTTCATGGATTAGCAATTTTAATCCTTCCTGCACTGAAACAAAGACTGTTAGGGTTAAAAGCAGAGTTTAAAATAGTAGTATATTCTGCATAAACAAACAGAACCCTGAAGCAATAACAGTTGTTCTGAAATTTCTACCAGGAATTAAGTAAAGTGGACCTAAATAGTATAGAAGAAATAACAAGGATGCATTTTATCCAGTTATATTTTATTATGTAAAATTATGCAAGGTGATAGTGGAATTATAAAAATGCATTTTTGGATATTCTAACTTTTGGAATTCCATGTTCATTCCATCACTGGGCTACATATACGTGGTCTACATGCGATGTGGGTCTCCGTTTTCATAATTTTGTGATATATTTTTCAAAATGATGGCTTTTAATAGCAGTTGATGACACTTTTGAAGGTTAATACTGTTAGAGGAAGATATATCATGCTGGATCCAGCAGTCTGAGAGGGGCGAAGCTGCTGCCGCTCCATGCCCTCAGGTCCAGCCAGCGGCGAGGCTGAAGGTGTGTTCCCAGCAGGCACATGCACACAGAGGATGCATATACACCACATATATACATATATAAGTGGGTGGCCACACAGAGCACAGACACTCGGAGCGCTCACAGGAAAACAGACTAACCAGCGTACTGACCAGCCCACTATTTACATGCAGTCAGACCTTTTATCCCCTTACACCTTTATTTTCCCACACCTGTTCCTCCCCCAATAACCTAAACCCCTCCCAAAGAGTCCTCCCCTAAACATGCCATAATAAGTCCTGTGCAATCCCAAACTGTTTTTCCCCTGCATCCCATAATGTGTCCCACGCCCCAGTGATGGGCCTGGGAGCAGCCATCAGGGTATTATTTGGGCTCCCCCTCCTGTCATTGTCTCTCTGAGCTCCTATGTGGGGGTGCAGAAGAGTTTTTATCACATAACCTAACAGATACTTTAAATAAATCTATCCATAATGTGAAATGCAATTATGTTTGACAATACAGCTAAAAAGATCCAGTAAAGAACTCTATATAGATAAAGTCACATATACTTTGACTGCAAAATTATTTAATTGTGTTTCTTTACTCTATTAATATTCTAAAAAGTGGCTATATGGAGAAGTATTTAAATTGTCACAAATATAAACAGATGTAACGTGTGTTCACACACGCATATTACTCTTGTATCACTGGGAGGCCTTATTACTGTGCTACCTTGACATTCACAGCAATGGCACTGCTCTGTGGTGTACCTAAGTTTTCAGAGATTCACGTTTGGAATTACCTCTCTCAGCATACTCAAAAACACGGCAGTCAGGTCGACACTTTTTCAGCTTAAATACCGCTCTTCCATATTTTTGATTAATTAATTTCACTTCCGTGTTCACTCTATCAACTACCTAAAGTTTAAACCTGCTATCAAATCAATAAAGCCTTTCCAGTGTTCATTATTCAACTCTCAAATGCTTTTCCTTCCTTACCATTTTTTCCCTGTCTTCCTTAGGTATATTAAGCACTTTGGAGATGTGTTGTAAAGGTCCTAGCATACGACAGAATTACTTTTCGAAGTTTATGTTCAAACTACCTTTCTTTACAATACAAAGTAAAATTCCTCAGAGTTGCAAATGACAAATTAACAGTACGACATATATTTGAACAACTTAGATCACCCAGGTCCCCTACAGATTATACGATCACATATACACCTTCATAAGTAAGTGGTTACCATGACATATTTCTGTGACGGGTCACTACTTTGGTTTCTAGGTTGTCACTAGGCTTCACTCATATCCCATAGCCAGTTTAAAGAAGACATAACAATCTGACCCCTGTGGAAAACATTTAATCTGAAATAGATTGTGCTGCAGTGACATTAAAGTTGTATATATAAAAGTATATATATACACACACAACTTTCTATATATATTTATATACACACACACCCTATACCCATCAGCAAGAGGGTATACCCCATCTTCGTGATGATTTATGGCTCTGGCAAACTTGGCGTTGGGTGGTGGCACAATAAAATTGTATGAATATCTTCAGTCAGGAGGCACACTATGTTTAGCCTCATTTATCATAATTAGCTTAAGCAATTTCAACATTATAATAAAGGCAATGGAATCGATTTTAGTTGTTTATTTATTTTAGAGAAAATATTTTCCATTTGTCATCATATCTACTTTGCACTTGACCTTTTAATCAAAACATTAACAATCTTTTCTTTTCATCCTATGATTATTCACTGATTACTTTTGCTCATGGTTTACGTGTTGCCCACGTGCGAGTAACCAACAGCCAGAAGGATGACTCATTAGCATGATCCACAGCTACTATGCTGTTCTAGGAGATGACCAAAAAAAATGATGCAGGACTGACTACCTTCTTGCACCTTCTCTTAGTCTGTGGAGCTGCAAATCATAATCAGAGTGATAGGACAGAAACTGCAGTTTTCTACTGCCCAAGGAACTGACGAGGGAGTGCCTGAGCCCATGTCAGAGATAATTAATATTGCAGTTGTGCTTTAAAAACTTTCTTCTTACTATGTTAATTACAGCAGTTAGGCTGTATGAAAACTCAGAATCTGTCCAGAAATATAAAAAGCCTTCTTTAGGAAAAAAGAAAAAAACGCCAAAACTCATTATCAAATACAGGGCAAGTTATCTGTTGTGCAGCTATCATTAAGAAGAGTGAATCAGGACAAATATATTTAAAAAAACACCTATAGTACAGAATAAATCTTACATAAGCTGTACTTCAATACAGAGTGTAAAGTCATAAAAAAAATTTTCCAATAAGTATTTTGCAAAAAGAAGTAACTAACTCCCTTGATATAACTGATCAGTGTTGACCTGCAACGCCTCCTTACTAGGTCAAACCTGAAAATCAGACTTCTTCTGATTAAGTAAAGATTTTTTCCAACTGAAATAAAAAAAAAAAGAAAGAAATATCTCTGTAAAGTTGTTTAAAAGTTTGCCCAAAGGAGCCTTTCAAAGACTGAATTGGAAAGAAACATGGTCCACTATAAACAGAGATAGTTACAGAAGCACATTAGGCAATGCAATCTTGCTCTTACTCAATATACATAGAGAATATTGATAGTGGAACTCAATTATGAATGACAGAGAAAAGTACTGAAAATTAATCTGAATATAATGAAGGCCATTGATCATTGTCACCAACCCTGAAAAGCCAAAAAAACCCAAACCCCAGCTCAGCATATTTTGGGAGATAATTGAAAAGTAGAACAATAAATCTGCTTTAATAGTCATTTGGGTCAAATAGAAATCAGACAATAGAAGTCAGGTAGAAAATAATCAGTCTAATCACAAATGGATTTGCAAATATGAAAGTTAACATGAGAGTATTCTTCTCCAAGTCTTATAAATAATGGGACCTACAGTCAGGATATCCATCAGGTAACATATGGTTCAGAAAAGGGATGCAGAATTTGAAGAAGCCATATCTATACTGTGTAATAAAACAGTTTGAAAATGAGCAGACAGGAAACAAAGCAATTAAATTCAAAAATTTTCAAAAGGGAAAATAGCACAACTTTCCTCTAGAACAAAATACAGTATAAATGGTTTCCAGCTTCTGAATAGTACAATTCAGCAGTATTGCTTGAAGCTTGTAACTGGAAAATTAATCTATCGGTCGGTGACATAGATGCTGAACAGAGGTGTTCAGATACAACTTGTATCGATATTGAATTGAGGGATAGAGGAGCACAGAGAATTTTAACTGAAACTCTTGCTAAAGGAATTTTATCTGCACCTCAATTTCACTAGAATAGGAAAGTTAATGTGTATTTTGTGTCCTCAGCCTGAATGAAAAAATGAAGGATTCATTATTGGGCTCGGATAAAGGAAAATCTCTTAGCTAGCCCTCATCATTATTCCTGCTGATTTTTTATTCTTCTTATTTGCACAAAGCTGTTTTCATCAAACTTATTTTTATTATCCTGAATTACTTATAAATAAAAATGCTGAATCATAAAACTGTGGTAACAGATCTTTATATCAATGTGAAGCAGATTCACAATATACCATCTAAAAGATGTAACTTTTTTATACCTTTTTAAAGGTATTACTATCAAACGGTAGAATTTCCTCACATTTTAAAACTATTGATGTACTTGGAATAAAATGGTCAACAGAGCCTTAAGAGGCAAGAACGTAACTCCTAAGTTCACACAAACTATTTCTTAAAATGTAGCTTAAGATCTTTAGGAAGTATTTAACTTTCCCTCTCCATATTCTGAAAGAAAATTACTCATTTAAATGGTACTAATTTTAAGGGCAAGATTAGTCTTAAATGGATTTGATTACAGTGATTGGAATTTATCCTTTAGCTTACCAGTCCTCTAAGAGGCACAGGTTTGACTTTGCAAATCAAGAGATACCTTTGCTAATACAAATATTTGCTGAAATGCACCAGAGACCTGGCCTTTAGTTTCATTCCTCTGCAAAATATGTTGAACAGGTCTTTTAATAATCACCTCAGGAAAATACCATTAGCTCTCCCTCTTTTTTTTTATTTGTTTAGTTCCACACCTCAGCACAACTGGCCTTTTTTTTCTCCCACTATCCCCTTAGAATTCAGGAAGGAAGGATCATTAACCTATGAGTATTTTCTACTTTTAAAAAAAAAAAAAAGTCAAATTCTCAACAGAACATAAAGACAAACAAAAGGAGAACTTCTCTGAAATTACCTTTAATCTATGGGAGAGGGCTGTCTAAATGCAAATGAATCCACAAATCTCTTTGCAGATCCATAGGAAATTTGGTAATTCCAAAACAAGAGCTAATAACCCAATCTCTGTGAAGGAAAAGCCATCCTGTGAGGACTGTTTTTAGAGTGGTCAATGTCAGGGAAAGTTTAAGTAAAAAACCAATAGTATTATAAAATATACTGGTAGTTATAGTACAGCAAAATGTAAGTGATAAAACCATAAGTAGTCCTATAAAATACTCGCAGAAATACCTATGAATAAGTTCTCCGCACCAAATTCCCAAGCATTCTACTGCAGAACAATGTATATTTCCTCCCCTGCTCTCCAACCTCCCTTCCACAAATGGGTATCAGCAGCTGCAGCAGCACTGAACTTCAAAGAGAAAAGGAAATGAAAATGAGTTGCCAAAGAGGATTCAAAGAATCAACAGCAGAGAAAAAGGAACACGACCGAGATTTGACACATTTCAATTCACTCTGTGACACTGCCTGCTCCCAAACTGTTACAAGAATAATCTTCTGAAACCCTTTATCGAAACTAATATTCATGTGCTTCCAGTAGTTCAAAAATTACAGGAACCAATGAAGACAATTTCCTGATTTTTGTCACTTCTGAAAATAACCTTAAAACATTTTTTACATAAATAATACATAATCCCTATAGCATATGCATCAGCTCGAAGATGGTTAAAAAGGAGCGTGGAGTGCAACCAGCTGGACCCAGTCTACCCTTTCACCTGGCATGAAGAGCGCGCATTAGCCATGAGACCTAATCAACTTCAGTTTACGGATTTTCAAATACCAGATACTGTCCTTTCTCTATTCCAGATTAAGGAGAAATATACACAATTCACTTTAAAAAGGAAAACTCATCTGAACTGTTGTTTGTTTCTTTGAAAAGGGCAGCTTTCAGAGGAACAAAACCTTCAAAGGAGCTCTTTCCATAAATTTAGCATCTCACAGAGACAATGAATGGATGGAGAATTCCACTTGTCAAATTATTTTTTCGTGGCTGCTATGTGAGATTGCAGCAGGCAGAGCTGATAAACAGCCAGTCCGGAAATCTGCAACACTTTTACCACTCCTTTTGGGAAGCTATTCGTGCCCAAAATGCAGTCAGTCCAGACAACTGCAAAAATAGACTCCCCAGCTCTCCTGAAGCTGCCCCCCTGCTGAGCCACGGAGGCTACATCCTTCTTCAGAATTATCCTACTCCTTTTCTCCTCATATTGAAATAGCAGAATTTGCTGAAACCACTATGACAAAGAACTCAATCACCCTTTGTCATATTTATTCTCCTATCGCACTCAAACCTTCTGATAGGCTTGTAGGATAAGATTGCAAAATGAATGTGCATTTTGACATTGGAAAGTGTTTTTGACTTTTCCATTGTCCTCTAAATCTTCTCCTTATTTTTCATGCGGTTAATCGCCTTGTTTTTGCTTCATGGAATGGAAGTTCACTTACTTCTAACTCTATCACCATTGAGCAAAGTCCTGGTGTAGAAGCCTGAACTTGATTATTTGCTCATTTTGTATAAACATAGCTGAAATGCCAGGGCTTGATTCCAGCCTCACTTCTACTTGTTTTACAGCATGACAATGAAATTGCCTTCATTACTTCTATGCTGTGCCAATGAGATCAGAAAGAAAGTTCAGAACACATCATGCTACGCAGGAGCCAAATTTATTCCTCTAGATTACTGGGAAACTGGGAAACTTACTTTGTCACAAGCTCATACCTATATGGATGGTGTATATGGATGTTTATTTTTCCCAGAACTGGAACCCTGCCTAGCTGTACTAGATGTCTTTCCCTCACACTTGCAGACTCAAGTCTTATCTAGTTGGAGTTTATGGCGGCTAAAATACCCCATTTTACCAAATGTTCAATCTCATTGTTAGTTCAGGCAGATTATAGTCACACTGTTCACATTGGGATGGCTAATGTTGCATCAGCGCTTTCATTATAAACCCTGTTCTAAAAATTCATTCCAAGATGAAACATGATTGGCATATCAGTTCAATACTTGAAAGTCTTTTACAAAAAAGTTGAAAACAGTTTGACTATTTTTAAACTGTAAGAAAAAGAAAAGCAAAAGAAAACCAAAACTAAATTCTCATTGTTGTCTATATGTAGAGCATAAAATATTTTTTCTCTTTGAAGCTGGCAATCATTTTGCTTAGACTCTGTTCACTAGATTCACTCTAAGTCTTTATGTAGGTGGAATGAGAGGTGTTAGGGAAAGAAAATTTGCAAATTAGGAAGAGGACACAGGTATCACTGCAAAGGAAGGGGAAAGCTGAACTCGTTCTTCTCCACTATAAGAGCTTGATGTACTAGTGGCGTGAGGTAAGAGTGGTGGACTAATATCTCAGTCTTACTTTTGAGTTTCCTGGGTGGCGAATCTCTTCTGTGTGTGACATGAATCATGTGTTTGCATTTCAGACAACCATTCTGAGTGATACAGAATATATTAACGCCATCAGCATTTCAGGTTGAGTTCACGTGCAACCCAGACAGAAGTGACCTGGTACACTGCGACCATCACAGCAGGACTTCTGACTCCAGTTTTGCTTTCAGGAGGCAGACAACTTAAAACTGTTCAGCCAGAAGTCTTGGCAGACTCTCAGTTTCATTCAGCCAGGCTTACTGAGGAACCTTCTAGATCAATATAATCAAAGAGAACGTGCACGGGAGGCTCTCTTCTAATTCCAGTCTGCAAGAAAACCACAGTTAGAGTTACTGGCATTTGCTTTAAAGCATGTTTTGAGACATGTTTCTCTGTTGTTGACAAAAGATCAAACCGTCCCACTTAAAGAACAGCTTAAGAAAGCAGCCTATTTATGCTTTTGATAGTAACCTTTGCCCAAGCAGGGTGGCAGGACTATCTTTCCCTGGCAGGTGAAACCCTATTGAGGAAACTGATTGACAGATGCTTATTACCAGAGCAAGGTAAACTCTTGACATGGCTGGCTCATGTTCTTCCTTGGCACTTGCCGTATAAAAAATACAATAAAATAAAAAAATCACTGTACTGTTTATCACAGATGTCTAGAAAACCTTTCAAATCAGAGGAAGAGCTTCCAGCTTCAGCAAACAGCATGTTCTCTGCAGCCAAGGCATCCAAGCTGTTGATAGAGAACACACTTCTCGTAAAAAGCTTTCAGAGGCTTGTTAGTTTAGAGGCTGCAAATGTAATCCAGTTTCAAACGTGCACAAAATCACAAGGTTTTGAAATTCACTGAGGCAGCAGCTTTCTGGCTGACAAATGGCCTATTGGTGGGTGAGAGAGAATTCACAGTCATGGAGCTCACTAGGATCTCTTCTTTGGTTACTCCTGCCTGGCCCTTGGGAGCATTTTCTGTTACAGCAAGTGTTCTAGTACCTCAAATCTCAGCTTTCCTCTTCCTGCTATCGGAAATGAGTCAGGATTCTTTTTTTTTCATTAGTTGTCATCTATTCTCTCTGCATTACTGCCAACAGCAGGGATGTGCAACGGCCCTAATGAATCTTGCAGGTTCAGTTGAAAAAGAGCCAACTCTTTTAGCTACTTCGTCTCAATACAAGTTGCATCAATTAGCTCACAGACAGGTGAACATATCACTAGAAAATCTGACCTAGCAACTTCTTGCAGGATGGATTACTAGTGAGATAAACTGAGACAAACCTTTGTTTTGCCAGGTTTTAAAAGAAAAATAAATAGACTATGCATAAAGAAACCTCCTTAAGCAATAGGAAAAAGAAAAACTGCCAGTGAAATGGACAAAGTTATGCTGCAAACATGCAGTCAGACCTCCAGTGGTAAGAAAGAATTGAAATTTGTCCTCAGAACCTTAAACAGAGGGCAGAGGGGTGCCCTTGGCACTGCTCCGTATGCACACAGGAGTACTCTGCCTGCATCTCCAGAAAGCAGGCTGGTATGAATTGCAGTATAGCATGAAATTTTAGAAGGAAATAAAAATTTAAATTTAAGTTTATCAATACCCATGCCACTCCCTACAGATAGATATGGTGAGAAAAGCTATTTTTTCAGAATGCATTTATTATACAAAGAGTTGAGATTTGTGACAAGATGCTATTGATGTTCTCAAAGATCCTGCCTGATCTCTGTGGAGTGGCTCCACGTGCACAGACTTGGGAGAAGAGTTCGCAGAAGATCAGAAGGACAGTTACTTCTTTGTTGTTTCTAACTGAAAGTGGCCCTTATAAGCACTGGAAGCAAAGTTGTCTTCCCTACATTCCTAATACTGGTTTCTCAGCTAGTATAGAAGAGAATGAGTGAAAAGCTTACCACGCTCAAGTGAGAAGGCATGGAAGAAGGACAAATAAGGAAAGAAGCAAAGGGAGAATAATAAACAGGAACTGACGGAGATTGCCAGCAAGTGGGGCAGAAGGGAGCAATTGGAACGGAAACCTCCGCCAGGAGCAGGAATTGAAACGCGGTCAGGCAACAGCTTGGCAATTTAGCAGCAGAAGTGCATTCCTCATCCCTCTCTAGTGCCAGATCTGCAGAGAGGATGACTTCACGCCGCAGGTTTCCCTGTTCACTCAAATGGCTTACATCTGTGCTACTGACCTGAGAGTGCTGATTGTAAGGTATTGCACTAAAATGTTGAGCACTACCAAAATGCCTGCTCTCCTTTGCATAATCCAATACCAAAGGACTGCAGGATTCCCACTGATGTCCAACTTTAATTACCCTATGATCCTATGATCATAATGAGACCAACATTTTGGTACAGGACGATGCATAGGTTGATTCTGAAATTTCCACCTGTCTCATTTTCCTTCAGCTGGAAGAGTATGCTTATGGTTGGCTGCACTTTCCTTAAACCATCCAAAAAGGTGACAGGGAAGGGTTGGAGACAAACAGGTCTTAATTCAGTTGCCTAGCTGTAAGTGTCTGATTGCCATTTGAGAGGCAGTCAGATGCCTAACCTTAGGCAACAGAAGTAATCCCAGAGACTGCTAGGGTCCAAGACTGTGTTAAAACCTCTGATAAGCATTTCAAAATCAGTACACACCGAATAGTCATCTACAGAGAAGAACCACTGTGACTCAAATGATTGAAAAAAAACAACCAACAACAACAAAACTGAAGTAATTTTGTGACTATTTTTGCCAAAATGCCAACATGTAACCAGCCTAATCTTCTGAGATAGCAACCAGAGCCTTGCACTAACGACACGCATTTCACACTTTGGTTTTGCATTTTGTATGTAACAGTATGTAATACACTGCATTTTTATTCTACAACCTTAAAGAATTTCACAGACGTTAACTAATTACTCCTGACAAGACTCCTCTAAGGTAGGTATGAATGTATAACAGCATTTTATAGGTGGGGAATCTGAGGCAGAAGAAGATATTCCTGTCTCACACTGCTGTAAGCCCATTAAAAAATAAATCTCTATAACTAAGGGAGTTCCAGGCTCAGGCTAAATCAATGGCAAAGTTCAGAGCTGGACATTTTGTTCTTTTCACTGATATCTGTACTTACTCTAAAATAACACAGTAACTTCCTCTTGTTCATGTATGAAAGCTTTCCGCGAGGGTCCCTTCCTTTCCTGAGTAGTTGCTTGAAACCTGACACAATATAAGCCCTTGTGGTAACCAGGGCTTTGGGGTTAATGTCGTAAAAAGATGGCAAACACTTTTCAACTAGGTATGGTCAAAAGTTTTTTGATGGATGTGCCTCCTCCGGCAGAGACACTGCTGAGGGACGTGATGTCTCTACCAGAACCGCTGGCAGGGAGCAGGCAGGGGAGACCTGGGGGTCCCTCTGGGGTGGCACCGAGCAGCTGGGGTGCCCCGATTCCCGACCAGGGAAGCAGGGGATTCCCTGGCTCTCAACCCTTTCCCTGTCAGCTCCTCACTTAGCAAGCTGCTGGGCTCCACAGACTTCTGAAGAAGACGTATCTTTTGTCTGCTTTGCTCCCCAGGTAGACGGAGTCCGCTAGCAGCTCCAGAGGAGAGTATATAATATATGAAGTACCAGGGAATAAATATAGAGCCATTGCTTATGGAGCCACACAAGGCATTCCCCTTTGGTTCGCCTGTAAATCCCCTTCCACTCCAAATTTCCTTACCTAAGAATTAAAAAAAAAAAAGTAAAAAATAAATTGTTTCATCCCAGTTCAGGACTTTTTTTTTTTATATATACTTTTAAGAGTAAAGGGAAATGACTGTTTTCATCAACAATCAATTCATAAAAATCCCATACTTCTTAATTTATAACATCTAGAATTGTATTTAAGACTCCTAACACTTCAAAGAAATCGCTTACTAAGCTTACTGACACCCAAACTTTGGATCAGGCCAACTACTAATGCTGAAAAATGAAGGAGTTGAGAATACTTAGGGGAGCAAAATGGAAATAAAAAACAATTTCTTATTTCATAAGGGAAAGTCTCAATTTTACTTTTCTAATAACTGTCAACAGTCTGTACCAGCTATGTGGATAATTGCTCATGCACACCTACACTAATGCAGTTGAACTTGATGCGGATTTTCTGGGCAGAATTTTTCCTATTTGGTCTTATAACTCAAGAGACTTCTAATCTATCACGCTAAAACGACTGCAGTTTCTGTGCTTCAAAATTGGTATTAAAAAAGAAAGGAAAAGTATCTAAAAATTATTCTAAAATACACTTGCCTGGAAAATAGCAGTAAGTATGAATTTGAGCAGGAGCTGGGAGGGGCAGGCAGGGGAGATGGGTCAAACAAATGGAATTCTACCCACTGTGAAACAACACCTGAAAAATAGGAGTGGATTTTTAACTTAATTTATGTGCATTAACAGAACATAAAATAGACACCTTTCCTTGCAACCCGCATGTCTCTGCAACAGGTGTTGTTCACATTCCGGGCAGGCAGCTGGGTAACAGAAATGGCTGAAACGCCATGCTGAGAAAATATCTCAGGGCCTGTAAATAGTGTGATGATTTTTTTTTTCTTTTTTTCTTTTAGCTTTTTTGAAAGATGACATGTTTTAGGTAAATGAAATCTCCCTGGTAATAATAATTTCTGCAAAACCAAGGTATGTGTAAAATGGTCACTGTGTACATTCACTTTTCTTGCTTGTATTTTGCAAAGCATGGAATGAAAGGCTTATTTACTCACGATTCACTCTTCTGGAGTCAAAATGCAAGTCAACTGCTGCCTGACTTCTGTTCAGAAATACAAAGATACAAAAAGGTAAATAAATCTTTAAATATTAAAGGGAATAAACCCACATAGCATACGCAAGCCACATCATCGCTGATCTGATGTGGCACTTCTGCAATTTAATACAATGCATCAAGAAACAATACACAATACAGCATATGACATAAACAACCAATTTTAGCAGATGTTCTCTTTCCTACATTCAAGCCTTTTACTGTGCCCCAAGATATTTATGGAAGGCTCACTTCCACTGTAATCCTGGGTAAGAGGTGATGCATAGCACTAGGATGTGCAGCACCATAAAAACAGCTCTGCAAGCTGACTAAATTCTGTGAAAAAGACCCACTGGAATAAACATTGTATACAGAAAAAAGGTGATAGATGTCAGTGAAAACTGCAAGAAATCTACTGTCTGCATACATCATTCCCTGTGGCTAAATCTATCACTTCCATTGGCACATAAAATGCCTATACTCTGGGGAAACAGCAAAGCATTAGGCAGCTAGATCAGAAGGATGAAACATAGCTTCAAAGTTCTTGAGTAAGATGAGAGTAAAGCAAGCTTTATGTGGTTGGTTGAGAATGGATGGAGTAACAGATGCGTTGTGAAAGAATTCACAGCCTTTATTGAAAGCAGTGTATTGCTCTGAGATCCTTGCATACAGCCTATAAGGAATCCAGTTCACACAACTCTGTCTGCGTGTCTATTTTTGATTGAAAATATGAGGCAAATGTTTTGCATATATCGGGATGACAAAAGAGGTGATGTGAATGCAAGCTTTGTGGCCCGTTAGAAAATAAGGGCGGAGGAGTGAAGAATGATGATATATAAACTCAGTTAATAGTGCCATGGTGAAATTTGGGGAAAAAAATGGAAATAACTGAAATTTGAGGTTTTTTCTAAATTAATAAATAATCTCTAACTAAATTTGTAGATGCGGTCTTGCTTAGATTGATTTTGCTTAATGAAATTGTATTGGCTGTCCAAATGAGCAGGGGGCAGGGTTGTAGAACATCATGAGAAGAGACCCATATTAGAGGTTCTGTTGTTTAAATTCTTATGCTCTCAGGATCTCTTCATTTGGTCCAGTTTCAAGCTATTATAGACTGAAACAAGGCTTGTGAGTGAGCCTCAAGCATGCTCTGTCTCCTCCTGACCCTGTTTCCAGGTGAAGCAAGGACAGGGCTCATGGGAGAACCAGGGCATGTTCCAAAGGATTCCTCAGTCTTAGAGAGACTGGTATCACAGGACAACATACATCTTCTGGAAAACTAAAAGGACAATATCAGCACATTTTAAAAATTGTATTAATGTCACCATTATTAATGTTTATTATTCCATTATTTGGAATAGGGCAGCTTATACAAAATCTACACTGGAAAGAAACACAACAGTGTCTTGCTACATTTATACAATCACAATGATCTTGTATCCCAAAAAGTAGAAGGGGAAAAATAATAGAAAATTACTTGCACCATGAACCATTCGGGTCTCTTGGCTGTCATTATAGTTATTGTATCCAAATGGATGTAGACAGCTTAATGCTTAGCTCTGATCGCTATCTTATTTCCCAAAGACATACTCAACACTAATGACTACCTGCATGACACAATGGAACTCATAATTACTTTTCATTTAACAAAAACCAGCAAATGTTAATGAGGAGTTTTGAGTATTTCCCATATCTCAATATACTGCTTTGGGACTCTTAATCAGTTTGTAAGCCTGTTTAGAGCAATAAAGATAAACCCAAAGACTGGTAAGAATTAGATACTCCTAGTGACCCCTAATTGTACAACTTCAAACAAAGCAGCAGGGAAATAAAAATAAAAACCAAAGAAATAAAACCCCACAATACAGTATACCAAATGACAGATGATTATAATGGAGCACACACGTGACAAGGCTACGGAGAACTTTTTCAAATGCTCAGAGAAAAAAGTACATCGGTGAAAAGACTTGAAATTTCATTGAGTCAATGGAGACAGAGAGGAAGAAATTATCTAAGAGGAAAAACCAAGATTGATAAAAAGAGATGAAGGAGTAAATTAATTTCATTTTAAGATAAGGAATAGTGCTATGAAGAAGGCAAATGAAATGACAGCTGAGAAAGGGCATACAGGAAACTATATGCACAAATTGGAAATTATAAGTTTCAATAAGTTTTCCCAATTTCCTGACTTCAAAGAGGAAAGTGGTAAAAAATGTAGGTGGGTTAGAAACTAGAATAAGAATAAAGACACAGTGATTTAGATGAGCTCAAAACCACTAAAGATTTTTGAGAAATCAGTTGGAAATGACTGTAAATTATTACCTTGTGAAATCTCTTATCTGTGGAAAATTAGTGGTGGTCGTATACCAGCTTCTAGCAATAGTCAAAATATCTTCATGTTGGCAACCTTATAAGAAATGGCAAAAACCAAACAGCTGTGAAACAGTCTTAACTAACTTCTTCTAAGAGGATTTGTTCTCAAGGTCAGCCAAGCAAATAATTTGTTCTGAATTACCCATCAGGCTTTGCATATTTTCTTATCCTTTTGAAATTTGTACAAACAAGTTATTTTGCAAACTATATTTAAGAGTAATTGTTTGGTAACTCTCCTAATTCCTGAGCTATAGTGTATGACACTATAAATCTTCAACTTTCAAGGCTTGAAAGGTGAGCATCATTGACTGATTTTATTTGCTTAGGATTATTCTTGCTGAGAAGACCATACTCTTAGAAGAGATTTGGAACAATTTCTGTATTAAATTAAAATGGCTTTTAACAGCTTTATGCCTCAGTTTCCCATTAGCAAAATAGAAATATCTCCTTTCCTGTTTGTAAGAAAACATTTCTTTACGGTGCTCAGTGACACTGTGCAATATTCCACAGTGACATTCACCAGGTTAATTTATAGGTAAATGTATAATTTCTGCCAGCAATAGTGTTAGCCAAATATCTTTGGCTTAGGTAAAATACATAGAATTTTAAAATTAAAATAATTTATTATTAAATTCTTCATAGAGGCCATATGGTAGAGGAAGAGAGGGAAGAAGCTGGTTTGGTGGAAAAGAAAATGTAAGAAGTAAAAGACCCTAACTGTGCAGTTGTGCTGTCCTGGACCAGTTCTACAGGTGTAAAAACAGAGTCTTAAATAAGATACATTCTAGAAAATGTAAAGCCCCAAGTTCCATGTATTTAGTCTTCATAAAACCACTAAGCATAGTGCCATATGGCAAACTGATATGGAATAGAAAGACAGGAATTGCAAGATGGCTAAAGAACCTAAAGAAAAAACTTCAACATTTATATTCACAGGAGCTATAGCAGATTACCAGCAGAGTCCCTCAAACAGGATCTCAAGATCAGTTTAATCTACTATTTTCATTAACTTTGTCACAAAACATTGGAGTGGAGTCCTAAAACCTGCTGAGGACATGAAGTTGGAGTAGAGGAGTAGAGATACCATCCAAAAAACCTAAATTAGCTTGAAAGCAGAAGTAATAAAATGGGATGAAATTAGCTATGAATTGTAAGTTCATAGGAGCTAATACGAAAGATCAGCCAGGAGTTCATCAACAGAGGATGACGGACATCAGCATGTAAGGCTCAGTCGCAGGATGCCTATGAACTTCCCGTGTGAAGCAGCAGTGTCAGCAGTCACAGCCACCGAGGTGGTGTCGACACTAGCTAGCTGAACAGGAGCAGAGCCTGAGCTGGTGCAGTGTCCATGCCCTTTAACCTTGCACAGCCGGTAGCTCAGGTTTGGCCCGCGAGAGCTAGCACCGTCTCTTGTAATGCCCAGGGAAACCTCTGCGGAGCAGTGCAGGCCAGGGTCTATTCCCGTAGGCAATATTGAGAAATTCATCCCATCCTAGAGGAGAAGAGTGTACGGACACGAGCTCTACCCTGATTTTTGTGTTGAGGGAAAGAGACTGGGTCTGGACTAATTAATTTCTCAGTAGAGACTTGGCCGTTATTTCCAGGAGTGACAGGGAAAGTTTGTCTCATTGCAGAAGGCACTGATGATAACTCCTCAGCTAAAGCATACAGACTTCTCGTTCCTCAGGTCTAGGAAAGAGGAACGCAAGCTGAGGCAGGTGCCGAGATGATTAGGAGGATGGAAAGTCCATCTTACAAAGGAAAACCAGAAGAACCCAGCTTGTTCAGCCTACCCTTTCAAAGCCTGTGACCAGCTATAAACTCTTCTCTATGAATACCTATGGGTAAATACAAAGAATGAGGCTAACTAACTGCAAAAGGCAATGTTGGCAAAAGAACAATTTGGTGTGACCTGGCTACTCATACATTTAGGCTGAAAATCAGAAGGAAGTTTTAAGCTGTCAGAAGAGCAAGGTTCAGTAACAGCTTTCTGAAATGCTTCCAGGGTGACAGAGGACCAGATTTCTGAGACTGCTGGTCTTGTGGATTCCTCTTCCCTCGGATCCAGCCTCGAAGCCTAGGAATATTCAAATATCAAAACAAAGCTGTATGCTGCTTTCCAAATCATGGTTTACCAATGGCATCTTGGTAAAAGCAATGAGGTGATGATTACTAAATCTCCAAAATGAGGACCTATAGTTCATGACTTTGTTTCTTGGTCACAACTTGCAACTATTTGCTGCAAATACACTGATCATCCAAGCAAGACACAAACCTTCTCTGGGGCATCTCCAAAGCTGTGCAATGAACTCCCACTGGAATTAAAAAACACCCCCAGCCTTAACTACCTTCTGTTTCATTGCCCCAAATATGAAGCACACTTTTACAGACAGAGACATTTAAAGACATTTTCTTCAGTATTAAAAAAGTAACCCAAAATTTAATATGTACATAAATCTTCCATGAAAGAATGAATCAAGCAAGAGAGAGAAATATCATTTTATTATATTGCAGTACTGAAAAAGGCTTAGCATAACTGTGAATAGGTGGGTAAAGAAACCATGATAGAATAGTTGCATCTGACCTACTCTTTGTACTCCAAATAAAAATGAAAAACATGAAAGCAGGGTAGTTTTATTAGATGATCAAAAATGAGAGGTTCAGAGATGTAATCAAATAATGTATCAGCAAATCTTCATATAAAAACTCAGGCAGGCTCTCTGCATAATTAGTATAGTCAGTGAGGAAAGATTTCTTCTCTGTTTTCCCTTTGCATGGTTCCCTTAAATAAAAATGAAGAAGTAATTCAGAAATGACAATGAGTACTGAGTTATGTTTTGTCAAATATACTCTGTTGCAGAGCATCTTTCTCAGTGAATGAATAAATAAATAAATCCTTAACAAGCAGGAAAAGAATAGAGATTAAATCTGGCTACTTCATTTTAATTGAATTTACTATTATTTAGTGACTGTGTATGAAACAAGCATACAAAAATGGCATAGAAGAAAAAAAGAAAGACATTTTTGGATTCTGGGGAAAAAAGGAGGAACAGGGATGATACCCTGCTCACCAATGACAGAAGGCTAAAAAACCAACAGTACCACAATTTTGACAAAGGCAAGGAAATTTCTTCTGTGACGCAATTTACCATGATTTGATAGAAACCAACACAGTTTTGAATGTGTACACCAGTTGAGAACCCTACCATTGATACCACAGTAGTGGCTAAACACAACTGGTTTTTTTCTGTTTGCTTCCAGATTGGTAAGAATGAAGAAGTTCTCTCAGTAAGATATTTTACTGGGGAAGGAGTAACTGAAATAGCAAAGGTTTCATTCCAGAAAACAATAGCATGGCTTGATACTGATTTCTTGACAAAGCTGCTCAGTATGTTTACAAAATAAATTAAAAATAACTTCAAGGTCATAAAAGAACTCAGGTGAAGAATGAAATTCTGATCACTCATTATTTTATTCCTATGAGTTAACTTATTATGCTGGTAAGGAAATCAAATGAAAATCAGAATTCTGCACTTTCAGCAGCTGGGATTGTTTTAAGAATATCATGTACTCACTTTGTGTGGGCAGGAATCACTGCAAATGGTGCAGAGCTGCAGTCACAAAAAATTTGGGAAAGTTCTCATAATCTTTTAACTGAGCTTTAGCCAAATTTTCAGCAAACAATGACTAATGGTTTTGTATGACATGTAGACTTTCTCTCAAGACTGAGATGAAACGCATTCAATGAGTAATATGCTTCACTTCATTATCTCATGACTGGGTTTCCTCAAGCACCCTCAGAGGGTGAAAAAGCTTAATCCTTTGACTGTACTTTGAAAAGTGCATGCACACACAAGCATATACATACCTACACACAAATACACCCCTACACATACAGTCCCTTACCCGGACACTGTGAAAACGACACAGTCTTATTTTTTATCCAGATAGACTTTTGATACAAAACCTGTGTATTTCATGACCCTTACCTGAGTGTTAGTTATATTCTTCAAAAGGATGGATACAAGTTTAAATGGTTTTAGTCTAAATAAAGTTTTCAAGGAAAATATGTAAAATGTATTTTTATTGATACCTTAAGGTTACCTGAAGAGGGGTTTAATTCACTGAAAAAAGAGATATAACCATAGAGGTCTTTCTAAACCTAATAAAGCTGGAAGAGAATGGAAAAACCTTGAGGGAAATAACAGGACTAGATTAAACCTTGAAGAAAGACTGACTCCGAATTTCACATAAACTGCAATGTACAAATATGTGTACTTCGGGCTTTTCTGGTCTTGCAGTTTACTCTAGATGAGATATGCTGCAAGCTCTAACTTGTATGAACATTATATTAAATCAAAGGGTTATGATACACACTTCAAATGGTATGAGTGTCATATCTTGCAGACAGAAATGCTACCCAAGCTTAATAATGAGCAGACCGTAGAGAATTCTTGATTCTATAAATTTTAACAGGTATGTAATTGTGTCATCTCTATAGGCATTTGAAGTCATGCTTTCATTTTAAACAATGTAAATCCCCAAAACATTATTATAACCTTATTATCTACTCTGCCTGTTTGTTTTCCATCACTTTCAGCACTGCAAGCTTCCCATTAATTCAAGCACAGAAGTGATAGCTTTTGAATGGTGATAAATACCCTTATGGTACTCTTCATGAAAATGGTATACCCAATTGTACTTTGCCTGCACATAATGAACTTCTTAATGATAATCATCTATTACTAATACAGAACTCTCCACTTGAATGAAACTTTATGAATATTAAGTGAGACAAATTCCCTACCTGGAAGAGTTGACTATTTAAAATAAGAAAGACAATATCCCTTTCTTACAAGCCAAAGAAGGAAAAGAAGAATCAGCTGAAAGAGTGCAGTTCAACCAATTAAGAATTAGCATTCCCCAGTCATGCTGCTTCCAGTATCTGTGTTTTTGAAGAGGAAAATATTCTCAAATCCTGTAGTGGTAATCCCTTATGTGAAACTTCTGATTAAGCAATAGTCAAGAATTCATAGAATCTTTATTTTGACCCTATTCCAATATTTTTCATTGTTTATTGCAGGAATAGTCCCATTGATTTCAATGAAAATTCTCACTGGAGCAATCTGGATCTATTGTACTACTCACGGTAAGAATATCAGAATCTCTTTTGCAATTATTTTCCATTCAGAAGCATTTGCAAACAGAACTTCAGCTGAATATAGAAAGGATTTTAAATATTCTCTTAATAGATCACAGAAATAGTTTTTCACTTGCAGGTGTCAGAACTATTTGTCCTTTGGGCTACTTGCTGCTCCAGATTTTGTAGGTGACCAGTCAACCACACATCATCAGGATATCATATAATCACAAAAGGCAGGAGAGAGAAAGCAGAGGAGGTGAGAGTGATTATCTTTGTCAAAGGTAGCAGTGAAATCAAGAAGAATAAGCTAGAGGCATGCACCTTAAATTGATCAAGGAGTAGCTCATTAGGAGCCTTGCTTCGTGCCGCTTCTGAGGTAGGGAAAGGGCAGAAGGCAGACAAGAAAGACTCGAGGAGAGAGATGCAGGGGAAGTCTCTGCAGCACAGGCGTTTTGGAGATAAAGGAAAGGAAACAAAAGAGGAAAAAAATAACCTGAGACTCAGGTGGGAGCTAGAAAAGTTTTGTTAACGTAAGATACCACAAGAGCATGCTTTTAGGCAGTGCGCAGTTACAAGCTCAGAGAAAGGTAAGAGCCTCCAAAATAGGCAGGAGAGGAGGAAATTGAAGGGACAGGTGAGATCCCCAGAATAGGATTCAAGTGGAGCATCCAGTTCTGACACTGTGGTGAGCAGTGGTAGATGGGAAGAGATAGGAGGGGAAAAAAAGAAAGGTTCAAAGATGATTCTGCGCACTTCAAAATAGAAAGAGACATTCATATAAATTTCCTACGGAGACATCAGTTTTATGACTTGGTGTGGGAGGAAAGGAGAGCAATCTCTTGCTAATTATCTGTTTGGGGTGTTTTATTATTCTAACGTGTAATTGTGCTGCCTCGGAAGGATGATGATAACCCGGAAAAGGATTTGGAAAGGTTTCTTTGAATGCATTGCCTGCTTGCTGACTAGAAGCGGGGTCTTGTTCCCAACACCGGTTAGGAAATAATCAAGAAAAGCTACTCAACACAGGCTAACGGCCTTTGTGCCCTTGAAATTCTGCAACAGTGCAACAAACTGTAATTCCAGTGAAATACAGAAGTGCATTAATATTAAAAACAACAAAAGAGCATAGAAACCTGGAATTTAAAACACAACTGGCTGAATATTCTACTTGTTTATAATAAAAAATCCTTTTGTTGGCTCCCTTGTTTCAGGAAAGTGAGACCTATTAACAATGGTCCCATTACAGAAGTCCCTACTATGACAGGAAACCTGAAGTGCCCGCCTTTCATCACAAATCAGAAGAAACTGATTTGTTTTCATGTCTACAGCTAGTGCAATTATATCCACAGCAAGTAAGGATTTGGGACACACATATCAAAGGGCTTGGCTGTCACCAGCAACATGCTGAATATTTCCCAAAGCCCAGATCCTGTCCATGACTTCCCACGTGCAAGGTCAGAATTTACTGTTTAATGACAATTTTCTCTCTGTCAGAACAAGCTGCAAAAATATGTCTCTTTACCTTGTATTCCTCCCTGTGAGGAAGTTTTCTTACTCATATTTAGAAATTTTGTCAAGGGGGAAAGAAATGCAGATTGAAGAAAAACAAACAGCTTCACAACTTCGCAGTAATAAAACCAATCCAGAAATAGGAGACCTTTGATCAAATAATAAAAAGAATGTCCTACAATGCACAATCAGAACTAATTCCAAGTTTGATATTAACAAGTAACTAGCTTTATTTGCAACAACGCTTTACTCTAAAGAGATTATTGTGACAAAGACAGTCTTCATCTATAGTCTTACATGAAAAAAAAAGATTGGATTATGGTCTTTTAATCAATATCCTTATTGCTTTTAATTAAAATGGAATGAAGAGACGTGGGAACTCATTTAAATAACATCTCAATTAGGTATTAAGGATTCACATACAGTTCATATAGTGACACTCGTATTGCAGGCAAAGCTTTGCAGAAACAGTTGAAATAGTGGAGTCTGGGGCTTTCAAAGGTGGTGCTTGGACCCTTACTACTGAGGAAGCTTAAAAGGCAGCTTTGACTAGAAGTCAATTCATGGAAATGTAGACACTTTCATCAAAAGACTATGTGAAGAGAAGGATTCTTACCCAGTAGTAACTACTACTATATGACACAATATGGAAGTCACTGGAGAACTTTCTAGGGGTCAGGCATAATTTCATCTCCCTAACCGTTTTCCTGAATTATTTCTATTTTGTACCAGGAACACTTGTGAAGTATTAAAAAAAAACCATCCCTGCAAGACTGACTTAAGGCATGTATGAGTATCACCAGTCCCTGACAAGGACTTCTGTCTGCTGGACATGGCACGGATCCCTGGACAGAACGTAATTGCTTTTGCTAAAGGTATGTTGTACCGCTCCAACGGGCTTCCAGGGAAAGCTTGAGGTGCATCTGGGAAGAAGGCAAAAGACTCCTCCCTATGTAAATCTGTGCACGAGGCCACCAAGGGTACCACAGTCAGCAGAGCCTGTGGTCCCAGGAGCTCTGTGCAGCCTGGGGAGCAGTAGTTCTCCCATCTGAACCTCACGGTAAACGTCTGCCTACATCCACGTAATGTATTCAGAGCTACGCACCTCCTGCTAAAGGACATCTATCAGCACCACCGCCGCAAA
This sequence comes from Calonectris borealis, assembly GCF_964195595.1. Taxonomy (NCBI): domain Eukaryota; kingdom Metazoa; phylum Chordata; class Aves; order Procellariiformes; family Procellariidae; genus Calonectris; species Calonectris borealis. Next base: position 113,200,199 of record NC_134314.1, read on the forward strand.
CTCTTCTCATCAGGCAACCATCAGCACTCAAGCAACCTTTAGTGAAATGGAAAACAAATAACCTGTTAAGACAAAAATAGTTTAACACTTATTTATAATTGTCATTACCACTTTGTGCCAGTGGGAAACACAATGAGCTTGCAGGTGAGATGCTGCCACCTGTCAAAACCAGGTCATATGAAAACCTTCGTTTTATCATTGCTCCTTTGGAAGCATTAACAAAACCTGAGACACTGGACTTTAATTTTGGATTTTTTTTTTTCTTTCCGGTCATTACACACCGGCAGAGGCCAGCTGAAAATGGGTGATATGAAACATTGAAATGTTGTTTCAAGGGAAACAACGTCCTCTACAAAATATTAACATGTGATCACAAACAGACATATTCAATGCGTTTTATTTGACAGAATAGTAGTGGTGACAACAGTGAAATTCAGAAGTTAAAACAACTTCCAGGAAGTTTGAAAATAAGGTAGCACATATAAAATGTCATCCCACAAACATCTAGGCTATATGGTACCACAAACTGAGTACGTCCTTCCAGTTGGAAGGCAGACTGAATGCAAAAGATGATAAGCAACAGTGACATGAAGGCTAACACCATGTCACAACAGAGGTACCTCAGCATAATGTGTCAAAATAAGGCATTTGTCCTTGGGAAAAGAGAGTGGTGTAATTTTGTATAAATATATTTATATAATTTGAAGTATGTTTGCATACATTTATACACACTGGCATGCACACAAATTGACTTTAAATGCATGCACACTGCTGAATAAGTATACTACATCTGTGAGCGCACCATATGATCTCAATCAAGCACTTCAAACAGCCCAGAGGGATGTGAACACCATTGGAAACCCAAGGAATTAACATGCTTTTCTTTCAGAATCCCTTAGAAAACACAGACCGTGGGCACGTTACATAAGAAATTCAAATCCACGTGCATCTAAAAAATCTGCTTTTGCCATCAACATTGCAGCTTTTCAGCAGAAGTCATCGGAGAGGCCCTTGGTGGTGTGCGTGGCCCCTTCCGCGGGCTGGTGGAGGGATGCTCTCCTCTCCGGGGCTCGGCCAGCCTGGGTGCCGGTGGGCTCCTCGCCGCCCGGTCACACCTACCCACATCAGGGCTCTGTCACAGCTATTTTGTTTCTGTGTTGCCTCCAGCTCTGAATACTTTTATCTCTGGATTTCTGGCTCTACAAGTGCCAAGATTAGATTTAAAGGGTAGTTAACAGGGTTTTTGTTAAAAGTGTTGCTATCACTTGTATTTATAGTTTAATCCATCAACAGATTCTTGTTTCTGCCTTCTCATTTTATAGCGAGCTTCTTTCTGGGGAAAAGAGATCACAGCTAGAGCAATGAGTTTTGTAAGGACACTCCAAAACAGTATTAGAGGAAGAAAATCAAACCATTCCTGTGTTTCCTTATGCATGTTTCATTAGCACTAGTTCACTGAGGCTCACAAAGCTTTCAGACATGAAAATAAAAGATTTTCTTACTGAAATCATTGTCACGGGTTCTTCTTAAGGCTAGGAAATGGGAACACACATGGCTAAGCAAATCACTGTCCTGAAGAGCTCACTTCAAGTATGTGCTATGGGGCTACCCCCAACTGGGGTATTTTTCTGAGCTGCAGTCTGGAAGCCAAATTTGCAAAGAATATTTACGCTTTTAAGATGATTATAGGTGACTGTGCAGATTTATGAAAGGGTCTAATGGAGTTAGGTACCTTATTTCCCCTGATGTTCAACGGTTTTTAGGCACTTCACTCCTTATTAGATGTCACAATTTAATTCATCCTTCAGTTATAATTTCTTCCGAATACCAAAGTAAAACACTTTCTTCCGGTAATTCTTCTCATTAGATGTTATTGCCTCAAATATGTTGCACATATCCAGTTTTTTAAAGGAACATAAGAACACAAGCATTTTTATTTTTCACACATTTACCTATTCATATATTACATCTGCCTTTGCCATTTTCAGGTCCCCCATCCTTAAGTAGAAATAAATAGAAAAGGTTTTTATATTCCTGGGGAAAAAATCCTAAAAACCTCATTCCCCTCTAAAAAGGCAACCCCTGTGAAAACTAGAAGCAACACATATACTTGTTTATTTTTAAAAAGTAATAAAAGACTCTGAGCTCTGCTCCTCGATGAACTGTCTGATACAAACTGTCAGCTAAATATAAATCCATCATCATTTTATGCATCCATGCTATAGACTTTTCCCACAACCTTTGGGAAACGTACCTTCTTCCCTAACCCCTAAACAAATAAAACAGATTTCTACGAGGCAGCTGTAAAATGTTTGTGCTCGGTTAAAATCTTGTCATCCTTGAGGACGCAGAAAACACAGGAATTGCCATATCTGATCAGCTCAATGATCCATCTCACCCACTATCTCACCTCCAGCCCTTGCCAGCACCTGAAGGGAGCATACTGAAGCTGTTTTTAGAAGGTGCTTGCTATCATGGTGCAGTGTGCCCAATACACCATTACCAAGGAAGCAAACAGGCTCCTCATCTTATTCAAATTACAGACAGGAGAAGATATCGCCATTATTTAGAACCTGCAGAATCTCATGAGTTAAGAAAGGGGTTGGCAAAAAATTTGATTGAATGAAAGGGTGCAGATCCTTGGCTGCATTGAGATCAGTTGAGTTCCAGTGAGCTGAGGATCTGCTCCAAATCATCAAACTTAGAAGCTTCAAAAGTGATTCTTCTTTTTCTTAATTAGTTTTTAAACATAGCCATCTAATAAAGTAATAATATTTTAGGGTAAGTTCTTAAGTCAACTCTGATTTACTATTAGTCTCAGGAAGATCATGAAAATATTTTAGAAGCAGACAGAAACTTGTAGGGAGGAGTTCACATTAGGAGGTTGCAGCAATACATTAAGACTTCTTTTTTATAGAAAAATATCCTCAAAATATTTCTATGCTTTTTACAGAACATCCCTTTTGCAATAAAGTAGGGCATCAGGTAGGGACACATTCAGATTTCATGCACGGCTTGACTATGAAGATTAAATTGTTACTCTGTGACAGTATTTTTTAAAAAAACATAGCAAAAACATGCACATATTTAAAAGCTTTTTATACTCTGACATGTGGCATGGATTTAAGCTTTCAGAATGGCAGAATTTGCCCAGAGCATGCATTTCTTGAGCCACAGAAGAAAATATTAAATAATCCAAATATTGTTTAAATAATTCCAAAAGCTCCAAAATCTTGCTAACTCTCCCTCGAGTCACCCTGGAGACTGCAACTTGCATGTGTAAACTAGGCTAAAGCAGCGCTGGAAGTAGAAACCCTGCCCCTTCCTTTCCCCTTCTGTTGTCCCAATCCCCATGAAAAGGTAAAGAAAGAGAAGACATTTGAAGAGAAGAGCTGGAGCATCTTCCTGCCCATCTCTAGCTGCTGAATGGTCTCTAGACCCTTGACAGAAGGTGAAATATGGACAGAGAACCTGAATTGCACCTCAAGCCTCTCCTATCAGGATGCGGAGATGTGAATACAGCTCAAAGCTATCCGCTTGATAGTCTTGATTAAAACTTAAATACCAAAAATCTAAACAGTGAAACTAGTTATTCAAGCTTATGAAAGCTGGTGAAAACATTTTCAGAAGAGATGCTACAATGAACGGTGATGGTTTCCATGAGTAAGTTACCACTAGTGGCTGGGAGTTACGCTCCCACATCTCCATTAATATGATGCAGCCGCAACAGCCCAGACAAGGGCCCACGGTGCTTGGTCAGGGCCACCCTACTTTGCTGCACCCCAAGTCCCTCTGGGCCCTTCAGGCAACCTGCTGCACACTTTGTGTGCATATACCACATAGTGAATGGGCATCCACCACTGCCACAGTTCAAGTCACTAGTCAAAAAGAGAACCTATGAAGACATCCAACTTATACCACCAAGTCTTCAGCCACTAAAGCTGCATCTTGAGGTGCTGAACTATCCGAGTAAGATGTCTAGGCTCTTTATTACTGTTACCTGTTGGCTCTTGTAGGAGAAGAAAACCACAATGCTTATGGTGCTAAATCACATAACCATAAATGATTCTGTGATGAAATAAATTATGATCTCAGCAAAACTAGCAGGAAACTGGGATCAGAACTGAGCCAAACAAACTTGTGTTTGTGCTGTAGGTAAAGCAATCAAATAAACCTAGTAGAAAATTTTAGGCACAAATATTTAACAAGGTCATTCCTCAGCTGCAATAGCCGATGGTGGCATGGTTCATTTCCAGTATTAACTATTTAGTCAAGAAGTGAACTGGGTTTGCAGCTTTTCTTTTTTCCTCTGAATTAAATTATGTGCTGCCATTCACCAATGAAGATGCTTTGAAGCCCTGTGTACATGATTTAAGGTGATTTCCTGCAAAGGCAGGAAAGGCTGTTGTGATTCCTTGCAAGTTATTTGTGTCTTTGGGGAACGAAGACAGTATATATGGAAGCCCTCATTCCTGAATGGAGGAAGAGGATTCAAGTATAACCTGTCATTTTTTTAATTGTTAACTGAATGGAGTTATAGAGAAACAGCTGTATTTCTGTGTTAGATCAAGTGGTAGAAATCTAGCAAATAAATGAATCTTTTCAGCCAAGATTTTTGAGATTTGTGCAATTTCAGACATCTTATAGTGGAAGAACATTTTCTTCTCTTTGTAAATCAGATATTCTTTAAACAACTCAGACTGAGCATCCCAAAAATAGAAGGATTTAAGACCTCTAGCTACTTTCAGGAATGGTCTAAATAAATGACATGAACATTTTACTTTGCCTGGGTACCACATCTGCTTCCTCTTCAAAAAGAACTTTAGTGCACATATCACCCCCCTCCGTGCATTATAGACACTTGTTTTCACAGAATGGCAACCTACATCTGGAAGAAATGGCAGTAGGAGAATCCTGTCTTTAGGAGACTTTCTGAGGGAGCTATGTATCCCCAAACTAACCCAGACCTAACAATTTAAAGATTAAAAATGCACAGCATCTTGAACAGAAGCAAGCAGCAGATGGGAAACCATTATGAATCATAAGGGCAGCTAACCATTGCAACTGCCAGAAGGAGGTAAGCAACCATAACAAAAGCCCAATTTGTTTTCCATATATCAAGCCTAAAAAGTAAGCTGAGTCAAGAAAACCAGACAAATCCAAACGAAGTATTCCAGGATTATATTTCAGAGAGCCTACATCTTGTAGGAAGAATCTCAAAATTTGAAGAGAGTAATTAATTTTCTGTTCATTCCTCAGCCTGCTCTTTTCAAACAGGTTTTCACAATCCACAGGGAACAGCAAATCAATAACAGAAACAATAGAAAACCCCAAATGATATAATAATAATAATAGAAACGATAAGGATTGATAATAGAAAACCTCCAAATCCTTAGGCAAATAGGTAGTAAAATTTAATTCAACAGGCAGCTGACCAAAATGAACTTTTCTGGTATGGACTTAACAGTTACCCAAATAGAGAAAAAGAAACTTGTTTCTTATGTATGGCCTAACGTTGTTAAAAAAAACAAACAAAAATCCTATGCATTTCTCATTTGGTGAATCAGTTTAGCTGGAAGAGCTTGAAGGCTTCTTTGACTAGTTTGCCTACAAAATGTTTGAAAGTGAGGAAGACTCCTGAAAGTAGCACTATTTTTTTTCAGTTTATTTCATACCCTTGAAAGAGGCTGGGAAGTCCTTCTCTAATTTAGTTACTGGATGTCCTGGCCATGACTGTGACCAATGGTTCGTAGCTGTCTTCTGTTCAGATTCTTGGAAAGGGCTTGAACTATTTTCAAGATTATTGAATAATGATCATTTATTTTATTAAAACCCATTAAAAGGAATTTTGGCCTGACTTAGTTTCCATTATAGACTATTGAGTCAATGGAAATGCACAGTGTCTAAATCAGGAAAGAGCCTGATACTTAGGTTTTATTACATCTATCATTCTAAATTTAGTGTAAAGGAGAAGGAATACAGTCTCACACATTTGTTCTCAGAGACAACTGAAATCTGTTGTTCAGACTAGCTTCTTCCATACAGAGAGGCGGTACGGTGCAAGAGACATACTTATCTCCTAGGAGTTTAACCCAGCTTGCAGTCCACAGCCTGGATTATTTGTTGTGATTTAATAGGATGTATTCTGTACCTAATAAACCATTTAATTCAAATAATTATTACATTATTCAACTAAAATTGGAGTGATAATAATATGTGGATTCCTCCACTGAACTCATTCCCTCTGTAACAGTTTCACAGAGCAATGTCATTTGAAGTAATCACTTTTTAGTGTAATAGCTCAGTAACCATAAATTATTTAAAACTACATTAAATGAATTAAAGTGACATAAAACAATCTGCACTGAAAGGGGAGGGTATTATTTTCAAGAAGGGAAAGGAAAGAACACTGTTTCATTCAACAAGCTAGTGGGATGGGATGTGGGGCACCCATCTTTGCAAAAACCTAAAATGCAACACAATATACCAAGAATTGTTCCAAAATTTAGGGATTTGGCTTGTAAGCCAAATGGATGTGCCTCTAAACTGAGCAAATAAGACTGAAGAAAGACCTGAGCTAATACATTTTCCTTCCCATACATTTATTTTAAAAGTACATAACAATAGGTGTAAGAATCAGTAGGGTGGAGATCACACAACCTAAAAGCAACTACCAAGCACAGAAAACACAAGCATGCTTTTGTTTCATTGTCCATGATTTAGTCCTGAAAAGTGTTTTGTTCTCTAAAACATTAAAAACCAACAGCATCATCAAGTGTTACTTCTGAAGCAATATTCAGAAAGACCATTGTCAAGAACAAGGCTTTAACCCTGGAAATAATATATGTTGAATACTAAAATGTGTTCTACCAGAGTAGAAGGAACCTGTCGAAGTTTTCTTTAGGAACCACTGCTTACAAACTATTTCAAGGTTCCCCAAGCTTCATATGGCTGATATTGCTGCCTCAGCACTCTAGTTTGATCTTCTGTTGGCCTCGCTTTTAATTTAATTCCCTTTGGCTGCCAAATGGCCAGTTGCGATGTCAATGAGGAGGAAGCTGTAGCAAGGGTAGTGTAGAACCACAGCACTACAGCTTCATCATGGAGATGTCTGTGATAACAACAAAAGCCAAGAATGCTGAGGAATCACAGTACTCCAAAACATAAACAGCAATGCAAAACTAAAGAAAGAATTCAATTGAAAATAATGGCTTTAGAGTCACACATCTGCAGTGACCAAAAAGCAAAACCCATCATAGTATTTCCTCATTTAAGCAGACCATGACAAGCATAAGAGTGGGAGATTTGAGCTCATATCTATATGGCAAGCAGACAAGAGAATAGAAGATTTGGGAGTAGATTACTGATTGATCTTCCAGAAAACTAGTGTTTGCACAAAATATATCCAGAAGTGTGATCTACATCCAATAGGTTCTGAGAAGAGAACCTATCTGGAGAAAGAATGCCCTCAGGCAAACACGCTAGCTCCTGGACTAAGAGAGATCTCTTTGGACTCAAATCAGGCTTTCGAAATAAAAGTTACAAGGTTGAGGCACAGAGCAAAGTCACACATTTTTAAACCAGAACAGACCATCAGTCTGGTCTGACATTCTGCAAAATAGAGGCATAGTATTTTACTGACTGCTGAAAGGTTTGCCTTTCCTTGGTACTGCAAGGCAAGAAATAACCTTTCTAGTGTGTCAGTGGATGTTTGGCTAGTAAAGAAAAAAATTGGCTTTTCCTAGCACATAGCAGCTACTGCCAATTTATAGCTGTTATAGGAATAGAGATTTGTGCATTTACTTGACACTGGTCCAAGCTTTGTGCATTTATTTGACACACCAAAATTTAGAAACACTATTACAGGCTTTACAGAGAAAGAGAGTCTATGAATATTTTTGAGGCATCCTTCAGAGGCTGGCTGCCATAAACAACACAGTCCAAAACCAACCAAGCAAGCAAAAAAAACCCCTCTAAACCCTCCCCTCTATGAATCCATCCGTCCTATCACCAGCCTTCTTCTTCCACTTGGCATTATAATTATTTATTAAATCTCAAGCTCCAAGAAAAAACGTCACACTGGAAGAGGGACTTCATAAGTGAAAAAGCAATGACATAAAAAATTACTCTAACAAAATACAAATTAACAGCATGGTGTTAAAGGAGAAGGGAAATATGTTCATTTTGGGTGCTGGCCAACAGAGGTCAATCTTATTATACCAAAGATGAATTTGGCTTATTACAGCCTTGGGAAAGCATCTTGTTACAGGTTACCTTCATAGGAAGAGAAAAGAAAAAATAGTGTGGAGGAAAAAGCTTTCATAATTTCTCCCTCTCTGTCATCACCCACCCCATCTCCAATTTAATTTTTTAAGTGCCTGCTAATAGTGGCACTTAAAAAGTTCAGTTTGGTTCAGCTAAGTGGAAAAGAAGAGTTCAGAGACTCTGGATTGTTATAACTCATCCATCTTTTGTTGTGCCCGACTCTTACGTGCAGGAAAATCTCATAGCTTTTCAATGGTATGGCATGTTGATCACCTAATTTGTAAGGTAGGACTTGCAGCTTTCTTGGAGCAAAGCATTTTTAAACCTCTTTAAACCAATACAAATATCTGGTAATTTCTTAGTTGAGTATAAAGGGTGTGTTGGAATGCCAAATTAGTGCTAGAAAGTGAATGAATGCTTGTATGAACAGTAATTGGGTTGAAACTCTTCACATAAAAACTAGATAGTATCCGTTTGCAAAAGTAAACCTCATCGAAGAATTCGCACAAAGAAAACAGCACATGGCAATGCAGACTGCTTTAAATACCATTAAACAAAAAAAATGCCCAAACCCAGAGGAAGTGATGAGGTGACAGGGAAGCATCAGACTGGGACATCAGCTCTGGGTACGCACCTCATTCTCATGCTGACTTGTTATCACTTTCTGTCCAACAGCTTAGTATGTGTGCCCTGATTTCCTCACAAAATGGACATCATTTTATTTGTCTTTGAAAAGTTATTTCTGAGATATCAAAATGACCTTTTAAAAGATAGGAAGGAAGCTTTGTCTGGTAAATTAGACAATCACCTTTAACTTGGATGATGCAGTGTCATAGCTTTGCTCTGCTACTTATTTCCTGGTTAATCCTGAGAAAGTCACTCTAATACTTTTATGCCTCATTTCCCCAGACAAAATAATAGTAGGAGTACTGCAAAAATAAATGCATTCAGTCAATTTTTCCTACTCAGATCTGTGTCCACTACTGCCTCTAATCTGACAGTGTTGCTGGTGCTGTTTTCTGCTTGTGGGATGATGACATTAGCATGATGTATTGAGAAGTCATGTAACTAATTAATTACTTTGATGATACAGCTTATATTGAGGAGGGAGGAGAGTCCAGATGGATTCATTTAATTGTTTCTTTATTCTTGCAGCTTAAGAGAAGTATTGTGTGATCATCCGATACTTGATATCAATTTCAGCACGAATACACAAGAGGCGCAGCCATTAATGTTAAGGTGGTAATTCATGACCACTTGGGATGGGCAGGTTACCTATGTTTCTCTTCAGCATTCCAATAAACAATTAGCCCTGTCTAGAGTGTGTATCTTTTCAGGTAAAGATTTTCCATACACCTGCCTATAATTTTCTTTAATTTATGGAATGTTTCCTGTTATGTCCCAGTAGAAATTCATACAGCATCAATATTCATACAAATTTATAATATCAACAGCAGGTTCAAAATAACAGTACATGGAATACCTAAGTATGCCTCTTCCATCTTGCAGGCAAGAGAAATACATTATGATGCAGACCAAAAGATTTAGATAAAAGTACATTATTTTTGCCCACAAAATGTTTACTATTTTTTCTTCTTAAACAGATGTAAATTTAAAATTACATTTGCTGTAATGAGAAAAAGATAAGACTGGGAGTTTCAGAACTTTTTCTCCACTATGGGAAGACATTACAGATTAAATCTACTGTTGACAAAGACAGAAGGTGACCTAAGAAGGGCTGATGCCTGCTGGGAAAACTGCATACACCCATAGATGAGACCTGTCAACATAGCTTACATTGATAAGGTCAGACAGATTTCATAGCTGTTGTTGTTGTGTCTTTTTTGTTGGTTTGTTTGTTTGTTTTTTAACCATCTTTGCATTTGGGAAGCTGTTCTGATCAGAACAAGAGTAATTTTAGAAAACAATCACTTTTTAAAAAGCATTTTGTCTCCAAGACTAACCAACTTAGCATATTAACAGTAATGTGGACAACAGTCCCTGTAGCATCTTCATAACAGATCAGCATAACCGTAAGGCATAGATTGTGAATGATACTAATCACAGGGCAGAACAAAAACAGGTATTCCAAAAAGCTTCTTTATATACCCAAATCACAAATTGTTTTTGCATTTTCTTGGGAACTTTCTTCTGGAAAAACATTGCTCGAGCTGCTAGCAGTATTATTCAAGGTTACTATTCTTAACCCAAAAATATCTGGAAGGACCTATCCTGGTGGGTATTATGCAGATGAAGCAGATCTTTCCCCTCTTCTCTCTCTTACAAAAATCTACTATTCTCATTGTGGTGACAAGGGATAGTAATGCCCTCTGAAAATACTTAAGGACCAGCTCCTGTTGAACAAGAATGATCTCTCAAAATGCCAGATGTTTAACTTGCATGGTTTCCAGTTGAAAATGCACTTCTAGATACTCAGAAAACATCTGGGAAGCCTGACCGTATTAGATTCTCCTTGAGAATGCAAATGAGGGAAATGCAGCCTGGCATAGATCTGGTTAGGCAAGTGAGCATGACATTGTGTCAGTAACCATCCCCTTTCTGTCATCACTTGAAAGTGAGAACTATTATATTGCTATCATACAAGTAGGTTTAGCATCCCAGTATTTTTTTCCATACTTATACTGTGGAATTCAGTAAACCCAAGTCCCCTTTCACATGAAAATGCATAAAACTCCCTCTAGATAAAGTGCTAGCCCTATTGGTAAAATGCACACAGCTCTAAAAACATCTCCAAGTACTACAAAAGAGAGCACTGGCATCACTAACTCACCTCCAGGAACAGAGTAAGCTAGCAAATCTGTAAAAATTAAGAGTATATGCTCTGGAAAACATTTCAAAGGAACAAGTTTAGTCACCAGCAGAGAGCCAAAAATGCCCTAATTTGCATGCTGTGGTACTCTTTGATCTGTAAATAAGAGCAATTAAATAAGAATACTGCTACTGGCTGAATATAGTTTTTCAGACAAAGGCTCGCGGTCCCACTGGGCACACAAAAGCATGGAAATTGGACTGCACTCCGTTTTGCTTGCATGATTGCTGAGGTCTCTGCTTACCCTGCAGAATACACCATTATCGAGGGCGTTTCTGCTCAGGCATAAGAAATACAGACTGTTGACTCTGAGGCCACCAAAATATCAGAAATCCTGATATTTTGTATTTTAGCAGAAACGTCTCCTAGATATGCAGGCTGTGGACAGATTGCCTCCATCAGGATCCAGTGGTTCTCTGGAGACAGCCTCACTAGTCTCAAGAGTAAAGTAGAAGTACAAAGGCAAAAGATTTGTTATTTTGGCAGGAGAAATAAAAAAAAAAAAAACGTGGATTCACAGACATCAAAGGTCTTAAATAAAAAGACAAATCACCCCCCCAGCCTCCAAGAATATTGTGACTAGATGACTCAAATCTTTTGCATACAGAGAGTACACAAAACCAGTGGCTATTTGCGATGCTTACAAAAATTACAGTTTTTAGAAGTGTTGCCCAACACAACTAACAACTTTTCTCCCAATGCCAAGTCCAAAATTGCTTCTACCCCTTCTTTAGAGTTTGGTAGGAAATGGGCCCATTCTTTTTTCAAACCTACATGGTTCCCCAGTCATTTCTCAACTCTCATGCCTCTCAGGTCAAGAGAGCTGCCACAAGACCTATTTTATAATCCTTCTTAAGGGCTGGTCGTACCTACAGTAAACATTTCTTTATAGGTCTTCCCATTTTATCCTAGAAGGACAGGATTCCTTTGACTGTTTTTATTTAGTCATTTGTACCAGCCATGGTACCAGCCATGTACCAGCCATCTGAACAGATTCAGATGCTGCTTTTCTGCTACCCTTTTGGCTCTTGCAGCATCTGCTCCCTTGTCCATGTTTCTTACTTTTCTTAGAAATCTATATTCCAATTATATTTCAGTCAAATACAATGACAGGAGAAATACATCCATTTCTCCTGAAATGTTTCTATGCACTTTCAAAATGTAGATTACCATAGATCTTAGAAAGCCTGTATTTGCTGTAAGCTTCATCTGGAATAATCACACATTCCGTCTTTGCATTACAGTTTCATGCATATATATGAATGAAATAAATATGGCTAGATAGACACAAAATAGTAAACTCCTTATGTTTTATTTTCTCCACTCTTCCTTTAATGAGGGAAATGCTTTTCCACATTGGCATTAGTAGAAGCTGTCTTCTGGGTGTAAACTCTACCATCGTGCCAGAGTTTGTATCATACCCTCCTGCCTGAAGACATAGAGATTCACCAAAAAACACCCTGTAAAAGCAACATTTGGGATCTTCTTTCATATTGCTTTTCCTTAGTAGATTTCTGCTTCTCCCTTTCATTAATCAGAAATGATCTTTATATATATTCCTCCTCAGTTTCTTCTCCAAAGGCCTCATGTTGTTCTCACAGACCTCCTTTCCCCACGGTTGCATTTTCATGTACCATGACACAGTTAGGACTATTATCCTTAATGAGTCTCACTTTTTTTCTGGCTGCTATTTTCAGATCACTCAACTTCAGTGAAAGGCAGACAGGCCAACTTTTATTTTACTGATGGTCATCTTACCGTTATCAACACTTGCCTCCCTTTCCCTCAATCTCCAGCACACATCATTTGATGAGCTCTGTTACTAAATCACCATGAAATAAATTGCCACGTTCCATTATAATTTGCAAGGAAAGATAGCTTACACAGAAAATAACTACTTTTAAAAATCATAATTCAGTTTACATACTAGTTATTAACAGCAGGCTTCTTTTTGCTCTTCCTTTTATTTTCACGTTGTCACTTTTCTATCACATGTGGTTACACTTGTACTGAAAATTTTTAAAATGCAACTCTATAAACACCCACAGTTAACAACAATAAAGATCTGTTCTCAAAGCCTCTAGGAGGTTGAAACTTTAAAAAAATACAGTGATGAATGTAAAGAAGAGCAAATTCATCACAACGTGGTGTTTTCAAAGGTATTAAGAGGGAGTAGGATTTGTCTCTCCCTTGCCTTCCTCATGCATAACTAACAAACAACCTCTCATTGAAGTGTTAAATTCTGAGTGCTTTAATAGCAAAAGTACACCTGTCTCAGGTATCTGGCCCCTAAGCCATATTCCAGAAGTAACCCAAAGTATTATACTGGAGTACACTAATTTGCATATATTGCTATAAACATCAGGAATGCTTTTGTTTTTGCAAGCAAGGCACAGTTATCAGCAGAACCATTTTATTTCTTAGCCTGCTTCCACCATCTCCACTCAGCAAAGCCCTGTTTACCAAAACCATGAAACTGCAGTGAGCTCATTCATTCACATCTGCACAGAGTAAGGCAGGATGTATTTCTATAAACTTACAATCCAGGCCTTTTTTTTTTTCTTTTTTTTTGTTTTTAATGAAAGAGTAAAATAACTTGAGAGAGTTGCTCAGCAAGTCCTGAAAATGACATAATTTTATATCCAAGACATTTCATGCTTGGATATGTATTCTGAAGCAGATGGTAAGTCTTGGAAGAAGATGAAGAATTGGGATTCAGCCACAGATAAATGTTCTGGAAAATGAATGTAGATTATAATGCAAAAAAGTACAAAAGATGGGGGAGATAGATTGATGTATCAATCCTATCTATTTTAAAGTGAACTCAAGTGAGAGCTACACATAAGGCTACGACTTCATGGTCACAAAGAAGGTGTCATGTCAAAGAGCCATAGGGGCTCCTCTCATTCTTCAATGAATGGGAGTCAACCCCTGCTTAGACAACACGATACTGCTAACATTCACCAAGCATAGTAACTACTGGAGTGCAAGTTCCAAAGCAGTCTCTTGGAGTCTAAAATCTGCTGAAAACTGAATTCCTAGAAGCTTGCTTAGGTCTAAGCACCAAGAAGATACAGCCTGATGTTACCCTGAAATTATTAAGGAAAGCTCAGATTTCTCCACCCAAAGCAGTTTCAAATACCTTATTCAACATTTCCCCTAATGACCTATAGAAAACCTTGAGAATTCTAATTAAATTCCTGATGATCCATAATTGAAAAGCACCATCAATACAGAGATTCTGATACCTTAAAGAAAGAAATGATGAGCTTGAACCTGCAGTCCCAAAAAAGGAATGAGATTCAATCAGAAAAATGCAAGTTTCCACATAATAATTAATAAATAGAATTACTGCTACATGTTGGAAGCTTATTAGGTGGCAGCTACAGAAAGGAAAATGTGGTGGTGCTACCAGCTGACTACAGTGAGGGTGTACCATGCACCTGGCAGGTCTGAAGGCCTGGTATTCTAATAATAACAAATTCTTAAGTCCTTCTACAGTTCTCTACTGATGAGAAAACAATACTCCAAATTCCATAAAATAATAATATCCTTGTGAAGTATATCATTAGTCATTATCTCCTACAGCATGATTTTTATACTGCTATTGGCAATTACTGCACTGTCCTAAAACATCTTATTTCCTAGTAGCTACAGAGAAGATCGTTTGGCTTTGCTCGTTGTTTCACAAGAATAATATCTGCAATAGGAATATCTGCACAAGCTTCAAGGTAAATATGATAATAAACTTAATAATTAAAAAGATGCAATTTTACCTGATTTCACAAATCTTCATGACATTTTAACCTGTTTGAAAGATGTTTTTCTACAAAGCATGTAAAATGTTTCCTGTTTTATGATCATAGACTCCCTAATAAATATCATTATTCTGTTACTCATTTTAGATTATCCCAGAACAATAACATATCCTTAACATCCAGCTTTTACAGTATAACTAAATCCCAGAAATTTATTCTAATCATTGTGTTTTTAAAACTGAGGTACAAATGTGTGACAAGTCTGAAGTTGGAAAAGCCAACAGCTTTTAAGTCAAAACTGATAAAAAAATGAAGCAGCAGCATATTTTATAAAACAATATCTTTGTTAGGGCTTAACAACCTGTCATAACCCTAAAAAAAACGTTGGTAGATTGTTTTAAAACACCAGAAAAATAATTTTGAATAACAATAATGGGCACTGAGATTCCTCAGTCCAACAGGAAGGTGGTGTAAGGATAGATTTGAGGTGGAGAACAAGAATGTTGGTCCTTCCTCAGGCGAGCACCTTCACTAAGGAAGACACGTGTGTAAATTGTCACTTGGAAAGGGATGGGCTGTGGGAAGGGTGGGGGAATGATCAGTAAGTCCAGATGATTAACGCTTTGCTGGGAATGCGACCACACAACTTGGGCACAGAATTGGGCTTTTCTTTTTTTTTTTTTTTAATCTCCAGGAATACTAACAGGACTTTGTAATATTTGCATCCTGTAATTACCTTGAAAAATTTCCTAATGGCACCATCAGGCAAAAAGAAAAGGGCTTTTGTTCACAGACACAGGTAAACAAGGTACATTTTTTCTTCCTCACAAGGGAAGAGGATGGGTACTGAATCACGCTGACATATTCTTGGCCCAAAATGAAGCTGATGTGATACTAAACTAACCTCAAAAAGTAATTTGATATGATTACATTTCATACAAGAAATTGATTTAGTTTTTAAGGCTTTGTTGGGTAGGTAAACATGTATAAGTCATTTTATTAATACCCATGTTATTAAAGGGTATAAGAGGTATCAGTAGAAGAGCAGGGAAATAAGTGTTCTTATTGGACTTGAACATACATAATTTAAGTCAATGTCACATCATTTATATTAAAGAGAATATTTAACTGGTGAATTTCTGTTTCTTACCACACCAGTTACCCACCAAAAAGGATTTATATACTATTTTCAAGAGACGAGTGTTCTGTCTTTCACTGTCTACTGGAACATTTTAATGACTCCCCTAGACCTCAAAAAATCCTGCTTGAACCTGCTGAATCTGCTTGCTGTGTTCCAACAGATTTCTTTCAAGTGAATGTTCATTCAAAATGAAATTAATTTGTTCACTTCTTCCATGAAGATATTTCCCAGTTTCCTGCTTCCGAGTTCATCTTTCTTGAACTTGTGCTGGCTTTCAACACTGTTGTTTGCTCTCTCCTCAAAGATACACCCTTCAAAGCTTTTCCAGTCCTCATCTTCTGATTCTTTTCCTGATTGTCTCTCTGCTCCCTTTCTTGGTGTCTCCTTTGATGGATCAGTTTTCTGTTTTCAATCTGATTATTACTGCAATGCAGCACAGACATTGCCAATCTTGCTTTAAACAAGCTAATTCCCATAACTCAGTCTTGCCATAACAGCATAGAGCTCTGCTCAGGCAATTTTCTTCCTCTTTTCCCCACTTCATGTTTTCATATTTCCCATACATTGGGATTTTGGTTTTAAAAAAGTTTCTTGTTAAAGCATTATCATTGTTTTGGCAATACTAGCCTCCCACCTCCAATCCTCTTATTTAGTTTTTTAAAACTCTCAAGGCTCCCTTCTACAAGCTGTCCATAAACCAGGTGGTTAAGAGGAGAAGCAAATGAGAACAAACAATATGTAAATCATAAACAATGCTGCTGTATTCTTTTTCATTTTTCTCAACTCAGTTTTCTGTCAATTATAATTATACCTGCGTGAAACGGTGGGGATGTACAAGGGACTGTTTGCATTACAAGTGGGAAGCATTTAGTTCAGGGTAGTATAGTGTAGACACCAAAACAAAATTCCTGCTACGTTTTATACATGGTCTCTTTCCGCAACACGATTGCTTCCTCCCTCCTTGCCAAAGAAGGTTAGGCACATTTTTTACTGTCAGCTTAAAACCACATTTAAGGTTATTTGAAACAAAGCCTCAGGCTTCAGTCTTGCAGCTCGAGACCAATTCTATCTGTATTAATGAGCTCTATAATTGTCTTGTATAACATAGCTTCCAAACCTGTAAACCTTTTAAAATTATTTAAATCTCATTTTAAACTTACAGAAATACTTCGTGGATTCTGCTTGCACTTACCAGAGACGACTTCTTGATAAAAGTGTTTAAGCTGTATTTTTCACTTAACAAAATAGTTTTAACAATCAAATATTTGCATCCAAGAATTAACTTATGTTTATTATGCAATTCTACTCAACAAAATAACCTTAGATGTAAATATCACACATTTTTATCCATCACTTTCTCACTCTTACAAGTAGGCTTTGAGTCATGGCTCTGTTATTTTTGTCATTAGCTCTTCGTTCTAGCCCATGACAGAATCTGCAGGGATATATGAATAAGCGAGGTCCACGATAGCCAGAATTCAAGCCACTTTACTTCACACCAGGTCACTTCAGCTCTGACATTACATACATGTTAATCAGAATGCCACATGTAAAATAGGGCAATTACACATAATGATCGCTTTAGCTGGCCCAAAAATCAAAACTCTTTGTAGTTCATCTTACCTTTAAAATGCAGAAGCTAAATGGTTAATCAAGATGCTTATGCAGTATGTCTGAGACACCAATTTTTTTTTTACAAAAAATATCTTCGCACCACTGAGCAATCAAAGCATTTTCCCTGAATTTACTACGCTCATTATCTTAAGCTAAGTGTTTGATCTCAACTCACAAATTAGAGTGACTTTAAAGAAGCTTGATCCCATATTAAGGGGCCAGT
The DNA here is from genome assembly GCF_964195595.1 of Calonectris borealis. Lineage (NCBI taxonomy): Eukaryota > Metazoa > Chordata > Aves > Procellariiformes > Procellariidae > Calonectris > Calonectris borealis. The sequence goes on from NC_134314.1 coordinate 113,218,030, forward strand.
AGCTCAGATCCATATTCCCTTCTCTCTTTCTGTAGTCTCCTTCAACAGCTCTGGCTAAAATCTAACAAAAATTCACTGAAAACAAAAAAGCCGTCTGCAGAAAACCAAAGTTCCCACAGACTTAGACATTTTTTGAATTGACATTTTATATTTCCTAGCAAAACCAGGAAAGTGCCAAGATCTATTCCTAGCTATACTGGTAAAAATTGGGAGAAATTCAACTGATTTCAGAAGAATATCCATGGAATTACACTGGCTAGGAAGCTCTTCCTTTAAAATTTTGCTACAAAGTTTATTCTCAGTGAATTCCAGTCATCCATTTGACATAAGATGGTAAGAAAACCTTGTAAATTGGTATAGGACCATCTGAGAGGTCAGCTCCTACTTCTGAAGTTACTCTCACACATACGCAAACATGGCAGTATTCACCCGGCTTTCCATTTTGAGAAGTTAAAGAGGATTTCAACTTGTTCTGTTGTGATGGATTCTAACACAGAGGTCATGGTTTCATGTTTTATCTACTCTCCCATAATGCCTGCTTGTTCCTTTGGTTTTGTCTGTTCATGTGTGTACCGGACAGGTACACGCCATACATGATATTAAAATAATATTTTTCTTGACTCTTCTATTAATCAAGAGATATTGAAGTGGTTAATCTATAAAAGCCAGTAGCAAGAAAAATAACAAAACAAGCACAAGTGCACTTTAGAATTATCACTGCGTATGAAGTATCCTCCTCAAATCCTTCAAAGTCATATTCAACTCTGCTTGCTGTGTACAGCTGACACTGTCTGGCAATGATAAAAAAAAGGATTGCTGTAAGAGGTTATGAACCTTTACACCTAAATGAGTTAATACCCTTCAAACTCCCTCCTCACAACTACTTCATAAAACTCGGAGTTCAACACTGAACTAAAAGTTGGTCCTCAAAGGTAAGTTTTATTTAAATCCACAAATCTAATGATACCTACCCAAGGTCAAAATTTGCCTCAGAGTGAAGCCAGGTTTCTTTTCATTTCTGTAAGCTGGAGGCCTTAATTCTCCATCTTCTTGCACCACGCATTTTTCTGTGCTCAAAGTGAGAAAATGTTAGCAGTGTATTTTGCAGGTGCAAAGGGCTTTGAGAAATGCCCAGCAATGAGGGATCACATTGAGAGCAGGGATCTCAAGGGAATATTTTTGGTAGACTATACTGGAAGAGCATTGTTGCTTTGACTATGGCATTCCAAAGAAATTCAAGTTGTACGTTATCACTTACAGTCCACTTGCATGCTACAATGCTGTATAAAGCCCATGGTAGACCCATGAGACTAAAATGCAAGTTTCGTTTTTTCCTATTCAAAACTTCTTAAAATCTTTGATGGAAGACACTGAATCTAAGAAGGAAAGTGAAACAAAAGCCCTACTAAAAGACTGTATTTTTAGATTTGTATTTTTACAGTGGGCAAAGGATTTTTCATACTATCCATTTTACCTCTAACCTTTTTTTCCAGTAAAACATCAGACAGTGAGTCACAGCTCCTAGGTTTAGGCATGTGCTTAATATTGAGGGAATACTTAAGAAGTGCTCGGCTGCGCTGCCATCACAGTTCGGACCTGTTTTCTTCCCCAAGAACAGCAGCCCTGCCCCAACAAGGGCAGAGTGTGAAGACACTGTGCCGTCTGCCCCACGAACACTCTTACTGCTCTGCCAAATATAATGCAATTCATCCTTCATCCACTAAGAGATAACCAATGTTTCATGATTTTTACTTTAACAGTATTCTCCAAGTAGGAAGGATTGAGATTTGAGCACTCATTTTTTTCTTTCTTTTCCCAGCTTTGAGAGGCTGGCTTTTCCCTTGACATGCAAGATTTCCAAATAACGCAAACATCAAAATCCTTTTCCTAGAGCAAAGAAAGCATGTTCAACGCCTCCTGCCCCCCGCCTTCCCTGAGACACAACAGCAGATGAAATCTCAATCATCTGCTGGCATTCACGGGTGTATTAAGACACTGTTTCATGTATCCACTGATTTTTAACAATGCTTTTGACTACCTTCACATACAAGGCACCTGTGCTGGGAGCTATTACTCTTGTTCAGCATCAAAAAACCCATCTCTGCCTGGGACTCATTGGCCACAGCTATAGGCTCAGGTCATGGCAGGGCTGACCTGTGTGGGCCAGGGAGAAATGTTTTCCTCCTTGTAGAGGCACGGGCTAAGAAACAAGTCTAAATATATGATGGAAGTAGGAGGCAGGAGTGAGAGAGAAAGGCTTCTTGAGGACAGATCTTACTGGAGTAGCCAGCCTAGTATTTCAGAATAGGAAAAACGACTGATGGCTGTTTCTTCTGTATTCTGGGCTTATTTACAAAACAAACACACTGAGATTGTACCAAAAATATCATGTGCTCACGTTACCAATTCCTCCACCTACACAAAGTGTTCTTGCAGGGTCTTTAATTTTGACTAGCTGTGCAGGTTAGCAAGTGGTGGTAGTAAATTCAGCTCCTGTTGGTATTTACAGACTGCCTTCAACATTATGAGCTAGTGATATTGGTATTAGTTAATCAATGTTTTCCTCAATACTACAAAAGAGATTTCCTGAGCTTATAAAAACAAGGCTACCAATATATAAGCATTATTTTCTAAATTCTTTGTCAAGCCTGTATCATTGCATTTGCAAATCAGTGCAGGTCTGCATGGATACTTCAGTACTTTCTTGTGCAGAAAGTTCAGCATTTCGGCAGATCGCAGACACAGATTAAATATCATGCTTTAGGGGATAAAATCTGCTATTCTTCAAAGTACAGATAATATATTAAATGTAAGCAAATCAGATATGACCTGTAGAGGGTGCCATGGCAAGCTGTGTATGAAAAGAGAAAATAATGATCAGGTGAGTTCTTTAACACTGAGTGAAAACATACACTCCACCTGAAAGGTATGATTAAATTCATAGAGGGATATTTTTTTTTCTTTAACTGCTTTGGTCTCTTTCTTTACTAAATCTGGATATACAGGATGGAAAGAAGAAAAAAAAAAAGTCAGAGCATGTTATAAATAAAGAACCGAAGTTAGGAGAGCTGATAAAATATGAATACCATTCCAAGGAGCTTAATGTGTCATAGCTGCATAATAGAAAAGGGAGTGAAGTGCGTATGTGCCCCTGCTGCTTAACTGTAGGTTTGAAAGAGGCTGCAAAGGCAGCACAAGTGGAAAATTCCCTCGTTGGCTGCTTTCCAAGGCATCTATTCAGCTTATGAAAAATATGATGTTTTATTTGATATCGAGCGTATGGATTGGGCTTTTTGTGGTTTTTCTACAGAGAAACAATTGGAGAATGGACCGGGACACAGGAACCCAGTCTCTTCTGCCTTTCTCCCTGCCCCCTCCCATCCAGTCCTTTATTATTTTTAAACCCCTCATCAACGCTGTGAAATGCTTTCTTCATACAACATAGCCAGTCGTATATGTGACGGACAACATGAAAGTGCATTTCTGTGATCATCTTTTCTGGTCTCAGAGGTGAACAGTAGCCTAGTAACCAGGGGCTGCTAAATACTGATACCTTGATTCAGTGCAGCTCTGGTAAGCCTGCCATCTTCCATCTCCAGAGGAATCACTGTATTAAATTTACATTAAAGACGGCTGCATGACTGACCCAAGGGTCATATTAGCATTTTTACTCCAGTAAGTTGGTCAGCGGAACATTTCTGTACCATGAAAATTATTCCGGTACTCTATTGTTAGGAATTAAACATTTATGAGAAATTTTGTAAGAGCATATTAGCAAGAATGAGCTGGTAAGAAGTACAATAAGGGCAGAGCAGTATCAATATGTAGATCTGAGAAAATCAAATCAGATTCTTTTCATCTCAAAATAGAAGTGGACACCGGGAAACTGGCAGGAATGTGAGTGAAAGGAATGCTCTATTTACTGGAAGAGACACAACAAAGGTAATGGTGACAAATGTGCTTAATCCCCCCTGCTTTTCTGCACTCACTGGACTCTATTCTCATGCAGACCCTTTCACCAGATTCAAAGTTTGCCAGTGTAAAGCAGATAAATATTATAGGCCAGAATCTCCATTTTTAGATGAGCACAACATGCAGAGCTACTTGGATTTTACACCCTTGAGATTCAAGGATCAGTCACAAAACAGACGAGGGACTAATTGACATTTATTCTGTACTTGAAAGGAAACCAACAACCGTATGTTAAAAAGGATCAGCTGGGAAAAGATAGTAGAAAACAGAAATATAGGAAATGCTACCTCACAGCTGTATAAGTGCAGGAGGAATGAAAAGGAACCAGCATGACTTGGCATTCAGAATGGAATAACAACGGCTCTCACAGCCTATTAATATCTATTTGTCTGTACCCTAGGTAATTCCATATGGACGAGAATGACCAAAGAAAAACACTTAACAATCTAATAAGCACTAATAAGCACATTTCTTTGCACTGAACAATAAACTTAAGACCAGTCCAGCAATGAATTCTATTATATTTAAATGAGATTTGGCTACTCTATGCCTTTTTTTTTACCCGTAAGATTGCCTTCTAGGAAAAAATCTTTTATTGGCAAGGTGACATCAACATGCTAAGGTAATTTCAAGCATCCCTCTTCTTCATTTCTAGAAAAAACAAGTGACTGGGTGGTTTCCAGGGAATCTAGCTCTGTAGACACTAGCTCCTGGCCTGTACTTCTGCCTCAATCGCCCATATGTAAAATGAGAAAAGAATAGCTCTTCGAAACTTCAGAGTTTTAAGAAAATACCTCATACAAAGAATGTGAGATGATACAATGCTTGGAAAGGGGATCATCAGACTTTTGTCAGACAGTTCCTGGCTGGATCTGGAAGGAAAAGGATGACTTCTGACAACAGGAGAGGCAGAAGAAAGTAAATGCACTCAGACACAAAGCAAGGGAAAGCAAGAAATACAGCTATTCCCATCAGATACACAGTGCCAGTTCCTGGAATATCTCCTGCGTTATACAATCACTCAGCCAAGAATCTATTGGTTAAATAATGTGCTAAAACACAAGTGTGGAAGAATCATATGTGTCTATATAAAAAAAAAAAAAGTTTAGAAAGAACTTTCTAATCTCTATTCATGCCAAAAAGCTCTTTAAAACACATTCACTGATTTTAGCAGTAATGTGCCAACTTCCAAACTACAGTGATATATTTGAAATGAGTGACTGACTTGAACTAAAGCCCTGTGTTCTTGGAGGAGCATAAAGACTGCACAATGAGCCCACCTCTTTAGTGAGCTTTGAAAAAACACTCTTTATATAAAAAAAAATTCTTTAGCTTACCATGTATTCTTTTCTCCTAGACTTTGGGGTTTTGGGGTTTGTTTTTTTGGGTGTTTTTTCGGGGTTTTTTTGTTTGTTTTATTCTTTGCTGTTTCCTCTTGAAGCCTTGTCTCATGATTTTCACGCCTTGTTTTTCTAGGGGTGATCGTTTTATTCTCATTTTCTCTGTTTTGCATCTTCAAGTCATCACTCCTATCAACGTATGTTTCTGTCCATTCAGACCCCTGACAGATTAAGACCTGATTCAGACTGGAATATATAAAGACCCAAAGCCTTTCAAAAGTGTTTGACACAAAGAGCTATCGCAGATGCATACACAGTCTCCTCCTGAAATGACAAGACATTTCGGTTGGAGCCAAGACAATGGCTTGTCGATGGAAGAATTTGCAAGGTAAGACAATGTCATGTTCACAGCACTGGAAAAACGCTATTGAGCACTAGAAGTGCTCTCAAATCCAATAGTCATGATACCGTGCCAGACTCGGGGGAATTAAGCCACCTCTACACTGTTTGCCTTCTGAGGGCGGCTGGGAACTGTCCCAAGCCCTGGCACAAAGCAGAAGATGCTATAAAGCTGCTCTAACTCATACCTGAGTGCCCACTGCTCCGACAGCCTGTTACAGCAGCAGGGACTGGCAGGGCTCGGAGGCGTTTCGGCTGCGGCCCTTTTCTTCCCCGAACAGCCCCCCCAGTAAGAATAGACAGTAGAATAAAAGCCTTGATTTTTTGCCACCAGGAAATCCCTTTCCACTGAAGAACCCTCCTGGGGCTGCATCCATGGCTGTTGTGATTGCTTTTGGCAACTGCAGGAGATGGAATGACACAGGCAAAACATGCCGACAGCAAGTGTATTCACAGCCTTCTTCTCGGGGCAGCCGTTTTGCAGAAAAGTAAGACTTCAAGCAACACTTCTACAGCAGGCAAGGAAAAAAATTTAAGTATTTATGTACCACTTCAATTTGGGCATAATGACTGAAAAGTTTTATAACTTTGCTGAACAAAAGGTTTAAAGTTCTTTTGAGAGAGTCAGATTTGAAAACAGGGAGGAATTTATTTTTGTATCTTACTTACATGATGATTCCACAGGTATCATAAACACCCTCCATTTGATTTTGGCTATTCACAAAGTGGTTAACTTAGCAATAATCTTAGAAAGACCAATTATCACCTCAGAAATTAAGGCTAGACTTTCAGCTGGGCTGCTTCCAAATGAACCGCTATGACTAATTTTTGCAGTTTTCCCTTTTTCCATGAGAATGCAGGTTTTCACAGAACACAGCTGTTCACTCAGTTTGCAAATAAAAAGTGGGGAAGATGTGCCTTCCCCTTTCACGTACAGGCACACAGGTTACAAGCGGCAAATCTTCGACTCCATCCTCTGCTCAAAGCGGTTTGAACCTGCACCTCCTACTGCCAAAATAAAGACACAAGACTACCAGGCTGCATAATATTTCAAGGGTGGCACTTGAATAATCTTTATACTATAAACCATTCCACTTGCCATGAGGAGTGGAGTACGGAGAGAAAGATTAGATAAACATGAGCAGGAATCACTGCATCCTGGCGATCTCGGTAGTCACCTACGGAGGAGCTGACCCAGCAAGAGCTTGTTTCAATGAGTGCATAATATTAAGTACATACTGGAGCGGGGACGTGAACCCACTTCATACTTCTCCCAGAGAGACCCCCCCTAGTCATTAGGCTGCAGTTGTATTTTTTCTTCTCCAGCCCAATAAATTATTAATTACTTAAGTAAGTGCAAACCTTCAAGCCTGTGTCACTCGGGCAGCTGCCACTGCAGAGCAGCAGGCAGTTACAGCAGTCAGCTGCAAAATGGCAGCAGATGCTCTAACTTCAGGAAAAGTGAACAAAGGGTTTCATCATCACTTCTTACTTTTGCAGCAGTGTTTCACAGGTGCTTTCCTTTCTCATACCATAAGGAAATCAGACTGGAGATGAATGCTCTCCTGCAGCACTCGGTTTGTTAACTTTGCTCCTGAGAAGACCAGGGTTTCAGCCACGTTCCCCCCTCCACTATTTTCTGCTGATTGGTTAGCACGAGCTTTTAAAGCACTGACTTTTCATGCACCCAGCTCCCCTCCTGCATTACACAGAGGACCCTGGCACTCAGGTCAGCACTATTGAGTACATCAGGCCACAAAGCACTTTAAAGTCAAAGCTGCAATGTTGGTTGAGCTCTGCCACCCCCTCTACACACCAAGATGAACAAAGTGGATTTAAAACAATAAAGGATGTGACCACCCTATGCCTCTCTATGAAACAATATCAGTAATAATTCCCCCCTCCTCCTCATCGGATGTCTCAAAGATCACATCGGACAATCTCAAAGGCTTGTGACAAGCCATGGAAAATCATGCCGCCTTCCTGCCTTTGTCAGCCAAGCCATAAAAGCTCTCAGAAAAATAAATCGTTTTTATTTTTGTGCAGGGTACATGCTACAAATCACTCTCCAGGGTTTCAAGTAAGATCTTTTGATCCTTCAGCAGGTGCCTTGTATAATCTTATATTGCTAATGGTTTTAAGCAGCGACAAACAGCAAACTGTGCCCGACTCAGCAGTCTCTCACTTTCTATGTATCACCCCAATGAAAAATGCAGCATTTCCCTGCTGGCTGTTCCTTTAAGACTTGCATTGTGCCCTCAAATAAACAGGGAGAGAAGGGCAGTTATAAGGGGGGAAAAAAAAACAACCTAGAATTACTTTTGACTTGGAAACTGTCACATTGATCATTCTCAAACACCTGCCTGCAAACAAAAAAAATTGAACCAAACTCAAATAAAACAGATATATATTGCTTGCAGAAAGGTAGGTTACAGTTCTGCAGTCAGGTAGCTTATGTGATCTGGAAGAGTGTCGGTAGAAGGTTTCACTGAACCTACTCATCTACTTAGAGAGGACGTGTGTCTAATCACAACTGCATCACAACTTAACTGATCAGGGCAAAATATATTCACTAAGATAGCTTCTAGAATTCATATGACACTGGCCTACACAAAATATGTGTTTGATGAATTGAGGCACTGAGGTTTCACTCAGAAAAACTGAATCTTTACCTCACAGCTAAATTGTCTGAGATCTCTACTTCACATCTGAATTTTCTGAGGCACTTGAAACAGATCATAACATAATATATCTTAACCTCTCCAGAGCAACAAAGAAGTAAGCAGCTCCAAAGACTGGTGATGCCATAAGAAACTCAAAAAGGCTGCAGACAAGTTCTTCTGTTTTTCTATTTCCCTGTAGAAGGAAATTCTAAGAATTGACTGCAAAGTCTATGTTAAAGGAATTCTAGCAAGTATGAGAGCACAGTCCAAAAGCTAAACCCAAGATGAATCTTTTTTTTACCACAGGCAGTAGAGTGGCAATTAGCTTTAGCATAATTTCACAGAAAAGTGAGAAGAAAAAAAAAAAAAAACAGAAAAAAATTTCAACAGAGCCTGGAACTTAAAGCTAACCTTCCTCCCAGCCTTTCAAACAAAAGAGATGGTGAAGAAAAGACCCACTCTTGCTTTCTGCTGCAGCAACCATTGATTCTTCAGAAAGTTTAGAACAATTTTTGTTTCCCTATTTTAAACAAGACCCTCTGTTTTGCTGCTTTACTGGCGTCTCCCCTAAATCCTTCTTTTTTGCTGTTCTGATTTTGAACGCATCGCACACAGTCTCTGCATCTTACAGCCCAGCTACGCCAGGAGATTCTACAGCTCAATGGCAACTCCAGTCATTCATCTCATGGCTCTGGTTTTCCTCTCACATACATCACTTTTACAGTGCCCTAATTGCGCTGACTTCAGTGGGATTTACACTTACATTGCAGAGGTAGGTCATGTAGTTTCTACATAGCTCGTTAGGCTGAGGACAGACCAGAGCCTGCTGGACCACAGTGGAGTAGTTGCCTTTCACCTGACAAAGTCTTAGGAGAACTGCCAGTCGTAGCGAGGGATGCGCTGCAATGAGGTCAGCATCCAAGTGAAGATAAATGTCCACGGTCCACAGTTTCACCTGTGCGTGATTTGTGGAATTAGATGCAGCCCACTTCTCCCTCTTACGTATCGCACATCTCCTACACTAGACATTACTCCCGTGTCTGCCCGGGGGTGAACACATCTGCTTCTGTAGGGAATCCCACCCATGGCACGAATGTTTCTCAACGTCAGTCGTTTTGTTATAGCAGGATCCCCAAAACCGGCAACAGGAGACACCGCTGAAAAGATTTTAAACAACTGTTTGAACACTGCGGCTGCTGTGTATGATCTCAATGAAAAACTCAACTGGTAGGATTCTAATAGGAGTTATGCGCAGCAAAATGACTACTTCTTATGATATATACAGGGTCCTGTCAGTCCAGAAAAAGTAGAAACCTATTAAAAATTTAAAAAAAAAAAAAAAGTAGTCTTTCAACCAGCAAAACCGTGTTAAGTGAGGACTAAAAAGCCTTTCAGCTGGAAGAAATGTGCTAAGTGAGGACTAAAATGGCAATGTACATTTAGAGAAGGTTCCCCAAGATAGGGGAAATAAATACACCAGGAAATTAATGAAGACAAACTGAGTAAATATTAGTAGAAATGTATATTATCAAAGCCATTTTCTTTTGGATAAAACAGACAGGAAGAGAGTGCTTGTGAGCCCGAAAGACCCGTTTGAGACCAAGGAAAAAGAGGAAACATTGACTCAGAGGGTGCCCAAGGCGAGCATGACTGAGCTGCTCCCTTCCCAAAGTCGTTTCACATGTCTGCTCTCGAGGGCGGTTCTCTAACCAGGGCTTTGTGGCATCAGCCCTCAGCTACAGCATCTAAGACCAGTCACAGTCTTACATGGTGGTTTGGAGAAAAGATTGCTTTCAGGTGCATTTTGCGTTTCCATATTTTATGCCTCCCTTTTGCAACAGCCTTTTCAGCTTTTAGTCAGGCGTTTATCTCTCGTTTTAATCTTATCTACTGTTTCAAGTAGACTCAAGTGAATCTGACAGTCTCAAGACGCATGGCTTTTATGAAAATGACAAAATACAAATAAATTGGTGGTGTTGACAAACCCTTTGGGCAATTTGCAGTGAAAGCTACATTTGGCAATCCCGGAGGCTAGGTTAGGCCTCCTGCTAGCTTGCAGAAGTCAGTTTGAGAGTGATACTGCAAGTTACCATATAAAACAGATGACGTTTCCTGTAAAGGATTTTATTCAGTACCCTTTGGCAATGCTCAGACAGTGGTGAGGAAAACCATTGCCCTTCCAGCATTTATTTAGCTCAGAAATTTCTGACTCCTGCACCCTCCATCCCATTTTCCCCACTGGTCCTAAAAGGAAGTTGGGTTCCTCTCTTCAGTACTGCGTTTTCCTAAATTGCATCTGAACACGATGCCTAAAATAGCCCTTACAAGATGTTATGTATATTGTCTTTATGGTATAAGAGTATTTCTATCCTTATAGAGTGGCAGGCCTTTTTTCTGAGTGTTCATGGATATTTTTGAAGTCCTTGCAGCAATCGTGTGCCAAGGGGTATCTGGAATAGGAGAGCGGCAGGCTTCAACAGCAGTAACAACAGCATAATAGGTGGGATTTTCGAGCTTGAATCAGCAGTTGTACAACAACAGATTAAAGTAAGATTTATAATTTGCAGTTACAAGTTTTATATCTACACCCGCAATACTTCAGTCTTACAATATATCAGTTCCTGTTCAACTACTTTTAGTTCTATGATAGCATTACACCTTAACCTTGAGACACATTGAGAAACCGTATCTGGGAAAGGAGTACCTCCTGTGTTCCTTAAGTATGGTTGGAAAACAGCACATTCCACATTCTTCCATTACCCAGTTCGAGCTGTCTTCAGTGTTGTTATTTTTTAAGTAGCTATCAGCTTCAGCCTGTTTATATCTGCCAGTCCATGATCCTCCAACTCTCAGCCATAAACCACAGATGCTTCACACTCTCTGAATGCAAATGACTCATTTTCTAGTGGTTCCGATAGATATTAAAACATCCTCTTGATGTCTTGTCCCTTCCTTTTTGCTGAGATTTTACACTTTTTTTAAAAAACAAACACCCAACCTTCAAACTCCTAAGAAGAGACTCTTGTTTAAACCTGTCATGGAAACTATAAACAGATAGATAGATTAGAATAATATTTTACTACAACTACCTTACATACTGATTTTCCTTCTAGTTTAATTATCTTCGTGGACAGAAATGTTAATGATTTCTGTTTATCAGATGTTACCCATTTTTCTATTTATGAACATGCACAGCTCCTCCACTTCATTACTTACAGGACTCTTGAGAAGGTTTCTTATATAAGTAGGTCACCTATTTGCTCTGAACCGTAAACTCCGAGTATGTCATCACTGAGTACTCCGTGAAGCTGAGTGGTGTTATTTCTTTCCTGAATGAGCTACTCAGAAACATAAGCATTTAAAATAGTAAAACCTACTTTAAAAAATAATAAAAAATAAAAAAATAATTTAAAAAATACTATTTTGGTGAAAACCTTCAGGACCCCCCAATTTGTCACATGTATGTGTGACAACCATGTGGCAAAAGGTAACCATAAAAAGGTGGAAAATGCTATGTAGCTGAATTTTAATTTTCAGCTTAGAATGAGTGTTATCACCATACTCTTCCTAATACTGCTGCAAAGTAACGTCACTGCACAAAGCTTCATTCACGGTTTTCTGACACTGCTTCTTAGGGAAAGCATCCATTGAAAATGTCAACAACAATTACTTTAAGAGAAAAGGCTATAAAACCCAAGATTAAAGTGAATCATCCCACAAATATCTCAAGTACAAGCAGTCTGTACAAAGCATTTAAATAAATCTTTTTGAGAGTGATTTTCACTGCTAATTAATGCAATCGGACAAAATTAGAGGCACAGACATTTCGTAAGAAGTTCGTACAAAGTCAAGAAAGTGCTGTGCCCCTTCTTCTCTTACATACAAAACAGCAGCGAGTGAGTGTCTTAGAAAACTAGTCAGATTTTTGCTCACAGAGTCCACGTTACGTGATGGCTTGAATGACATACTGCTTACTGAGAAAGCTGTTACATTTCTAAAGCCTTGTGGCTTGGCTAATTGGGCAGATACAAATTTTTTGAGATTAGCGATATAGCAATTCCCCGTTTGGGTCAGTCACAATATTTTACATCTGATGATTAGTTCTGATGAAGTGAACGGAGCAATTGGCATATGTCATTACAAGGCTTGAAAAATGCAGGCTCTGAAAGGATTAAGATTCCTTTTAAATGTTCAGTGGGGGAAGCTCAAACGCTTTCAGCGCAGACACCCGTCTGAAGTCCCGAGTGCATCACCGGGAGCAGATCCTCAGCTGGTGTAGATCATCACAGGGCCGCTGAAGACGCTTTACACCAGCCAAGCATCTGCTGCCAGCAGTGTTCTAAAACTTCTTCTACATGCATCATTGGGTTGGCTGTCGAGCAGGAGTGGATGTACTCCTTATGTTCCCACTTCCACTTGGAGGGAGCACGACGTGAGACTGGCTAGCTTCAGCGTAGGGAGGAGCAGTTACTTGCGCTCTCGGTAGGAGGTGAGAAGCACTGCAGTGCTCACGGGTGGGAGAGGACTGTCTGGGCTGGGGACTTCCACCACACTTTGCTTAGCAGAGCATGCTGTGCCCCTCCTGTCGCTCACGATGGGGAGATGCCAGGATCTGCTCACCAGAACGCAAAACCTGAATTCCCTGGGGTCCCTCCCATTCCCTGCTCAAAGTCCTCCTGCAAAACGTAAAAAGGAGATGCGCTAATTCTTTGATTGCTGGTGCCAAGAGGAACAGAATGCAGCAAATCCAGCATCAAATGCACCAGCTTTTCTCTGACACTTCATCTGCCATCACTGAAAGCACAAAAAAATGATCAACAGTCTCCAGAAGAAAATAACACACTTTCAATTAGTGCTTATGTTCCAACTCAAGACCACCTCCTGAAATGCTCTCTATAGATTTCCCCATTCCAGAGTAAACATAGTAAGCCTACTCTAGCCAAATCTGTCTTTGATAAGAGAAGAAAGGCTACATTATTAATATTTGAAGTCAAGGAAGGATAAACAAGGATGTTGGAGAAATTAGACATCAATTATACTTACCTTGCTGTACCTTAGAGTAAGCATACCCATTTCTTTAGCTTCTACTGAGAGGCAATCAATAAAGCAAACAATATAGATTACTAGAAAAACAATAGAGGGAAAAAAAAAAACAGAGAACATCATTACGGATCTGTATATGCCCATAAAGTGCCAGTATTTTGAATAATGCAGGCAGTCCTGCTCCCCCCTTTCCTACAGGCTACAGTAGAACTGGAAATTTTTCAGGAAAGAGTGACAAGAATGGTGTAGGCACAGGACAACTTCCACATCAGGGATGAAAAAATGGGCTACAACCGGAACCAGAGATGTCTAAGGGGAGTTATGATGGTGGTCTATAACATCATTTGGGGCACGCAAAAATGAATAGGAACCAGCAGTTCACCATCCCTCCCACCGCAGGGCACCAGCGAAGCTAGCAGGTAGCAGGCGGTGGTCCAAACAAACAGAAGGAGGTGATCGATCACACAACGGGTACATAGGTCCTTACCCCACAGTGCTGTGGGAACTACAGTCTTACACACGTTTCCAGGGTGACATCTATACAGGGCTATTAACACAGAGATTTTGGCGACTAGGAGAGTATTCTGGGGAAGTGCCACAATACGCTTACTCAATTTTTATACTCTTCACTAGATAACTGTTAGTAGCTTCTGTTTTAGATAGGACAGTGGACTATTCAGACTTCTGTTTTGACCCACAGCTGCCATTCCCTTTTTATGTGCTTTGCCTGGGGATCACTCCCAAACATCCCAGGTCTAGGAAAGTAATTGCAAAGGTCATACTCTTCTTCTGATGGATTGTTTTGGATTTGGTTTAATTGGATTTGCGTGCTGGTGTTTGCTTTTTCAGAGCAGAAAATCCCACCCCTAACCAACTACATCTTTGTTCAGCAGTTGAAGTCATGCTAAATTATTTCGTAGGATGGAGTAGCAATTTTGGAGGTTTAACCTCTTCACTGAACAATATCTGTTAGAATGTTACATCCTTTCAGATTCCTTCTAAAACGTTTGGAGGTCCCTTGAATATCTGTTCTCTGCATAAGAGAATGTAAATGTAAATGTATGACAGTACATTTCAAGTAATTTCCACGTACAGGTTTTATGTCATCCTGTTATTCTGTGCAGGGTTGCCGTTAAGCATCCTGAATAGGTAAAATCAATGAGGTCTTTTAAATGTTAAGAATGACACAATACCTTTTCAAATGGACCAGTCCTCTTCTCATCAAGGGAATGAGGAGCATCATGGCACAGCCAGTTTTATTCTGGCACGAAGGGCGCTTCTGAACAGCACTGACTCTCTTCTTTGAGTTGCAATCACTGATGCTAGTCAGCCAGCAGCACCACAGTAAACTGTCATCCTACCAAACAGCAGCAGATAATCAAAACGTCTGTACCCTAGTGAAAACTGCTAGAGCAGCTGAGGACTCCGGGCCAGATCCTCTGCTTATGTGATTTGCAGTAGTTTGATTTACTCACTGAAGTGCCTCTGATTCACACCAGCTGAGAAGCTGACCCCTTCTTGTGTTTGCCCACTGCAGCTTATTCAACCAGTGATTCAAGGGCAAAAATATGCAGGTGTTTTGGGAAAAAAATATTTTAAATAAACACTACATTTTGATACCAGTTTGCTTTTTTTTTTTTTAAATTTACAGCTGAAATTCTCATAATTAAAATTCCCATTATTATAATTGTCACAAGAAAATAATACTATTTTGGTATAGGTGATTAGTACTGTATGAACTGGAAATTTAGACAACTTTATGCTGAAAATATTTTCTCCCAGATGTGTCAAATTTACTATGAGTTTTAATTCCATAGCAGAAATTTTAGTTCATTAAAAAATTACTTGCAGAAACTATATCAAAAGATTGGAAAACAGTTGAGCAATCAAATTGTCTCAAGAAAAGAAACATATCTTTGAGGAAAGTGTGGTATCTACCCACCAATTTTACAAAACCCCATAAATTAAAAAGGAGAAGCAAGAAGAAAAGTTAAAATAGCATGATATTATGCATTAAGTGGTCTAGAAAGTCTTCTTGGTAGTCTACAAAGGGGATTTTGCTTTGTCAGTAAGTGATGGTACTTTTACCCTTTCTGTCAAAATGATCACCTTTGAACTTAGATGGCTCCACAACATCCAGTATCAACACATTATTCTCTTTGCCAGAAATGATTCAGAGGACTCTTTTCCCACTAGAACTGCACCTTCCCTCGATCTAACGTCAGTCCTTTGTGAAGGACTCGCGACTGAAACCTCCTGTGTGAACCGAAAGTTCGGTACCTTTTTTGGGTACCATTTTCATCTATTTTGAAATGACCCCAAAAGACAGCGAGGCCATCCTCTGGACTCTACCATGATAAATTTGGTGCAGAAGCAAAGGGAACTTTATACCAAGTTTGTGGCTGGGCTTTAACTAGGGACTAGTCAACTTGTGGAAGGCAGGATCATTCCCAAGCCTGTCTCTCATTAAACCATCACAGCCTGCAACTGGGAAACAACAAAAGAAACCGGCTATGACATGTGGCAACTCCTTATTACAGGACCACAGGCTAGGATTGCCTCAAATGTTTACAACACATAATTTTCTTATACGTAGCTATTTTTTAATATATAGCTTGCTCCTGAGAAGCTTGTTCGTACTTGCATCTGGACAGGAACATTTGCTGAGTAAGGGCTACTTAGAATGAGCAGGATTTTTACAATCTCACTTTTAGACTCAAAATGTGGTGATGATAAAGATTGGTTTCTGCTCCAAAGAACTTACATTGTACATATGTGCTGGGCAAAGGTAATTTTTATTTGAACATAAAAAGAACAGTGTTATATCAGTAGAAATATTATATATATTATGTACTTCTATGCCAAAATCCTTTCAGTGGAAAATTGGCTCATCAAGAAACCAGTTCTTTAAGCAAAGCTGCTCTTGGTCTGTTCTCATGTGTTTTAAGAGAAATCTGAAGAATTCTTCTAGTTTGTGTCAGTTACTGGAAATACCACATTGGACCAGCCACTTCTCTTCTGCCTACGCTTCAAAAACCTACCCTTGGTGACATGTGGAGAGGGAGCACGGGATGGTGGAGCAAGTCCATCTCTCATGCCAACCAGACATCTGCAGCTCTGTTCTTCTGACTGCTTTCCACAGCCTGAGCAGGACAGAGTGTCCAGGATGGAGGGGAAAAAAAAGCTATCCCAATATGTGAAAATTTACTCTAAATGCTATTAATGCTTCTGCAGTTACTTGTGTTCATTTCTTCCTTGTTTAAAAAACACAGAATGAAAATGTACCATTCCTGCAGATGGTGGAAATACACAGAAAACAAAAAAGAAACGCTCGTATATTGATAACACTTCTCCCCTCAGTACTGAGTATAAAGATGCTTTGCACTTTGTGGCTCCAGTAATAAAAGCCCTGGGTCCCCAGAAAAGTTTTAATCCAAGAGCACGATTGCATTAGCTTGCAACAACAAAGATTGCTATCACTGCTTACAAAGCGATACATATAATCTCTGTCTTTAAAACTTATTATTTAATGAAAAAAAAGACTTTCTTTGGATTTACAACAAAGCAAAATGATGTAAGGCAGACCATAGAAAAGAGGGGTAGAAAGTAATCGCTCATCCCTGTTCAAAGAAACCATATGTTCACAGTCTTCCAAGACTGTGCATCTTGTGCTGTAATCATAAAGGAGGGAAGATCCTTGAGAAAGAAATGAACTTAATCTTCATTTAAAAACAAAACCCACTTTCAATACCTTTGTGTATTGAAAACAAGTTTTTCAAGGCTGAACCAAAGCACACAACAAGTGTCTCATTGGGACAGATTATTTGGCATGATTTAGCTCTCATATCTTCTGGTCTACCAACAGATGAAACCCTGTTCAGTTGAGCCAGCTGGTTTAGCCATGAAGTTGATCATATTCTCCCAGTATTAATACCTCACCAAGGCTGCAAGGCTAACCTCTTTCACTGTTGCTGTTCTCCCCGATTTAAAATTAAGTCTCAAATGTTGACGAGAGTTTCCTATTAACTGTAGTGAAATTTCAGTTTACATTTTTCTCCAACCACAATAAATGTAGACTGGCTGTACAATATAAATATGAGTTTAAAAAGAATAAATTTTAAAAGTTACTAAAAATCACTGAAGCATTCACAAATGTTTGAGCAAAATATTTTCCCACACACGAATGGCTGAAGATTAAATGAACTCTATCAGCCAAAGGGAAAATAAAAGGAAAAAAATACAAAAAATCAATTTTTAACTGGAAGGCAAAATGAAACGCCTGAATTTTCTGTCTTAGAGCATTTAAAAAATCAAAGACACCTTATTTAAAAAAAAAAAAAAAAAGTTGCTCTTTACTAAGGGAAAAGAAACCTATTCTACTTTGAGGCCAGATTAAACAGGTTGATCAAATGTGAAAGCTTTTTTTTTTTTTCCAGATTTTTTTTTACAGAGCTGGAAAGCTACATCAATTTTTCTTCTACGAAATACTACCCAACAGATCCTCCCTTCACCTTCTTTTCTAGTTCAGCTAGTAAAGGAAAATATCAAGTATTTTTCTAGGGCTTCTTGCATAGTAAACGTTTAAATCAGTTTTTAAAACTCTCTATTTTTCAGCATATTATAATTTGTATTTGCATGATTTTTAATGTTCGAAAAATCAGTGTTTCATGAAGCGTTATGTAAGTATTGTAAGTATTTTCAGCATGGTTCCAAGTTTGCCATCTAATATTTTGGCACAGCTAATCTTGATGAAGTAATTCAATTAATTAGCTTGATGAATCAGCTGGACCTACAATTTCTATCTGTAATCAGCCAGTTAACCTGTGAGACAGACAAAATAATTTGAGAGTTCTTAAGTCTGAACTGATGTCACGTCTCTAATGGCAACTAAACAAGACTGTATTAAGTAGAGGTGTTAAACTCATTAATAACAAAACATCCTAGAGGAAGTGAGGCTGCATAATCTTCTTTTAGTTTTCAGCACCTTGCAATGCTAAATATGAGATATATTGCAGTGTAATTTAAAAGGTACAGACTCACAATTAGCAGTAATCCAAGGCAACAGAGTGCATCAGAACCCGACTGCCTGGGAAGAGGCTGCTCAGGATCTTCCAGGGATTGAGTCAATAGCAGTGATGTCACCTGCGCTCCCCCTTTCTTATATGATATATGGGAAGGAGAAGGTAGATATAAGAAGGACTGATTATGCCATATTCCCCAAAGATGACATTTTGTTTCCTTCCTAAATTGGAAAGGAAGGAAATATGATACCGACCAACTGCAAAACAGACGAGTGACTCAAACAAAGCAAGATTAACTGCAAAAATAAAAAATAAGCCCCTAGCAAGCAACACATTTTATTGACTAGTCATCTTTCCTAGACTTGCTGAGTGCTTCATGTGAACATCTGCCTATCCCAGGCTTATGCCCTCTCAACGTTGGATCAGGTTAGACCACATGGTTGGGACTGGGGAAGAACTGGGTTCCCTACCAATCTCCTCTGAATGTCTATTCTAGGCTCTCTTCTGATGCACTCATTTCTGTTGAGAATCAAATTACTCCATGTATAGAGATATATACATATTTATATCTTCTGCTGATACTACTGACAGCATAACTGTCACAGTGATGGTCAAATGAGGGGAATACTATGACTCTTGTAATGAGAAGTAATAAGCTGTTAGAGTAACTAATATGTTCTAAGAGGGACAGCAAAGAAGAATGGGATCCCCTTTGGATATGTCCACATCAGCTTTTTATTTTAGAACAGGAGTCCACTTTTGAAGTGAATTGCCCAATTGTCTGCACATCACATCTTCTTGGTTTACATCATGGAGTAATCTGGATGCATGCAAACTGGGTTTATTGCAAATGAAACCAAACCAGAGAGTTTGCACCCAGACCACATCTAATAAGCTCCCACCATGAATGGGGAACCAAAGCTCCGAACCAATAAAAGCAGGTTGCACCTTCATCACATCCTCCAGCATGAAGCAAGTGCATTTGCACCAGCAGAAGGCTCGCCAAACACTGAACATTGAAGCGACCATGAAGTGCCTCTCCTGCTCTACCAAGTTACAACGCTATGCAACGTCCCAGGGATACAGTTCTGCTCGTGTGAGAGGGATGAAGGCTTTTCTGATGGGAGAAGAACACAGTTGCAATGTCAGGACCCCTGTAACCCACTGACAGCTGCCACATACCAAAGGGTGGCAACCAGTATTCAATGAAATTTAAGAAGATCAGGAACAACCACCAGACCTCAGGGATAGCATAGCAGATGCATCCTAACCACGTGAATTCAGGTGGGAACACATTTCTGAGTCTGCACCTGGCTAAATATCTACATTTCTGGCCTAGGGACTGTCGTGTACAAATGCCCGCAAGAGAGCCTGGAGGCTGTGAGCTGCAGAAGTCATCTTCTGCATAGCAGCTGGCAGCAGCCTCAGAAACTACCTGGCTATTCACAACCCTATACAAGAGCCTAGCTCTATCCTGGAGACTGAGCAAGCTGTGCCTGCAGTCTGCCATGCTAAGTGCAACCCCCGCAGCCCATCATCTCCCTCCTGCACCTGGCAAAGTGGAAAGCAAACAAGCCCTGTCCAAAGCTAGACCTTGGATAGCCTTTCTGTGGTTCCTTTTTTTTCCTTCTTTGACTTTTTATCAGCCATAAAAAGAAGTATTAAGGGGATAATACTAAGCAAAAATTGCCTCCCTTTCACTATCTGTAAAAAAGAAATGAAACAATTTCTGAAGAGTACTAGAAAAATCAAATCCTAATATCTGAGGTACCTGGACACCATAGCGATAAGTATCAAGGACTGACCACAAACACACTTGGTCTAGAGAAAGTATTCACTGAAAGTTTTTTCTCCTTTTCAGCCAGCAGATAACGATAATAATTGTGGAGGTACAAAAATAAACTTGAGTCATTTTTCATCTGTCAGGAGATCATAATTCACAGGCTTCAGGCACACAACTCAATAAACAAATGGTGTCAGGACAAATATTGTCAGTTTTGTCACTTCTTCTGGGGGGTGGGGAATCATCCAGTGCAGGGAAAAAAAAAAAAACCCAAACCTGTCAGAGGTTGGTCTATGCACTGGGGAAATCTGCTGCTCAGGTTTGTTAACAGCCCTTCTAGTCCTGTTCCCTAGACAAGAGGTAGCACTCATTAGCGCCATTCACCCAGATGCAAGATCCTCTGCCAAGATAAGGTTGAGGAGAACTGATATAACCAAAATAAAGGATGATTATGGTAATATCCAGAATGCATAAATAAAGGGACTTCTCTCCCCTTGTTTTCTTGATATGAAGGGGGCAAATCTTCATCTCATAAACTGACATGCTTCCACTGCTTACCCTAGAGCCAGACTGATTTACCATCAGCAGAGCAGCAAGTCACATAAATCATTTTCCAACCGAAATACCTAACCAGCAAATGGGCCTGTGAGGCTCAAACTTTCATTCTGGCCCTAGCAATATCCTTTGCGCACAACTAAGTGGTGACTTGAATGGAAAACCAGCTTATTCTGTCACCCTTATTTGAAAACTTGTCCTGTCTTAGTCCAGGTGGAAGACTTCTCTATATGGAAGAGACCTGATCGTAAGTCTAGAAATTGTTCTTTATAAGCATTTTTCTCTCCCAAGAGAGGAGGAAAAAGAGATTATATCACCTCTTTCTTATCCCAAACCCCAGAATGGCTTGATTGGTTTAGTTTCTGTTTCCTGACTGACAAATAAGCTTTCGGCTTTGTGGGTATAACACTATTAACAAACAAAGGGAAAAATGATTGCCTTCATTGTGAGGAGAGTCCATAGAAGACCTGCCAGATGAAGTTCTGCCTTGGTCTTCAGAAATATTAGGAGATGAAGCTGGTCAGTACCATGTACAAACCCAAAAATGCCAACTATTAAATTGTGGTCCACTGCTACAGAGTGTAAGTAAATGATCAAACCCCTCTTTTTAGAAGACCTAAAAAATCTTACAGCTTAGCTGTACAGATAACCAATTTTGCAAATACTATCTTGTGAACACTTAAGGTGCTGAACTGAAAAACAACATGTAATTAATTATTTGCTTGCAACACCATTGCCACAGTAATACAGAGATAAAGAAATACAGCATGCTCAAAAATAAGAACACAAAAGCTAAAGTCACCCACAAAATTGCCTGAAACCACCACTGTGAGAACACAGCTGGGGCAGAAACAAAAATACGTAAAAGGTCTTCTCACATCTGCCATATTGTTCAGATCTGTTAGCCAGACGTGTGCGTCCTTGCACAGCCAGATACAAACTCACAGAAGTTGGCTAGACATGACAGAAACCTGTGGAGCTGCCTCGCTAGTACTCAGCAGACCTGGATTCGGGGCTTTACAGAGCCACCAGCTGGAACCATCTGTGACTGTCCTACTACTTCCCATTTCTGTAGAAAGCAAGCCCTACAGAGACTGGAAGGGAAGGTCACCCATACAGTCTCAGCTATTAGTGCTGCATTACCACTGAAAATGATTGTCTACCCTCTAATGTTGCTTCCTTAGTTGTGAAGACCCTATGTTCCTACTAAATCCTGGACTTCACATTTCTTGGGTTCATCTACCTCTCCCAGCTAACATAAGCGTCAATAGTTAAACTACTTGAAAGCAACTATACTATTTAGGAGCTTAAACCCATTGACTTTGTTGTGTGCCAAATACACTGTGGAATATAACAGCTAATCTCTCAAAACAGAAGTTCCTTTGACATTTCCAACCATACCTAATGTACAATAATATTTCAGTAAACCTCAAATGAATTTTTTTTTTTTTTAATGTGAAATTTCATAGATGTCTGTCAGTGAAGTTTCACAAAGATGAATTCCAGCCGCTATTCGGAGCAAAAAAAAAAAAAAAGTCATAATATAAAGGCCAGAAAAGTCTGAAGGTATCCTGCCAATGAACTAGCTGAATAAGAGTGAAAAAAACTTTACCAGAAATCTTAGGCTAGCCTCATTATCAGGCAGCTTCATTTTGATCTGCAGAACAAAACACTATTGCAGTGCATAGAAAAAAATGATGTAGTGCTTTTCTGCAATTTACAAGTTTATAGAAGAGCTACATTCTGGGATTTGGATGACTCCAAGGGCACAGCATTGATTTGCTCATACTATGAGGAAAGTATGCCTCAGGTAAACCTTTCTTTTCTATCATACAAAGGCTTGCATATAGATCTTTTGCAGACTCATTCTTAATAGATAAGAACACACAAATACTTTTGGAACTAGAGGTGAGTCAAAAGAAATTTCATTCCCACAGCAATCCACACAAGTTGTTAGAAGAGACAGATGCTACTTGAAAAATTTTATTCTACAGGGTTTGGCAGACATGAGCTTGAACTAATAACCAGTTAGCACCAGAGGAAAAGAACACACATACACACGAAAAAAAGATGCTTCTCGACTCTAATTTTGTTGCCTTCTCAAAACTTGAGAAAAAGCTTGTGAGACATTATTTAGTATTTCACAGTGCCAACAGCGTGCACTGAAACATCACAAGATGAAAAAAGATACAACTTCCATTTATCTTAATAGCAAAGATTTTTATTATAACAAAATGAAGGAACCTGCATTCAATGTAATCAATTTTGAAACTGGAAGCTGAAGGGAAGCATCGCAGAGGAAAGAAGGTGCTTGAGGATAAGGCATTAAGGACCTGACACCTCAGTTAATTAAAACCTTGCCTGAGTAACGAGTGCAGTATCAAGACCTCATTAGTCCAAGTTTCATTCAGGTAGGCAATCACCATGACAGGGCCATCAGAGTCTCTTCCCTTTTTGGCACTTTAAAGCTTAAGGCCAGGGATATAAGAGGCCAAGAAAAGCTTTGTGTTTCACTGAGTCGTGTCTCTCTACGCAAGGATGCGGGCAGCGGTGCTATATGGAAGCGCCCACTGCTACCACCTCACGGTGCCCATAAGGACACAGGTTTCCAGCCACGCTGCTCAATGCTTTGCCACTCCACGACTCGGGTCAGAGACTAACAAGAGGATGAAAACAGGGCCAGAGGCACTTAAGCCAAATAGCCTGTTCTGCCTTTTTTTTTTTCTTTTTCTCAGTATATTGACAGTAAGACAGTTTAAGAACTGAAGGATGAACATTTTAATAAAAGCCTATATTGCCACTAGCCAAAGAGTTTAACTTGGACCTCTTGGTACACCTAAAGCCTAATACTGTACATTGTCAGTTAAAGTCAGTCTACTTCAAGATTTATACCTATTCTTCAGGATTAGAGTAATTTTTTTCCTGCTCGAACAGGAAACCTCCATCCTTGTACCATCACATCAGCCTCTCTACCACACAAGTGTCCTAAGGAAACTGGTTAATGTGTCAGTAGATGGACCCTTTCATTTTAACCTTTCACATTGGGTGGCTTCAACAGTACTAGCACAGAAAGTCCTGTATCCATGTCGTCTTCTGCTCTTTTCTTCAAGATCCCTTGAAGCAGCAGGTATCAGCCAGTAGTAACTGATGTTGCTACTCTAATTGCAGGACATACAGATTAAATTAAAATGAAGGTTTATCAGGAGTACATGTACAAAAACAGATATACAGAGAAAATTTCTGCCAATTTCTGCATTGAGGGACCGCTGTGGTTTTGCAAACAAATCTGCCTCTAGATGAACTTGTCTTCCAAGAATGCAGTCCAGACTATTCCCTCTTTTTCCTCATATGCTGTCATCTGGTTAAGGTGGAAAATAGTCTTTTTTCTAAAACGTTAATGTTTTGACAGTATGAGGCATTTGGGGGCTTGGGGCTGTTTCAATTCCATTTTTCTGATGCTATTTGAAGTGATAATTGATAAAATCTCACTTCTTTTTACAGGTGTCAGGGAGATGGAGTGTCAGGGAGTGGCAAGAACACTGTATGGAAAAAAAGCTATTCGGAAAACTCACAGAACAGCAGCAGTCCAAGGTATTCTATGCTACAGAATAAAACCGTGAAACTGTACCAACTAGAGTATAATTCAACATTTTTCTGTTAATTCAGCAGCATATATGTACTTCATTTTGCTATTTATAAATAGCTTTCATAATTACAGACCTTGGCATACCTATCAAAGGTCATACAATAACTAAAAGAATGGTCATACAATAACTAAAAGAATGCCAAGTTTATAAACTTAGACATTGCCCCCTTTTTTATATTTAACTTTTCTACATTAGCTGTTTTATGGCCTGAAATATCCAAGACGAGCCAAAAAGAATACACAAAAAGAAGATAAGAGGAACATAAAAACTGGAAAACAGCGACGAGCAACATTCCTAACATGTATCTCAACTTCCATCCACAAACTTGTCCAAGATGTTGAGCTGAAGGGTACTCAGATTTAAATGTTTGGGTGGCAGGTTGACAGCACATGGAGGAGAGAAACATGAGGAAGAGAGAGCACATTAGGGAGAAAAATGCTGCATAATTTCATTGCACCGAACCTCAAAGCTACTAAAACAAAAAGTCTTGTGATTTCATTGGATGGTATTAAAATATTGCAAATTAATGTCATTGGTGCTTTTTCGAACCAAAACATCATCTATTAATTTTCTCTTTTCCAAACTGTAAAAATAGGAAGACCAATATCCAGGAAGCACATTTGACTACTTACAGTCATGAACAGGAAAGAAAATCCACACTGGATCTGGCCCGGAACCAGCTCATGCTGTACTGGGAGTCCTCAAACCTACCACATGAAAATCCTTGCTTTCAAAGGATTAATATGCCAAAATTGGAACAAAACAAAGAAAGTCCATTTTGTACTATTGAAATTATGGGAAGTGAGCCCAGGGGCACGGAATTTGGCAGAAGTTAAGCCAATGACTTATATTACATGTAATTACATTAAAGTTCCTCTTACTGGAAAATGCATGTGGACCTTGTGGAGGATTTGCGGCTGTAACAGCACGGATTCTTTTATAATTCATTGATGTTCATTGGAATTCAACCCAAACATTTCCATATTTTCCCACTAATTGTAGAGAAGACTACTCAGCCTTTTTTTAGTTAATACTTCTAAAAGTTAACAGCTTAAAAAATAGTTTTCCATAGTTTTTCAACTACACAGAATAAGGACACATCAAAAGACAACTTTGGGCATGAAATTCTAAGCCCAGCTTTTTCATAGTAGATAATAATTTCTATTTTTTTGGCTACTATATTTCAGTATAAGCCAGTACATGACAGCCATAATGTTAATTGGCATCTGTGTTTTAAAATGGCCAGTTAATCAGGTAACTGCTTTTGAAAATTTCCTAGTTTACTAATGTACTTACATCATAACATTTGATGTTAAACTATTTCTGCTTAAACTTAAAAAAAATGATAGCTCTTACTTATATCTGTATCTGTAGATACAAACACATAATTATAAACATAACTAAAGGAATAACTAAACTTCACTGCTAATTAAATAAACACTAATTTCTTCCCATTGATCTGGTGCTTTCAGGAGTTTGAGTTTCAGTTTGAGTGATACACAAAATATATTGATTATAGCCAAATGCTTAACCAGCATTTAAATTTGTCACTGTACTTGCTCCAATAGGCAGGCCACAGTGAGAACGGACCCAGTTAACCCAGTTTCTGGATATCAGTGAATCATAAAGATTACTTAATAAAAAGTTCTCCACAGTAATATAGGAAGCCAATGACCCTTAAAAGAAATATTCTCTGTAATGCTTGAGAATTGGCCAAAAAAATAGCTTTCTCTATCAAAAATGACTAACTGAACAATCTTGAAGAAAATTCTTTTTAACACTATAAAAAGAAACCACGTAAATGGCAAAACAACCCTTTCTCACAATTTCAGAATGGAAAGATTAATTGCCTATTTCAGAATTGCTTTGTTTAAAAGTCTGGTCTTTTAAATACATATAATAAAAACTGAAAAATTTCAACTGACTGAAAATTATAAAAGCTATTATATGTTGGCTTTTTTGTCAAGGTTAGGGTTAAAAATGTTAAATATTAAATTTCCAAACAGTGGAAAATCTACTGCTAACTCCTTCTACTTGAAGCTGCACCTTTAGCTCCAGGGCTACCTTTGACCAAACGTTCCCTGTTTCACAAGGTTCACAAATGGCAAAAGCCAGGCTGGTTCCTTGCCAAGGGAGATGTTACTAAGAAGAGAAAACTTAAGACTTTAGCAGGACTAGGGGACGATGCACTGCACATTTGTGGCTGTTGTCAAAATGTTGTTTAGGGTGGAAAAAACATTGTTTATGGATTTCAAATCCCACTCTCTACCCAGCATGTCTTTGGATCAGTGTTTCATACCTGATGGGAAAGGTAAAGCTCTCTGCATCCTCCTACATAGCTCATGTACAGAAGCTTCATAAGACACACAGATTTGCCCCCTCCTGATACTGCAGAAGACACTACAAAGACAATACCTTAAACTCTTCTTCTTCCTCATAATTAATCACCATTCTTCCATCCAGTTGGGTAGTAAATACCAAACATGGAAAGAGAGCAATAAGATCTGCAGTGGCTGGTCTCACCTCTCTTTCATCCACCTTTTTCAGACCACCACCTAGACCAGCAGATTACCATGACTGCCATCTGCCAGACAGGCCGCAAATTAACCATGGGCAGCAGGTGGGTCCATCCCACAAAGAGGTTGGGTACTTCAGTAAGAAAGTGCTACTACCACAGGAGGAGCTACCCACCTGAGAGAGGAAAGAGACACTTCTGGAAAAATACTTTTCCTTTTGCTTCTTCTCAAGAACAGATATGAAGTGCTAACTAGCAGGCTGACGTGGAAAAATACAAGTCTCGACAGAATCAGCCTAAGGAGCCTGTATGAATCACACCCTGCCCATTGCTTCTGCGACATCTAACTAGAGACCACAGAGGAAAGCAGCACAGCCTTATAAAATTGAGTCACCTAGAGTGAAACTCTGATGGAAAATTAACACCTACAGGTGACTCAGCCATGGAGAGATGAGGAGGGAGCCAGAGACCAGCTCCCCAACCTGCTCTGCCCGCACAGAGTGCCCCAGGGTGGCCATCACCACCAAGGACCAGGACAACACAGCTGTGGGGCTGGCGCAAGCAGCACACGTTTTTGCCCCCCCAAAAAAAAGGAAAAAAAAAAGTGTTTCTGATCAGAATGGCATAATATTGGAGTCACTTTGAGGCAGTGGAACTGACTGTGCAGGGAAGAGAAAAACAAGCAGGGTAAATTAGACTTTAAATTTACTGTGGCTAACTTAATACAGGGGAAGAGGGAAAGGCTGGGAGAATGAAAATATGGGAAGTATTAGAAAATACTTTAGTATTTTGAATACCACCACAAGACAACTACTGGCAAGTGCTGCATTGTGCTTTGCTTTAAAGTAGAAAACTCTGCATTTTAATTAGAATAAGTAAGTAATACTAATTGCCATCACCAAAGCAGATGCTACAGACAGGATACCACACAAACACGTGGGGAACAACTGAGTAATACAAGAGCCCAAACGCTCCAAAATGAAGGAAGCCCAATTAAGCTGTCTCTTGAGGTTTTCTGGCTTAGATGCCTAAGATGATCTGACTGAAGCTCTTCTCAAACAGGTGGGTTATGATCCCTCCAGCTGCCTCTCGTTTGGACCTCAGTAGCTTGGCTCCCTTATCATCAGTAAAACTCAGGACTTAAAACTCAGCTTCTAAATTTGCTCGAGTTTAGATCCAATCCAAGTATAAAATATGACAATATTATACACAATATTTCTTCTTAAGATTACTGAATGAAACAAAAGGGTGTTTTTTTGTCGTGGGAAAAGAACACAAAGTAAATTCAATTTGAAATTCAACAACAAGGGAGGAATAGGTAAGCATAAAATCCAGAGCGATTCGTATTTATAAAAGCCTGAGTGTAATGAAGAACCATTAATAAGCCTTTCTGCTTCCTTTAGCACCCACAGCATGACACTGTTCTTTAAATGAGGAGCTCACTGCAAGGGGCACATCTCAACTGTAACTAAATCCAAGGAGGAGGTCAGCTACCAGAAGACTATAGCATACATTTGCAGTGTTTTAAAAAAAAGATTACCAGAAGCTTTTTTGGTGTCATCTAACGTCAGACAGTTATTCTAAATTCAAAACATGCAAGCCCATACAGAAAGGGCTTTACTCAGGATTCCAGTGTGATCTAAAAAAGAAAACGTTTTTGTTCTTTCTGCTGCTCAGTAAACATCACCTGACATTGTTTATCTTCATTTGCCTCTTGCCTACTCAACATTCATCATCTCTCATCATTCATCTCGATTTGTTCATGTCCACTTAACAATCATCATCCAACATTGTTCAGCTTCGTTTGCATCTCGTCCGCTTGACAGTCATTATCTGACATTACTCATCTTCATATGCTTGGCAATATTTCCCTGATATCCTTGTTCAAGGATTCATCAGTGCTTTGAATTTCCCATTTTTTCAATATGTCAATATGCCTATCTACAAGCACCAAAAGTAACCACTTTTATTGTTTTGACACAGTTTAAGACTGTTTTTCAATTCCAGTAAATCTCATGGAAAGCACTGCCCCTTCCCGCTGCTTCACCATGATGAATACTTAGTATTTCCCATTTTTACTTCATGAGGAAAAAAATTATGTATCTCTATTACTTTGTTTATATATAAATATATATATATGCACACAAATATATAAATATATATAACACCATAATTTCCAGGATAAATAACAAGTATCACTCAGATAAATAATATATTCTCTTGACCTTCAGCCCTCGGAGTAGAGAAGCTGTCAACCACCAGTACTGTATTTAGAAGTACAACACATTTAGGCCTTTCTTAAGCTGAAGAGGAATATATTTCATAATTCATTATCCCCTCCTGCCTTAGTATTTTGGGAAAAAAAAAAGAATAAATAAATAGTTCATAATAAATACATAAGGAAATATGGCATCTCCCCTGCTCTTGAATTTTCTTCAAGTGCCTCACATTTTTGACATTATCTTCTTAGAAAATACAGTTTTTAATCTGAAGATAACAACAAGATTCTCACACATTTGTAATTCCTCAGTCAAGGTAACCTGAATCTATTCAGTAAACAAAATAGCCTGTTTATTCTATGCAGAGTGTAGCTCCTAGATCCACATATCTGATGTACATCCAAAACTAAATAAAAGAGTTTTCAATAGTCTCTTCAATATGTTTCTATGAATAGTCTGCAAATTAATTTGTTTGCTAACATATCTGCAGAAGGTGACCATAGAAGACAAATAAATAGTTTATACAATGTGAATAAAGTTATTATAACTGCTTCATGAACTGCTCCAAAGAGCACAAATCTGTCTTGCCTCAAGGCATCCATTACAGTTGTTATCATTTATTCTGGCCAAAGACCTGGTCAAAGGCTCCAGAAGTTACATCTCAAGGTTTCTTGTGATTAGCGGTCACTCAGCGTACTTAAATGAAGGAAAACTACAGAACAGGATACCATTAGGGCCTCCTCAAATATGACTGCTGCTGCTTTTAGATATTTAACTTCATCTCACATAACCAAGGTTGTAGCCATAAGAATGAGATTAGCTGCAAAACCACTCCTTTTTCAGCCAAGTGACACCAACCTTCAAGCAAAGACGGGCTAAATACAGGCCTCCCCCCTTGCATGGCACCCTTCGCTCCCTCCTCCTTGCATACAGATTTCTTGCTTGCCTTTTGCTAAGCTGCAGCTTGCTGTGCCGCACAATGAGCTCGTGCATCCCCCCTCGCTCTCCCTTTTCCCCTGCACACACAGGCTTCAAATCCCCACGTTCCCCTTTCCACTTCCCATTGTAGCATGGGCCATATAAAACTCTTCCTTCATCGACCATTTTTGCAGCTCTGCCTTTATAGCCCCCCCTCCAGGGTATATGTACTTCAAGTCTAAAGTACAGTAAGTGTGTTGTAAAGCAAGCAAAATGGTTTTTTCCACTTCTGGCAGGTAAGCCAAGATGAAACACCACTCCAAGCCCTGTTTCTTTAGTGTGCAATCCTTTAAAGATGATGGGTCTGTGGCCAATACGGACCAGCATAGACCTATGGAAGGTAAATGAGACACAGTTTGGGAAATTGCAGCCTAAACTATATCATGTTTTCAAATTTCTCATTTGAATTCAGCTCGGTCTCTTTTCGCTCAGTTATGCCAACGACACATAGAGGCTGGCCCCACAATATCTATTAATTCATCACAGAATTAGTGTAAAAACTATATTTTCTATAAAGCTTTAAAAAAATTATATCGCTAGGATATAATTTTGTGACCCTCTCATGCCCCCCAGCTGTCACAGTGTAACATTCCCAACATTATCAAAATCAGCTGGTGAATCTGCATTTATAATTCTCTAGGGAAGACTGGTTTTAAATAAGAGTAGTCTTCCACCCCTACAAAATCAAGTTTCTTAAGCTAGCTCAAGCTGGCCCATAAAAAAGGAGGCACAAGACTCTTCTGGAATTGTCTCAAATAACTATATTTCTATTAGCATATATAATGTTATTAAATTCAACGGGTTTCATAAAGATTCATTGATTTCAAGAACTTGAAAGGAACGTGGGCTTTTTTTAAATTTGGATGAATGTCATAGCAAGTTCTGAGCAGATTAACCATCCACTTCCTTTACTTCTGATCAGAAATAAGGGGAAGGGGGGGAGAGTATTTTTATGCCAGAAGTAGAAGTAAATTGTTCTGTCTTTTTTTTTTTCTTCAACTGAATATACGGATAGAAAACATGCATTGTGACATTGTTCAGCCTTATCCTTCCATCTTCATTCAATTTTCTATCATTAGTTATCCTCATCTTACTGAAATTCATGCATTTCTTCTAGATGGGGATTCATTATAGATGTTTCAAGACAGTTATCAAAGAGTATATGACTCACTACAGTATTTGAAAGGTGATAAAGAGCTTTAGGAAACAAATAACAAAAACTGCCTATTGGCAAGGTCCGTTACCATGTGAAATAATCTTCCATGATAGGCAGCAGAAACCTCATTATTCAAGATGTTCAAAAGAAGGCTAGCACTAGAAAATACATTATATTAAATAATCCTTCATTATTAAGAGGGGGTTTGACCAGATGACCTTGGGGGATCCTCCCCTTACCTGGTTTGTAATATGTAAGAGTTTAGGAGACAAAAATGTGATTAAAACAGGCTGAGGTAATTTGTGAAGTATTCAGATTGTGTGTGAGGCTATAGTGTTTATATATATACACACATATATATGTACAAGAAATTAGTCACAAAGCTCCCTGTGGAGCTTAGGTAAATCCTGTGGCTAGGTCAGTAGACGTGCTCTAGAAATGTAACATCACCAACTACTGTATGTTTAAAAAGGGTTCCCAAAAACTTAACTTCCTCTACACCCACCTCCCCAAATGTGGGCAGCTGCTATATTTTCTTTTCTGGGTTTTTAAAATGTGTTAGAAACGTGTAGAAAATGGATAATTTCACGTGTATCTGTAAATTATCCTATGGGGTTTTCAAATTAATTTCTCAGTAATTAGAAAGCATCTCTGCCTCATGTGAATTGAATCAAAGAGCTCATGGATTACAAGTGTCTCAGTGGATGAGGACAACTCTGTCTAAGAGGGATTTCTCTTTATTTTTTCTTTTTTTTGAAAATCAGTCATTTCAAGACAATGAGCTTTGCATTTCAATTCAAACACTTTTGTGTTTGGGGTTTTTTTTAGATTTTTAGGTTAGATTTCATATATTTACAAATAATTTCTAGAACAGCAACAAAACACCCACCCATATCCAGCTGCATAGGAAATGTCTTCCTCAAATCCAGCACAAAAATCCCACCCTAGATGGTTTCTATTTCTTCTGATGCTTGAGCACTTATTTTTCAAAACACTGTCTCCAAGGAAGTGACACAGCACAGAGAGCTTTCCAAAAAGCTCAGCTTCAAAAGGAAGCTAACAGAGCTGCAGGTGCTGTGCACCTCCACCCACTAGGAACTTGTTAATCCAAGCTCAGCTCTTTCCTAGCTCAATACCTCCCACAAGGAAATGCAGGATTTCTCCCTCCCCTCAAGCTTGCCTGCGTATAAATCTATAGCAAGGGCAGTCTGCATGATCTCCCAAGTGCCAGCACTATTTCTGAACTACTAATGCTCCCCTGAAGGCTCTTGACCTGGCAAGCTGGGTCTGGCACAAGCAACTCCAGTCCCCTCTCAGAGCTGGGTTTGAGACTGGTGTAGTTCAGGTCTCCACTGCTGTTCAAAGCAGGACTTCTGCTGATAGCTGCACCGTAACGTTCATAATGTACAATTGCATTTAGGCAAATTGCATCTCATTACACATCATTCCTACACTCGGCTAGAGAGCAATTCTTTCGTCTCTCGGCTGCCATTTCGACACAGACTTCAAGCAGTTTAAGCAAGACTCTAGCGCCCAGAGGGTTCCCAAAATCTGAGGGACTGTTTAACTTGCATTGCAGATTAAGTGCCCATGTAATGAACAGCTATCCTGTATATGCAGTTCTGTAGCAGAAAAAAGCATATAAGGAAAGAAGAGACAACTGGATACTTTTCACAGATAGCTGGAGTTTCATTCAACCCTTAGAAAGACAAATAAGTGTCACTTTTCAACCTTTTCTATATCTCTGTACTCGATACCAGATAAAATGTAATATCTGCTGTGGCAACATTCACCATAGCTTGCTGAATTAGTTCTGTTTTAAATAATTATCTTTGATTATACCTGAGGTAGGGGTTTGGTGAACAGGTCCGATATTTCAATTGAACCCTTAGATTTTTTGTTGCAATTCTATTTGTTCCAACTCCAACACAAGGGTGGGGTTGAGGGGGGGTTCCTCTGCTGGACTTTTGCTTACAAACTGTGTTTTAATGTCCTCATCCAGCACTACCATGATTGGTGAAAAGGCAGGTCAGATTTGTAGAGCAGATTTAACTTCATGGGACCTCAGGCGGTGTCTAGTTTAACCGGTGTTCCTCATCTGGCCTCAACCAGTGTTTCTCATCGAAAGGGTATGATGAACCCAGTAATCAGAGCAGAGCCGCTAGAGGCGAGACAGCAGCTCCTCCAGTCCTGACACACGCTTTCTCCCTGAGCTACCCAGCCCTCTTCTACAAGCTATGCTTAAGATTTTTGAGGTTTTGAGCATAACCATTTGCGAGGAGGAAGAAGAAAGACATGATTCAGGCGGCTAGCCGTTCCTGCAAATAACAAATAGAGCAAGAAACAGGTTTCCACCGTCACCGAAACCCCAACAAATACGTGATGCGCAACTCCGTTATCTGCACCTCTTTCAGTTTCACAATGCTGTGTTCAGACATTCACCTTGATCACTGCCTAGTGGATTATATCCCCAAAATAATAAGAAAAAACAAATTGATCTACAGTGCATTTTTAAAGTAGAAGCAGAGCATTGAGTTTGGAAGCCTTTCGAGTAACACATTTTGTTTGCATTTTTATGAAGGGTTTTTTTGATCACATTTAATTTGGCAGTATGGTTTACGAGTCAGCCATAACAGTGCTGGAGAGGAAACCAAATACATTTGTAGTTTTCATTTTGGGAAAACCTAGGAAGAGATCAGGAAAAAACCAAACACCAGACTTGTCTCTGCCTCTGTAGAGATGCTCCTGGAAGTATAAAAAAAACCAATATTTGGGCTTGAGAGGGAAGAATGTGTTATTCCACCACCCTGGAAAGTATGTGTTAAAATGCTGGAGTTTAAAACAAAACAAAAGCAAAGCAACAGCAGACTACTGAAAAGACCCTGCACTTCACTGAAAAAATCCTCAGCCATGAGAATAAAAGGTTAATGTTTATATTTAACATGCTGCTGCTAGGTCTTTTTCCACCAGCTTCCTTCAATTTCTTTTCTCCCCTGTTCAAATGCTGCTTTTGTTTTTACAGACTATATGAACTGCTGTAGTGAATTGCAACCATAAACCATCAACACGGCATCCTCTGTCTGAGCCCCCATCAACAGACAACCTCTAACTGAATACAGCTAATTGGTGTTTATTCTTTGTTACAAAGCCATGGCCAGCCAAAAGCATAAGTTTGAAAAACGCCTGCTCATGAAGTGGCACTGCAGCAAAATTACACGTTGGGCAGGAGGATGGATGCTACCTTTTCTGAAGGAGATCAGTGTCTACAGGCTTTAAGAGCTTTAGTTTCACATGAATTGAGCCTGATGTTGCATAAAAATTTGTCATGTTGCAATCCAAGATAAAGCAGCCTTTCATATACACCTATTTCGCAGCCTTAACACTTCATAAGAGAAAAAAAAATAAAAACGCCACAGCCCAGGTTTTATCCATCTCCAAAGACCAGATTGGTGGTCTGTTCAAGCCGCTGAGTACCTGCAAGAGCAGAAGCTATTGAGACATTAAAATATGCTGCATTTATGCTGCCTATAACAACATGATAGCCATTATAACGATTTATAGCTAGTAATCACAGTAATGCTTGAAAGCACTGGGCTTTTGAAAAAAGTTGTTTTATAAAAATGAGAACTTTATGGTGCCTATTCATAGCTATGACTTGGTTTGTTTGTTCAGCTTATTAATGGAGAGTTTCTTTGGAGGGTTAACATTTAGGTTTTGGAATTCTGTACGTATTCCCTGTGTTTCATGCTACCTGGACAGTCAGCAGCATCTTACAATCTGCCCAGAATTTTAAGCTACTGCAGGAATCAGCAGAAACTCAGCCTGAATTTTAGAAGGGCATCAATCTCTGACGCACTCAAACCAGCCGTACTGGATTTGGGCGATTGGACTAGGCTCCTCTCACAAAAACCTTTTTTACACCAGTCCCTAAGGTGCTGTAACTCACTGTAGCCACTTCTAAACCCACACCAAGCTGCATCAGCTGAGGCCCAAATCACTGTGTATTTGCTACCTGAGGGTAACACTAAATTCAGTCATGCTTTGGCAATAACAATTTTCAGACTTCTACCAGTTACCTGCATAACTCCCGATGAAATCCAACACACCTAAACTCCCCAGCACTCCTTTCAGTTTGCGATAATCCTCAGCTGGCATAAGCACAGTTTCACAGAGCCTGTATAAGAGGAAAGAGCACATTTCCTCTGAAGCATTACACAAAGTAACAACCATTTCTGCTTTAGTAAGACGAGGTTATCACAGAACGCAAAAAGCATGTATACCCCATTACATGCACAGAGAGGTAGTAGGACCTTCTCGCTCATGGAAGAGCAGCTATTCTGGGAGTGGTCACAGGGAGTCCTCAAAACCTCACAAAACTTCTGTGGTGATGCCATTTTTTGGGGGAAAAATATATTTTAAATTTGCTCTTACTTTATGAATAAATTAAATTACTCAAATATTTTGTACAAGCATAAAATAAGAATTCTGTCTTATGTTCTGCTGAATTAACCAATTCTTGAGTTGCCTGCTTCAGTTTCACATTTCTGTATTTATTAACCCTAACATTAGAAAACAAGAAATGGAGTTTTTCTTACATGAAGCAGAACAGATCCAGAGAGTCTCTTCCCTGATGTCACAAAGTTCTGAACTCTCTTCATTACTGCCCTATATCTCGTGCAGTCATTTTCACTAAGACATCACAAGGGAAAAACATTTGCAAAATGTCAGAGAAATGACAGTATCCCGGGTGAAAGTTTATGTGAGGTGTAGTGGACCCGAACTTGCAGGTCTTACCTGCACAGGCATGAAAACACTAGATTGCCTTCGCTGTCAACTCCCTATGCCAACTTGGCTGTTGTCTCCTTCTCTTGTCCCTCAACTTCTCCTTTTCCTAAGAAAATCCAAAATTTCAGGAGCGTTAATAAAAAAGCAGATATATGTTTCACCATGTACACCAGCTCTACAGCCCTAATTGAGTCACAAAACTTCCCTTTAAACTGCATTCTTGCAGCGTGAGGCAAAGCCAGTGCAGCAATTTTTACCCTTTTTTCCTCACTTCTTTGTTTTGATACAGTGCCATGAACAATTCCCAAAGGGGAGGGGAAAAAAAAAAATCCTAGTTTGTTAATATTTTTCAACACAAAATTAATGTTGATGGCAGCAGGCTTCAGAAGCTCACAACCTTGAAAACTGTGGTGACATTTACACTGTTCCACTTAGCTTTAGTTTGGATTGATAGGAGCTATATGATTCTTCCTAAGAAGCTAATGAGTGCCTTTAACACTGAGTGAAAAAGAAACATGAACTGGAAAAGAGCCGTTCTCTGGTTTCTCATCGTTTCCGTTGCCAGGGAAACAGCTTCCCCATCAATGGATGGCATGGGGTCGGACCAGCTGCTTCCTCCCAAGGCTAGCTCCCCGACATCACAAGGCTGCGCTGAACAGATTAGGAATAAAACAGAATAAATGCACATCTCCCTAAAAAAGACCAGTTGAAACAAAACTCAGCAGAATTATGGATTTTCTAATTATGTCTTTTGAGCATGGCACCACAA
This sequence comes from Calonectris borealis, assembly GCF_964195595.1. Lineage (NCBI taxonomy): Eukaryota > Metazoa > Chordata > Aves > Procellariiformes > Procellariidae > Calonectris > Calonectris borealis. The sequence goes on from NC_134314.1 coordinate 113,254,875, forward strand.
GAACTGTCTCGCAGAGACGTCATAAATTCAAGATCCCGACAAAACATGGTCATTAAAGATCCCATGCCATCTTTTCATAAGATTAAACACATTGTTAGTCTCACTGCCTTGGCTGTGCTCCAAGTTGAATAATTGCATTCTGGATAACATACCTAAATTCCCCTGCTGCTTAAACACGACAAGAAAGTTTTCATCACTTTCTTTTGTAAAGCATCAGGGGTCATTGCTGGTGCCATTATAATGGCTTTGTGCCACCGAAATGCCCAGGAGAAGTGACATACTCGTTCCCAAGATGACACAAACAAACAAACTTATAATTCCATTCATAGCAGTAATATAGTCTGCTATGCAAAAGTCTATTACTTATGTTCTATTTAAACACATCACAGATTGCAAAAAGATGATAGTAATAAAGCTAGACATGAATAATGAAAGATTAAAAAATGATGGGGAAGCTGTAGAGAACATGTGCTTGCTACAATTTTTGATGCACTTCAAGGGTTGATTTAGATTTAGGTTCTGACATTTCTTCAGGTCTCCACATCACTGATTATTACTTGCAATATAAGTTCAATTTCTATTTCATGACAATGTTCTGGGAACATACATTAAACATTCTTATTAAAAGGCAATGAATATGTTATATTTTGCCTTGGTCAGCAAGCGTAGCCAGTGATACAAGATAAGAGTAAATTCCTTTCCTGACCCCATACTTTTAGATGTGTTTTAGGTATGCAACGGCATTGGCAGAACCTGGGCAAGCTCTTACTCCCACGCTTCGTTTCCTGGTATTTGTCAGATAGTTCCAAGCCGTCGTAAAACCTTACAACTCGCAGAGACAGCGATGTGCAACAGACAGTGGAAGGAACAGATTGAAAAGAAACCATCACAAAAAGAAAAATATAGGAGATAATGAATCCTGTTACATTTTGTGACTTGTTTCCAACATTATTTATGTTTACATACTTTGCTTTGCTCCTATTTCAAGTGTCAAACCACTTGAAATATTAGAACTGCTATCATAAACTGTCCAATACGAGTTTGGGATGTTTGTTTGTTTGTTAGCTTTTTCCCCCAAAGACCCCCTACCCTGCTCTCATTCATCCTGGGATAAGAAATGACAGTGAAGTGGTCTAGACTTACATAATTGCCAACAGGATCACAATCTGTCCCTGATTTTCTCTTTCTCTATTGTGACATATTCTGTTCTTTAACTAGGCTCACGATGAGATGTAATTTGAATTTACAGCGTGGAAAAGAATCCCTGAGCACATTACAAACTCATCTGCCAACTGCACACAGCAATTGTTCCTCTCATTCCTGAAACGCAACCTCTTCTGCTGGGAAGCACGCTGACTTTTAATGGCATTGCAACTGTTTAAGATAGAGAAGAAGACAGACACCATATCCAGTGATAATATCCGAGAGATTTTCAAGCTGCTCCGTGTTCCTTCAGTGCCTCTCGGAGCGCTTCCCGATGGCCTGTGGAAAACTGCCTGAGTGTATTGTGCAAGTCTCTTCTCCAGTTGTTTTAACCAGTCTCCCAGCTCATCTTTGGAAAGAAGAGGCTGCAAGTTTTATATTTGACCCCTGTATGGAAAAGCCACATGCAGCCAGAGGGGGAAAAAAATGATTTTTTTACTAGATGAGAAAGTACAAAAGGAAACAGGCAAATATAATGTGTGAAGAATTATTAGAGAATGGCACAAGCTATGGGATTATTCATGTCTGCAGACTTTCTAGAACACGTCTATTAAGCATCCACAAAATCCTACAGCATTTGTCCCCACTTAACAATTAACTGCAGGAAATATTTTTGAAGTCCCAGAGAAACCAATTAAAAGGTGTTCCTGAACTGAGGCTCAAGTCACAATTAAATTTCATAAGACTTTGTCATACACTCAACTGAGTTATTAAAAAAAAATGAGTCACCAGAAATGACATTTTATTCCCATTTTGGCAGCTGTGAATCACTTTGGCATATGAATGGACCCCATGATCAGTGACCACAGCAGACTAAAGAACCTGCCAGTAGGATTTGCAGGGATTTTCTATAGCCAGAAGAGGCCTTTTGCATATGCCTCACAGCGCTTCCCTTGCTTTGGTGGCATGCAGGGAGAACTCAGCTGCATGAAAGATAGGGTTTTGCAAGCACACTTGCTGGATCTGCGTAACAGAGGTGCAAGATATACAATTGCACAGCATCTGATTTGTCCAGGGTACAGCAAGTTGCAGAAGCAATGCCAAAAAAAAAAAAAAAAAAAAGAAAGAAGAAAAAGAGCTACATGTCACCCTTTCCCCAAGGAAGGGAAGATTTGGATACGTGAGGATTAGCAATAACCTGAGGAAGAAGCAATGCAGAGAAGCTACACACTGAAGCAAGAATCAGTCAGAAGAACAAATCCCCCTTTCAAAAAAACAAAACCTACCATACTTGGCAGGAAGGAGACTATCAAGGACTATGCACAAGACAATCTCTTACTGGTACAGAGCAGCAAAAAGACGCTGTTTCCCCGTCAGCAAGGACCTTCGTGCCACTGAGGGAACATCACAGAGGAAAGCAGAGCCAACAACTTTCCATTACACTGAGTTATGGCATCACAGGGAAGCACCGAATCAAAGCTAATCCCAGCTACTTGCAGGCCTGTGACTTAGCAATTGGTAATTTTTGTGGCATGCTACTCTTTGCTAAGCAGAAACGAAGTCCCTCTAAGCCCCTGGAAAACCAGATCAGCTTATGGTCCCTGACAGCTCCTCCAGTTATGCCTCAGTCTGTATTCATGCAAGAAAACATGCAGAAGGGCAAACATGAACTTATCCTCATATCTCAAACCCTTTCCCAATTCCAGTCCCCGCTGCCACTCTCAGACCTGTTTTTATCACTGCACCGGAGATGTGACAATGGTGGCAGAGAAGTGACCGAGGTTGCAGGGTTCAGTCCTTTGTGGCTGCTGCCTCTGCCCTTGTTGTTTAGGGGACATGGCTGCAGGGCTGGGTCTCAACCCATCAGTTTATATTTCACAATCTATTCATAATAACAAAAGATAGACAAAAATCAGATTTTAGGTTGTCCAGGGAGCTAGAACAAAAGGTGATATTAAGAAACCCACCTCTCTGCCCTTTCCCTAGGTTGGCTATTGTATAAAATAATAGGAGAAAAGGGTTATTTGGTATTTTTAAACCAAATTTGTAACAAGAGTTGACATAGAGTCTGCTTACTAAAAATACTGTATCATTCACTTTAAAAGAAATGAAGTGTGCAATGGTAATTTTTGTCAAACTTTCACCAATCCATAAAGAACATTTTAACAGTTTCAAAACCATTTTAACAGTTTCAAAGCCAGATCCTTTTTGCTAGACAATTTGTGCAATTTGCAAAATTCTCATTCTTCTAATCCTGAGGTGAAGTGCGCTACTCATTCCCAACTTCCTAGGTTGCGAAAGCAAATGGTGAACAAAAAAGCAATAGGAATTTGCTACTTACTAAAAAAAAATGTGCTTTTTGTTTGAATGGCTAACTGTTTTACCATTCATTTTCCTACAGCTAAGTACACTGCAACAGATATTAGCATATTTTCACTCATGCTGTAAATGTATTTATTAGCTAATAATCATGTTGCTATTACAGTGTGCACTGTAATATGTGGCCATGAAAGTAACACCATTAATTAAATAATATAGCTCTAATATCACTGAAAAGCAACCTTTGTGAAAGACTACTGATAGGAAATATCTTCATCCATACTTTTATTTTTACTACACAAGTCAGAAAATGAATATACGTGTATTCATTTTTGTTCAAAGCCTTAAGTGTTGAGGAAAATAGTCAGGACTCTGTTCTGATTTGTAGATGAATCCCCATTGTATGAAGCTGCTTGAGCAAAAACCAGCCTTCCAACCTTCACTCTCTTAACTTCAAGTCCTCACTTCACTTTCCTACTAGGCATACATGAATCAGCTGTGAGTTAATAAAAATGGCCCAAATATACCAAATTATCTTGAGATCAAATCCATGCTGAATCTCTTCTGAGATTCAAAATATTTTATTTTCACTTTATTTTCATTTTTCTCATAGCTGTTCTCATTTTAGATTCGCCCGCAAAGGAATATGTTGCTATAAATTACCTATTCTCAGAATATGTTTCACACGAGAGAAAATTAAGAAGTCCCAGGAGAAGTTCTGCTGTGAGGTTTCCACATGAATTTTCTATAGCCTGGAGGTTTGATTAAGAGTTGAAAACACGTGGTGTTAAATGGATGGAGCTTCCAACTCCACATTGCAGAACTGAAAGAAAGGTCACTGATCACTGTCACCCAAGTGCTATTCAGCAGTCTCCTTTGGATCAGGTTTGGCAATTCCTTAGCATCAGGAAGCTGACCATACAGTCTGCCAGCCAATTTCCAACAGCGATAAACTCCAAGTAAAGTTTATGACTCAAGTAACTGCAGCTAGATAGTAATGTCAGTTGGTTGTTATTCACCAACAGTCAGAGAAGGAAGGGAAATTAGCCCTCGCACTAATACAAGCCACCAGAGCATATGGTCCTCATCACGGGGTAACGCTCCATCCTCACACCATCTCATCAGATTTGCCCCTTAGTACATCCCTCACCTGTGCACCGTGGCGAACACTAGCCTATTTCTAGAACTACAGAGAACTATAAACCTTCCCCAGCAAGCCTAGTGTGACTCTAAATTGAAGCCTTGATCCAATGCTTAGGTCTCTAAGGTCAGTGAAGTTTAGATAGGGTTGCATCACAGCACGATGTTCACCTGGACTGTACCAACGGCCCAGATACAGACTGATTTCGTCTGCTGAAGCTTTCTCTATATTTCCCTCACACTCTTTTTGAGGTCTAGAACTATCCTGGCAGATTTTAATCATCCAGGAGCAGTTTAAGCAGATCGCCTTTTCCCAATATCTAAATAGCACATTTTTATTTCCCTTTTACTGTTCCCGAGTCTCATTGTACCTCAGCACTGATATACAGCACAGCAGTTATACCCTAGGGAATCTGTCTCCGTCTGCTTTCCTGCACCCCCACCACATCCTTGTGCAGCTTGGTACCATGGGGTTCGTCCTTCAATTCTGCAAGCTTTATCAGTATTTTCCATGGATGGATAAGTTTCTTTTTTAAATCATGTTATTTTTCCCCATTTCTACATTTTTAGCAGTGAAATAGCACTTGTCGATTGCACATCTCAGAGGGCAAGAACCGTATTAACCTCCTAAGTCAAAATTTTTCCTAATTGTCACGAACTCTGCTTATGTTCACTCACTTTGAAAACCTGGCTCAACTGTCCAAAATCACACGTTAGAGAGTTACTGTTAAGAATGAGGGCAATCCTGATCTCTCTCTTTCTCAGTCCCTCTCTCTGTCACACCCCTACACACACCCGTAATATAGAAATGCCAACCACCGCTACAGCACAATGAAACAAAACATGATTTACAGAAGCATCACCCAAGGAGAGAGACTTTTCATAGTGAAACTGAAGACTTACTTAAAACTATGATATAAATTGACCCATCCCGTAATCAAAACAGGAACGACAGAAGAGAGATGAAGAAGAAGAAAAATAAATAAATAAAAGGTAGAATGTGCCTCTGCTACAAATAAAAGTTTCCTCTCAAACTTCATCAGGGCTAAGCAGAATCAGCACAGCTAAGGATCTAGCACGTGTGAGTTAAGAAAGAAGAAAACCCCTGCTAGTTAAGACGCACTTTAAGCTGTTTCTGAGAATTTTCATGCACCTGAAAAGGACAGACACCCACCTCTCACGCAGGCAAAGAATGGTATTAATATCCTGTAAATTATAAGTCATTTGCATGTACCGCATCTCTAATGATTAATTTGCTTGGTGTGGTTAAGTCACCTTTCAGGAGTGCAGAAGTACTAGCATAGCTAATAAAACACTCAAAAGGCAGAGCACCATTTTCTTTTTCCCATTTGCTGTGGTAGAATCAAAAGCATTAATAATGAAGAGAAATGGCGCACTCCTGCAAGGCACTGAATGGCATGGAGCGAGACAGATGTGCTGAGCATCGTTACTCAGCAAAACAAACAGAATATGTACAGCCAACTGCGTGCTTTTTGTTAGAGAGCATTGCACGTGTTCACTTTCTATTGCAGATGGAGTTGTACCCATTTGCTTTCTCTTACTTCACTCAAAAAATCAGTTGAATGGAAGGTGACTTAAACTAGATGGTCGAGTGGGTAGAGCTGAAATTAGAAGAGAGTTCTGGTAGTTCAGCGTACGCAATTCCTAACTCTAGTTGTGAGAAACATCTTGCAGAGCAAGCACAACACTTAACATTAATGTGTCTACGTTGCAGACTGCAATATGTTGTCAGACCAGAGCTAGCTTTAAACTTGCTTTCTGGCTGCTGTCATGATGTGAGAGAGCTCTGGAAGAGTTATTTTACCATAATTCTCTAAACAGACAGAGCCCAAGACTTGCAGGATAAGATCAAGAGTCTGCAAGTCTGCCAAGCAAGCAGGTCCTTTTTATAAACAGGGAATTTATTAACATGCTTAAGACATGCAGCTGACAAATATATTATTATTTCCTTTACAGTAGCATCTAGAAAGGCCTCCAGCTGAGATAAGGACTCACAGCTGTGCTAAACACTATGTAGGCATATAGCAAAAGACAAGCTCCATTCAGAAGAGCTTACAAGGTACAATGTACTATGCAACTGTTCACCCTTGTCAGCAATGCTGCACTCTAAACCCCGTATTTCGCATCTGCGTCTTCGAGCAATGACTTAAGGATTTAATGTAAAAACACTGGCTTGCCAATCTGATGCTCTATTATACCCACCAGACCCCCAATAACTGATTTTGATGGTACGTTAAACACAAGGAAAGTCTAAAATCTTTGTATTTCTTTAACACAGTATTAAATACTGTAACAGTAAGTCAAGTGCTAGTTAGTCTATTCTGCTTTACAGTCATATGTCAGTCTTCTATAATAAACCATGTCATGACTCATAAACATCTAAGACATTTCCCTTGGTGTTCAGTATTTTATTACATAGATGCCAATTATGTTCGAGCAGCAGACTGCACAAGCCCGAACAGTCATCTATTATATGAATGGTTCCATTGATTCCTATACTACAGAGGGTTATGCCTTCGTATATCATACTGAACAGGATTTGTTTCCACAGACACTGGGGGTAAACTATTGGTGAAAGCGCTTTCGCAGGTTATAGGCACCACCACCGTGCTCGACCTTACTCAAAGATTTCCCAGGCTTCGAATAATAGACTTTCCCCTCACCCCAACCCCCATCGCCTGTTTCTTTTAAAGCAAACTTTGCTATGAGAACAAAGCAACTCATTTTACAGATATACAGTAATAGCCATTGTGCTCAATGCAATTGAACAGGACTGAATTAAAGAAAGGAACTTGAAAATAACCTAGGATGAACAGCATGTTGTCCTCTAAAAATACCTAGTTCATGGAGAAAAGCATCCAGCTCATGCAGATGTATACAATACAGGACCTTGAGATACACAACACACTGAAATCAGAGTAATGGTCTGGAGATTACAATGTTCTGCCTTTAAAAAGAAAACATTCAGAACCGTGTTCTTCATTAAGAAGAGACGCGACATTTCTAAGTCACAGGGAAGTGTAATACAGTCAAGGTAACACTCTGAAATCATGAAAATATTCAGTCACATACAAGACATCTGTTCTTGCAACACCGACATTTATCACTCACAAATATCACATGGCTGCTTTTAACAACTCAGCTGCTGTTGACCGCTTCCTTGGAAAAAGCATGAATCCCTGCTGGAGCATCAGGCCACAGGCAGGAAAGATGCCCCACGACGCAGGAGTGCTGGGGACAGAGCATGCACTATCACACCGTTCTCAGCATTAAAACCATTGAAGCAACTTCCAAGAGAAGGCAAGAGTATAGACAGAGGCCCAGCATTTCTCCTGGATTGTCTACGCCATTCGAAGTGAGAGGTTTCTCTTCTTGGTCTCGCTCCAGAGAGGGTGATCAAGGTATTCCCTCTTCCTCCTTTGAGCTGAGCCTCCATCCGTCACTGTCATCTTGGCATCTTTCTGCCCTATTATATCATCAATGTTAAAATGGGTCCATGGGCCACTCTTTGTAGGTCTTCAGCTTAGTACCTAGTGCAATCGATTCCTGCCTGTTATGTGAGGCAATTTTGGCTCCACCTTGAGTAAACTAAATATTTCCTGACAAAGGGATTAGAAGGTTAGACCATCTATAAACCCCTATTGTCCCTCCAAAGTGAGCTTCTAAGGAGACTCAGGAGCAAAAATACCATAGAGCTCAGGGTCAGGAATCTGAAGACCCTGAATGAGCCCTCTTCCTCCACTTTAGTGAAGACAGAGCATCTCAGTTCAGACTGGGATAAGACTGGCTAAATGACAGTCAGAGAAAGGAGCAGGGTGGCAGATGGCAACTTCATTTCATACCCAGGAGACTTAGACGAAGTTGGTCCTTTATTTGCACCCTTTATTTGTAGCCTGCAAGCCTGATAAGTGGGATACAACAATAAAAAAATTTCATGACTGTGTTATTTTTGCCTGATTGGTCTGGTCGACTTCCCTAGAATGACATAATTTGTTTTAAAATATCATTTAAAGCGGAAAAAAAAAAATCTTTATTCCGTTGGTTGCTTTGAAAGAACTGAGACTCTGGGGATGAAGTCTACTACTAAATATCAAATATTATCAAGTCTTCTCCAGTGTCTCCTGCACATCTATGCAGACTCTCTCTGTATTGCTTACACATGCTACGAAGCTCTCAGAACTATCACTCATCTGTGTGCTATAGCCACCTACTTGCTGCTTTTTTTTTGTCTTAGTCTTACTCCTCAAAAAATTCCCAACTAACCTCATGTCCACTCAGCTTCCTTTTCTATTTCTCAGACTATACTTTTTACCTTGTCTCTCCAACATCAGTATCTACTTAGCTTTCCCTCACAGAGGCAATCTCAAGCGCTAACAGGTGCTTCCCTGCTGTTTCTTTGCGTTTTGTCGCTTCATCTCCTGTAGCTATCCTGCCACAAATTATTTTCTGCCTGCCTTTTCCATCATTGCTTTATTTTGTCGCAGTCCATTGTACCATTAACTCTATTGGTACCTTTTTTGCTTCTAGAAATATCGTTGACCTTGGTTGGTGTCTGCAAGCTCAGAATCACAGCAGGGAAAAATTTTGTCCCACTAGAGAGAGGCCACTGTTGCTCAGTGCTGCCTTGTAACAGCTTGTCTAGTCTATGCAAAAAATGTAAGCAATGTATGGCTACTGTGCCATTTTAGCTTTTTGAAAGTAATACATGGAAGGCAAAAGTTCATGAGACTGTTTCATGAGAGATCATGAAAGCCTTGGATGATACCTCAGATATGTCGGTCACAACTGCACCAGAAGCATTCATAAAGGCACCCTTAGAGGCTCCACTGGGCCAAGATGCCACCATGCTCTCCCCTGCTTCAAGTTATGTGGCAATTATTCTTGGTTTTACTGAGAGTCCCTGTAAAGTATAATACAGCAGTCTACAAATACTTAGATAAAACCATAGAAGCCCAGCTGTGAAATACCAGATATATTTTATTCAGGTTATTTCTTACAACTGGTCAAGCCCAGGCTCAGTTCTGCATCCTCCAGACACGCAGACATGGCTTTTATTGGAAGACCTGCGATGGGCAGCACGCAGAGGCCAGCGGTCCCAGGGCATGCCAGCAGAGCATAGCTGCAAAAGGGACTGGAGACAGTGGGCGCTGCCCAAAGCACGGGTCAAAAACCAAAGTGGTTGAAGATGCATTTTCTCTTCACATCTCCACCACATAGGGATGAATGAAGTGTGCGTTGGTTTTGACTGGGATAGAGTTAATTTTCTTCATAGTAACCGGTATGGGGCTGTGTGTTGGATTTGTGCTGAAAACAGTGTGATAACACAGGGATGTTTTCGTTACTGCTGAGCAGTGCTTACAATAAGTCAAGGCCTTTTCTGCTTCTCACACCACCCCACCAGTGAGGAGGCTGGGGGTGCATAAGAAACTGGGAGGGGACACAGCTGGGACAGCTGACCCCAACTGACCAAAGGGATATTCCATACCGTATGATGTCATCCTCAGCATATAAAGCTGGGGGAAGAAGAAGGAAGTGGGGACATTCGGAGTTTTGGTGTTTGCCTTCCCAAGTAACCATTACGCGTGATGGAGCCCTGCTTTCCTGGAGATGGCTGAACACCTGCTTCACCTGATGGGAATGAATTCCTTATTTTGCTTTGCTTGTGCGCATGCCTTTTTCTTTACTTATTAAACTTTCTTTATCTCAACCCACGAGTTTTCTCACTTATTCTGATTCTCTCCCCCATCCCAACCAGGGGAAGTCAGCGAGCAGCTGCGTGGTGTTTAGTTGCTGGCTGGGGTTAAACCACAACAAGTGTAAGACTGCAAGAGTTAAAAGGAGACTCATCATTTGTATGAGAGGTAAATGCTTCCGTAAGGAATCAGATTCCATATGTGCTTCTGCCACTTCTACTGAGATCAAGTAAATCACTTAAAATCAATATCTTTTGCGAGAAGTCACTGAGATCTACACAGTACCTAAATACCTTTGCCTGCAGGGGAGATTAGGTATGTAAAGAACTTGAGGAAGTTTAACTGTGTGTGTTTGTTTTCTAACTAGTCACCTGAAAATCGTTGGATCTAATCGGCAGAAATGCTGAGCACCCACAGACCCAACGGAAGACAACAAAAGCATTATTTCACTTTCATAAATAGATGATGTTGCATATTGGTTGGACGAGCCAACAACTGGTAGGCACTTCTGGCCTTAACCTCTCATCTGAATTCCCAATCTGTAAAACAGGAACTTTGCCATGACTTTACCTCCAGGCTAATTTGAAGATAAAATTAGCATCTATAAGGCATTCAGACACTGCAGTGAGGAGCATCATAGAGAAACCCATGGGATTATTAATAGTTTTTCCATCATGGTACATGTGCTCATTAATAAATAATCAAGCAGTGTTCTCCTTTTCTATCAGAACAGAAAGAGGTCCTATGGGAGGTGTGATTAAAGGCTGAATCATAACACATATGCACAAGAGGGCCACATTACAGTAGCCAGAGCAGTTTCTCCTTACAGAAAGTTGCAAAATTGGGATAAAATCGTATGGAAACAAAATCCACTTCTGGGAAAAACAAATCTTCTAAACTGCAGCTCTTGACTTGCTCTAATTTGGGCCTCCTTGTTTCAGCTTTGTATATCTAGATGCCCACAGGGAAGCTGCTGATGGCTTAGCTTGTTCTGAGGATATAATGAAACATGTAGAAAGAGTAGTAACGTTACTTTCTTGCCCTGTAATTAAAAGGTTGTGCTAACTATTCCCTTTGCGTCAAGAATTCTTTTAAAGGTAGCATATAGTGCTGTAAGATGTAAAAGAGACTTTCTATAAATTACCATCTCTGTAAAAATCTGCAAAAATGTTGATTTTGCATGTGGGGGAGGGGGGAAAGGAAAAAAGCTATCATGTAGCCGAATGTTGTAAGTAACATCATTCACCGCTTATTAAAAACTAAGGAAACTTCTTTCAAGCTTCTGTAATTGCACCAGATTTTGACAGTGTGAAGACACTAATTTGTGTTTTACAAATCCAATAATATGGCAAAAGGAAAGGAGAAATCAAAAACAAATGAGCAACTCATCACGTCATACAATACGGTCTTACGGTGGGTGACCTGGTCATGCAGCTAAGCATGTAATTTATAGGAGCTACTGGGCTAGATTTTCTGAAATACTCATCTACAAAACATACCTAGAATAAATCTGGATGCTTGCTCCAGCCTAAACTGTAGATAAATGTTGGATATAGAGAACTGAGCCACCAACTCAACTCTTTCATGACTGAATGTGCATCAGCAGTGTACATCGGACGTTAAAAGCCCATGAACTCTCTCCCACTGCTTGTGAGTCAAATATGCATGCAAAAAAGTAGGAGATGAACATCTGTAATCAGGAAGTGCCTTTGAATAAAAGGAATCCAAAGTGCATGGAAATAGCACTGCGTGAACCAGCCACCTTCAGAATGCAGATGCCCAGGCCCAGGCGCAATCAGCATGTTGGCTTACACGATGTACCTGGGTATGGTGTGTCACAGCGATTATGCAGCAATCCCACACACACTCTGCAGAGTATATTCATTTTGCTGACAACAGCATTAAAGTTATTTTTCGTTAACACAAAGAGACATCTTCCTTAGTGATGACCTTAATTACTTGAGAGGAAGAATACAAAAAGGCAGGGCTCCTCAACTACTTTTATCAGGAACAACCGCACTGGATGTGGGTGAGGAGGAGGGCTTGGAGTTGATGGGACAGATTTATTTCACTCACTGTAAGGGGATTGCACCCAAATAAAAATGAAGGTTTTTCTTAACTAGATTACTGAATCAACACTTGCCTCTCTCCATTTATCAGTACCCTACCTGTAAAATAAGATTTTTTTAGCTTGCAGATATGTAATACTTCAAGGACAGTTTTTGTAATGTGCTAGAGTCCTTGCCTAAAAGGCACTTAGAGAAGTACCAAGTATTAGAAGATGTATTCACTGACTCAAAGTTAACTTGACCCTTTTAATGTTTGGCATCATCATGGGAATAAGCAAATGCATTTACAAGGCATGCATGCCCTCAAACATGAAAAGAAGCTAGCCAAGAATAAATAAACTTAGCTGAACTGCATATGCTCATAAAGCCAAGCAAATATAATTCAATGCAAGTAGGAATTTTACTTGCATCTTTCTTTTTTTGCCTAACAGGAGCATTTTGCAATAGTTCTGTTTAATCCTTCCAGATATTCTGCTAGGTGGATGGAGATCATACAGTTTTAAATACATTTCCATGCACTCAACAGGAGCTTACATTTGTCTTTAAGAGCCAACCATCCAAACTTGGATGGTACATAAATACAGTTCTCAAGACTGAGGCCTTTGGAAAAGAAAGATCAGTTGGGACCTGCTCCTATTTCAGGTTTTTAAGGAATAATTTCCACCCATCCCTCCCAATCTATAACTTTTTCCTACTTCCACACTGAATCCCCAAATGAGGGATATACCAAGAGCATTCTGGAAGTAGATGACAAACTTAACATGTGAGGAAGGATGCGTGTATGGAATACATGTAAAGAAGAATTATATAACAATGTCTGAATTACAGAAAGGACTAATATCTGCCTCTGAAGGCTGATAAACACTGATAATCTGTGAATGACCTCTACTCTCTCAGCATTAATTACACAATGTTCTTACCTCTCACCTGACATGCTCCTTTCGGATTGCCAATTTTCCCATACATGCTGATTTTCTGTCCTGCTCCTTAGTTTTGATGGCTTGTCCCTCCTGGTACAGCTCACAGTTTGTAATTTCAAGACCCCTGAAGTGACAGGTCCTTGGTTAGGAAGGAGACCATGGCTATGATGACATTTTGCTCTTCAGAAAACTGTGCTTCAGTATCCTCACCTATAAAATAGAGACGGAGTTCAACTCAGAGTGCTCTGTGGTTCTGTTTGTTGGCGTTAATAAGGCACTTGGAGCATCTAAGAGAGCACACAGGTGTTATGCGTTAATATTTTTAGGATTGCATACTTTGGTTTCGCATTTATATATATCTACATAAATTACCTTTGTCATACAAAACTGATTTGAAGAGCAACTTTTCTTTCCACAAGATCAGTTGTTTGGGAAGAATAAGCATTATCCACCAACTATTTTCCTCCCACTGAAAAGCTGGAGGTGAAAGAAAGTGAAAGTAGAAACAATCACATGCATCTTCCCAGTAAAACATCAAGAGCAAGGAGTCAAAAACAGTTCACAGGAACCCACAGTTCAAAATTTATGTGTATAAAATGTTCTTAACAGTAAAAAACACTTCTTTTTTTAAACAGAATATAAAGTTCTCTTCTTTGGAGAAGAGCTTCACAGTGTATAATTCAACTTCTGTTTCAAAAATGAAAAGCAAAACAAACAGAATTCTTCACCGTTCAAGCCACAGTTGTAGACCTCACAGAAAACAAGTCTTCACAGTATCCAAGAACCAAGCCTGGAAAAAGTCCTCCACTCTCCTTTAGCCAGAGACTGAATGTGGCACTTCGTGCCCCACTTTTCAAACTTAGCTTCTTATCTGTGCTGGCAAAAATAAAAAAGCTTGAACGCTATCTCCTGCATTGCATAGCCCTCTACACCTAACCACATTACCATGACAAAAAGAGTCCTTATGATTCCTCCTACACAGGAGTACAGGAAGAAAAACTTGTAAATTGGCAGTGACATCATCTGCTAGAAAGTGATTCACACTTCATGAAACAGCAGGGAAAATTAAATTTACTCCCAACCACCCCAAAGCTCTTTCACTGAATCAGTGTGTGGCAGAAATGATAGTAGGAGATGTAAATCCTTTCTCTATTTTAGAAAGACAAGGATTGTGTAATGAGCTAGAGTGCATAGAGCAAAATTACCATATACTGTCACTGAAAAATATTTCCCCTGTGGTTTTGCCAAAAAAGGTATGAAACTGGGACAGAAAATAAAACAGGTGACGCTAGAGGCAGAAAGTGGATTAATACGCATCACCAGTGATATGTGACCAGCTTACAAAACAGTGGGTTGCATGACTGACAGTACCAGAAGACAAGCTGTTTAATATTCTCTCTGAAGCTGCCCTATCCTCAGAACATAGCCACACCTGAACACATTGCAACTTTCACATCCCCTGCTTTGCTGACAACGTGCTGAAAAAATGGAGAAAGTTTTAATACATGAAGGATAAAGGTTCCCCACATCTCTTTGAACCCTGCTGGACCCTGACAAAAAGAGAAATAAAATCATTGCCTAGTTTTTCTACAGAATTCCTCAGCTGTAACTGCTACTTCCATTTATATTATAGCGGTGCCTATGATGAGCAGACATTTGCAGACTAATGTGAAGGATCTTGCCTTGCCACAGACTATAGCTGATTGAATTACGTGACTTTCAGGCTGGTATCATTTTCTGTCCATGGGTCAAAGTATTGCAATTGCCAAATAAATTAGGCATGAGCACCACACAACAGGAGAGAACTTCTCCAAAAAGTCGTCATTTATGAAGATAAATCAAGTTGCCTCCACTCATGTAAATCTACCTTCAGCGAGAGCTACCACATGCTGAAAGGAGTGATATTTATCTAGCTCTGCAGAGAAGACAAGCCTGAAGTTCCATTTCTGTGTTGAAGAGAAGGAAAAAAGGGCTTAAATAGCTCTAAATGAAGTAGCCTACAGCCTTCCTCTTAGCTCCCAATGGTACGGTCCAACCTGACAAAAGGACCTCATACACAGGAGAGCATGTGAGAGTAGTTTGGGTCAAACCCCAGTAATCAGTACCCGAACCATACAAAGGCAACCAGGCTCCATGATTCCAGCAAACTATTAACCTGGACATTAGTCAAAAAGTTTCCAGAACTTTGCAAACAAACCCGGGCACCGATTCAAGCAAGCGAGACCTTGAATAGAGTTTTGCCTCAAAACCACGTGAAGCTTATTGTTTCATGCAATTTTGATAGAAAAACACAGCTGTACTTACAGCTCGTCATGATTCAATGTCCTTTTTGGAGCACCTCATTGACAAGCTGGCAACTACCCACAAGCACGGCAAGTAAATAAATGAAATACACCTTCCTGTTTCCATCCAATTCTGAAAAAGGCACTCATACTGCGGCAAATGATAAGTCAACCCACGCCTGCTACGAGTTTCTTTCTTACACTTTTTTTTAATCAATTACCAATTTTAATAGTGTAAGGTTTATATAAATAATTGGTTCAGTATAACCTTGTACACAATTTTAAGCTCCAACAGAAAAATGAAATTAAAGCACTATTTAAAATATACATTTATGTAAAAGATGCCTAAGAAACATATAAATTAATCTGATATTCACATAATTTTAAGCCAAGCTCTGCCTCTCCTCATGCTGGAAGTAGAAGAGGAGTCACGTGAGCCTGGCTCTTCCCCCAGGCTGGTCAGCCCTTGCAGGAGGGCTCTCCATTCATACAGCACTTTCCTGGGATGTAAGCTTCCACCTGTACAACCTGCTGCACTGCATCATGCACTACCCAGCACTTGATTGATGCACTGTACTTCTGCAGGGCTTATATGTTTGTTTATACTCAAGCAAGAATCCCTTTATTTCAATAATAGTTTTGTTATGAGTAAAAGCTTATGTTTGTTTACACAGTTTTAAAAGTTATAGTAATGGATATTCTCTGCCAGTTCATAAAATTTTTTCAACAGTATGAAAAAGTCAACCCAATAAATAATTATGAAATGTTCCCATAATACTCATTTTACTATTATAAAATTGTAGAAGTGGAGCCTCCCTGATCAATAATGGATAAAAGGAGAGGCAAACCAATTACTGTCTCTTCTAAAGAATAACTTCCCCTTCTGTACACCTCTCCCTCCGCTCTGAGAGTAAAGGGGAAATATTAGCTCTGTGTCACATTGCTACCGTCTTTGGGGGCCCAGCAGAGGAAGAACCACCAGTGGACTTGTTGGTGTTTTTTTTTTTTTATTGGTGCTATCAAGGTGCAGTAAACCACTAAGACTGGGATTAGTAGCAGTAGGATTTTTTTTTTCTTTTTCTTTACACCTTTTGCAGCTCAACATCAAACCCAACAGAAAATAAAACCTGTCCTAGAGGATGTAGCATGGCTTAAGTGCTCAGCAAGACAGTTCAAATGAAATAACAGTTTCCCACAGCTTGGAAAACAGAGGGAAGGCATCCTTTGATTAGCTAACTTCCATGCTAATACGATAGTTCGCAACAGGGCTCCTGGGGCAGTACAGTAGAACAATTTAAGCATAATAGTTAAACAAAACAAAAAGGGAGAAAACAGGAGCACACATTGACACACACCCTTCCATATCCTACATTAAGCAGAAGATAAAACCCATAATGCTGTTTCTTCACATGAAAATAATTGGTGTTTGTCACAGTGCTGGTTGAACGGCTCCACAAGTCTCTTGCCATTCCCCTGCTTTGCATGCAATTCTTCTTGTGATCCCTCTCCAGAGCAGTCAGAGCAGCCACGGGCTCACAACTCCCCTTCTCAAATCCCCCACTCCTGGCCAGCTGGGCTCCCCGCTCTGCTTCTCAAGTTCTCAGAGCACCTCCTTTGAACTGCTCCTGCTGTGCCCTGCCCCAGCCCAGGGACCCCCAGGGGTGGAGAGGAGGAATGAAGTGGCAGCCTGCTCTCACGTGATGGTCAGAGATAATTGAAGTTTTCACCTTGCTTCATGATTACGTATGATTTAACATTGTGCATTCTTCAGCTGCAGAAAAATCACAGCCTCATCATCACTATGCTCATTACATCAATCCCTCATTATTATTATTTTTCCACAATATACCTATCAGTCTAATATTTACCACTACCGAGTCACTGTAAATCTTAACTGTAACTTCAAGGTTACCTTTACTGGAAATGTCAAGCCCTACAAGGGAATAACAGAGCCGGAGGCAGAACAACCAAGGGGAAAGTTTATCTGGAGATTCAAGAGGATGGCAAGTCACCTTTTCAACAAGGGGTTTGTTTCAGGATTCTGGCTCAGCTCAGATTGTCACCAACATAGATTTTATATTAAAAAAAAAAAAGCAGGCTGATCCTTCCAAAGGTAGTTTAATAAACAAGATACTCGACAACCACCACATTGCAAAATAAACAAGGCAGCAACTATGGTTTTTCTGCGTTCCTGAACTCCTATTTCTTGCCACTTAACACTGCCTTGCCTTGGTGCTCCTAAGTATTGGATACCTTCCTTTTGAAATGATGGTCAGAAGTCAGGTCCTAGCTGGCAGTGATTCCCTGAATTAAACCTTGCAACCCAGACAGTGGTTACATTTTTTTAAGGATACCTCTGGGCAACATGAAATCAAGGTCTGGAAACTCAATCTGGGAAGTGCTAAAACAGCACAGATTCATATGAAATATAACTTGGGGTTTGGCTTACAAATGTGTTTTAAAAATGCATAATGAAAACAGGCTCAGAATCTACTTCTAATATTACAAAAATGTTTTAATTTTAATAGGAATGTCCTCTTTCTGCTAATCTACCATCCTGATGATCCCCAGACTATCTGAATCAATGCATGATCTGCTGCATTCCCTTGCCTGCAAAATTATGTGTATCACTATTTCTCACTGAATACAGTGGACAGAGTCACCTGAAGAAGCTTTCTGCTTTGCTGGTTGACCACGGTGATTTTGTACATATTCCTGACACTCCAGAGCAACAGTCCTCAGGGACGGGGGGGACACCCACAGGACAGGACCACCAAATGTCTGAGGAAAGGATAATTTGTAGAGCTTTAACATTTCTATTATCCACTTGGCACACAGTTGCAGCTCTTCTAATACTAAGTCAACTTAACACATAGGCAAAGTTGTTGCAGGTGCACAAAATAAGTGCACAGTCTCCTAAACAAGTTTGATACTGGCTTCCTTACCACAATGTGGCTACCTTAATTTTTTACTAAAGGGTGGCTTTGAAACCCACCATAAAAGGGCTGAAAAAGGAGATATCAGACCATGTACATTTTTTCTCTAAAAGGCAAAGTGCAATATTTCAACGAGTCCATTCCAAATTTTAAGAAACTATAGCCCATTTTAGAGCACAAAGTTTTAACTATTACTACCCTTATACTTGAGTAGGAGTACCTCATTAGGAAGCTAACAGCTACAGCCACTGGTTATCAAAAAGAACACTGTTTAGGGAAAACTATTCTTTAAAAGCAGCCATACCACCAGCCTAGAAACACTAGGGTGACACAAGCAGTCTGATCAAAAGAAAAATGTACAGAACTCAGGACAACAGATATCAAAGGTATCCTTTTGCAAGGAGGAGGAATATACACAGCTTCCCAGCACACTCCCTGGCAACAGACACCTGGAGCTCCCATCAATAACAATAACATGTCCCAGAGAAGGAGGAAACATCTTGGCCCATATAACATTTTCCTTTGACAGTGGTAATACATCATTTTATTTGTTATGGTGACTGTTCCTGCAGCACTTACATCTCAGGGAGCAGAAGACAGACAATTCCCCTCTTTCAAAAATTGCTCCAGTTTTCAGGTAAGCACAAGAGACTCTTCCAAGGCAGACTAATTTAGAGAAGTTGGAAAATCCCAACATGCAGTTTTGCCAAAAAACCTAAAAAGAGTATTTTGTCAAATTTTTTAAAAAGATTAAAAATGTTTCAGTGTTTTGATCTTTCCTATTCAGCTTCTTATTGACGCAAAAAATGAGTAGGCAGATTCAGTATGTTCTTTGCCAG